>NC_136060.1:177558872-178758872 GCF_964261635.1 Lissotriton helveticus
TTGTATACTCTTATTTGGATTTTATTTACGATGCCTTCTGCACGTCCTTTCAATGTTTCTATACCATAAGTCACTGTTGGCATTAACTGAGCACTTGTTCTTAATGTTTTGAAGCCGTAGTTTAAGGATTGCGCTTTTGCCTGCATTGTTTCTATGTGTTGTTTACCTTTCATTTGATGCTCCATGATGTATCCTAAGTATTTGTATGATCTAACTTCGTCAACTTTGTTCCCTTTCAAGAACCAGGTGTACTTCTTAATCCTTGAGTCTACCAACTAAACCCCATTGGTTTTCTTCAGATTTAGTTCTATCCCATTTTTATCCATGTATGTTTTTAAGGCGTCCATACTTGGCTGAAGTCCTATTGGCGTTTGACTCAATAAGACAATATCGTCAGCGTACTGTAGGTATTCCATTTATTCTTGAGCCAGTATGGGCGGATAAGCGTTGATGTTCCGTATAGTGTGCGCTAGGACTGCTAGATATATATTAAAGAGGCATGGGGCCAATACACACCCCTGTTTTAATCCTTTATTTGTGTAAACTTTGCTCATTACACTCTTGCCATCACCAATTGTGACCTGGGCCCAAGTTCCTGTATATAGCTCTTTAATTACCTTTAATAGGCTATTCGGGATGCCCCATGGAGCAATTCTTTTCCACAAGTCTTCCCGTGGCACTCGATCAAAGGCAGACTTGAGATCTCCAAAGCAGGTATAAAGCTGCGTTTTTCATGTTTTAGCCTTTTCTGCCAACAGTGTCAGGGCTGTTAGATTTGTTAACGTCCCCATTCCTGTCCTAAATCCTGTTTGTAGTTGTGGCAAGATGTTGTTAATTTTAGCCACGATTTCAGGAGCTGCAGAAGACAGGCTGCATATAGCTTTGCCTCCACATTCGTTAATGCTATGAGTCGATAGCTTGTTGTTATTCGAGGATTTCTGCTTTTATATATGGTCTGGAAGATGCTGCATTTCCACGAATCAGGGATGGAGTTCGTAATATATAGCTCATTGAATAATGGGGTAAAGTATTCTGCCCAATAAGACGGATTTTGTTTAATAAGAGCGTTGGGTATACCATTCGGTCCTGCTCCCTCTGATTTTAGATTCTTTATAGTGCTAGTTGGTCGATTTCCACTGCAGGTGTGAAGTTTTCCAAGCTGTTTGTTATATTCTTTTTGTCCCTTTTATCATTTGGTGATGTTACCAAGCTTGTTGATGCTTGGGATGTACTCGTTTTTCTGTCACTCACCATGTAATCTTACATTCCTTTTGCCGCTGTTTCAGCGTATATTTCCTACACATGTTTTTCCCACGAAACTGCGTTTATACCTGCGTTTTAGTGTCGTGTGTGCCCTACAGACAGGCAATTTTTCAATTGCCAGAATTGTTTACTATTCCATTGTCTGCTTGCCAAGAGCAATTTGTTCCACATATCTGTTTGATATCTTATTTTTGCTTCCCAGCAGTTTTTTTTATACTGAGTTCTCAGATCCCGTAGTCTGTTAATATCACTTTTTTCCCTTGCCTAATTGGTTTTATTAGGATTCTGCTTTCTCGTAAAATGTGCATTTTTTCTCTGCGCAGCTTTTTGCTGTACCCTATTTGCTTTTTTGTTCCTTCGTTTTGCATTCTATTCTAGAGGTATAGGGTGTATTATATCTAACATAAAATATCATTAAGAAATATGGTGGCTGATGATTATCTAGGGCAGGCACTTCTGGTTGTAACCATCTTTGAAAACAATTACGGGAAACCATGCTTACCCATGTCAAGGTATCCCTTTCTACTCCAGTAAAGTACGAGTTACTTACCTTCGGTAACGATGTATCTGGTAGAGACAATTCTAGCCACATATTCCTTCACGTAGAATTATCCCCAGGCGTGAGACTGGATCCGGAAAAAAAATTGCCCAGCATCCTTGTGCGCCGGGGGGACAGCATCACGCGACTCCGCCCAGGCGTTGCCCGCATACGTGACGTCAGCGAGGTCACATAAGTCCGACCCTGGCGCGCCTACGTCAGTTTTCTTCAGATAACTTTTCCGAGCCACAACGCGGAGCCATCAGACAAAACTGTGAGAGTATAGGAACAGTGTGCGAAAGAGCATAAAAAGGAATGGTGAGGAACAACACCATAAAGAGCAGTGCCAGGCACTGCAGTACCCAAAGGCAAGGAAAAGAATACAGAACAGAGCCTAGCCCTGAGCAGCAACCCTGCCAGTACGGAGATAGCCCCCAGGAGACAAAGGACATATGTAAAAATGTCACGATAACATGTAGCAGGACTACAACCCCAACCAAAAACAATGAAGGGGAACCAGTCCGGGACACACAAGGAACGACAAAACTCCAAGACAGCCCATCACAGAGTGTGACAACCCCCATAAGGAACAAAGTGCGGAGGCACAGCCAAAAGACCCCAACCTCGAGGATAGCAGAGGGCCCAGAACCCTAGTAATAAAGGGGGGGGAGGGAAAGGTACGCCCCAACCTGGAACAGCCAGAGCATAAGGGCACAGAAGTACCTATAAACCTATCCTCCAATGTGCCAAAAGGGGAGGAAAAGGAACAATTAAACAGGACGAACATCCTGTCAGAAAGAGGGAAAGAATGTACTCATAGAAGACACAGCGACACACAGGGAGGTGAGTGCAAAACACCAAGCCAAAAGTCCATGCAGAATGGGGAGGAAGAGCGGGCCATGAAGGAACCTGCGGCTAGAATCATCTCTACCAGATACATTGTTACTGTGAGAAGTTGGCCTGATGTGCAGTGCTCACTATTCTAGTGATCACTATATATCAGTCCAAACAACCCTTATTGATGATTGGTTGTAAGTCAACCTTATAGACCAGCTATCCTAGTAGCATGGATACGAGCAGTCTAAGGCTAAGACTCTAGAGGGCGTGTTAAGCCAGCTGTTTTACCATCACATTACCCCTTGAACACCCAGTGAAAGGACACCACACAAGTGTTATGAAAATAAACAATGTATTTATTAGAATCACAACAACCCTGTACTCTTTATGAGGACAGGGTGCTAAGCACACAACAAAACTCTTACGAAAATACTTTTAAGTTAGCACGTTACACAAATGCCCGAGGGGCACGAAAAACCATATACGCTAAAAGTGGAATGCGAATTACTAGCAGGTAAGTAACAGTTCTAATAGGCTTTGGAATCGCTAGGACTGGACTAGGGAATCGTTAGATTACTACTAGGAGGCCCAGGGGACTCGGGTGCAGAGTGTGCACTCTCACGCGGGATGCGGGACAAAGTCTATGGAAGCTAGTAAAGGCAAAGTTAGTGTTCACGGGCGAACCCGACCTGGTAGGAAGAAAACGACAGTGGATCCTGACCCTAGGATAGTGAGGCTATGCTGGGACACCGGAGTGCCGAAGTTACCTAGCCCAGGGGCTGCAGCTGCATAGGTCTGAAAAGACGTCGGGGATCTCGTTGCCGGACCAGGAGCCTGGAAGGAAGAAGTTGCTGGCAGGCGACCAGTGAAGGAAAGTTCGATGGATCCAAGCCTGGATCAAGGAAGAAGAAACCTGAAAGCAGAGGGGACCAAGTTCTTGAATCACTAGCCAGTGATTAAGTGGGCACCAGGATGGCACCGGGCGAAGTCACCGCAGTCAGGTGAGTGGGCGCTGCTGGGCTCTGCAGTCTCTCGGACCAGGAGGCGTTGTCGGCGACCAGGATGGAGGTGCGAGCTGTCCCACGAAGGATGAAGTCGTTGGCGTCGAAGTTACCCAGGATTGGGCAACAAGCCTTGGCTAATTCAAGCCCACGCGGTGGACTCAAAATGGCGTCTTGAGTGGACCAGGAGGGTCCGGGGTAATCCTCTTCTGGAAGGGAGCAAGGGCCAGTCTGGAGCAACCAGACCAGCAGCAGAAATGTCGTCGGGCGTCGTCAGGGAGGCCACAAGCCAGCGGGCTAGTAGCCAAACAACGCGGTGAGCAGTAAAAAGCAGAAGGGCCCCACGCAGATCGTGGAGATGCTGGGGGGCTGCTCTTCGGTGCTGGAGCTGCTCAGGGTGGGGGCTTCTCGGACCCCAAAGCACTCACCAGGAAATTACTCGGTGGGCTTGCTGTGCAGAAGTCGTGCAGTCTTGGCGATGGCCGGTCCCTCGAGGTCTCGTCGCACCCACGGTTCTCAGCTGGGCTGTAGAGGTGGGTAGAGGTCAGAGGTGCCAGGGAAGCCGGGTCTCGTCGAGCTGGGCAGTCGGATTCCGGAGGAAGGACGTGCAGCAGACCGCAGTGTTCTTAGATGGTGCCTGCGGATGCAGGGTGACTACTCCTTAGCCACAAGGGAGAATCTTGAGGAAGAAATCGTGAAGTCCTTTCGTGGAAAGTGGTATCTTGATTCCAAAGATGATCTGATTTGGAAGGGGGCCAGTCTCTACCTTTATCTGGGAAAAAGGGGCTGGCACGCGACTAGGTCCTGCCCTATGGGTGGGACCAGGAGGGGGGTGGTTACACCCACTTCCTTGGCGGGCTTTTCCCCAGCACAGGGTCTGGAGTGACCCTGGAACTGGTTCCAGCCAGCCTATGCACAGTGAGCACCGGGGTGCCACGTGCAGTCACCTTCCTCTAAAGCCCTGCCTACCTACAATACACAAAACCCTGTCTGGGACGGTGCTGGCACCGCCCCTGGCAGGAAACCCTTTGTCCTTATCTCCTGCTCTGGGAGGACTCCCAGCAGCAGGAGGGCAGACTTGTGTCTCGGTGGCAGCATCCATTTTGTGGATGCTAAGGCTCTGTCTGACTTTTAACCGGGTTATAGGTTACAGGCATGTCGTGTCCCTCTAGAAGGGTGGAATGCTAACCCCGTCGCCAGAATTGGCGAGGGGTTAGTATTCCAATTCGTATGACACCTTACTCGACATGTTTTGATAAAGCGATACCAGAGTTGGCACATAACCGCGAGGATTATAATGCACTTAAGAGTATATGGTATGCGATATCATGGAAACGGCTAAGGGATAGATCCCGAAAGCCGCAGACAGGCTCAGCTCATGCCAGAGCACCATCTCACACGATTCCAAGCACTCTGCCTTCAGGATTGTTAAGGCCTGCCATAGGAGTGACTGATAGGAGATCTGTGTGTCCATTTTAGGGTTAGATATAGGTATACTATATCTAAAGCAAAGGGTGAGTACACCACCTTGCCCCAGCTGTCGTGCAGCCAGCTGTGTCAGTTTTAGTTAGTCAATCCAGGGGTGGCATAATACATGCTTCAGCCCCTGGGAGACTTCTGGGTACACCTCAGCCCTGGGTACAGGGACTTGGAGAGGGCCCAGTGCCAATTCAGTACCTGAGTACAATTTGGATAGAGAGAACAGCTAGGCTGTGGGTCTGATTAGCAGGCCCACAGCCAGGGAAAGTCGTAAACCAGTGCAGCAAAAAGCAAAAATCTGGGTGATCATAGGATTGCAGACCCTACTCTCCTACATGACCCCCCCCCAAACTTTGGGACAATAAACTAACCTTGACCAGGTGAGTCTTCTTGCTCTAAGTGGAAATACCTGGAGAGCCCATCAGCATTGCTGTGATCAGTCCCAGGTCTATGCTCCACTGTAAAATCCATCCCCTGTAGGGAAATGGACCACCTAAGCAGTTTGGGGTTTTCACCCTTCATCTGATTTAGCCACAAGAGGGGCTTATGGTCTGTCTGAATGGTGAAGTGAGTGCCAAACAAGTAGGCCCTCAGCTTCTTCAGGGCCCAGACCACAGCAAAGGCCTCCCTCTCAATAGCTGACCAATTTTTCTCTCTGGGTGTCAACCTCCTACTAATGAAAGCAATAGGCTGATCATTACCATCAAAATTCAGTTGAGACAGAACAGCTCCCACACCCAACTCAGAAGCATCTGTTTGGACAATGAATGGCTTGGAGTAATCTGGACTCTTGAGGATAGGTGCTGTGCACATGGCCTGCTTTAGGTCATTGAATGCTTTCTGACAGCTTGCTGTCCACTGAACTTTCTTTGGCATCTTTTTGCTTGTCAGGTCATTAAGGGGGGTCACTATGGACCCATAATTTCTGACAAACTTCCTATAGTACCCAGTCAGGCCCAAGAAAGCTCGAACCTGAGTCTGGGTGATTGGAGGAGTCCAGTCCTTGATGGCCTGTATCTTACTCTCCAGTGGCTGAACCTGGCCTCCACCTACAAGGTGGCCCAGGTATACAACCTGTGACTGCCCTATCTGGCACTTTGTGGCCTTGATAGTGAGGCCTGCCTTTTGCAGGGCCTCTAACACTTTCCTCAGGTGGACCAGGTGATCCTCCCAGGTGGAGCTAAAGACAGCAATATCGTCAAGATAAGCTGCACAGAAGTCATCCAGCCCAGTGAGGACTTGATTCACCAACCTTTGGAAGGTGGCAGGTGCATTTTTCAGTCCAAAGGGCATTACCACAAATTGATAATGCCCTCCAGGGGTAGAAAATGCTGTCTTAGGTTTGGCTTCCTCAGCTAACCTGATTTGCCAATACCCAGCTGTCAAATCAAATGTGCTTAAGAAGTTGGCAGAAGCCAATCTATCTATAAGCTCATCTGCTCTTGGTATTGGGTGGGCATCAGTCTTAGTTACTGCATTGAGGCCTCTGTAGTCTACGCAAAACCTCATCTCTCTCTTACCACCCTGGGTGTGAGGCTTTGGCACTAGAACTACTGGGCTAGCCCAAGGGCTATCTGAGGGCTCAATGACTCCCAGTTCCAACATTTTCTGCACTTCAGTTTTGATGCAGTCTCTAACATGATCAGGCTGCCTGTAGATTTTACTCTTGACAGGCAGACTGTCTCCAGTGTCAACATCATGGGTACACCAATCAGTTTGGCTGGGTGTCAGAGAGAACATATGTCGAAAGGATTGCAGAACTTGCCTGCAATCCTGTTGCTGATGTTCAGTGAGGCTGCCACAAAAGACAACACCATCAACTGACCCATCATCAGGATTCTGAGTGAGCAGGTCTGGGAGAGGGTCACTCTCTTCCTCCTGTCCCTCATCTGTGGCCATGAGCAAGCTCATGTCCTTCCTGTCAACATATGCCTTGAGCCTGTTAACATGGAGCACTCTGAGAGGGCTCCTGGGAGTTCCAAGGTCCACCAAGTAGGTAACCTCTCCCTTTTGCTCAATGATGGTGTGGGGCCCAGACCATTTGTCTTTCAGAGCTGCTGGGGCCACTGGCTCCAGCACCCACACCTTCTGTCCTGGCTGGTACACAGTCAGTACAGCCTTTTGGTCATGCCAAGCTTTTTGAAGTTCCTGGCTGGCCTCAAGGTTTTTAGATGCCTTTTCCATATACTCAGCCATCCTGGAGCGGAGACCAAGTACATAGTCCACTATGTTGGTTGCAGGCTTTTTGAGAGGTCTCTCCCATCCTTCCTTCACCAAACACAGGGGTCCCCTTACAGGATGCCCATACAGAAGCTCAAAAGGGCTGTAGCCAACCCCCTTCTGTGGGACCTCTCTGTAAGCAAACAAGAGGCAGGGGATCAGGACATCCCATCTTCTCCTAAGAGGTTCAGGTAGTCCATGAATCATCCCTTTCAGGGTCCTGTTGAATCTCTCAACAAGCCCATTGCATTGTGGATGATAGGGTGTGGTGAACTTGTAGTTCACACCACACTCTTTCCACATGGCAGTCAGATATCCTGACATGAAGTTTGTACCTCTGTCAGAAACGACCTCCTTAGGGAAACCCACTCTGGAGAACACTCCAACTAGGGCTCTTGCCACTACAGGGGCTGTAGTGGTCCTAAGGGGAATAGCCTCAGGATACCTGGTGGCATGGTCCACCACCACCAGTATAAACTTGTGTCCTGATGCTGTCTGGGGTTCCATTGGACCAACAATGTCAATCCCCACTCTTTCAAAGGGAACCCCCACCACAGGTAGTGGTATGAGGGGGGCCTTTGTTGTGCCACCTGACTTACCACTGGCTTGGCAAGTGACACATGAGCGACAAAACTCCTTGGTATTCTCATTCATATGGGGCCAGTGAAAGTGTGAGACAAGCCTGTCCCAAGTCTTTGTCTGACCTAAATGACCTGCAAGGGGAATCTCATGGGCCAAGGTGAGAAGGAAACCTCTCAGAGACAAGGGGATGACCAGCCTCCTGGTTGCACCAGGCTTGGGGTCTCTTGACTCAGAGTACAGGAGTCCATCTTCCCAGTATACCCTGTGGGCACCTGTGGCATTCCCTGCAGCCTCAGCAGCAGCCTGCTGTCTGAGGGGTTCAAGGGAAGGGCAGCTCAACTGTTCCTTCCCCAGGTCTGCTCTGGAGGGTCCCCCTGAGCCCAGAAACTCAACTTGATCAAGTTCAAGCTCTTTAGGCTCAGTTTCCCTCAGCTCTTCTAGATCAGCCTCCTCAGAGACTTGATCCTCAACCTGGGGCAAGGGGGAAGGCAAAGCCTTACCCTTACTGCTCTTCTTCTTGGGAGGTGTCTGGTCCATAATTTCAGGATCCAGCACCTGTTCAGTGGGGCATCTTCTGGCCTGTGACCTAGTCACAGCAAGCACATGTGCTGGCAAGCCTAACATCTCCATGTGAGTCCTCTGCTCCACTTCTGACCATTGTGATGACTCCAAATCATTGCCCAACAAACAATCAACTGGGAGGTCTGAACTGACTACAACTTTCTTTTGTCCCTTCACTCCACCCCAGGAGAAAGCTACAATTGCCACACTATGACTAGTAGTGACATTGCTGGCATTGGTCACCAGGAAATCAGTACCTGGCATGATCTGTCCAGGGTCCACAAAGTTAGGTGTCACCATGGTGACACTGGCACAAGTGTCCCTATAGGCCTGAGCCATTTTGCCATTAATCAAAGGTGTCTGCCTGTATTTGCCCAAAGTATTGGGACTTATTTCAGGGGACATATCCATATCCCCTGTACAGACAAGGACAGCCTGAGTGAGTGTGCCAACTAAGTTGTCAGACCCCTCAGTACCCAAGGTTAACCCAACTAATGCCTTGGGAGTGACACTACCACTACTGACTGTACTAGGGGGTGCAGTTGCTTTAGGAGCTGTAGTGGTAGGAGTTTGTCCTCCTCCTCTTTTGGTGCACTCACTAAACCAGTGAGATTTACTTTTGCAGTACTGGCACCACCTTTTTGACTGGCCTTCTTGAGTCTTCTTCTTCTGGGAAGCCTGACCCCCACCCTCTTTGGTTTGTTGGGGACCTGGTGAAGACTTCTGGTCATTTTACTCATTCTTAACATTACCCTTCTGGTCTGCTTTCTTCTGACCACCCTGGTTCTGGTTCTGGTTCTGCTTGATCCTTGTCCTGACCCATTTGTCTGCCTTCTTTCCCAATTCTTGGGGAGAGGTCAGATCTGAATCAACAAGGTGCTGGTGCAGCAACTGGTTCTGACAATTGTTCAAAATTTGTTCTCTCATCATTAGATTATACAATCCTGTGTAATCTGTAACCTTGCTACCCAGCAACCAGCCCTCCAAAGCCTTAGTGGCACAATCCACAAAATCAGACCAGTCCTGAGACTGAGTTTTCTGGGTGTCTCTGAACAGCAACCTGTACTGCTCAGTGGTTAAACCAAACCCATCAACCAGTGTATTCTTCAGGACCTGGTAATTGTTAGCATCCTCCACTCTTGTAGTGAGGAGCTTATCTCTACCTTTACCATCAAAGGAGAGCCACAGTATAGCTGCCCACTGACTCTGGGGAATGTTCTGCACAGTGCAGGCCCTCTCCAGAGCAGCCATCCATTTCTGGATGTCATCCCCTTGCTTAAAGGGGGGCACTATTTTAGTCAGGTGTTTAGTATCTAAACCCTTCTCTCTATCTCTTGGGAGATTGCTGCCACCAGTGGGAGCTAGCCCACTCATCTGCTGCTCTCTTGCCAGGGCAAGCTTCTCTTTGGCCAGGGCAATTTCTTCCCTTTCAATCCTCAGTTCAGCTTGTCTCATCCTAGCCTCATGCTCCCTTCTCTGAGGGGAAGTAAATCTCCTCTGTGGAGGATTCCTTCTCCCCTGAGAAGAGGCATTAGAGTGCAGAGATCTATTGGAGTCCCTAGAAAGAGATCTATCTCTCCTAACTCCAAGGTTAGGCCCACTTCGGGTTAGTACTGGGGGGCCCCCAGATCCTAGCCCAAGTAAGTCTAAGTTGGTCCTAGTTAGCCTTCTGACTACCTCAAGACCCTTGTCTACCTCATCCCCAGAGAGTACCTCCTCATCCTCCTCCTCAACTGCTGAATCAGTGTTGGGGAGGTCTGGATCCCCAGAGGTTCCCTCTAAGGCTGGCATGCTCTCATGTAACTGAGAGAGCTTTCTGGCATCATATGTCTCTAAGAGACCTATCAGAAAGGGAAGGGTGGGGTTAGACCCCTGCTTCAGTTTCCTGGAGACACAGAGTTGCCTCATCTCCTGAAAATTGAGAGCTGCATATCTTGAAGTGACCTGTGGAGGGTCAACACTGACCAGGGGAGTCTCAGTAGAGTCCCCCTGAGTCGACATGCTTTTCTAGTGAGGTGTAAGTGGTGCACTTACCTACACTATATGTTTGCCTACTGATCCCTTGCTAGAGTTGTAGTTTAGGGTGTGCTAGGCCCTAGGAGCTACAACAGCTGGTTCAGTAGAACTCAGAGTATTCTAAGCTAAGTTATATGTACCTTTAGTACTTATGTGATCTTTCACAAGATATTCTTAGGGCATGTGTGGTAAAACAACAGCAAGCTCAAATCCCAACCGCTGCTCACCAATGTGAGAAGTTGGCCTGATGTGCAGTGCTCACTATTCTAGTGATCACTATATATCAGTCCAAACAACCCTTATTGATGATTGGTTGTAAGTCAACCTTATAGACCAGCTATCCTAGTAGCATGGATACGAGCAGTCTAAGGCTAAGACTCTAGAGGGCGTGTTAAGCCAGCTGTTTTACCATCACATTACCCCTTGAACACCCAGTGAAAGGACACCACACAAGTGTTATGAAAATAAACAATGTATTTATTAGAATCACAACAACCCTGTACTCTTTATGAGGACAGGGTGCTAAGCACACAACAAAACTCTTACGAAAATACTTTTAAGTTAGCACGTTACACAAATGCCCGAGGGGCACGAAAAACCATATACGCTAAAAGTGGAATGCGAATTACTAGCAGGTAAGTAACAGTTCTAATAGGCTTTGGAATCGCTAGGACTGGACTAGGGAATCGTTAGATTACTACTAGGAGGCCCAGGGGACTCGGGTGCAGAGTGTGCACTCTCACGCGGGATGCGGGACAAAGTCTATGGAAGCTAGTAAAGGCAAAGTTAGTGTTCACGGGCGAACCCGACCTGGTAGGAAGAAAACGACAGTGGATCCTGACCCTAGGATAGTGAGGCTATGCTGGGACACCGGAGTGCCGAAGTTACCTAGCCCAGGGGCTGCAGCTGCATAGGTCTGAAAAGACGTCGGGGATCTCGTTGCCGGACCAGGAGCCTGGAAGGAAGAAGTTGCTGGCAGGCGACCAGTGAAGGAAAGTTCGATGGATCCAAGCCTGGATCAAGGAAGAAGAAACCTGAAAGCAGAGGGGACCAAGTTCTTGAATCACTAGCCAGTGATTAAGTGGGCACCAGGATGGCACCGGGCGAAGTCACCGCAGTCAGGTGAGTGGGCGCTGCTGGGCTCTGCAGTCTCTCGGACCAGGAGGCGTTGTCGGCGACCAGGATGGAGGTGCGAGCTGTCCCACGAAGGATGAAGTCGTTGGCGTCGAAGTTACCCAGGATTGGGCAACAAGCCTTGGCTAATTCAAGCCCACGCGGTGGACTCAAAATGGCGTCTTGAGTGGACCAGGAGGGTCCGGGGTGCTCCTCTTCTGGAAGGGAGCAAGGGCCAGTCTGGAGCAACCAGACCAGCAGCAGAAATGTCGTCGGGCGTCGTCAGGGAGGCCACAAGCCAGCGGGCTAGTAGCCAAACAACGCGGTGAGCAGTAAAAAGCAGAAGGGCCCCACGCAGATCGTGGAGATGCTGGGGGGCTGCTCTTCGGTGCTGGAGCTGCTCAGGGTGGGGGCTTCTCGGACCCCAAAGCACTCACCAGGAAATTACTCGGTGGGCTTGCTGTGCAGAAGTCGTGCAGTCTTGGCGATGGCCGGTCCCTCGAGGTCTCGTCGCACCCACGGTTCTCAGCTGGGCTGTAGAGGTGGGTAGAGGTCAGAGGTGCCAGGGAAGCCGGGTCTCGTCGAGCTGGGCAGTCGGATTCCGGAGGAAGGACGTGCAGCAGACCGCAGTGTTCTTAGATGGTGCCTGCGGATGCAGGGTGACTACTCCTTAGCCACAAGGGAGAATCTTGAGGAAGAAATCGTGAAGTCCTTTCGTGGAAAGTGGTATCTTGATTCCAAAGATGATCTGATTTGGAAGGGGGCCAGTCTCTACCTTTATCTGGGAAAAAGGGGCTGGCACGCGACTAGGTCCTGCCCTATGGGTGGGACCAGGAGGGGGGTGGTTACACCCACTTCCTTGGCGGGCTTTTCCCCAGCACAGGGTCTGGAGTGACCCTGGAACTGGTTCCAGCCAGCCTATGCACAGTGAGCACCGGGGTGCCACGTGCAGTCACCTTCCTCTAAAGCCCTGCCTACCTACAATACACAAAACCCTGTCTGGGACGGTGCTGGCACCGCCCCTGGCAGGAAACCCTTTGTCCTTATCTCCTGCTCTGGGAGGACTCCCAGCAGCAGGAGGGCAGACTTGTGTCTCGGTGGCAGCATCCATTTTGTGGATGCTAAGGCTCTGTCTGACTTTTAACCGGGTTATAGGTTACAGGCATGTCGTGTCCCTCTAGAAGGGTGGAATGCTAACCCCGTCGCCAGAATTGGCGAGGGGTTAGTATTCCAATTCGTATGACACCTTACTCGACATGTTTTGATAAAGCGATACCAGAGTTGGCACATAACCGCGAGGATTATAATGCACTTAAGAGTATATGGTATGCGATATCATGGAAACGGCTAAGGGATAGATCCCGAAAGCCGCAGACAGGCTCAGCTCATGCCAGAGCACCATCTCACACGATTCCAAGCACTCTGCCTTCAGGATTGTTAAGGCCTGCCATAGGAGTGACTGATAGGAGATCTGTGTGTCCATTTTAGGGTTAGATATAGGTATACTATATCTAAAGCAAAGGGTGAGTACACCACCTTGCCCCAGCTGTCGTGCAGCCAGCTGTGTCAGTTTTAGTTAGTCAATCCAGGGGTGGCATAATACATGCTTCAGCCCCTGGGAGACTTCTGGGTACACCTCAGCCCTGGGTACAGGGACTTGGAGAGGGCCCAGTGCCAATTCAGTACCTGAGTACAATTTGGATAGAGAGAACAGCTAGGCTGTGGGTCTGATTAGCAGGCCCACAGCCAGGGAAAGTCGTAAACCAGTGCAGCAAAAAGCAAAAATCTGGGTGATCATAGGATTGCAGACCCTACTCTCCTACAGTTACCAAAGGTAAGTAACTCGTACATCTGATAGAGACTACTAGCCGCAGATTCCTTCACGTAGAATAGATACCCTAGTCATACCCAAGGCGAAGGAGGGTCTGCGATAGGACCCCACCCGCCAGGTCATAACAGAGGGTCCCACAGGGGCCGAATCCCAAGACAGGACGAGGAGCCCCGTCCCCCCAGGCAAGGGGAACCCCTGCCAGCAGAAGACCACCAACCCCAAAGGGGAATCGGAAAAAGGAAGAGAAGAGGTAGCCTGTCCTCACTCAGCAGAGGAAACAAGGCAAGGTGAAAGGAGGCCAAGCAACCCCCCCCAAACAAGGCAACAAAACTTCCGCCCAAGGACAAGGCAAGGATAAGGAGCACCGAAGGAGAAGAGCAACCTAGAGACTCCAAGGAGAAGAGGCAGAGCAAAGGCAAGCCCAGACAGGACGGCGTCGTCCGCAATAAGCAGGCAGAAGCCGAAAGGGGAGCTCAAGGTCACACAGGAAGAACCGTTCAACGCCCCGCAGGGACAGACTGCGCCTGCAAGAGGGACAAGAAGTCAGGGACCATCTCCTCCCACAGGGATAAGAGGCAGAACTGAATTCAAGGCCCACTGGAAGAAGCGGACAAGGCAAGGATGACAGTCCCACTAAAGCCCAAAGAAGGCACAATAGTGCAGAAAAACAACAGGTCAGCACTGGCAAGCTCAGCCAGAAGCCGAGGACACCACAGAATGAATTACTTAGAGCATGTCAGACGCCAACCGAAGACAGAGAGCAGGAAGGCGACGAAGAGTCCGGACACAGCCCCAGGGAGGAGACCGCACCCACGGCCCAAAAGGAAGTGGAACCGGACAGAACCCTAACGCCAGGCCACAGACAGCAGGCCAGACCAGACAAACAGCGCAGCGACCCCAGAGAAGAACACCCTGGGGCACAGCTCAAGCTAGTCCAAACCATCAGCAAGACGATTGCATCTGCAACATACCGTAACGCCACGGAGAGCAGAAGCCCGCAGGCGACCACAGCTCCCCAGCACATGACAGGGCAATATAACAGCCACCACTACCCCACATAGTTCAAGTTCAGAAATTTGTATAGCGCACTACTCACCCATAGGGTCTCAAGGCGCTTGTGTGTGTGGGGGGTGGGGGGGTGGATTATTTGTCAAATAGCCAGGTTTTAAGTTCTTTTCTGAAGGAAATGTGGTTCTGTGAGAGGCGGAGGTGAGTGGGGAGAGAGTTCCAGGTCATGGCCGCCAGGTAGGAGAAGGATCTCCCTCCCATGGTGGATTTGTGGATGCGCGGGACTGCGGCAAGCGCTTGGTTGGAGGATCTTAGTTGGCGGGTGGGTGTGTAGAAGGACAGTCTTGTGCTGAGGCATTCGGGTCCTAGTTTGTAGAGGGCTTTGTGAGCGTGGGTGAGGAGACGGAACGTTATTCTCTTGTTTACGGGAAGCCAGTGGAGGTCTTTCAGGTGGCTGGTAATGTGAGCTCGGCGAGGGATGTCCAATATGAGCCTGGCAGATGCGTTTTGGATGCGTTGGAGTTTTTTCTGTAGCTTGGCTGTGGTTCCGGCGTAGAGGGTGTTTCCGTAGTCCAGTCGGCTAGTGACCAGTGCGTGGGTGACCGTCTTTCTTGTTTCGGTGGGGATCCAACGAAAGATTTTTTTGAGCATACGGAGTACGTTGAAGCAAGAGGATGAGACGGCGTTAACTTGTCTGGTCATCGAGAGGGAGGAGTCTAGGATGAAGCCCAAGTTGCGTGCGTTGTCTGTGGGTGTGGGTGCTGTGCCCAGGGCCGATGGCCACCAAGAGTCGTCCCAGGCAGAGGGTGAGGATCCTAGGATGAGAATTTCCGTTTTGTCAGAGTTAAGTTTTAGGCGGCTGTTTTTCATCCATTCGGCTACTTCTTTCATTCCTTCGTGGAGATTGGATTTGGCGGTGTTAGGGTCTTTAGTGAGGGAGAGGATCAGCTGGGTGTCGTCAGCGTAGGAGATGATGTTAAGGTTGTGTTGTCGTGCGATGGAAGCGAGGGGGCTCATGTAGACGTTGAAGAGGGTGGGACTGAGAGATGATCCTTGTGGTACTCCGCAGATGACTTCGGTGGACTCAGATTTGAATGGGGGGAGTCGGACTCTCTGTGTTCTCCCGGCAAGGAACGAGATTATCCAGTCCAGGGCTTTTCCTTGTATTCCGACGTTGCTGAGGCGTTGTATGAGGGTGCTATGACAGACTGTGTCGAAGGCGGCGGAGAGGTCGAGTAGGATGAGGGCAGCTGTTTCTCCATTGTCCAGTAGCATTCGGATGTCATCTGTCGCTGCAATGAGGGCTGTTTCGGTGCTGTGTTTGGCTCGAAAGCCGGACTGTGAGGGATCGAGGGAGTTGTTGGATTCAAGGAAGGCGGCGAGCTGGCTATTAACGGCTTTCTCGATGACTTTGGCAGGGAATGGGAGGAGGGATATGGGGCGGTAGTTTTTAAGTTCAGAGGGGTCTGCTGTGGGTTTTTTCAGGAGAGCGCTGACTTCAGCGTGTTTCCAGCTTTCTGGGAAGGTAGCGGAGTTGAAGGAGCAGTTGATGATCTCACGGAGATGGAGTGCGATGATGGAGTCTGCTTTGTTGAAGATGTGGTGAGGACAGGGGTCGGTTGGTGAGCCTGAATGGATGGAGTTCAGTAGTCGGATGGTGTCTTCGGTGGTGATTGGGTTCCAGGCGCTAAGGTTGTTAGAGAGCGGTTCGGGTTTGGAGGTGGGTGGGGTGGGCTGTTCTTTCGAAATGTTCTCAAAGCTGTTATGTATGTCGCCGATTTTGTTGTAGAAGAAAGAAGATAACGAGTTGCAGAGGTCTTGGGAGGGAGTAATGTCGTTTGAGGCTGCGGTGGGGTTGGTAAATTCTTTGACGATGTTAAATAGTTCCTTGCTGTTGTGGGCGTTGTTGTCGAGTCGATTCTTGAATGCTGATTTCTTGGTGGATCGGATCAATTGGTGGTGTTTGCGGGTGGCTGTCTTGAAGGTGGTCAGGTTGTCAGTGGTTGGGTTTTTTCTCCATGTTTTTTCGAGAGTACGGCAGAGTTTCTTGGAATTCTTAAGGTCATCGTTGAACCATGGGGTCTTTTTGCTACCTTGTTTGATCTGGTGGTTTTTTAGGGGTGCTAATTCGTCAGCGCTGTGGGTGATCCATTGTTTGAGTTTGGTGGCAGCTTCGTTTGGGTCTGATGATAGGGCTGGAGGGTTTTGGTTGAGCGATGTGAGGAGTTGGTCGGTGGTGATTTTGTTCCAGTTTCTTCGGGGAATAGGTTGTTGGGGGATGTGAGTCGAGGTAGTTTTGAAGCTGAAGTGAACACAGCTGTGGTCCGTCCAATGGAGAGCTGTGGTATGATTGAAGGAGATGTGTTTGCTGGAGGTGAAGATTGGGTCGAGCGTGTGTCCGGCTAAGTGGGTGGGGGTATCAACAAGTTGTTTGAGTCCGAGATTGGCCAGGTTGTCCAGAAGGGTGGTGGTGTTGCAGTCGTTTTTCTTTTCTAGGTGGAAGTTGAAGTCACCCAGTAGAATGTAGTTTTCGGAGGGGAGGGCATGTGGGCTGATGAAGTCAGTGATGTCATCGCTGAATTGTTTACGTGTTCCTGGTGGTCTGTAGATGAGGGTGCCTCTAAGTGTGGTCCTGGGGTCGGTGTGGATCTGGAAGTGGAGGTGTTCGGCGGTTGCAAGGTAGTCGTCGAAGCTGGTCGTGATTCTGATGGTGTTCTTATGGACGATGGCGATGCCGCCTCCTGTTTTTTGGTTGGTGCGGTCTTTTCGGATGATCTTGTAAGCGTCTGGGATGGCTATGGCGATGTCGGGCGCTGATGAGGCGTTCATCCAGGTTTCTGTAAGGAAGGCGATGTCCGGTGACGCAGTGTTGAGTAGGTCCCAGAGTTCTGTGGCGGGTGTTTAGCAGGATGCATTGCAGGTGGTTAGAGTCGGAGCTGAGTTTGGAGATCGTGGGTTTGGAGTGGTTCTTGATGCAGGCGAACTTGCAGGAATGTTATGTTAATGTTATGTTAAAATGGTGCTTGTATAGCGCACGGCTACTCCGAGGAGTGTCCCGGCGCTGACGGATCCTCCCGAGACGAGGAGGGAAGCAGATGGGAAGAAAAAAAACAGGCCTTGAGAGTCAAGGGAGACAGAGCATGAAATAAAAAAGACTTATTGCTGAAACAACCAGGTTTTCACGTCCTTCCTGAAAGTCAGGAGATTGGAACAGGACCTGAGCGCAAGAGGCAGATCGTTCCACAGTTGGGGCGCCAGATGTTTGAAGGCGCGGCCCCCGATGCGAGCACGATGTATCCTAGGAGTGACTGCCCTAGCAAGTGATGATGAGCGAAGGGATCTGGATGGAAGGTAAAAAGTGATCCACTTTCGAAGGTAGCGGGCGCCAAGACCATGCAGGGCTTTGAAGGCAATGGTCAGGGCCTTGAAAGCGATCCGCTTCTTGATAGGCAGCCAATGGAGGGTTCTGAGGAGCTCCGATGCCCTGGCCCTTCTGTTAAGGCCGAAAATGGCTCGGGCTGCCGAATTCTGGACTATCTGCAGACGTCCCCCGCATCCGAAGAGCCACCACAGGAGGAAGGTCCTTCTCCTACCTGGCCGCCAAGACTTGGAATTCCCTTCCGACCCACCTCCGCCTGACCCAGGACCACCTCGCCTTCAGGAAGCAGCTCAAGACCTGGCTATTCGAGCAGTAGCGGACCCCCCCCCCCCAGCGCCTTGAGACCCTCCGGGTGAGTAGTGCGCTATACAAATGCTCTGATTGATTGATTGATTGAACCAGAGGGGCATCCACGTCCCCCCCTCACACGCCACGCCACAAATGAAGGAACATACGAGCAACTGCCCCCGGAGGCACACAAACGCGACACCAGGCCATCGATTCTGACAGACCAGATTATGAAGAGCAGAGCTTCTTTTTCTTTTCTTTTCTTTAGCTTGTTGCTTGGTTCATTACTTCCCCATTAACCGAATTTCCCCCCATGTTCACCAGTTGAGTTTAGACAACTGATTTCCCCCTAGTTGATAGAGCTACAGTCCCGAGACACAAGAGTTGCGCATCAGTTTTCTTCAGATAACTTTTCCGAGCCACAACGCGGAGCCATCAGACAAAACTGTGAGAGTATAGGAACAGTGTGCGAAAGAGCATAAAAAGGAATGGTGAGGAACAACACCATAAAGAGCAGTGCCAGGCACTGCAGTACCCAAAGGCAAGGAAAAGAATAAAGAACAGAGCCTAGCCCTGAGCAGCAACCCTGCCAGTACGGAGATAGCCCCCAGGAGACAAAGGACATATGTAAAAATGTCACGATAACATGTAGCAGGACTACAACCCCAACCAAAAACAATGAAGGGGAACCAGTCCGGGACACACAAGGAACGACAAAACTCCAAGACAGCCCATCACAGAGTGTGACAACCCCCATAAGGAACAAAGTGCGGAGGCACAGCCAAAAGACCCCAACCTCGAGGATAGCAGAGGGCCCAGAACCCTAGTAATAAAGGGGGGGGAGGGAAAGGTACGCCCCAACCTGGAACAGCCAGAGCATAAGGGCACAGAAGTACCTATAAACCTATCCTCCAATGTGCCAAAAGGGGAGGAAAAGGAACAATTAAACAGGACGAACATCCTGTCAGAAAGAGGGAAAGAATGTACTCATAGAAGACACAGCGACACACAGGGAGGTGAGTGCAAAACACCAAGCCAAAAGTCCATGCAGAATGGGGAGGAAGAGCGGGCCATGAAGGAACCTGCGGCTAGAATCATCTCTACCAGATACATTGTTACCAAAGGTAAGTAACTCGTACATCTGATAGAGACTACTAGCCGCAGATTCCTTCACGTAGAATAGATACCCTAGTCATACCCAAGGCGAAGGAGGGTCTGCGATAGGACCCCACCCGCCAGGTCATAACAGAGGGTCCCACAGGGGCCGAATCCCAAGACAGGACGAGGAGCCCCGTCCCCCCAGGCAAGGGGAACCCCTGCCAGCAGAAGACCACCAACCCCAAAGGGGAATCGGAAAAAGGAAGAGAAGAGGTAGCCTGTCCTCACTCAGCAGAGGAAACAAGGCAAGGTGAAAGGAGGCCAAGCAACCCCCCCCAAACAAGGCAACAAAACTTCCGCCCAAGGACAAGGCAAGGATAAGGAGCACCGAAGGAGAAGAGCAACCTAGAGACTCCAAGGAGAAGAGGCAGAGCAAAGGCAAGCCCAGACAGGACGGCGCCGTCCGCAATAAGCAGGCAGAAGCCGAAAGGGGAGCTCAAGGTCACACAGGAAGAACCGTTCAACGCCCCGCAGGGACAGACTGCGCCTGCAAGAGGGACAAGAAGTCAGGGACCATCTCCTCCCACAGGGATAAGAGGCAGAACTGAATTCAAGGCCCACTGGAAGAAGCGGACAAGGCAAGGATGACAGTCCCACTAAAGCCCAAAGAAGGCACAATAGTGCAGAAAAACAACAGGTCAGCACTGGCAAGCTCAGCCAGAAGCCGAGGACACCACAGAATGAATTACTTAGAGCATGTCAGACGCCAACCGAAGACAGAGAGCAGGAAGGCGACGAAGAGTCCGGACACAGCCCCAGGGAGGAGACCGCACCCACGGCCCAAAAGGAAGTGGAACCGGACAGAACCCTAACGCCAGGCCACAGACAGCAGGCCAGACCAGACAAACAGCGCAGCGACCCCAGAGAAGAACACCCTGGGGCACAGCTCAAGCTAGTCCAAACCATCAGCAAGACGATTGCATCTGCAACATACCGTAACGCCACGGAGAGCAGAAGCCCGCAGGCGACCACAGCTCCCCAGCACATGACAGGGCAATATAACAGCCACCACTACCCCACATAGTTCAAGTTCAGAAATTTGTATAGCGCACTACTCACCCATAGGGTCTCAAGGCGCTTGTGTGTGTGGGGGGTGGGGGGGTGGATTATTTGTCAAATAGCCAGGTTTTAAGTTCTTTTCTGAAGGAAATGTGGTTCTGTGAGAGGCGGAGGTGAGTGGGGAGAGAGTTCCAGGTCATGGCCGCCAGGTAGGAGAAGGATCTCCCTCCCATGGTGGATTTGTGGATGCGCGGGACTGCGGCAAGCGCTTGGTTGGAGGATCTTAGTTGGCGGGTGGGTGTGTAGAAGGACAGTCTTGTGCTGAGGCATTCGGGTCCTAGTTTGTAGAGGGCTTTGTGAGCGTGGGTGAGGAGACGGAACGTTATTCTCTTGTTTACGGGAAGCCAGTGGAGGTCTTTCAGGTGGCTGGTAATGTGAGCTCGGCGAGGGATGTCCAATATGAGCCTGGCAGATGCGTTTTGGATGCGTTGGAGTTTTTTCTGTAGCTTGGCTGTGGTTCCGGCGTAGAGGGTGTTTCCGTAGTCCAGTCGGCTAGTGACCAGTGCGTGGGTGACCGTCTTTCTTGTTTCGGTGGGGATCCAACGAAAGATTTTTTTGAGCATACGGAGTACGTTGAAGCAAGAGGATGAGACGGCGTTAACTTGTCTGGTCATCGAGAGGGAGGAGTCTAGGATGAAGCCCAAGTTGCGTGCGTTGTCTGTGGGTGTGGGTGCTGTGCCCAGGGCCGATGGCCACCAAGAGTCGTCCCAGGCAGAGGGTGAGGATCCTAGGATGAGAATTTCCGTTTTGTCAGAGTTAAGTTTTAGGCGGCTGTTTTTCATCCATTCGGCTACTTCTTTCATTCCTTCGTGGAGATTGGATTTGGCGGTGTTAGGGTCTTTAGTGAGGGAGAGGATCAGCTGGGTGTCGTCAGCGTAGGAGATGATGTTAAGGTTGTGTTGTCGTGCGATGGAAGCGAGGGGGCTCATGTAGACGTTGAAGAGGGTGGGACTGAGAGATGATCCTTGTGGTACTCCGCAGATGACTTCGGTGGACTCAGATTTGAATGGGGGGAGTCGGACTCTCTGTGTTCTCCCGGCAAGGAACGAGATTATCCAGTCCAGGGCTTTTCCTTGTATTCCGACGTTGCTGAGGCGTTGTATGAGGGTGCTATGACAGACTGTGTCGAAGGCGGCGGAGAGGTCGAGTAGGATGAGGGCAGCTGTTTCTCCATTGTCCAGTAGCATTCGGATGTCATCTGTCGCTGCAATGAGGGCTGTTTCGGTGCTGTGTTTGGCTCGAAAGCCGGACTGTGAGGGATCGAGGGAGTTGTTGGATTCAAGGAAGGCGGCGAGCTGGCTATTAACGGCTTTCTCGATGACTTTGGCAGGGAATGGGAGGAGGGATATGGGGCGGTAGTTTTTAAGTTCAGAGGGGTCTGCTGTGGGTTTTTTCAGGAGAGCGCTGACTTCAGCGTGTTTCCAGCTTTCTGGGAAGGTAGCGGAGTTGAAGGAGCAGTTGATGGTCTCACGGAGATGGGGTGCGATGATGGAGTCTGCTTTGTTGAAGATGTGGTGAGGACAGGGGTCGGTTGGTGAGCCTGAATGGATGGAGTTCAGTAGTCGGATGGTGTCTTCGGTGGTGATTGGGTTCCAGGCGCTAAGGTTGTTAGAGAGCGGTTCGGGTTTGGAGGTGGGTGGGGTGGGCTGTTCTTTCGAAATGTTCTCAAAGCTGTTATGTATGTCGCCGATTTTGTTGTAGAAGAAAGAAGATAACGAGTTGCAGAGGTCTTGGGAGGGAGTAATGTCGTTTGAGGCTGCGGTGGGGTTGGTAAATTCTTTGACGATGTTAAATAGTTCCTTGCTGTTGTGGGCGTTGTTGTCGAGTCGATTCTTGAATGCTGATTTCTTGGTGGATCGGATCAATTGGTGGTGTTTGCGGGTGGCTGTCTTGAAGGTGGTCAGGTTGTCAGTGGTTGGGTTTTTTCTCCATGTTTTTTCGAGAGTACGGCAGAGTTTCTTGGAATTCTTAAGGTCATCGTTGAACCATGGGGTCTTTTTGCTACCTTGTTTGATCTGGTGGTTTTTTAGGGGTGCTAATTCGTCAGCGCTGTGGGTGATCCATTGTTTGAGTTTGGTGGCAGCTTCGTTTGGGTCTGATGATAGGGCTGGAGGGTTTTGGTTGAGCGATGTGAGGAGTTGGTCGGTGGTGATTTTGTTCCAGTTTCTTCGGGGAATAGGTTGTTGGGGGATGTGAGTCGAGGTAGTTTTGAAGCTGAAGTGAACACAGCTGTGGTCCGTCCAATGGAGAGCTGTGGTATGATTGAAGGAGATGTGTTTGCTGGAGGTGAAGATTGGGTCGAGCGTGTGTCCGGCTAAGTGGGTGGGGGTATCAACAAGTTGTTTGAGTCCGAGATTGGCCAGGTTGTCCAGAAGGGTGGTGGTGTTGCAGTCGTTTTTCTTTTCTAGGTGGAAGTTGAAGTCACCCAGTAGAATGTAGTTTTCGGAGGGGAGGGCATGTGGGCTGATGAAGTCAGTGATGTCATCGCTGAATTGTTTACGTGTTCCTGGTGGTCTGTAGATGAGGGTGCCTCTAAGTGTGGTCCTGGGGTCGGTGTGGATCTGGAAGTGGAGGTGTTCGGCGGTTGCAAGGTAGTCGTCGAAGCTGGTCGTGATTCTGATGGTGTTCTTATGGACGATGGCGATGCCGCCTCCTGTTTTTTGGTTGGTGCGGTCTTTTCGGATGATCTTGTAAGCGTCTGGGATGGCTATGGCGATGTCGGGCGCTGATGAGGCGTTCATCCAGGTTTCTGTAAGGAAGGCGATGTCCGGTGACGCAGTGTTGAGTAGGTCCCAGAGTTCTGTGGCGGGTGTTTAGCAGGATGCATTGCAGGTGGTTAGAGTCGGAGCTGAGTTTGGAGATCGTGGGTTTGGAGTGGTTCTTGATGCAGGCGAACTTGCAGGAATGGCAGGTGAAGGGACCGTGAGTACGTCCTGGGGCAGCTGCGTAGCAATGTGGTGTGCGTCCGGGGTTAAGGGCTAAGAGGGTGGCGGCGTCAAACATTATGCGGGAGGAGTGCGGTTTGCGGGGGACAGGGGGTCTGGCGCTAGGCGCGGTCCAGGCGCGGACGGGCGTAGACGGGCTTACCTTTGGCGCACCTTCGGCGCGCATGGGGAGCTTCCGCTGCGCGTAGACGCTGCGCGTCGGTTGTCCTGGCATAAGAGGGAAGTGGGAGGGGGCGGGGCGAGGGAGGGGCCGCTGGGAGGCGGGGTGGAGAGAGGGGCTGGGAGGTAGAACAACAAAATGGTGGGAGCAGTAAACAAAGCGAAACAAAGCGAGATCCCCCTCAAAGTATGCCCAGTGGGCTATGCGATATAATGCTAGGCTAATACACGAGGCACTGTATAAATTCTAAATATGGTTACAAAAACGCTATACAATAGTGAAGCGCTACGATACCAATGCGGCCAGGAGCAGTGAAGCGCTACGATGTCAGAGCAGCCAGGATCAGTGAAGCGCTATGAAGATTATGCAGTTAGGAGCAGAGAAGCGCTATAATCAATGCCAGGGAGCCTGGGGAGCGACCGTCTCTGAGCCAGGCAGGACGGTCACAGCGCAGGATAGGGCGGGTCAGGTTAGGTCAGTCTAGTTCGTGGGAGGGAGGGGCCGCTGGGAGGCGGGGTGGAGAGAGGGGCTGGGAGGTAGAACAACAAAATGGTGGGAGCAGTAAACAAAGCGAAACAAAGCGAGATCCCCCTCAAAGTATGCACAGTGGGCTATGCGATATAATGACAGGCTAATACACGAGGCACTTTATAAATTCTAAATATGGTTACAAAAACGCTATACAATAGTGAAGCGCTACGATACCAATGCGGCCAGGAGCAGTGAAGCGCTACGATGTCAGAGCAGCCAGGATCAGTGAAGCGCTATGAAGATTATGCAGTTAGGAGCAGAGAAGCGCTATAATCAATGCCAGGGAGCCTGGGGAGCGACCGTCTCTGACATAGGGCTTGTCACGTCCCAAGACATGGGAACCTCTAAGGAAAAAAGTTACGCAGCAGAGGACAACAGAAAAGGCGTTCTGCAAAACCCAGCAGAAGGCTTATCAAGCAGCCAAAGAGGAAAAACACAGAAGGCCAGTCTCAGGGCCAGCATGGTGTAGAAAACCCAAAGCAAAAACACACAGTCAAGAAGGGCTGGCCAGCAGCCAAAAGAACCACAGTCCCAACAAGGAGGACTCGAGTGGCCAAGAAGCACACAGAACCGACAACTGGGGCGACCCGCCCCAATGGAAGAACACCTCCAAGAACCAGATCAACTCACAGGTCACTGAGGGGGAGAAGAAGGGGGAGGCGGAGGAGGCGGAGGAGGAGGACGAAGCCCCGCCAAGAACCTCTGAATGGCCGAGTCCACAGGGGCGTGGAACAAAAGTGCACGATCAAAAGGAAGTTCCACCAGCCATTCTTGAACGTTCTCCGGGAACACACTGTCCCGAAGCCAGGCATGGCGACGAAGGGCAACCGAAGAAGCCATTGCACGACCCAGCACCTTCTAGATGCCCAGAGCGGAGCGAAGAATAAACGCTGCCAGCTGCCGGACATCCAACACATGGTACTTCAAATCAACACAGGCACCCTCCTGAGAAGCTGTAGACATAAGGGACTCTGCCGAGTCCCATAAGCAAGAAGACACCCAAGCCAAAACACACAGCGTGTTAAGGGCCAGCAGAACCGCACTGGTTGAGGCGAACATATTGCGCCTCCAGGAGTCCAGCCAGCGGGCCTACCGTGACAGGGGAGACAACAGCGGCGGCAGAGAAGGAAAGACATTCTGCAAAAGGGGGCCTCTTGTAGAGGGGTGGAGGGAAAGACACACCGGATCACATGGCGCCGGATGATGGTGGTGCAGAAGGTGGTGGGGCACTGGGTCCCCCGTGGCGGGATGGCCCCAAGTCCCCAAGAGAGAAGAATGGAGTGAACCCTCAAAGGGAAGCAACAGCTCCCTACCACCAGAGCCCTGATGGAGAACCTCCAGAAGATGATCTGCGGGGAAATGGGCAGCTGGATCACCCATGTGTAAAATTCCCACAGCCATGGAAACGGCGCGAGCAAAGGCCGCACCCGCCTCTGTAGGGCCCCGCAGAGGGGAAAGCAGCTCCTCTGTAGATGACGGCTGCAAGCTAAGACGGCCATCCACCAAGCCAACCAGAGGAAGGAAGGGCCAGGTCTGGAAAGAAGGAAGAGGGAGCGAGGAGTGGGGGACCCGAGTCTCCTCTGGTGAAGACCGCGGCCGTGGAAACAGAGAGGAGCCGCCCTTAGACGACGTTGGGGAAAAAGGCGACCCATCTCCGGCGAGGATGAAACCAGGAAGCGCCGAACCTCTGGAGGCATGTGAAGATGAGTCAACAACCCGAAGTCGGCCTGGCGCCGTTGAGTCCGCAATTTGAGGAAGGACATCGTCGTCGTCCGGCACCGGGGGGAGACGCCGGGGCAAAGGAGCGGCGCCGGAAAGGTGCTGACCTGACCTCCGACGAGGCAGCCGCCTGCTTGGAGGGATGAGAAGGACCCGGGGAGGGACGAGGAGTCCCCCGCCAGCCTCGCCCGTGACGGGATGAGAGGGACCCTCCTCTGACCCCGTGGCGCCGCCAGGGCCAGCAGACGCCGGCACCGAAGCAGCGTCACCTTGGCCTCGGACTAGACCCCCACCTGTCCAGAGGCCAGAGAGGGATTTGGGGGTGCGTCCCGAGCCCCGGCGTCCTCCCGAGACACCACAGGGACTCCCGCAAAGTTTGCGGCGAAGCAAAGGCGCCGTGGTCTGAAGGAGGGACCCCAGAAGGGCCGCACCACATCCTCCATACCTGGATCCGAGTCAGTTGGCGCCAGGGCTGGAGCCGCTGGCAATTCCACGGAGGGCCCTGCACACTGCAAGGGATCAGCTGACGTCCCAGGAGGGGAAGGAGGAGGAGAAGCCAGAGAGGCCTGCAAAGCCGCCGCATATGTCTCCATTTGGGGTCTAGTCGCCCCCACACCGGGAAACGACGGATAAGGGGACAATACGCAGGTCGCACCACCCACGGAGAGTCCACACCGGAGAGCCCATGCCCCCAACAGGCCGGGAACCGACCATCGGGGACAAACTGCGACACTTACAGACAGGTGAGCGACGCTCTTGCGACCTGGGAGAAGGACAATGTCGACGAGGGAGGCAGCGATTTTGAGAACCCGCTCCAGCGGCCGGGCGAGATGACGACGCCGACCTGGACATGCGGACTGAGAGAAGTTTCATGCGGCGCTCCCACCGGGACTTCGGTTTTATCTGCTGGCACGCCTCACAATCAGTGGAGTCGTGGTGTTCCCCCAAACACCTCATGCAGATGGGGTGAGGATCTGCCGCCGACATCAGGCGTCCACAAGACGAGCACGTCTTAAAGCCTGAAGGCATTCGCACACTGTTCCCACACACACGCGAAAGGGAATGGCCTAAACAGGCCAAGAGCACGATCCGGATCCACGTTGCATGCAGAGAAGGGAAAAACTGACGTAGGCACGCCAGGGATTGGGACTTATGTGACCTCGCTGACGTCACGTACGCGGACAACGCCTGGGCTGAGTCACGTGATGCCGTCCCCCCGACGTGGAGGGATGCTGGGCAAAATTTTTTCCGGATCCAGTCTCACGCCTGGGGATAATTCTACGTGAAGGAATCTGCGGCTAGTAGTCTCTATCAGATACAGTAGATTAAATTCATACAAGGATACTGCTACATTGTAAAAAAAGGAAAAGAGCCGCAATGATTACTAAGAGTAGAGACAAAAACAGAGGCAGAAGGATTATAAACTACCATTTAAACTAAATGACAATTAGCAACCCACTGAAATCCTTGAAAAAAGATCATTAAACAATCGAAGGTCACTCTCTCATGAAGATGATAAAAGAACTAGGCCTGTCTGGATGGACTACAAGGAAGCTGGAAGAGGAAGCTAGAATGTTGGGGGTTTGCAGTAATACCATATATTTTCTGGTGAACTTACCATTGTGTGACCATACAATTGTCCATATATTGAAGAGAATACTCAACATTTTACCTGTAGTAGTCGGGTCTCCAAGGTCAAGCGAAAGAAACAGACCATACATAGAATTAACACACACATGTGTCTGCTCCTTCAAGAGGGCAGAGGAGGGGCAACTTGATAAACACAAATAAACAAGTGAGCACCCTGATGTAAACGTGTGTAAGTCATTTTATGTAACTGGACTTTTCTGTCTTATTGAGGTTGTGTATACATGTTTTGGAAAATGTTCTTAATACATAAAATCAATGTAAGGTATAAACATATCCTACAGACATGTTTCTTTAATATATAATTAGATCTAGAAGACAGTAGAAACCAATGTTCATTCTGTGTTTTAAAATAGGATCTTTTATATCTTATTTGTTAAATTACCCCACTATTCACTTACATTTCATGGCATGGACCATCTCTAGTATCTGTCTGTTCGAAAGAGAAGTAAGTTTTTCTTCTGCTACAGATCCTTGAGAAAAATCTTGAAGTAAGTCTGTGTCTAAAAAAAAAGAAATACATCCTAAGTGTGCACAAAGGAAATACACCAACATTTAATGTTGTATATTAAGACGTGCTGATTATCCAGGCATTATATGAAAACCACAAAACAGTTCAGCAACAAACTAAAATAATAATGCCAGCAGACACTCCCTGGGGTCATCTGACCTATGTCTACTTAATATGCATTCCCCTTAAAGAAGGCAGCTTATAAGAACGCTGCTCCGTGTAAACATTTGTATTAAACCTCATTCAAAAAGAAATCCTATGCATATCACTCTCTCAAGTTAGAATCTGGCTTCAGATTCACAAAAGATGAGCTACTCGAATCTGTGTGCCCATTCAATCATTCCTTTATAAATATGTTTGCGGTCTTTGAATTATTTTAAAACAAATAATGCTACATGAATAAACAAGAAGAAAACAATGAGCATCATTATCTATGTCATAATTTCCCCGTCGAAATAAAACACTCTACATTACTGTCAGTGTTTAGAAAGATGTTTACGATCCTGATAGGCTACGTATAAAAAAAGGGCACTCCCTCAACACCCTTCGGGCACTGGAGCTGTACAAGTGTAGTCAGCAATATCAGAGAGTGACAGCATGTGTAAGTGTTCATAAAGCTACATTTAATTGTGGTTAGTTTAGAAAAGAGAAACACACTGGCCATATATTTTTAGGTCCAATACTATTGTAAAATAATACACAAAATGTATCTTCAGTGTTTTCATGGTATAAATCTTTTTCTAAAATATTTTCAGAAATAAGAAGTCATTCAACTACACTTTAACTCAACCGGAATTCAAAAAACCTTATGGAACAATTCACTGGAATTTAAATCGATCGAAGACAGTGCTCTGCCAGCTTATACAGACATTAAAAGTAGGAGGCCAAAGAGACCAGAAAGGAAAGGGGATCGGAGAGGTGAGGAGAGCCCAACTCTAAACAACAATTTTGTTTTACTTCCATTAATCAATCCCTGCTTCACAAGTCCCCCTAGGGGACGATGCCGAAAACCGTTAAACAACACCCTTTCTCTAAGGCAAAAGGTCCACAGGCATTTTCTCGAGAAATCCTTTTGCTGAGTCAATGTATGAAAAAGCACATACCTGCCCTTCAACATTTGACTTTACAGTTTATTGGGTATCTGATTGAGGCCACTATATCAACTGATTATAGGACTTTGTTTTAGCTCCAGAAGCTGTCCTTTGCAGGAAGTTGTCTCTGGACTAGTTAAGAGTTGCTCTGATCTCATCGTCATTTTACCCAGTTGAATGGCAGCTTGCAAAACTCTGTCTCTCAAATCTATAGTTGCAAGGGTAACCATCACTGTTCCTCCAGTTGTTTCTCTGGGATTTTACTTATACACCTCCCATCACCCCTTATGGACATAGGGCATCCAAATCCAGCAAATCACATAGCACAGAACACATTTTTTTTTCACGATATTCACCTGGATCAGTAATGGAACTCTGGTTATTCTCAACGGTGCCCCTTAATGAAGTTTATTAGGAGGCTCACTCCTTGCTTCTAACATCATACCTGTCAACCACCACTGATTTAAAAGTCTCCAGCTCACTCAGAACACTGGATGAGGCCTTCATCTGATTTTCAAAGGACTATAACCTCCATCATTGCTCTTTATAATACAGCTGCTATTCTCTCTGCCAGATTACGCCCTCATTTAAGATTCCACAGCTTTAACAGCTCTCTCAACAATTGCTTTCTTTTCGATTATTTCAGTGTGTATGGAATTATAAGTATGCAGGGGTGTTTTTGAGGCAACTCGCACAGGTTCCTCCCCCAGCCCCTGCAGCTGCAGCCCCCTAGGCTGCGGATGCCTCTGGAGCAGTCACCCAGGATTTAGACTGCCCGGGGTTATTATCGCCAGGTGCCACATTCAATTCTGCTGTGAGTCCACATCCCCATAACCCATAGTGAGCAGCAGCAGCAGGGACTCTGCTGCAGATATCATATCTGACACTCTTCTACAAGTTTCAGGAGTGAGTGCACATAGGCCATTGCTTCAAGAACTCCAGTTTCTTAAAGCTGTCGTGTTGAACCTGGCCCTCTCTACAGGGTCACCCCCACATGTTTTGCCCTTACCCTTCACTTTTTTGCCGGATTTGTTTTTGTTGCCCTTAGAACTGTGCACTTTACCACTGCTAACCAGTACTAAGGAGCTTGTGCTCACTCTCCCAAACATGATACAATTGTTTTAAACCTGATTTACATATTTAATTTACTTATAAGTCCATTGTAGAGTGGTATACCATATACCCAGGGCAGTACATTTAATGATACTAGCGGGCCTGCAGCACTTATTGTGCCTCCCACTTGGGCAGCCCCTTAAAACATGGGGTGTAGTAAAACATTAGGTGAGTGTATCCTGATTGACCCGCTAATGCACAGATCACCAAATTTGTGGTATTTAGTCGTGTGTGTAAGTTTTTGGAAGCTATCATGTCAGCTTGCAAGGAACGGAGAATTTCTTTGTGTTCCTGTGTCCAATGTTAGACTTAAAATTCAGGTCTGATTAAGTCGTGGAAAGGTTTAACTTTTTCTGCGTAATCCAAAATGTATGTTCTGCCAAAATTGAGAAAACCAAAAATGGATTGTAAGTTTTATCTTTTGGCAAAAGAATCTATTTGCGATATCTAATGTTGTTTTGTATTTCTTCCGCACAATGTTATTCATCTATGCGGCATTGTGTGCATTTTGTAATACAAATGTTTTCGTACATGTATTCAAATGCCTGTAGTCTAAAACTAGACAGTATGAATTGTCAGGTTTCATTAAAGGTTTATTCATGGAAGAGGTGCAATTCTCAATCACACCCTGATATTCAAGTTGATCTAAGACCTCTCTAACCTGTTTCTTTGCGTCATGTTTTATAGGGTACTGCCTCTGTGGGGTTGAAGTAGTTTTTACTGGGATTTGATATTGAGGTGATTCAGCATCCCACCCAACATGATTGCGGTATAATGCAGGAGCTAGTGCTATCGCCCACTCCTGCATGTATGTGTGTTTAAGTGATTCTGGAATGAGGTTGGAAAAGACTGGTAATATCACGGCTTCTCCTTTTAGGCAGTCCATAACAAATTCAGGTGGCCAATGTCTTTCAGCCAATAGGATATCATATCCATATATCAGGTTCTCCCAAAAGAGAACTTTCACTTTTCTGGAGATGTCCCCCTACATCTGGAGTGTTATTTCATATAACTGATGTGGGACACTTATCTTAGTATCAGGTGTTTCTACCGTGATATGTTCCTTCAACGCTACTGTCACCAGAAATTCCATCAGATTCTGGCGAGCTATTGTTACTTCTGCTGCACTGTCTAGCATCATCAGAGCCCATTTCACGTCCAGAAGTTGAGTCCTCAGTAGTCTGGCCTTTTTTATTTTAAGGCCAGTTACTTTCTTCTTTTTAAATTGAGGTTTACTTTATCTTCTTTTTTGATAATATAGTCTTAAGTGTGATGTGTGTCTCTTGGCTTTCCTCGCTCTTCTGATCTGCATTCTGACTGTTCTTCCTTCATGGAGTTTTTTGATGAAGCCTGAAATGAACGAGAGGAACATGTATCAGTATCCTGATACTTGTCAGGGTTTTAAATATTATCACCATTTCTCAGGTTATATATTTCCTGTCAGAGGGCTCCTGTTGAGGAGAACCACTCCATGATTGTGATGTATTCTACTTGTTTTTTGATTATTTATCCCATTTCTTTTTAGAAGAATCGGACGCTTGCTTGGAGTTATCCTTTTCGGGATTACCCAATAATTGTGGGTTCACAGGTCAAGCTCCCAAGTTATCTCTAACCAGCAAAGCATAGGTCTCTTCATTAATCCTTGGTAATTATCGCTCCTGTTGTGCAGGAGTGCATTACCTCACACATTGGTGTATAGCCACCACAGCTGCCTTCCCTTCTATGTTTGCTAATATAATTGTAGATACCTGGGAAAAATTGCCTATCAATTTCATTCCTAAGTCCAGGGCAGGTTCTGCCCCGTACTCATTCTGAATTTGTTTAAATACTTCTGGTATGACTGCTTTTGACGGGGTACCATGAGTTCTGGTATAGACAGGAGCAAAGACTGTATCCCAAATGGTACAATCCTCTATCGGGGAGCTATCCCCATTGGCAAGCAAATTGTTAGTATTCTGTTTTTCTCTTGTGGGCCTGTGTGTGGGAACAATACCTCAAGCTGTGCTATTTTCTGTGCTATTCATAATGGCTTTTGCTCATGTTGGGTTGAAGTGTGAGTGTTTGCATAACAAACTGTGTAAGATTTCTGTATAGCTTTATTATTTCTTTGTGAAGTGGATGTAAGTCTGCTGCTGGCAATGTGTCAATTTCAGGATGCGGTGTATAAGCAGCTAGAACCGGGCAAGTCGCTCCGTCTCTGATGATCAGACCAAGAATCACTCTTTCTTTAGTACGTGGGAGGGCGCCTTTTAACCAATTTTTATGCTCTTGGTAAGTGAGCAGGACTTCTGTGTCCTCGTATGGAGAATATCCTTCAGGTGGTTCATCCGGAGCGTAAGAATGAAATGTATGTCTGTGTGCATCTACAGGTGGGAATTTTACCCAAGAATAGGACACCTCTGTTCTGTATGCCTTGTGTGCTTCAATCGCGAAGGTAAGGGCCCCGCCCAATGATGAGAGACTGCTAATTTTATAGTAAGTGAATTTCTGCAATTTTCTGAAATGTTTATAGCACCATCCTGTTCTTCTTCCTCTGCAGCATTTAATGCAGCCACAACCTCATCTTGGATATACATTGCGAAAGGAGTTTCAAGGAAATAGGCATAAGGTTTATGCACAATGTAGGGAACGATAATCCTTCAAGTTTGAATAAACCTACCGCCAATACATAGGATATACCTACTCAGCCGCAGTGGATTTCCATTCCCACTCAGGACATCTCTGGGTAAATGTGAGTAGGGGTCTCTGAGAAGCACGACTGAACTACTCAGATTTGACCGTTAAATAGGAACCAAACCAACGTTGGGAGCGCCATGTCGTGTAGTTCCTACAAATCAATATAGGATCAACACGTTTAGACAACATAAACCAAGGGGTTGGTGTCCAGACTGATTCCAGACACCCCAAAGGATATGTTAGTCTGTAGACTAGCTAACTCACAATGCCACTATAAGCAGCACAACCTTACCAAGGAGCGAATGGTTTCTGGCAACTATTGGACATGACAACTCTCTAACCCTTAAGGGATCGTGGAAACAGTACAGTAGTTTTCACTCAGTCACTCATGCTCACTTATTCTCAGAGAGATATAGAGAATCAACGGAGGGGGCATTTTCAACAAACATTTATTGAACCAGCTTGATTCTAGCATCAAATACATGTGCTGCAACACTAATTAGACAGAAACAGATATATATGGTTATAAGCACCAACAGAGTAAATAAAAGGTAGAATTCTACCATGGGGCTAAAACAATGCATATATGCAGGCATATAGATACATGGCAGTAATCATGAGTACTCCTAAAATGCAAATCCTAACTGGATGTACCCAAGTGTACCTAGCATGTATGAAGGTGTATAGCCAAGAATCCCCCTAGGAAAGAGCCAACCCCATTACCTGATAGGAGAGAACAAAGGACCCAGTCTTCTTGGTCTCGAGTACGACACCCCATGAGGGATGTCAGACCATTGCGTGCAGGGACTTCAGCGTTTCGTGTCAGCCTGGAAGCTTCTCTTCTAACTTGCCCAATGAAGATGTGGTATTTATATACCCGAAATGTACCCTCAGGGGTTCTACCTAGATGTGTCATTGTACTGTGTGCCTGTCAGCCAAGGATGACGATAGTGCTGACTCTAGTACAGAGATATAATGCAGTAGATGGTGATCCGGCTGTGATACCAAGAATCCTCACGCATAATAAATGAGGCTAGTTTTCGAAGAAAACCACAGAACATTTATTCAGCACCTAAGTAAGTAAAAGGTCAACATTAGAGCCGTTATGTAGAAAGTGTGGGGAAAATGTAGGTAAAAGGTCGTGCACCTACCTAGGATAGGATAGGATAGAGTTTTGTAAAGCGCTCAAATGCCGAAGCGTCTTGGCGCTAGTCAGTGAGATAGTAGGTCGTAGCGGTCTAAGGTTTCTGGCGGGGGTATACCATGAAAAAGGATTCTGAAAATCGGCCACCGCTCCACCGAAAAATGTCTTACGGATCAGACAAGGGCTTTAAAGTCTGTCCTTTGCTGAATCGGAAGCCAATGCAAAGAGTGGATAGCGGCTGAGGTGGAATGCCCTCTAGGGATGTTTAACAATAGGCGAGCTGCAGCGTTTTGAATCGATTGTAATTTTAACCTCTGGGCTTTATCAATGCCTTTATAGAGCGCATTGCAATAGTCTAAATGCGAGAGGACAAGGGCGACTACCACTGATTTCTTCAGATCACTGGGAATAAAGAGAAATATCTTCCTAAGAAGCTTCAGTATGAAGAAGCAGGAAGAAGTTACACTGTTGATCTGGCCTGCAAAGTTGAGCTGGTCATCGAAAATAACCCCAAGGTTCTTAACTTTGTTGGAGGGGCAGGACATTGACCTGCCTCTGCCGGCCACCATGTTGAATTCCATACGGATGGCCGATTGCCAAACTCCATCACCTCTGTCTTATCGGTATTGATCTTAAAGTAGTTACGACTCATCCATTTCATAATTTGCGTCAGACAGGCATGGAAGTTGACAGCAGTGTCCTCAGACTGCTTGGATACAGAGATGACAATCTGTGAGTCGTCTGCATACGAGACCACCGAAGACCATACTTTCGGATGATTGCAGCAAGTGGTGCAACATATATATTAAACAGTGTGGGTGACAGTGCAGATCCCTGCGGCACTCCACAGGGAGTACAGAAAGATTTAGATTGCATGTTTTCCCAATGTATTCTCTATTGCCTAGAGGTCAGAAATGAAGAAAGAAGGGACAGAGCCAGCTCCCCAATCCCCACCGAAATCAGGCGCCTTACTAACACCGCGTGATTCACAGTGTCAAATGCTGCCGAGAGGTCGAGGAGGATGAGGGCGGCCCTGCTCCCTCCATCCACCTGTCTGTGAATATCCTCAGTTGCCATAATTAGGGCAGTCTCGGTCGAGTGACATGACCGGAAGCCATGCTGGCTGGAATCAAGCAGATTGTTAATATCAAGATATTGCATGAGCTCTTGGTTTATTGCTCTTTCGAGGATTTTAGCTGTCACTGGCAGACAGGAGATGGGTCGATAGTTCTTCATCTCTGTTGGATCTAGAGTGTTTTTTTTAAAGATTGGTCTGATGCAGGCTGTGTTCCTGACCGACGGGTATATCCCAGAGTCAAGCACTTGATGTAAAAGGGGGGATGGATATGTACTAATCAACCCAGAAGCCAGGTGCAGGACCGTTGGTGGACATTGATCTTTTGGGGATCTAGATTTGGTGGCGAGTAGCATTTTATTTACTTCAGTTGAGGTGAGGGTTATGAAAATTGTTAGTTGGCACAGAGGTGCTGTTTCCTCCTGTCCTACATCTGGGTCATTTCCCACAGACTGCAAGTTGCTGTGGAGGTCGTCATAGATTGATTGCACGTTAACCTGAAAGAAATTCGCCATTTTATTGCAAAAGGCTTGGTTTGGTTTGTATTGACTGACCTGTTGGGGTTGAGATAGCATTCGGCCAGTTTTAAACAGCTCTTTGGAAGAGTTCTTAGCAGCCTCAATTTTAGTAGTGTAATATGTATTTTGAGCTTTAGCAATAGCCTCTTTGTAGGAATGGAGTGCTATGTTATATGCAGCCTTGTGTTCTGTAGCATACTCCACCGTCCAGATGAGCTCAGTTCTTCTGCACGTCACTTTTAAACTTTTAAGCTCAGGTCCATACCAGGGTGATGTCACCCGAGATCTTTTTACTTTAATAATTCTTTTGGGTGCCACCTGGTCAACCGCTGAAGCAATCCAGTTATTGAACTGGGTAGCCACCTCATTGTTGTCCAGGACCCCCACGGGAGGACGGACGTTTAAAGCCTGCTCAAGTTCCACCGTTTGGACTCAGTTCCATGATCTAGTTTTTAAACTAGCAGCTTTACTTATAATGGACACATTTGTTTTAATGGTGTTTACATCAAAATAAATTACCCTGTGGTCGGTCCAGGGAAGGGCGGAGGTGTTAACCACCGTGACTTCAGAATTATTTGTAAAAATATCGTCCAGTGTATGGCCCGCAGAGTGGGTGGTTCCAGACGCTAATTGGGACAGGCCGTAGCCTGCTAAGTTATCTAATAGCCTGCTGGTATTGGAGTTGTTATTTAATTCTAGCTGGTAGTTAACATCCCCCAGAATGATGATCGGATTGGAATATAATCAGGATTCCAGTAGAGTCTGTACAGCTAAAGTAAACGCAGTTCTAGGGCCAGGTGGCCAATACAGAAGTATGCCCTGGAGGGAAAAACTACTGTTAACTTTCAGCTTCTGCTGGTAGGTGTGTGATGGACTTTACATGCAACTTTAGCTGATTACGATAGATTATTGCTATCCCTCCACCATTATTCCCTACACTATCCTGACTGGAAACTGAATAACCAGATGGAAGTGCAGTGTTCCAATCAGGAGCGGATGATTGGTTGGTCCACGATTCGGTTAAGAATATTAAATTCGGGGAAGACTCCTGCAATAGGCATTCTAGTTGGTAGTTATGTTTGCTCATTGAGCGAATGTTGAGTAAAAAACAGTGCAATGACTGGTCACACATCGAGCCTCCCTTACAGCTCAGGTAGCTAGAATCAGCACTTGAGCTATCTGTACTCATAGAGCCTGCTATGACACTCATTTCCCCCTTGATTGTATTCCCCTTTCTGTTGGTGTTCTCTTGAATAGAAGGGTGATTGTTTGCTGCCCTGTTACAGTGAAACTTGCATCTAACACACTTAGAATCTTCACCTTCTCCCCTCATGTTATAAATGATTGGAGAGGAACACTCACCTACCCTCAGGGCCAATAGCTGACTTCTTGTATAGACCTGGGGTCGATAACGGGCAGGGTCTCTGGCGCTGGACGCGCTCTGGGTGCCGATGGGCGCAGACGGGCTTGCCTTTGGTGCGCTGGCGGCGCACGCAGCAGCGTGACCTTTATAGCCCTGAGTAGAGAGACTAGACCGCTGACCGAACACCAAGGCGGCCTGTTCTTACAGATGGGCACTGCGGGTCATTAATGCGGTGCAGTACGAGTTAGCAATTGGAAAGTGACACAACTGAAATAATGTGCAAGTTCACGTTATTAAAAACAATGTTAAAAGCAAAGTTCCAACATATAAAGAGCAGCGCTTTAGTGCTTCCGAGCGTGTAGAGACTGAGTCACCTCCTATCCCACCTAGGCCTACATTGGGGTACATTGGGGCTCATAACCACGGGCCAAGTAACCTGATAATCCATTGTCAATGTAACATAGAAAGCATTTCAGTTCGGATTCAAGAAGTAGTCAATTATTCCCCATTTAGGGATGGGTCTCGATATAATTTGTCTGTTAACATTCAGGGCCAATTTGCAACGGTGTACATTATGGGTCTGATACCATACAAATCCAGATTCCCTGGTGAAGGGAAGGAAGAGATGGAGAGGATTATGATCTCTTTTCATAATTCTCTTCCACCCTCATGTCCGTAATCAGGTGGCAAGCTTCCATATTTATTATCATGTAATCAATAGTACTATCCCACTTCCCTGCACGGAATGTGGGTTTAGGTGGATTATCTCATATAATAAAGGCATTTTTTTTTTTTCACAACCAATTTTATTGAGCAAATGAGCATTGAGAAGGTGGCATCTCCACAACCGAAGAACACCACAACAATATCAAAACAGCAATTACATAGGTAGCAAATGATGGAGCAGACTCAAAAAATAGGCTCAGTATAGAAGCTCCCCAGCGACCCACCCTATCCCACAACTCTACCCCCCCAGCCCCGGACACCCCCCAACCCCCCCCTACCACACGTGCATAGAAAGCAATAAAGAAAAGTAAGTAGGTGTAGCGCCACCAGGGCGACGCCGCTTCGGGCCAATAGTGTCACTGTGGTCAAATGTCCTCCTCTCGCTCCGCCGGGGGGTCCAGGGATAGACCACGGTAGTCAGCCCAACGCTTCCAAATTTTGTAGTGCTTGCGAGGGCAGCCCCGCGCTTCAAAGATCGGCCTCTCCAGACCCATGAAGTAATCCAGCCCAGCCTTCCATGCAGACAGGGGGGGGGGCCCTCACTGCTTTCCATGCCCGGGCCAGGTCCCGTTTAGCCACGACCAGCCCCAATAGCAACAAGTGGCGTTTATACATGTTACCCCCAACCCCTTCCATGATGTGCAGTAGGCCCAACCGGTGGGTACGAGGAAGGTCCCAGCCCAGCACCTCAGCCAGGCAACCCCACACACCCCTCCAGAACCCAGTCAGCCGGCCACACGTCCACACAGTGTGCATTAGGGACCCAGGCACCGACCCACAGCGCAAGCATTCCGGGGATGCAATCAAACCAGCTTTCCACAATCGTTCACGCGTATAGTAAGCGCGATGCAGGTATTTGAATTGAATGAGCCGGAGCTGGACAGCAATGGCGGTTCCACGTGGGGACTCCAGCGCCTCCCTCCAATCGTCTTCATCGAGGGGGCCCACGTCCACTTCCCATGCCTCCCGAAGAGAGTGCAGGGTGGAGGAGCAGTGGATAATAAGCGTCTGGTATATCCTGGAGACCTTTCTGTCTCCCAAGTCTCCCATAAACACTTTAGCCTCGATCGGGCTAAACTCTGGCAAGGAGTCGAGGCCGGCGATGCTCGGAGTGAGGGCATGTCGCAGCTGGAGGTAGCGAAAGAATTGGGACTGAGGCATTTGGAATTCCGTGCGGAGCTCCTCGAAGGATTTGAGGGTGGTGCCGGACATGACCTGGCCCAGTTGTGTAACCCCTATGGCTTCCCAACCCTCGAAGCCGGTCAAGGCCGCCAGCTCCGGGAGCAGACCATTATGCCAAAGCGGCGTCTCAGCCGTCAACCTGCCCCACCATCCCATGCGGCGCAAGGACTGTCGCCACACAGCAAAGACCACCCTTGTGACCGAAGGTAACCCACGACGCAGGCGAGCCGAATAAAGGATGGTGTGGAGCGTGCGATCACCCATGAGCGATCGTTCCAGGGCGTAAGCCGGGTCACCTCTATCGCCATACCACCACTCATTAAGGACAAGTAGCTGGGAAGCCTGGTAGTAGGAGAGGAGGTCCGAGGTGGCCAGGCCGCCACAGTATGTGGACAGAAAACACGTCCTCAATGCCACCCTGGCCGCACCACCATCCCACAGGAAGCGACCCAACACTGAGTTAACCTGACGGAACCACTCCAGGCCAATGGGGTATGGGAAATTCTGGAGCTGGTATAGGAGACGCGGAAGCGCCACCATCTTGAAGATGGCCGATCTTCCAAAGAGAGTGAGCGGCATCCTGGACCAAGTTTTGACATCAGCCTGTACCCGCTCCCACACCGGCAGGACTCCACGCGCCCAGGCCACGACCCGCGACTCCGATAGGAAAACGCCCAAATATTTCAGGCCATCCGTCACCACTCGCAACTCCGCAGCCCAGGGGTCAGCAACCACTCCGCCACCCAGCACCCACAGGGTCGATTTATTAGGGTTAAGACGAAGACCCGAGGCCTCGCCAAACGCACGCATAATCTCCAGGACCCGGGGACCCGAGAGCCGTAGGTCGGTGAGAAAGAAGAGGACGTCATCCGCATACAGCGCAATCCTATCCGCCAGGTCCTCATTCCAGACAAAGCCACACAACTGGGCATCCACTCGTACCCGCGACGCCAGGGGCTCCATGGCAAGGGCAAACAGATACGGGGACAGAGGGCAACCCTGCCGAGTACCTCGACCTATATGGAAGCGCCCAGAGGTAGCTTCGGCCACTCGGACCGAGGCCGTCACGTTTGTGTAGAGAAGACGGACATATGACAGGAAAACCGGCCCCAGGTTGAGGCGGGCTAAGAGGGCGAACAGGTATACCCAACTCACAGAATCAAAGGCTCTGTCCATATCCGCCAAGAAGAGTGCCGCCTGCTCGTCTCTAGCACCCATAGCATCCACTGCCGCTTGCGCCCGTCGGATGTTATGCCGGGTGGCCCTCCCAGGCATGAATCCAGCCTGGTCAGGGTGGACCAGGTCAGTAATGTGGGGCAATAGGCGGTTCGCTAAGGCCTTAGCCAGAATCTTGACCTCGATGTTTAACAGGGAAATTGGCCGGTAAGAGTCGTGCCTGTCCGGCTCCCTGCCCGGCTTCAAAAAGACCACGATCTCGGCGTGGCGCCAGTCCAGCGGCAGCTCCCCCCGAGCCCGCACCGCCTCCAGGGCACGCCTATAGTGGGGCCCCAGCTGGACGTGAAACTTTTTATAGAATTCGCATGGGTATCCGCTCGGGCCGGGCGCCTTCCCGGTATTCAATTGACCAAGGGCCTCCCCGAGTTCCTCAGCCGTGAGCGGGGCGTCCAGGGCGGTCCTGGTCTCATCGGGAACGGCCCGTGGTAGCAGGTCATCAAGATATGTGGAGATCCCACCCACGTCCAAGTGATCACAAGGGGCGTACTGCGTCTCGTAATAGCGGGCAAAGCTAGCCGCCAGTAAGGCTGGGTCGGTCATAATTGAGCCGTCCTCCGCCGTAAGACCCGGCAACACAAGAGGCTGGAAGGTCGCCTGACACAACCTATGTAGCATAGTACAGGACTTGTCGCCCCACTGGTACACCCTGCTGCGCGTGGCGAGCCACGCCTGCCGGGCTTCATCGTATAGGACGGAGGCGTACGACTGTTGGGCCTGCAGGAGCCGCCGCACCATGCCTTCGTCGCCCCCCAGACTACCACGCTGCTCCAGCTCCTCCACACGGGCGGCAGCGGTCACAATGGCCTCCCGATGCTTCCGCCGAGCAGCCACACACCAAGCAATATCAATACCCCGCAGCGTGGGTTTCAGCGCCTCCCACACCACCATTGCATCCACATCACCCACTAGATTCTCGCGCCAATAGTGATCAATCGCCTCACGCAGGTGATGCACGTACTCGGGCCGTTGCAGCTGCCAGGACGACATCCGCCACCTAAACGGCTGTCGTTTGGAAGGGAGGGTCATGGTAGCTAGGACAGGGGAGTGATCAGACAGGCCCCTGGGGAGTATCACAGCATCTCTGACTCGACTCAGACAGGCACCCGACACAAACAGATAGTCCAGCCTCGAAAAGGACCCATGCACCGCCGACACATATGTGAATTCACGCGCAGCAGGGTGAAAATGTCGCCACACATCAACCCATCCCAGGCCACTCACAGTTGCACGCAATCTGGTGGGAGCAGCAGCGGGGGGGGGATCCACCACAACAGGCACCCGCCTCCGACGATCCAAGCCCACATCCATAACCTCATTCCAGTCACCTCCCACCATGGTCAGCACCTCCGGAATCTCGTCCCACAGCGCAAACAGCCGCTCAGACAGGGCCCTTTGGAGAGGGGCGTACACGCTACCAAATACCACCTGCTCCGTACCCAGCAGGCCCTTGATGAAAACATATCGGCCCTGAGGGTCAATCCATTGCTTTTCATGCACGTAAGCCACCCTGCGGTGCACCAAGATAGCCACCCCCCGCGAGCCCCTCGTGAAACCCGCATGATACACTTGTTGAAAGCCGAACCTCTGGAGGCTAAGGGCCTTGGAACCCAGCATGTGGGTCTCCTGAAGCAGCAGCACGTCCACCATCTCCCTCTTCCCCCAACGTAGCACAGCCCCACGCTTGATTTTATCTAGAATTCCTCTCACATTCCATGTCACAACACGCAGGGTCTTTTGAGGAGACATAGTCGTATGATCAGCCATAATCAACACAGTGACCAGCACCCGGCCCTCCACACCACCCCGGCGCACCCCACAAAGCAACAAAATCAATAGTCATAGGCACGTGTGGTCCCACCCTTCCAACCCCAACACTCAGCAACCCCCCCCAGACCCAGACCCCCCCAACCATTAGCAACAAAAGAACATCCCCCTCGCCCCGCTCCCCCCACCCCAATACCTCAGAGAACATTGAAGTATCTGTCGCGGCATGGAGAGACCCGGGTCCAGAACAGAGAACCCAGGGCCCGCCATACCAATGGATCCCAACACCCCAATCAACACACACTCACCACCCCCCCCACAACACTCACAACCGTGAGGGTCAGAGGCCTACAAAAGGTGCCTCCCGAGCCTCATTGCGCTCCCGCTAAAAGGGAGAGGAGTCCGCAAACGGGAACAGACTAGTATAGGGAAGTCATAATAGAACAGTCTCACCAGCCGATGAAGGGCAACTCAGCACTCAGCAACAAGGCCCAGTCCCATCAAAGTTCAACTGCCGGCATCAGAGTGTTCCGAGTCCCTCGCACCACCTGTCTGCGATGCACTGGCGGAGGCCGACCGCTTCCGAGATCGGGACCTCCGGTGTCGACCCTTCCGGTTCTGGCGATGACCTTTGGGACCCGCCTGGATTCAGACCCGGCTGGGCATGCGGCCGGAGCTGCACCGTCTCGTCGGTCCAACGGAAAACCTCCTCGGGCGAATCAAAGAAATGTGTCCTGGACTGGTGCACCACTCGTAGACGGGCTGGGTATAGGAGAGAGTATTGGAGCTTCAAGCCTCTCAACTTGGCTTTGGCGGCCACAAAGGATTGTCTCTGCTGCTGCACCATCTTCGTGTAGTCAGGAAAGATCATGATGGTACGATTTTCAAAGGTGAGCGAGCCTTTGGTCCTCGCCTCCCGCAGGATGACATCGCGGTCGTGATAGTTCAACAGCCGGGCTATGACTGGCCTGGGACGCTCACCCTCCGGTGGCCGCTGGGTCAGGGCCCTGTGCGCCCTCTCGATAACAAAGCACGCGGACAGCACCCCTTCGGGGAGCCAGCTCTCCAGCCAATGGGTCAAGAACCTCTCCATGTCGTCCTTCTCGCACCGCTCCGGAAAGCCGATAAAGCGGAGGTTGTTCCTCCGTGCGCGCCCTTCGGCATCCTCCACGCGGGCCGCCAACGTCTTCTGGACTCCCTCCACCTCCGCCAACCGCTTCTTCAGGGCGCCAATGTCCGTTTCGGTCACCGTGATCCGGGATTCGGCCTCGGTGATCCGTCCCACCGCATTCCGGAGGTCCTGGCGCAACAGCGCGACATCCGCTCCTACCGCCCCGATTTTAGCATCAAGCGTGTCCCGGGATTGGGTGATGGCCGCCAGGATCGCCGCATTGTCCGGCCCAGGGCCACCGCTGCCACCAGCCGCTCCGGAGCCACCACTAGGCCCCGTGAATTTATCAATATCTGGTCATGGCCCAACACGGGCTCGCCGGGACCGTACACCGGGCAGGGCCGGCACCCCTCCCAACAAGGCTCAGGACCCCCTTGGTACTGCCACTAGAGCTGGAGGCCCCAGGCCCCTGGATGGAGTGTCGATGCAGGAGACCCAGGAGGCCGGCTCAGGCCCGAGGCCGCGAAACTCAAGGTCACGGCTTCACCCAGGCGGGACAGGCCGTCTCCACGTTTGTCGCCACAAGTATCCGCCCAAGGCGTAGGAAAGGGTGGCGCCGCCGTGATCCGTGGGCAATCGTAGTAGTAGAGCTGAGCCAGGAGCGGCGCAGCGGACGCCACCGCCACCCGCAGGCCCACAGCCGCCGCCAGGCGTCACGAAACTCGGGGGCCCCGGTCTCCAGCCGGTCACCAGGCCGCTCTCCGCCGTCGCCTCCCCCCGAGTGCAGGAGAGAGAGGTGTCCACCCAAGGCGCAGGGAGGAGTGGCGCCGCTGTGATCCGCGGGCAGCCGCAGCAGTAGAGTGGAGCCAGGAGCGGCGCAGTGGAAGTCGCCACCACCCGCGAGCCCGCGACCGCCACCGGGCGTCTCGAAACTCGAGGACCCCGGTCTCCAGCCGGTCACCAGGCCGCAGGGCGCCGTCGCCTCCCCTCGGGCACAGGAGAGAGAAAAATGCAGGATCGGTGCACCGGAGCAGGCAGGGGACTCCACCGACTCAGTGCCAGTCACCGGGAAGCAGTATCGGGCTCGGGGGCCAGGATAAGTGAACCAATTAAGTCCGGGCCGGCGGGAGCTCTACAAAGCTGCGACCGCCATCTTCGCCCGTCAAGCCACGCCCCCCCTAATAAAGGCATTTTTATAGGTCCCATACCTGCGCCTTAAATATTTGTGCACAATTGCTCCACTTTTTTGGTTGGGTTGTAACAAAACTGCAGAGGTGACGTAATCCCCATAAATGGCCCTCCTTGATGGCTGATATCTCCTATAATATGGGATGGAGCCTTGTGTTCAAATTGCCACATAGAAGTATAATTGTCGCTGTCTTAGCTATCCACTTTTGTCTCTTTCCGTGACATAGGATTTTGTTACATCCCTCCCACCTCAAGGTATCAAGGAATGAGTCAGGGGCCTTTAATATCATTAAAATGTCTTTGTCTCCACATGGTGGTAGGTATATGTTGATATGATCGAGCTCCCCTTGGAGTTTTTTCAACTTTAGGTTTTGGATATTGTTGTTTATAGTGGAAAAAGTTATTCCACTTTGTCAGTTTTATCCAAATAGGTAGCCCAACCTTTGCTCTGCCTTTTAGCTGACTAATGGCAGGTATGCCAAAAGTAATGTAACCCTTCACATGAAAATGCCTATGTCTCCGGGAGACAGCATCTTGTTGCTTCATGTAAGCCCCCCACTCTTTGTCTTCAATATTTTTACCCAACCCAGCTATATTCCAACTTACCAGCTGCAATGGTTACGCCTCAGGGTGCAGGGTTAGCATATTTTCCTAGTAATATCTGCTTGAAGAGCCAGCAAAGGACTCCCACTAGTGCTTCTGTTGCTGGTGCTGCTGTTGCAGCTTGATAAAATTGATGTTGGTTATGGGCTGTCTATCTGATATTTGCAGTTCCACAAGGATGCTAGAGTCAGCTGCAACAAGGAACCTCAACCTTTTGAGATCTTCTTTCATTAGGACGGGGGTAGATGGACCATAAGCTCTTTACAATGCAAGATGAAGTCCTAGCCATCCTTTGAGATTAAGGTTATTACTACTTTTTATTCCCTCAACATAGGAGGGTATGGTTCTGTTATGGGCTTATCAACTATTACACCCCACAATGGCAAATCTTTTGCAAAATGTAATATTTCATTCACAAGAGTTTTGTTGTGCCAAATGGTAATTATTTTCTCCTTTTCATGAGGAACCAAGGATGGGACAAATTCTATAGTGCATAGATCATTTGAAGTTATCTGATGCAGACCTGGGAAGGAATTGACCAATTTGAGGATGTTTCCCCTATTTAAGATAAAGCGTTGCCCCCTAGATTGGCATAAGGGGATAAATACAAGTGTCATCTCATCACAGGAGATTACTGGGGGGGGGGCAAAAGAACTGGCCTCTCCAGGACAGTTCATTGGCATAATAGCATCAAAGTATGAAGCAAAATTAATTTGCCTAGTATGAATGGGATTGCTAAAAGGCTTGGCTTCCTGGAGAATTTTGTTCGACAAATGGCATATGATTTTAGGGCATGGTAAGAATGCTAAATCTGGGTTGGATCACTGGGTGGTGCCAGGGAAATATTATGCTGGCCATGGAGCTGTGAGTAATGTGCGTTATTAGTTAATGAGGTATCTGCGTCATATACATGTTCATATGGGCTAAAGCACCTGCTTGTCTGTCATCTTAGAGGGATTGTCGTACGGTTTCCACTTTCTAGTAGGAACTGCGCATTTCTTGGGCAACATACACTTTTTCATTGGTGCCAGACTGATTCTGCACCCCTCAGAAAATGTTGTTGTATAGAGCAGCTAGCTCATAGTGCCACCATAAATCCCCCTAAACCTAGTTAGGTAACAAATGGTTTGGGCAACCTCAGAACATGACAACCCTGATCCCCCAAGGAATTGTGGTAACAGATCCAGAACCTTTTCGCTCAGTCAGTTGTGCATTCTCGGAGAGATATACAAGAAATAAACAAAGGGATGCCTTCAATATTTATTATACCATCATGATTCTTGTGTAAAATATATGCGCTGCAATGATCAATAGACAGAAGCAGATAAAAGCAATTAGTAATTTAAGGACAGTGAATAGAATTAATAATACAACCATTGTCCTAAAACAGTGTATATATGCAGGCATGCAAGTACTAAGTATAGTATACTCCTACTATGCATCCCCTAACCCAGTTGTCTAGAGTGTATGTGCTCTGCCAAGAATCCCCTATTTGGGATCTAACTCCCCATTACCTGGAGGCTAGGTATGTAGGTACCTGTTTTGGTCACAAGTTGGGCATCCCTCCTCGCAGAAAGATAAACTGGAACCAGCTGAGCTGAAACACCAACACAACGACGACTTCGCAAGTGACAGCTGAGTGCTCCTCTAATTTGGGCACAGAAGTGTGTGTGAGTATTTATAACCATGGCATCTATGCTTCCGTGTCAATGCTTCAGCTGAGCTGACATTATTTATTGTCTCCCTGATAGCAACGTCGCCTCATGGACAAAATAACAAATAAACTGCATTTGTACAATGTGTTAAAGCCTTGTACGAAATGCTCGAAGTGTACTGATAGTGTACTAACAATGTGTTTTTCAAGCAATGTGGAATTGAGGAAACTAACCTGGCACTGTCATGCAAGCAAATGTGTGTCAAAAGTCACTGTGTGAAAGAGAAGGCAGCTTAAGAAACACGTATATGTTAAAATGGCAGTGTTTCTTCCTGGACCTAACCATACGGGTCGATTAGGATGGCAGTCGGAAATTAACCGTCCGCATGTACAGCGGGAAAACCGGCGGTCAGATTAGGATGAACCGCCAGAGTAATTCGACTGTGGTAGGGAGATTCCACGAAAGTCCGCCGGGAGCGTGCGGAGCAGGTGAAAATCCATCCGGATTTAATGCGGGAAGACCCCAAACCGCCGTATGGCCAGTGGATTGACCGCACGTGAAATTAGGATATGATTACGGTGACAGCAGAACGATCAGCTGTTTCCGGCCGCCGCAATCGCAACCATTGATGAATGGGAGAGCAGGCGGAAGGGCTGTGTATTCCGACCGCCACGGTCGCTCCGGAAGAGTAATGGTGGTCGAAAGCAAACATACAACAAGGCCATTAATCTGGATTAGCCTCAAAAAGCACCTAACACACCCCAATGACACATCCCCATGTCAAGTAAAAAATACAAATCCCAGGTCAACCCACACAACACACCTGACATGAACCCTCCATTTTGACCCACCCACATAGTTGAGTATAAAACCAGCCCCTTCTGTGCCCAGAATCCTTTGCACTACTCCACAACTGAAGGGACCAACCCCGCAGCACAAATCTGCACACATCACACAATCACAACCACACACATACCACACACATCACCGCCACCACCTTTACACCTGCACCTTTAACCCATTTGCACATCACACACCATGTTACAAAAGAAAATGACCAAATTCACTGACAATGAGTTGTCAGTGATGGTAGATGAGGTAATAAGAGTAGAACACATTTGTCTGGAAACCTGGTCCAACAGACACCATTAGCCACCAAACATCAAATGTGGGCAAGGATAGTCATCAAAGTCAATGCAGTAGGGACCATCCAGAGCTTCCAGAAGGAGATCAGGAAGAGGTGGAATTACCTCAAGACCAAGGTGAAAGAGCGTAACAACAAGAACCGTAAGCTGGCTCAGATGACTGGCGGTGGCCCTCCCATTCCACTACGAACATTCACCGAATGGGAGGAGAAGGTGCTTGCCATAATGCATCCAGAGAGTCTCACAGGAATAGCCAGGGGAGTGGAGGCTGGTAAGTACCAACAAATGGCTATCATTACACTGCTATGCACTGCCTTGCACAACTACAAAGCTACACCTCCTAGGCCCAAATGCACTCATGTGCACCACACTCTCTCCAACACATGTCTCACAGATCCAACATTTACTCCCTCTGATTCACCCCAAAGGTAGCTAGCAATATTTCCATGGGGGCATGTGTACATGCAGCCAGCACTACAACTCCCACCAGGCACCCTAGTCCCAAAGCTGAGCAGAATGTAACACTCCACCCAACACCCACAACCATGTGTCAGCCATTGCATTGCTCTCCACATACTTACAGGTAGGTTGTCAGGTTTCAGGTTCCCTTTGCGCCTACCTGAGGATTAAAACTACATTTCCCATGAGCCTTCGCTTCAGGAAGGTACTTAGCGACATCACGCACAGAAGCGGATGCGCGTTATTCTGTTTGTTTCCCGTTGCCATTGCTAGAGGTCCGTTGGAGCGGGTCTCGAGTTTCTTTCTTTGTTGCTTCCTGCCTTGAGTCTTCGGAGGCTTCCATATTCCTCGGTGCGGCAGTGGGTGAGTGGACGACGTGCTGCTGCCTCCCCTTCCCAACAACGGAACGTTCTGTGTCGGCCGACCACACGTTACTGTTGTTTCTTCAGCAATTCTCCTGTTCTCGGTACTCCGAGTTGTTCCAGCGCGGCTGCGCTCATGAAAGATTACAGAACGCTGTGAGTCGGCTGGCCACGCGTCTCTGTTGGGATCCTGATAAGTACGATACCACTGCGGAACATAGTGGTATTTACTACATGTTACCGTAGCATCATAGGCTTCCTTCTTGTGTGCGGAGCGCAGTGTGTGTCCTGCCACGCGCTACCGTTGATGATTAATCATTCTGCGTTTGTAGCGGAGTAAGGTGTGCTGGCTAACCACTTGCTGCCGTGAACCCTTGTTTGTACTTTGTTTCACTTATACAGCGGAGTATTGTGGTGGTTACTACATTCTGCCGTGTGTATTGTCTTCTCTTGGGAACACACTATCACCTTTTCTTTTGAACAATGTCTGGATATGGCTCTATAACATACCAGGTGTTCGTAACCTTGTTTCAGTCCTAAGAAACGATTGGAGTACTTTACTATTGCTGAACTTCAGGAAGGTTGCTGGAAGTCAGTAGGCTCTCTTATATTTGAGTGCAGAAGACTCATTCGTTGTTTCTTTGTTATTCATGCTGGGTGTTTGCTGGCTCTGGGTTTCAGGTGTGTTTATGTGACATCAGGCATTTCCCTCATAGCGAGAATTGATGAGAGTAGCCATGTTGTTACTATGCATTGTTTAACCGTTTATTCTGTTCTTATATCGTTTCAGAGCCTTTGTCCCAGCAGTCCCGTCCCCGTTCCTGACATCCCTTGCCCTATGGTTCCAATTCCCTGTAATATCAGATCAGGGAGCTGGTAACGTTAGGAGGTGGACCCCCATTAGCAACGACCGGATCCTGTGGAGCGTAATCTTGACATAGGTAGCCATCTTAACAGGGAGGGGTGTTTGTGAGTGGGAAGATTGCACTACAATTCCCACCAGGCCCCCTTCTTGCACAGCTCAGCAGGATGGAACACTCCACCCCACACCTACAACCATGTGTCAGCCATTGCATTGCTCACTTCAACCTCACAGGTAGGTAGCCATCGTAACAGGGAGGGGTGTTTGTGGGTGGGAAGACTGCACTACAAATCCCACCAGGACCCTTGTCCCACAGCTCAGCAGGATGGAACACACCCCCCACCCAGCAGCATGTGGCAGCCATTGCATTTCTCTCATCAAACTCGCAGGTAGGTAGCCATCTTAACAGGGAGGGGTGTTTGTGGGTGGGAGGACTGCACTACAACTCCCACCAGGCACCCTCATCCCAAAGCTCAGCAGGATGGTACACCCACAACGCCCAGAACCATGTGGCAGCAATTCTCCTCAACTGTGTCACATAACAGGTAGGTAGACAGAGCACGCAACCTGCCATTCCTCTCAAAAAGCATGGAGCCATATTAACACACCAGCCCTCACATTTCACTCAACTTGGCATAGATCCAATAGCCACTTCCAGTGTGCAGACAGCTAAGCGAATGTAACGGTCACAGAAATTAAAGTTTGACTCACCATGTCACATGTTGAAGAAATTCAGGGCATAATTATGCACAGCACTGAATGCTATGTGTAAGTGCCATGGTGACAGAGCATCAAGGCCCATATGAACACAAAACATGCATGGTCAGTTGGTAAAAGAAAGTAAAGTACATGATATGACAAAGGTATGCATAAGATTACAATGGCTAGTTCTTGCGCAGATGTAACTTCTTCCATTAAGAGCAAGCCAAAAAGAAGCATCAAATAAAGTTCATGTGCTGCAAGTCGTTAGATGACAACATGTCCTTCTATTCACACAATCTGTACGTGGAACATGGTATCTATTGACATGTCACACCATGGACAAGTAATGTAGGTACCTCCACATCATGTCATGATGCGCAGTACCTTGCAGCCATACAAAGTGATCAGTGGCGGTGCGTCCATTGAGGGCGTTGGGGCGTTGCCCCACTAATGCCACATGCTATACATGCCACAGCTTCTTCCTGCATCACACACACTTCACCAGTCCACTCGAAATCGGGCCGGCCGGACGCCCGAGTCAGATTCGCTGAAGGGGGTGGGGCAGCACAGCAGGGTAACTGCGACTGACAGTACAATGGTAGTGCTACTAGCATTAGTGCACATGCTCGAGTTTGGGCAGATCATTTTTCCGACCTGCCCGAACATGCGCAATAGTAGCCTGCCTGCAGTGCCCTGCTGCACATTAGGAGAGCGTGCAAGGGTTTCTACCGGCCGGTGGCCGCAGCGCCGGTCTCCTATGGGCAGGGACAGTCCCTGCTCAAGCCAATCATGGCGCTGCTGGAGCAGCGTCTGGATTGGCTGAGAGGGGTTGCGCAGCTACTCCGCAGACGAAGACGTTGAGAAGGCGCCAACATGGGTGTCGGGACCCCAGCCCAGGAGCAGAGGCAGCGCGGACCCGGTGAGTTTTCTTGTAATACTTTATTTTTACCCCCCCATGCTAACCCCCCGTGACATCCCCCTGACATTCGCCCCCTCCCCCCGCGAGTCACGGCTGTTAACACCCCGAGCTTCGGCGCCTTAACATTAAAAGTTTTGTAACAGCTGAGACTGGCATTTTGCAAACACTGCTAATGCGAATGTGCATTTTTTGTAGCTCTTTGTTGAATGAAGTTTGGTGATGCATTTCCTGTATGATGATGGACAGACGTTAAATAAATCACAGCTGAGTCGTCAGTTGCCGGGAAATTCATGACCTGTAGTTCACAGGAGGGGTGGATGAGGGGTACTGAGTGCAGCGAGCCCTGTGCACATGAGAGATGGAAGAGGGGTTCTGAGGGCAGATGATCAGAGTGGTGTTCTTATCCTTACATCAGTCGCTGCGCTTCAGCGGGATCTCTCTCACTTCATTTATTTATGTATTTAATTGAATTGTTGTGTGCTGACTTTTGGCTAGTGGCCACTTTGTAATGCTGTTTTGGCTATTGAGTCTAGGTGTATTTCATGTGTAACCAAAACCCCTACATACGTACAGGATGAGCAAAATCTGACTGGCTCAGGTCACTTGTTCTTTACTCAGTTCACAGGGCTCCTCACTGGCACTTTAACATTTTTCATGGACTTTTTCTTTGCATGGGATGGGAAGCATTCTGTGAGTTTTGTAGAGTACTAGAAAAGCCTAATTGAAGAGGCAGGTTTTCATTTTTTCCTTTGGCACTGCCAGGTGGGAAGGATTCTGAGTTCTGGGCAGAAAGCATTCCAGTGCTGTTCTTCACACCTTTAGGTTTGCTTGAAAATGCACCATTTGCCCACTCTTTTTTCTAAATTTTCTCAGGGGGATACCCCTCCAACCTCCCTTAGGTGGTTCACGCTTGTTCACTCGCCGCAGTGAAGTACGACAATTGTTTTACGCCTCACCACTTTCAAATGTCACCAGCCGCCACTGTTTCCACACATTATAATTTGTGTACAATATAGTTTTTTTCAGTAAACCTGTTTGTCAGTGCAAACTTTCAAATGTCACCAGCCGCCACTGTTTCCACACATTATAAGTTGTGTACAATATAGTTTTTTTCAGTGAACTTATTTGTCAGTGCAAATTTAGCACCCATTTCAAAGGAAACGTTTAGTCTGTAAATGACAGTGCACTGGCGCTTGATGCTTTAGTTACATAAAAAAATTCCCTGCCTCAGTTCCATTTAAGCTAGATGGGTCACCAAAGTGTTTCGTTCTAAAAATTGGACTGCGGTTCTAAAAAGTTTGGGAAGCACTGGACAAGATTCTCCATTCTGTCTAGAGTTCCTTTCAGACCCAAGTAAAACAAGGTAAGATAAGTGACCTACTTGTTTCAAATAATCTGTTATTATTACCATTTATATAAATGCAATCATGTATGTAAGTTTACAATAGTTAAATCATTAGTTATACATAGAAAACCTAGGTACATGCAATGTACCACTGGCACTGGCTATCTTTTTCAAACTATTTTTCATGTTGCTTGTGCCTATGCTTTATGATTGTATTGTTCAACTTTGGTTTATTGAGCAGAGCATGGTAGAGGATCACCCTAAAATATCAGAATAACAATAAAGCTTAGAGACACAGTATAAACGCTCAATAAGGTACCAATACATCTCATCCATGAAAGGGGGAAGAGGGGGGAAATTGGGTAGCAGCATGAGAGAGAGAAAAAATAGCCATTCTAGCAGACTAAAAACACAACCCATGATCTCTTCTCAAGGCAGAAGAGAAATGTCATTCAGCGTGAACAAAGTATCAAGTACTCGAAGGGCATCATCAGTTCATGCCACTTTCAGAATCCTGGGCATGCCGTTTCCTCTGATTTGCCTCCAACAAAGCATAAGCTGAGTGCACCTGTGTAAAACATGTCTTGTCGCCAGTAACACGCAACCTCCCACTGTACCACAAAGAAATAACCAAATCCAAACACAAAACTATCCTAACTGCAATATCAAACGGTATGTATTAATATTTTGTGACCGCATTGGCGTTGTAAACCATTTAACAGTTACCATTTTTCAAAGGCGGCAGTAACTTATTTGCAAGGAGAATGCTGTCTCCTTTGGACAGCTTTCCCTTTGGGAATAGTGTGGGCGACAGGCAGTGGTCCATGGCACCGATTTTGGAAAAGGGGGGTGGTGATGGACAGAGTTTCTGAATGATGCAGAATACTCTTACCAAGTCAATAGATCATGGTTTTAATCCATCACCGTTTTTTAGCTCACTGCACCATCCCAGCTCAGAACCTGGCTATATGCAAATTAGTCTGTTCCTGTCCCAGTGCATGATGGGAACAGGGCAAACCAAACTACCAAGCCAATTCTTATACTGGGAAGGAAACAAGCTTCCGGGGACCGGTTTCTGGCATCACAGCCTTCTTCGGCCCGGCTTGCTTGAATCCTGATGGTGCAATGAGCAAGGGACTCACGTCTGAGTATACCCTCCCACACATAGTGTGGATAAAACCGATTTTGGAAAAGGGGGGTGGTGATGGACAGAGTTTCTGAATGATGCAGAATACTCTTACCAAGTCAATAGATCATGGTTTTAATCCATCACCGTTTTTTAGCTCACTGCACCATCCCAGCTCAGAACCTGGCTATATGCAAATTAGTCTGTTCCTGTCCCAGTGCATGATGGGAACAGGGCAAACCAAACTACCAAGCCAATTCTTATACTGGGAAGGAAACAAGCTTCCGGGGACCGGTTTCTGGCATCACAGCCTTCTTCGGCCCGGCTTGCTTGAATCCTGATGGTGCAATGAGCCCGGCCTGGCACGGCGGTTGTGGACATGGCCGGCACGGCCGTCCTAGGCCCGGCCTGGCATGGCGGTTGTGGACATGGCCGGCACGGCCGTCCTAGGCCCGGCCTGGCACGGCGGTTGTGGACATGGCTGGCACGGCGGTTGTGGACATGGCCGGCACGGCCGTCCTAGGCCCGGCCTGGCACGGCGGTTGTGGACATGGCCGGCACGGCCGTCCTAGGCCCGGCCGCTCCGGCCGGTGTATGGTGGATGATGCAATGTGACTGTAAGAGGGGACATGAACTGCCATGTCCATTGAGTACATCTAAAGGGTGTATAGGCCTGCACCTCTCCCGCTTAGTACGTGCACCGCCATGGTGGCGCCAGTGATAGTACATTGTTGCAACTGAAGCTTCCGTGCAGGAAGCTTGCACGTGCGGTTGCCGATGTGTGCCCGTGACGGTCGTGCACATGCAGCCAATGGGAAGAGGGCCGCTGGCCGCGTATGGCCATTGGAAAGTAGCGGAAGCTGTGCACCGCCATGGCGGCGCCAATGATTTTATCTTGTCAGACCCTGCACCGTGATGTGTTGTCTGCAGTTGCGTCATGAGGGTTGTGAGCGTGATAGGGAAACTTTATATGTCATTTACTATTCCATATGTGTCCATACTATGCCCATCGGTGGGCACACAATGTGCAACAGATGTGCATTTTGACGTGTTGACGTCGGGTGTGACCCTACAGACGTTATAACATCTTCACAACTACACAGTACATCACAGCTGTATGGCCAAATTATGAATCTGTTGTCAGTGTGTGGTTCTGGCGAGGTGACTACAATGGTGGTGGTACACATGCATTCAGTGTATGTGTCTTGGATGTTGTGTCACCATGCATGTAATTACCGTATGCTCAACATTATTGGTGTTGGCATTGGTGCATGATGACATGGTGTGTGTGTATCATTATCGTTTGTGTGCATGCACTTGCATGTGTGTCTGTGATGTGGCTTCTAAACATTAGGGTCAAGACACACGTATTGTCAGTAATGTTCACATGTGACTAAGTTGCGTTGTACATGTTGACACACTTCCTGTTGCAAGTGGCTGCACATTGTTATAGGGCCACTCCGTATTGTATTAACTATCAGAGATGTCACACATATGACCATTCTCCAAAACATTTTTGTTCTTGCTAATGTTGGCTTACATGTGATGGAGTTGCACACGTATGCGTCATTTGTAAGTTGACTCAAGTTACATCTCTCTCCCACACAGGAGGGCTCCAAATGTGCATCGGCCATACACTGTGCTGGAGGATATGGTTGACGAGGAGGTGATTAGGAAATTCAGGCTGGATCGACGTCGGTTGATGGAGCTTGTTGCCCAATTGTCTCCTCATCTGCAGCCACGAAGGACGTATCCTGGTTCTATTACACCCACAGCAAAGGTTATGGCTGCACTACATTTCTTTGCTACTGGCACCTTTCAGTACACAGTTGGATATGCCGGGGGGATGTCACAGTCCATGTTCAGCACGGTACTTCGGGATGTTTTAAGAGCTATGATGCTGTACAAGAATGACTACATCCATTTCCCACGGCCGGAAGAGTTGCCAGCAGTCAAAGCAGACTTCTATGCACTGGGCCAGATACCACACGTAGTGGGTTCAATTGATGGCACACATATTGCTATCATTCCACCACGGGCACGTGAGCAGGTTTTTAGGAATCGCAAGCACTTCCATTCGCTGAACGTGCAGGTGGTGTGCCTGGCAAACAACATCATCTCCCATGTGTGTGCAAGATTTCCAGGCTCCGCACATGACGCCCACATCATGCGGAGCAGCATTGTCCCCCAACTGATGGCAAATCTGCGACCCGGTCAAGCATGGCTTGTTGGTGAGTGTGCAGTGGGGACTTTTGTGATCTCTGTGTGGCATGGGATACCCACCATATCTTGTTGTGATATTTGTGTCTGTCATCCACCTACATAGGCGACTCGGCGTACCCAAACCGGCCCTGGCTCCTGAGTCCCATACGTAATCCTACAACAGCGGGTGAAATGCGCTACAATGATGCACATGGAAGGACACGGAGAGTGATTGAACGTACCTTTGGACTGCTAAAGTCTAGGTTTCGGTGCCTGGATAAGACCAGAGGGGCCCTGCCTTACTCACCAGGCAAAGTATGCAGGATCGTGATTGCCTGCTGCATGCTCCACAACCTGGCCGTGCGCAATGACATTGAACTGCTCTTGGACCCTGAAGACGAAGAAGTTCTTCGGCCTCCCATCCCACCCATGTCGACTGATGAGGATAGTATGAGGAAGGTGTGGACCAGAGGCGCCAGCTCATTGATCGCTACTTCCCTTGAATGTGAGTAACTACCTCTTGTGCCGGTTGACAATGCCTTATGTATGTTTGCTGGTGTTGTGTGGATGTGGGGTGCATCAGCTGTGTGTTCTGGTTTGTGATGGTTGCATATGTGTGTCTTCATTTCTTTGGACATACAAGTCTCCATGATGTGTGTCCTCTCATCCCATGCTTTTGTGATGAGTGTAGTTTGTGGAATGTTGCTGTGCAGTGTGTTGTGATGTGTGTGAATCTGTTTCCTGACGTGTGTTTGCTGTCTCTGATTTTCACTAGGTCACTCCCGCAGCGCCATGATTATGTACGACTAGGATCCCTGCACCTGTTTACGTCTGTTTCTGAAGGCAATCTTGTGAATAAACATGGAAGCAAAACATCATTGAGTGTGTAAGTGACATTTATTTACAGGTTGTGCATTTGTGCTGGTGAATATTTACAAGTAAGTGGGGGGGGAGGGAGTTGGAGTTGAAGGTAATGGCAGATGAAATGTCCGTGCTGACACCACATTGGGGGGTGTCAGGCTAGTCCAGCAGACCAGTGCCAATGATTGTCTATGTGGGACAGGATACTTTGCAGGGTGAATGTCTGGCTCAGGCAGTGACAAAGTCATTGGCGGCCCCTCTTGGAGCGTGTGGATGGCGCTCCAACACTGCTCTCTCCCACTTCCAGCCTCAGGCGGCCCCTCCGTCTTTGAGGTGGAACTAAGTCAGCTGGGGGTGCAGGTTGTTCATGGGCCACATCCGTCGCCAGGGGCACAGGTGGTGGTGGTGGTGGCGGTGGCGGTGGAGGTGGAGGAGGTGACGGTGGCGGTGGCGCAACGACAATTGGTGGAGGGGGGGTGGGGTTGTTCCGGGCAATCCATTCCCTCCACATTGTTGTCTGCTGGCCCATGATGTGCACTATCTGGCCAAGGTACCCCGAAATTTCACGCAACATGTTCGTGTTGTCCACCGAGTCCTGGTGTGCACGATCTGCATGTTCCTGGGAACGGTCGTATGAAGCCTGGCACCTGGCTAGGGCTTCAAGGGACTGTGCCACAGGATGGGGTAGGTGTCCTTCCTCAGTGCGGCGGAGTGTGGGTCGCCTGATTGCCTGATGTGCCGTCGCCTCTCTCCTTTGTGGCCCACTCACCCTGCTTGGGTGTGAGGCCGATGGACCTGCGTCGTGAACATGGGGGCCTGTTGGGAGTTGTAGTTGTGAGCTCTCACACACCCCACCCACCACCACCACCCTCCCCGTGAACATGGGGGGCTGTTGGGAGTTGTAGTTGTGAGCTCTCACACACCCCACCCACCACCACCACCACCCTCCCCGTGAACATGGGGGCCTGTTGGGAGTTGTAGTTGTGAGCTCTCACACACCCCACCCACCACCACCACCCTCCCCGTGAACATGGGGGCCTGTTGGGAGTTGTAGTTGTGAGCTCTCACACACCCCACCCACCACCACCACCACCCTCCCCGTGAACATGGGGGCCTGTTGGGAGTTGTAGTTGTGAGCTCTCACACACCCCACCCACCACCACCACCCTCCCCGTGAACATGGGGGCCTGTTGGGAGTTGTAGTTGTGAGCTCTCACACACCCCACCCACCACCACCACCACCCTTCCCGTGAACATGGGGGCCTGTTGGGAGTTGTAGTTGTGAGCTCTCACACACCCCACCCACCACCACCACCCTCCCTGTGAACATGGGGGCCTGTTGGTAGCCATGTACATATGTTATGTTATGTTATGTTATGTTATTCAGTTTTTGTATAGCGTACAGCTACTCACAGGGAGTGTCCCGACGCTTTCCACCCTCAACTCATAGGAAATAACACAACACAGCTAAAAACCAACAACAAACAACGCAGAAACAGTGAAAAATTAAAAACCAGACTAAGAGTTAAAAAGCCAGGTCTTCATGCCCCTCCTAAACTGGAGCAGATTGACAGTACTCCGAAGAGAAAAAGGAAGCAGATTCCAGAGCTGGGGGGCTCTGCAGCCAAAAGACCGCCCTCCCGCACGGGCCTTTCTCACCCGTGGGACCACCGCTTTAAAAAGAGCTTCCGAGCGGAGGGAACGAGCTGGACGATAGAAAGATAATCTCTGCTGCAGATAGCCCGCTCCTGAACCATGCAGAGCTTTATGCATCAGGGTCAAGGATTTAAACTGAATCCTCTTCCTGATGGGGAGCCAGTGAAGCGTCTGGAGCAGGCCAGAAGCTCGTGCTCGTCTCCCTAAGCCAAAGATCGCCCGGGCAGCAGAGTTCTGCACCACCTGTAGGCGCTGGACCAGATAGTCAGGGAGGCCGAGAAAGAGAGCGTTGGCATAATCTAGCCTCGAGCCGACCAGAGCCTGCACAGTAATCCTCCTGTGCTCCTCAGATAACAAAGGCAAAAATTTGCGGAGCATTTTCAGTAATCCGTAGCAAGTGCCGGCCAGGCCAAGAATGTGAGTTCGGAGCGACAGCTGATTGTCTAGCTTGACGCCCAAATTTTTGGCCACCACGGAGGACTGTGCCGGAGGACTCATGTCGGGCGGCCACCAATGCTGCCACTCTGGATCGGCAACGCAACCAAAAAATAAAATCTCGGACTTGCCTGAGTTGGCCCTCAGACCGTTCCGTTGGAACCAGTCGAAGACCAGCGCCAGGCAGTCCCGGATTCTCTCTCCCACAAACTCTTGATCTTTCCCGCATGTGAAGAGGAGTTGCGTGTCGTCGGCATAAGAGACGATCTGGGCCCCATACGCCTCCACCAAGGCGGCCAAAGGGGACATAAAGATGTTGAATAATGTGGGGCTCAACACAGAACCCTGTGGAACCCCAACTCCCAATGGCGGCATCTCGGCGGAGCTCTGGGAAACCCAGACCGTCTGGTCACATATTGGTGAGTATGTGTCCGACGTGCATGGGTTGGGGCGTAGGAGATGTGTCTTCTCAGTTGTGGGAGCCTGACCATGTCGTACTGATCGTGGTGCTTGGTTTGTACTTACCAGCCTCTTCTCCTTCCTCAAGTCCGTCTAGGCTCTCTGGGTGAAGTATAACCAGCACCTTCTCCTCCCAATCGGTGTAGGGTATGGGCTCCGGGGGTGTTCCGCCGCCAGTATGATTGGCTCTTGCATAGTTTTTGGCGCGGATGCCTTTGACCCTGGTCTTCAGGTCATGCCACCGCCTCTGAATTTCGTGCTTCGTCCTTGGCACGGTCCCTGACGCATTCACCCGACTGACGATTCTGTCCCACATGTGATTCTTTTGCGCCATGGAGGTCTGCTGGACTTGGGCCCCGAAGATGTGGGGCTCAACACGGATGATTTCATCTACCATTACCTTCAACTCCGTCTCCGTGAATTTAGGTTTTTTTTTGGGTGACATGGTGTGTGGTGCTCAGTATGTGGGTTGAGTGAGTTGGGGGGTGCAGGTGTGTGGTGTGTGATGTGTAGGAATGGTGTGGTGGGTGTTTGTGTGGTGGGTGTGGTAGGGTGGTGGTTGTGTGTCTTCTATTTGAGTAAGCTGTATATCGATTAGGGCCTCTTGCTAGCAGCAATGCTGTGATGCAAAGGATTGTGGTAGTGGGTGGGTGTCATTTTATAGTTGTGTCTCAATGGTTGTTGGCAGTCAGGTGGTAGGTGGGCGTGTTGACTAGTGTGCATTATTGGGTACTTGGGGGATGTCATGGTGGCTTGTGCTTGGTGTTGGTGTATCAGGTGGGGGGGTTGTCAATTTTCGTGTGTTTGCTAATTACTTGCGGTACACTTTCTGACATTTGTTTGACGTTAGGGATGTTGTGCGTGTTGGCCTTCCGCAGTGATGCACTGTTTATCGTTACATTCTTTCCGCCGCGGACGTGGATGGCTGTGCGTACCGTGGTACAGGCGGATTTATCCTAATTGCGGACACGGAGTTTTCACAGGTATGGCGGTAAATGTGTCTTTTTCCGCGGTCATTGCCGTCCGCGGCGGTGGCTGTTCATTAGGCTCCGTCCGCCGCGGACGGAGTTAGATGTGTTCCGTCCACCGCGGACGGTGTTTGTTATGATCCGTCCGCCGCGGTCGGAGTTTCGTGACATGAATATCCTAATCGCAACCGCGGATTCTCCGCGGCGCGGCCGGGAGTAAAATTTCCCCGAACATGGCGGACAGTACCCGTTTCCGTCCGCCATCCTAATCGACCCCTATGTGTGGGAGGGTATACTCAGACGTGAGTCCCTTGCTCATTGCACCATCAGGATTCAAGCAAGCCGGGCCGAAGAAGGCTGTGATGCCAGAAACCGGTCCCCGGAAGCTTGTTTCCTTCCCAGTATAAGAATTGGCTTTGTAGTTTGGTTTGCCCTGTTCCCATCATGCACTGGGACAGGAACAGACTAATTTGCTTATAGCCAGGTTCTGAGCTGGGATGGTGCAGTGAGCTAAAAAACGGTGATGGATTAAAACCATGATCTATTGACTTGGTAAGAGTATTCTGCATCATTCAGAAACTCTGTCCATCACCACCCCCCTTTTCCAAAATCGGTTTTATCCACACTATGTGTGGGAGGGTATACTCAGACGTGAGTCCCTTGCTCATTGCACCATCAGGATTCAAGCAAGCCGGGCCAAAGAAGGCTGTGATGCCAGAAACCGGTCCCCGGAAGCTTGTTTCCTTCCCAGTATAAGAATTGGCTTTGTAGTTTGGTTTGCCCTGTTCCCATCATGCACTGGGACAGGAACAGACTAATTTGCATATAGCCAGGTTCTGAGCTGGGATGGTGCAGTGAGCTAAAAAACGGTGATGGATTAAAACCATGATCTATTGACTTGGTAAGAGTATTCTGCATCATTCAGAAACTCTGTCCATCACCACCCCCCTTTTTCAAAATCGGTTTTATCCACACTATGTGTGGGAGGGTATACTCAGACGTGAGTCCCTTGCTCATTGCACCATCAGGATTCAAGCAAGCCGGGCCGAAGAAGGCTGTGATGCCAGAAACCGGTCCCCGGAAGCTTGTTTCCTTCCCAGTATAAGAATTGGCTTTGTAGTTTGGTTTGCCCTGTTCCCATCATGCACTGGGACAGGAACAGACTAATTTGCATATAGCCAGGTTCTGAGCTGGGATGGTGCAGTGAGCTAAAAAACGGTGATGGATTAAAACCATGATCTATTGACTTGGTAAGAGTATTCTGCATCATTCAGAAACTCTGTCCATCACCACCCCCCTTTTCCAAAATCGGTTTTATCCACACTATGTGTGGGAGGGTATACTCAGACGTGAGTCCCTTGCTCATTGCACCATCAGGATTCAAGCAAGCCGGGCCGAAGAAGGCTGTGATGCCAGAAACCGGTCCCCGGAAGCTTGTTTCCTTCCCAGTATAAGAATTGGCTTTGTAGTTTGGTTTGCCCTGTTCCCATCATGCACTGGGACAGGAACAGACTAATTTGCATATAGCCAGGTTCTGAGCTGGGATGGTGCAGTGAGCTAAAAAACGGTGATGGATTAAAACCATGATCTATTGACTTGGTAAGAGTATTCTGAATCATTCAGAAACTCTGTCCATCACCACCCCCCTTTTCCAAAATCAGTGGTCCATGGCACTACAGCCTGTCGCCCCTTGATTTGTTGCCAAACAGGATTTTGTTTATATCTGATCTGGTTCCTTTAAAGAACAAGGGCTGCTTTATGCTGTTCTTTGCAGGTAACCATCCCTGTCACAGGGGGTTTCAAACTGCAACCTGACTAATTACTATTAAATAGGCACGTCATTCTGTAACCCCCTTGCTACTCTAGATTTTGGGATGCGACCTAATAGTACAAAGGTTGCATAGCAAAATTAGAAACTGGTTGCAAAAATTCAATGCGGAATTTACAACCACTTTTTTGCAAACAACATACTTTGGATTTAGACAAGCCATGTTAGCATTCCTCCCACTTACTTCACATTACACAATAAGTAAATAAATTAAAGAATCACAGAAATTAACAGAAAATATTTTACCAGGATTATGCACAGTTCAACAAGTTTTAGCTTAGTTAATGACATCAACATCTTCCTGTAAATATTTGAAATAGCATGTCTTACCTTAGTATATGCAAGACAACACAACTGTACAGCATATGAATTAGGGATTCAAAGGAGCGGTGGTAGAGCCTACTGAGTAATATATACATTCTGGTTCATTTACTTATAAATACAGTCTGACACTTCGCCGACATGGAAACCCAAGGAACAGGAAAGTGGCATTTTTGTATTTAACAGCAATCCAAATGATGCAATATTAATTCTTAATGCTGTAAATTATGCCTTTGTTTTATGGTTACATTATGTGTTGTTTAAGTCTGTTTCATAGGGGATACCCTAATTAAAGTCCCATCTTATAAGTACCTACTTCACAGGATCTGTGATTTTCTGGCTAAACAATTGACTTGGAACCAAGGGACCTGAGTTCTATTTCGGGCTTCAGTGCTGTACTGAAAACTGATTCTAGGTAAATTCCTTAATCTCCCTAAGCCCAAAACTGCAAATGAATAAAAAAGTGGTGTATATGCAAAATGCGGTGTAATGGCTGCATTCAGAAATGCGTAGTTGTCCATTAATGCACGACAATGTCACTCCCCAACATGTTTTGCACTTTATAAATAACACAACTTAAATATCCAAGTAAGTATATGTGTGAATTGCCTGCTTTTTTTTGTTTGAATATCTTTTATTGCAGATTTTATATGAGATTACAGAACAAAGCAGTATTTCTTTACAGGATAAGCTTGTATTTTCCCGTTCCCATCCTTTAACATGATAAAGAAAATTAGCTGGTAAAAAAACGGGAATCATTGATGCACATATATATATACTCAATAACAGTTCGCTAGGATAACAGTGCCTACCATAAAATTCCTGCAAATCAAAAGTTCGGTTTAGGGCACCTTTTCCAGAAAAAATGAAAAGTCCAGGAATGATTGAGGTCTATTAAAAACCAAAAAGGATCCCAGCCAACAAACCGATGAAGTTACATGCCAGTTGGTAGGCGCCATCTCATTTGGGAGGAACTGTATGCAAGAAAGGGCAGGTCGGAACAGAGTGTTGCAGCCGACCTGGTCATGTATGCCACTCGTCAATTCCCCCATTTCCAAGGTGCGTCTCCCCTCCCGTTCCCAGAAGGAGCGCACTCAACTCTTGGGATTACAATGTCAGTGTGTTCAAATCTGCGCCCGCCATCGCTAGGGTAGGCCCAGAAGGATCTGCACGTCATTCAATATTCAATACCTTATGTGTGGTGAATCAAACGTAGAACATTTACTTGTGAAATAGGAACTGAGAACACAAGGAAATGAAAGAAATCAAATAAGAAATAAAATGGGCTAGGGTGGGCACGTGTGGTGTTCCGTCTACGATGTGAGTCATTGGGAGCGAGGTGTGATTACGTTGGGGGGGGGAGGCGCCAGAAAGGAGGAGGGGTACTGCAGATTTCTAGACTCGGTGAGGGCAGAGGAGGGAAGCCCGCGAGCAGGGGGGGTTGGGGGAGGAGGGGGGGAGGGGGTAAGTGGGGGGGCCCGCACAGGGGGGGGTCAAAGGGGCCAGCCATGGTCCCCGCTCTAGTGCCGCAGAGTTCTAACCCCATCAGGTCGCGGCAGGTGTGCTCTCCAGGTATGCTGCGACAGCGCACACCCTCCCGCTAAAGTGTAGGTGCAGGAACACTATATGGGGCAGTCTCCAAAGTAGGCACCATCGTCAAGGCAGTAATCAAAGGGGAGCGTGTCTAAATAATACCTCCCTGCAGGCACGCCCGGTGAAAGGCGGTCAAGGTGTCATCCCAGGCCTGGGCTATGGGGTTCGCCCGGAGCCCCGCCGTTTCTTCCCTGTGTAATGCTACACTCTCCGCTCTCGCCCATTTGTCAAAGGAGTGACGCCAGTGTATTGCCTGAGGGGGCTCGCTATTCTTCCAGCGCTTAGTGATAAGCCTTTTCGCAGTAATTAAACCAAGATCCCAAAATCTGGCCAGGACTTTCGTCTGTTTCGTCCGTTTGTAGAGGCCCAATAGACATGCCTCCCATGTGTGCTGTAAGCCACCCCCCATCCCTGCTGCCAGGGAGGTCGATACCGCTTTCCAATAATCTTGTAGGTGACAGCAAGACCAGAGCAGATGTAGTAAATCGGCATCCACCAGTCCGCACCTAGGGCATGTCGTCATGGTCAGTCCAAAATATCGGTTTATCTTGTCTGGGGATAAATATGCACGGTGTATAATATAGTATTGTATGATTTTGAAACGGGAATTGTGTGGGACGTTGAGTGCACCGGCCAAAACCACCGCCCACTCTTTGTCAGACCACGCCCACTGGTTAGAGGCGGCTCACTGGTTAGAGGCGGCAGGCCCGAGAGCAGAAGTCGGCCCGGGACCAGGGTTCAATTCCCGACGCGGCAGGGTCGTGGGCCTTGGTCAGCGGACTCGATAATTCTCGCTTTGGTGCTTACTCTAATCAGGGGTTCCACTCGGCAACTCTGGGCATTAGCTTGCCTAATCTCCACAACGGCCCCACCAATTCCGGGGATGCCTGGCTCCACCTTGGAGACTCCCAGCAAGGGACCATCCCACAGGGAAAGCCAGGACGGGTTCCCCAGAGTTATACAGCGCCAGGAGACCTATGGACAGGTAGCAGTGCGCTTTACAAGCTCAAGACATTTACATTTACATTTACATCCCCTGTCTTCCGTCCACTTATCTCGTAATCGTTGGGAGGAAAACTGTGTATGCATGTGCAGGGCCTGTGCCAGCCAGTGTACCACGTGAGACCCGTTCCCCATCACATGTAAGTATTGTATTAGTAGATGGGTCGGCAATTCTTCGGTGAGGTTGCCCCAGGCCTGTGTTAGCACGCATATGAGTGCTGCATGCGTCCGGAACTGTTCCACCGGCAGCCCCATATCTGCAGCCAGCACCTCAAATGGAATTAAGGCACCCTCCGCAAACAGGTCCCCCAGCGTATCTAGCTCAGCCCGTGTCCAGCTGCTCAATGCCGCTTCCGTGAGTGTGCCGTCCTCTCAGGGAGTCCCCAGCAATGGTAGGTTCGGAGCATACGGCTTTGTGGAGCTCGTATGCTTCAAACTCCTAATATAACACTTCCGCATCACCGCTAGGTGTAGTTGCTCTGGGCAGCGGGTTTTAGCTAACGGGTGAAAAAGGGCATGCACTTGGGTTGTTGTCATGATCGTGGTGTCCGTGGCTGTGTCCCCCAGGTTTTTCCCGCTTAACCAGAAGGTGACCCACTGTAGCTGTGCGGCTAAGTAATAAAGCTCCTGGTTGGAGACAGCTAGACCCCCAGCCTCCGTAGGCGCATAGAGCGTCTTCAGCGCAACCCTGGGCCTGCCCGTGTTCCATATCAATTTTCTTACTAACGTCTCTAATTCGCAGAATATTCGGGTAGGGACGTAGACGGGAAGGTTAGTGTGAATTGCCTGCTTTAATGCACAATTTGAGGTCTAACCCAACATATAGTCATTAAGTAAGGGTTTTAGGTTGCGCCTGGCGTTGGAGCGCATGCGCTCCTCGCCTGCGAGAGATGTAGTAAACACTACAAAAGAAGGGGACTTAAATCCACGCCCCTGTGTCCAACTCGTTTCCGATTCGCTTGCGTCCTGATTTATGTTTACTTATGGCTTTCGATTGGGTGGACGTCATTTTTGTTACAGCACTTGCAGTTTTGTGATGCAGCTGGTAACAAACGTATCTGCTTTCACTCAGCCCAGTGTGTTGTTCAGGCTGTCTGCACGGGCTATTTGGCTCTCTTATTGGTTGGCAACCACCAAATATGCTTTGTGATTGGTGGACCTTGTCAACCAATCAGAGAGCCTACTGGCGCGTGCAGGCTGCGTGATCAAGACAGGCTGTATACTCGCTGTCTCATTGGCATCAACAACGATGATGTGCGTGTAGATATGAAGGTAACTGTCATGCTGACTCCCGTCTCTGGTTGGTCTGTCTCTCCCTCCGTGAGTGCAGCTCTTCCCCCATCCACCCCGGCCGGGCTCTCCTTCCAAGCAGTCATGCAATATTGCAAACAAAACACCTCATGTTAGTAGTGCACTACCCATTTTTCAAAATATATTTAGCGAAGCGATTGTAGTTGTGTTACACGCTAACAGTGTAATGTTTGAGCCGTGTGCCCTCAGGATGCGAACCCAGCTCGGTTTCTCAGACTAGCACGTTGCACCCAAGGGCAACCACTGCGACTCACAAACACTGCCGCGAACCCTCAAATGCAGACCGGGCACCGAGCAGACGGCAAGCGATGAAGAATGGCCGTGATGGGGAGTGGGAGGACGCTGTCCCCGCCTAAATGCACCTCCGCCACCTTCAAGGACAATGCCTCGGGCAGCAGCAGGAGTGAGGCTGACCCTCGGAGACGCGGCGCCCAGGAGCAGCAAGTGCAGCTGAAGCACAAGTTGCGCGAGCTACCCGGACTTCTGAGAAGTGGCCTGACGCTCCGGAGGAAGAGCAGCGCCACAGCGAACAACAGCACCTGCAGCAGCCCAGTGAGTCCCTATGCTGCTGTGCCCATAGAGAGGGACAGTGCGCAGCTCTGGGGCTTCTGTAACCCGGGGCTGGAAAGGCAGCAGGCAGACGGCACGGGAAGGGGTCAGTGTTGGCATCCTGCACAGTGGGGTCAGCGGGATGCCCTCGGCGGGTGGTTCTGCGGTCTGGACCACTGCATTAGGCATGTGGTTTGTTTTTAAATAAAGGGCCATGTTCTGGGAGCCTGCTGTGCAACCCCCAAGGAGAAGTGTCCCTCACCGTGCTGTCCCCATTAAAATCCCCGCCGAGAAACCTTTATATGGGATTATGGATATATGGGTGTGATATTAGTGTCTCACAAGTTAACATGTACATGATAATTATAGTTATAGAATTGACAATGTACTTACATCATCTGATGTTCTTTCTAGAATGATGTATTCTAGTTCCAATGTGTCAGTTGGTCTTAGACGGTTTGTGGATGAGGTTTAATAAATCCTATGTACCACGCTTATTTCTATACTCTTCTAATTTATTTAAATGTGGAGAACAACACATTTCTTTGGCGATGATCGGGCAAGGAACAACCTCAACACAAGCCAAAAGAGCCAAGTTTATCTCCTCCAGCGGCTGCAAATCGGAAAAGAAGGGAAGCATTGTCTTATCAGCGGCGGATTCGTACTTCTAATAATTAGTGAGGAGTACGGAGGGAGGCTTTTGGCAGGTTGCGAGTTTCCTTTGAAAAGAAATTATATTTGGAAACATTGCGCAGTTATTTTGGCATAATCGGATGTGACGTTTTAAAAGTATTTCATGCGTTCCAGTGACACCTAGCGTTGTGATTGCTTGCGTGTCAACTGGTACGTTAAGTACGTCAGCCTCTGTTCCATCGAGGCTGAGGCGTGCGTTCCATTGACGTCATCGCATTCAAGGAAAAGGCGATGCGGTCGGAGAATTTGCACGTCAGCCTTTGTTTCTTCAACAGCTGAGGCGTGCGTTCCATTGACGACATCGCATTCAAGGAAAAGGCGATGCGGTTGGAGATTTCTCTTGCATTTAAGTAGGGCGAAGCGGTTTGTGATAATCGGATGCCCTTCTGTATGCATGCCCTTCTTTGTCTGGCTGACTAATTTTTTTTTGTTATCGAAAACGGGATACTAGAGGTCAATCTAAAAGGAGTTTCATTATTCTGTGAAAAAGGAATTTAAAGCTCGAGGTACATTTTTTATATTTATTTATTTTTGTGGTTTCTTCTCTGACATTCAACTTATGGAAGCATAACTCGGTAATGGTGTCATTCAAAGAAGAAAATGAAAAGGATTATATACAAAAGGAAAAGAGGTGTAAGAATATAAGACTTTAGGATGAGATGACATTATTGTTTAAGTGTATAAGATAAAAAAAAATTGTACCCTCATTTATTTATTAAACAGTTCAGTGAAAGTTGTATTTTGGGGGTAATCCTGCTTAGTATTGTGCTTTGATTTGGAGGTAATATTCTTTTATTTACTGTATTAACTTTCAAGTTAAGTACATGTAGTGTGATTTGTTAAAATATATATATATATGCTGTGTTATATGTATATGTGGTACTTAAATTTAGAAGTTTATTTAGATTGGTTTTAAAAGAAAATTCAGATTTATTTAAGTCACAATGCAAAATGTCACTCAACCTCCCTTCTTTTTGACAAGCCCTGGTGAACCCAGTATAAAATGGCAAAAATTGAAGACTTTGTTTTTAATTATGCTAGGGTTTGTGGCACTAATTTAAGTGCAGAACGTAAACATTCTTTGTTGCTTCATTGTTTAGGTGGGGAGGGACAAGAGGTTTTAGAACATCTACCTGAACTTAGTGCTGCTGAGCAAAGAAATTTAAATGAATATGAAATATGTATTCAACAACTTGACCATCATTATCTTCCAAGATTAAGTACAATAATGGAAAGATATCATTTTGGATTACGTGAGCAAAAAAAGGATGAATCAGTTGAGGAATTTGTTTCGGCTTTATGGAAATTAGCCTCATCGTGCAAGTTTGGTCAAGCAGTTGAGGAGAGAATTAGGGATCAGTTAGTTTTGAGGTGTGCACATGATAACATCAGGAAATAACTATGGTTGAAGGATGAACCTCCATTAGAAGAAGTTTTAAACATTGCAAAACAAGTGGAGCACATGATGAAATGTGTTGATGAACTTAAAGGAGAGAAAGAGAAAACAACTGTTTCAGATACAAAAGCAGAGTCTAAAGTTGAAGAGGTTATATGTCAAGTCAAAAAAGATAATTCTGTAAACAATGATAAAGGTGTTACAATGTCTGGCGCTACAAATGTTCTTGTACAAGGAAACAAACCTGTTTGTTTTAGATGTGGTCGTTTTGGTCACTTCCTTTTCTCCAGCTTTAAGGGTAACATGCAATACTTGTGGTAGAAAGGGACATTTTTCAAAATGTTGTAAAACCAAAGGAAATAGAGGTGACAACACAAGTAAGAAATGGTCACAACCTCAAGTAAAGTCTGTCACTTTTCAAGTAAATGGGGGTGTTGTAGAATATCCATCTCATTTGGTGGGAGTAATTTTAAATTTGACTCTTGTTCTCATCTTGCTATGATTGAGGAACATGTTTTTCAACAGCCTTTTCGCAGCAAAGTAAAACTTGTAAAAAGTGACATCTCACCTTTAGGTTATGGGGGAATTCCGATCAAAATGTTGGGATACTTTATGGCTACAATTGAATTGGGTGATCGCATGATTGCAGGAAAGGTTTATGTGGCTAAGCGTGGTGATGCACTGTTGGGATGGCCACATCAACATCAACATCAACTAAGGGTACAACTAAATCCTAATGCGTCACCACAGGTACAAGTTCAAAAGATTGATGATTTGTCATCTGCGTTTGCGACACAGTTTCCAGATGTTTTCAAAGACAGTCTAGGGTGCCTTAATGGTTATAAACATCATATCAAGTTAAGAAACAATGCATTTCCCGTTGTAGCCAAAGTAAGAAGAATACCTTTAAATGAACAAGCAGGAGTACAAAGAGAAATAGAAAAACTTTTAGAAACAGGAGTCATTGAACCGGTTGAAGCCACGGAGTGGTTGGCTCCAATTGTTGTAGCTAAGAAACCCAGTCATGAGTTACGCCTTTGCATTGATTTGGTTGCCTTGAATAAAGAAGTTATAGTGGACAAGTTCCCTTTACCTACTATTGATGAGATGGTTGGTACATTGGATGGTGCAAAGTATTTCAGTACACTTGATTTGGCTTCTGCCTATCATCAGGAGGAGCTGGATGAGTCATCACAGGAGTTAACAGCTTTTGTTACTCCAATGGGAACTTATAAGTTTCGAAGATGCCCTTTGGACTCATATCTGCAGCTTCTGTGTTTCAGCGAATCATGTCAAGAATTCTTAAGGGCCTGGTCGGTGTCAAATGCTACCAAGATGATTTGCTGATATATGGTAGTTCCATGCGTGAACACAATATACATGTCTGTGCAGTGTTAGAACGTCTCAGGGAGTCTGGTTTGTCACTTAGGAAAGACAAGTGTAAATTTAGTGTTGAAGAGGTGAATTACCTTGGTCATCGCATAACTGGTGCAGGTGTTTTTCCAAAAAAGGAATTAGTGGATTCCATTAATGACATTTCTGAACCGGTCAATAAAGAGGAACGTCTGTCTTTTTTAGGTATGGTTGAGTTTTATGGTAAATTTATTACAGAGTATGCAGAAAAAACTTATAATTTAAGGAAATTAACTGATCAAAATGTGGTATTTCAATGGTCAAGTGAGTGTATGAGAGAGTTTGTTGCTATCAAAGAAGAACTGAGAAAAGCTCCTTCTCTTCATGCATTTGTTCCAGGTGATCCAACTTATGTGTTTACTGATGCTAGTGATAAGGGCCTGGGTGCCATTCTACTTCAGAAAAAAATGGAAAGGAGTCTTTAATTGCTTGTTCTTCAAGGTGCCTTAGAGGTTCTGAGTTAAATTACTCTGTTATAGAGAAGTAATCTCTAGCAATATTTTGGGCATTAAGAAAATTCAGAAACCTCATTTGGGGTACTAAGATTAGTGTATTGTCGGATCATAAACCTCTGAAAGAAGTTTTTTCGAAAAAAGGTCTGGATGCCATATCCTCCAGAATTAGAAAATGGATTATTTCGCTGCAGGAATTTGATTTTGAGGTACAGTATATTCCTGGAGTAATTAATAAATCAGCAGATTGTCTTTCAAGATTAGTGGATCTTAGTAGTAGTATTGAAGAGGAAGATTCACAAGAAGAAGAGGAAGTGATCAATGTATGTGAAATCACTGAGGGTGTGATCAGTGAGAGGGATTGGAAGTCTGAATTGGAAAAGGATGAGGAGTTAAAGGGTGTTATGAAGTTGCTGAAGGATAACAAGCGATTAGATAAACCATGGTCTTTAGTTGGTGATGAACTCTCGGTTGTGGATGGTATGTTGGCACGTGGCATGAAGTTGATACCTCCTGTAGGTGTAAGAAGTAAACTTTTATCTTTTGCTCATAATGGACATTTAGGAATTGTTAAAACCAAAGAGATGATGAGATTGCAATTCTGGTGGCCCGGTATGGATTTAGAAATAGAAAGAATGGTTAGGGAATGCATGGAATGTTGTGCAAGTGATAACATTCTCAAAACAAGACAAATGCCTATGGTTTGCAGAGATTTGCCTAATCATCCTTGGCATGAAATTGCTATTGATATTCTTGGTCCACTTCATGGGGTAACAGACACCACGTATCTGATTGTGGTGATTGTCTTATATTCGAGATGGATTGAAGTCCGTGCTGTTAGAGATATTTCCTCTGGGTCTGTCATAGCATTCTTGGAAGAAATATTCAAGAGAGAGAGTTTTCCTAACAGTATACTTTCGGATAATGGCCCTCAGTTTTGTTCAAGTGTATTTGATGATTTCTTAAAGAAATGTGGTGTGCATCATAAAAAATGTGCAATTTATCATCCAGAAGCTAATGTGCAGTGGAGAGAGTCAACAAAACACTCAAGGAATGTATACAACTTGCTAGAGTTAATGGGTTGAATTGGAAGGATGCTTTGCAGGACAGGATTATCTCTTATCGTATGTCTCCACATTTCACCACTGGGAGGCCTCCTTTGAGTTGTTCAAAGGTAGGATTCCCAATACAAAATTGTGTCCAGGGTGGATAAAGTTAAACAATGGTTTAGTGGACAACCACATAGGTGGATGGAGAGAAAGGGAACTAAATAAACAAATGATTAGGGTGGATGAAGTTAAACAATGGTTTAGTGGACAACCACATAGGTGGATGGAGAGAAAGGGAACTAAATAAACAAATGAATAGAAAAGAGTATTTTGATGATAAGAAAGGTGTTCAGTTTCAAGAAGTTAAGGTAGGTGATCTGGTTAAAATCAAGGCTTCTGTTGGGTGTCGACCTTGGTCGAAATATACTGATGTCAGACCAGTTGTCAAAGTCTTCAAAAATGCTGTCAAAACAAAAGATGGAAGAATATGGAACAAAAGTCGCATTGTGATTGTAAATTCTAATATAGCAGTATCTGATGATGTTGATTCATGTAATAAGTTGTTTGGTTCGGTTAACACTTCTACAGATTTGTCCAGAGCTTCTTATGGTCTTCATGAAAGGAGTCAGAGAGTACGCAGACTTCCTGCTTATATGAAAGACTATGTTTGATTATTTATTATTTTTTTATCTTTCGCATTTTCTTCTTTTGTTATGGAGGAAGATGTGTGATATTAGTGTCTCACAAGTTAACATGTACATGATAATTATAGTTATAGAATTGAGAATGTACTTACATCATCTGATGTTCTTTTTAGAATGATGTATTCTAGTTCCAATGTGTCAGTTGGTCTTAGACTGGTTGTGGATGAGGTTTAATAAATCCTACATACTACTATTATTTCTATACTCTTCTAATTTATTTAAATGCCAATATAAGCCAAGGACACACAAGAAACAGTGTACCGACACGGACGCATCAATGTGAACTAAACATAATGGGAGCTGGGCTGTCCAAGCAGATGGGGTCAGGTGCCGGAGGCTGTCACCTGGTCTGACGTGACCTTGACAGACTAGGTGTGGCTGCATTGAGCTCATTAGACAAAACACTTTTCATCCAATAGAGCCGGGGGGAATCTCTTTCTACAGGGAAAATGCACTTAGATGTACTGTTGTGATGTGGCCAGTATCAAACTGGTTTACAGAGCTGCGCTACACCCAAGCACTCATTCATTTGTTCATCTTCCCATTCATTATTTCGTTCGGTCATTCCCTCGTGGAAAACAACTGTGTTGTTACACACCTGAGCACCATTGACAGGCTGGCACAATATGTTTGGACAGTCCGCCCAAGTAAAACTCAACCTAAGGAGGTTTGAAATGGATTTTAAAAGACCAGAGTTGATTGGCTTCGCCGGTAATGTTATGCATAGAGATAAGTAGCTTGATTTGATTATTGCTTTTACTGCTCTGAAGGTGTATGGCATGGCGACCATGTCATATAAGCTCAGTAAAATTTAAATAACCGCTCCGGTGTAAAAGGCAGAAAGGTTGCAACTCACACTTTTGTTGGTGGTGCGGGGCTGCAGATTTAGAACACGTGTTGTGAGTGTGATTTCAAAGGCCCCTCAAGGGAACATCAATCTTGTGAGCTGTAAGCAGATGTTAGATTGTTTTTACACAACGAGGAATCGCGAAAGGTTACAGAGGGACTCTAAAAAAAATTCATTTTAAGAATTAGAGAAAGCAATCCTTTCCATTCTGCACGACCTCACTGAAGTAGTGTAACATCAAACCTCGATGGCCAGGAAGGGCAAGGAGTTGTTCCTGAGGGGATTGTTTTAATTTTTCGCGAATTATGCTCCTAGCTAGCTCCCAGCAGACACTGTCATTTCGAAACAGCACATTGGAAGGTAGCATGTTTGATATTTTTGGACTCAGTGGAGACTTTGAGCAAGGGTGCATGGGAGATGCGACTGCATGGCTTCGGAAAGGCATTGCTAACTGTCCTGGTTTGCCTTTGATGGTGAAAAATACCTCTGTGACAAACCAGCTCACACCATTGACAGCCACCATTGGCTCTGTACATTAAATCCACTTCTTTGCATACTGATTTTTTTTTTCAAGATGTAAGTTAATTATGCTTTTCTGGTGTAGCAATGTTTGATGTGCTGTCACACCAGCAAGATGCCCTTTACAAATAAAAGGAGTTTCAAACTATGTATATTTGCACTTTTAGTAGGCAGCAAGATTATTTTGGAGCAAAATGGTCATTTCCTACATAAATCCTTCAGTGGTGTTCATGGATTTATTCGTACATTAGGTACCATGCTAAGGATAGGAAAATAGGAGGGGCTTTCTGTATAGCCCTGCTCTCAGCCCGACCATGTACACTGCATTATTTACAGAAATACATTTGTTACCAAGCAGAAAGCAGAACCTCAGGTCTGGAAATTTCTAAGCACGGGCTGAGTGATCACAAGTGAGCGTTCATCCACTGTCTGTCTATAGAGAGATGTCCATCGTAGGGTCAAAAGGGAGTGATCCAAGCCAGATTTTCAGGATTACCCCATAGTAGGTAAAACAATTGCAATGAATTTATTATGTCTGTATTTTGATACCTTCAATTGTATGTATGATTGTATATCCTAGAAATCTTTCATGGATCCAACTTCTTACATCTATGATGTTCGTACAAACCTTACATACAGTGCGTAGTGCTGCCTTGGGTCAATTCAATTGTGCAAATCGTGCAGAAAAGATGCACATTTGCAAAACTTTAAGCTATTAGCATTGCAAATGACAATGCCTTTTATTTGTTTTAAAATCCAAAACATAAATAAAACACATTGTCATTTGCAATCCCGATAGCTCAAATAGAAGGCACTGGCATTTAGAATGCCAATAGCTCAAAACAATGTCATTGTAAATGCTTGTTATAATCACATTGCACTCTGCAAGAGTCAGCCTATATATCACGAAAAATCACAGAGTGATGGGTAGAAATTTTGAATAATCTTGAATAAGCAATCAGGCTGCACCTCAATGCTGAGGCTCAGTAAGGTCATTTGTCACATTTATAGGGGATGGCCTAGCAACAGAGATGCGCTGGCACATTTGGGTTAGGGCCAAGCCCAATATGCGTTTAGTTGGCTTGTGCAAGCATTGGAATGAAAAAGCTAAAACCCTATTGAGCAGAATGTCCCTAGAGCAAGGCCCAGAAAAATCATATCCATAAATCATTTCAGAATTGGGCATGTGCATAATCCCAGCGCAGTCTCGCCTGATAGCAGTGTGTATGATATATGGGATTCTGTAATCGCTGTACAAAAACCCGTCTCTAATTTACTTGTTATCAGTGATTTGGACCCAGTCGCTGATTATAAAGGAGTAACGTCAGAAGTCAACTGTAATAACTTATTACAGTTGAGCTCTGCTGCCAGAGCCAGCAGCCGAGGTGGAATGCAGGGCAAGTGATAGAGCACAATTAAAGCAGCTTTTTAAAGACCAAAAACGAAATGTCTGTTTTCTCTTTTCTGCTCTATTTTTCTAGCTGTGCATTTGACATGAAGAAAGGAGATATTTATGGCAACATGTTTATTTCTGCTCTTCTTGTTATTAGAACTTTCCTGCATGTTTCTTCTGCATTGTTTTAAAAAAAGAACCTCTATCAAACTGCTTCTAAAATCTTCCCGCAATAAATATCTAACAGATTTTTTGATGTTTAATTAAAGTTTTTGAGCATGAGATTCAGATTTTATTCTTCATGTTTGCAAACAAGCTTTCTGTTTAATAGGAAAGAGCTAAGCACCAAAGATGTAAGTGTTATGCAAGAAAGGTGATGGAGTGTCCATGTATTATAAGAAATAAAGTACCCCACCAAACAAAAAAAGGATATTGAAAGTCATCTCGGAGTTGCTAACCTTGTTAAGGAACTCAGCCTTCGGCCTCATTCTTAAATATGGTCATAGAACTCATCAGTGACTTGCAATATCCTTATCATTTATGGCAGGGGGTACTTTATCCCAAATACATAGCCATTCACTTCAATTATTACAGTAAGAAAAGTCTTCATATACTTTGTGTACCAACGTGGTCAAGTGTAGCACTCATGTGAATCATAACAACATGCAGAATGCCAACCCTAGATATTTAGATAAAGAAGACCTCTCATTACTAAGACTGAAGTTACATGCTAATACATGATGATTTTTTATCATGTAAAGAGTTAATAAAGAGAAATAATATTATATTCAGTCCTCCAATTTAGTTTTTACATCCACCTTTGTCTGTTTAGCTTGAGAAAATTGAATATCTTTCAAAACAAATTTTAAAGGAGGGATTCCTAGAGTGTGCGGATTTACAGGCTTGAGCACGGATTACCTTCCAATGACTGAGATATGAATTTCTCAAATCAAAAGCCATCTATATTCTGAGAACACCAGAGCAACAGTGACAAGCTGAGCTTCCTACAGATGTACTGCCAGTGAATGAGTGACTATTGCTAACGACATGGAGGATGAAACCTGGTAATAAAGATGCAAGAAATTGAGTTACTGGTTAAGGGGGTGCAACACATCTCAAGCACCAACCACAATTCTTCTCAGGATGAAGCTACAAACCAACCCTAAATTAACCTGTGCTCATCCCTTGGGTAGCTTGGCACAGAGCACCCAGGCTTAACTCGGAGGCAATGCAAAAAGAATTTGTGCAACACTTCAAACAGCCGCACAGTGAAAACACACCACAAAAGGATCCCACAACAATTTAGAAAAATAGAGTAGTTGTTAATAACAGAACAAGACAAAAACAACAAATATCTAATCAGTAGAATCTGAGATAAGCAGATTTAAAGATTTAGGGAAAATAGGGCCAAAAAGTACAAAGCGCCAACTGTGATTATCTGGTCCCACCGGGCACGGACAAAGTCATAAGTTCAGGCTGGCTGGGAGGGAGTGTGGGCCAGCTACAGGGACTCAGTTAGGCCCGCTAAACAAAGTACATTGAATCCTGGTTTGCGTAGCGTTGATCTGCTTGGAATATGCCTTACATAGCCGAAACGATGCGTCGGTTCCGAGATGCAGTGAGGGTGCTATGTGGGGTCCTGCATCATCGTTGAGGATCAACTCAACGAGCGCTTGAGCTGCAGAGTCCGGTATCACGGTTGGGGTAATTCTTTAGTTCTGAGGAGGTGCGAGGCTAGGATGCAGAGTCTGGCGACGTCACAAGCCGGATATCTACGATAGATTGAAGGGCCTGCACCGGGGATACGTTCCACACCGGCGGTTCAAAAGAGGCTGTGGGCTGCGAAGACGATGCGGGTCTTTGTGACGGGTCTGACCCATGCAGCAGGGGTGATGTGTCAGTTCTGCCAGGTCCACAGAGACTGATTGGGCACAAAAGGCCCACATCTAAGGGTCCAGGATTTGGGTGGCACCACTTCACAGAGAAGACTCACACATGCAGAGTCCAGGTGCTGGGTCATGGTCGTTAAGAGAATTCTGTCCCTGAGGCTCAAGTCTGGAGGCCATCCAACCAGACCTTAGTCACTCTGGGATCCTGGGTTCAAACAGATGCAGGTCCAGTCGTTCTCACACAGATATGAGGGCAGCAGGCAGCATGTCAGCAGTCCTTCAGAGCAGCTGTCCAGCAGAGTGGCAGTCCTTTTAGCAGCACAGCAGTCCTTTCTGGCAGAGTACTCACAGGTCCAGAAGTGTACTGAAGAGGTGGCGTCTAAGGTCCAATGTTTAAATCTGGGGCCCTTCCTTTGGAAGGTGGGAGAAGCTTCTAGAAATTATTTTTCAAGTGTGCAGGCTTCCTGTCTTCCTGCCCTGTCTCCAGACTAACTACTGGGGTATGCAACCCTTGGCGTGGAGGCAGGATACAACCTATTCAAGTGAAATTAGGACTGTGTTCAGCTCCGCCCTCTAATCCTGTCAATGATGGTCCATCCAGGCAGACTGAGTTCTCTATTGTGTGTGGCGAACTAGGGGGAATTCACAAAGCCCAACTGTCAGCTACACCCAGTCATGTGACCCATAGACAGGGTATAGGCACTTGGGGCCAGATGTAGGCAGCCTAATACCGGTCGGTAACGGCCGAAATTACCAAATTTCGGCCGTTACCGACCGGTATTAGGCTTTTCAGATGTAGGAGGCCAAATTGAAGGATTCGGTCATTTACCGATTCGGTAATTTAAGGAATCGGTAAATTACCGAATTCTTAAATACCGATTCGGTAATTTACCGAATCCCTAATATAGGGAGCACTCAAAAGAGTGCATTTGTCATTTAAGGATTCGTTATTTACCACCAACTACAAGTTGGTGGTAAATATCGAAAACCTGTGAAAAAGCAAATTTGTGCTTTTTCATAAGTGCCATGTGGCAGACATACATGCCCTTAGGGCACAGCTTTCTAAACTTTTCATATTGGTGACACACTTTTTAGACATTCCTGATTTAGTGACACGGTAATGTCAGCAGAGCCCGAACCACCCAAGGTTCTCATTAACCCTTGTTCTCTTGCTGGTCTGTGAGCCTCTTGTGTCCTTCCTTGTACAGCACTGCGCGAGAAGGCACGGTATGCACTGTATGGCATGCTTTATGAAGGAGAGGCAATGGCATCGGTTTGCATGGCATGAGATGGCAAAGTGTTACATGTTATGGCATCACATTGAAGGGCACCGTACAGTATGGTATTGTATGACATACATGTCATTTATCGTCTGGATAGTATGGTACGGCACACTACCCTGTGCTATCACACAGAAAACAAAGCATGGCATGATGTAGCATGGAGCTTTATTGTATGTCATGACAAGGCATTGTATGGCTTGGAATAGTATGATAGCATGACGTTTCCTGAGGTATGATAAGGCCTATTGTTGTTTAGCACTGTGAAGAGGGATATGGTGGGGCATCAGTAGCGTGCCTATAGAGCCTGAGGCCCTAATGAAGTGTACATGCAGGCAAACCCGGCAAAGTCAACTCAGCCCATCTACCACCTAAGAGAAATTAAATGGGCCATTCTGTTGGCTAATAATGCTGTGACGAAGCCAGCACCTCTGGAGTTTAAAGAGCCACTCCACGCAGCAAATGTATTACTGTACTATAATACTTACTGACCTCATATGACGGGGAAAAGGACAGGCGCCTCTCTCGGCCTTTATGGCCCTTTTGTTACACTGTCTAAGGTTGCACACAAATAACATGTGAGAAGAGAAGGCATGTGTTTTTAAATTGCGTGCCCCCCTGTTGGGTTACATAGTACATACAGTCCATGCTTCCACAATGAATGGTCCAAGTGATAAGATGAACCAGTTCCCTTTACCCTGATCTGGAAGATACCAGCTTGGTCTGCGGATGCGGTCCAACTGGCTAAGATAAAGCGATGGCGGGGCTTAACACAGCCTAGCACTCTTAAGGCAGATGCTTAGTACGTGCGTGAGAATCTGCCCGGCAGCCTTAGCTGGTGGCTGTAATGTCCGGAGACTGTCTGTCGGCAGTCTAGTTTATCACGCACGTAGCCGTGCGTATACGCGGGCGTGTGACATCACACCGCGTAGGCTATAATAATAAATGGAGGCGTGGCCAAAGTTAGTTCGGACCACGCGGACGAGCAGACAAGTGTCCCGTGTCCTTTTCTGTGCGCAGCGCCGGCGGCCCTGCGCACGTGCCTACAAAGCACCACAATGGCGACAAGGGTAATTTAAGTACCCATGCACAGCCCTGATTACAGCTGTGTTCTCCCCTACGGCGGCGGGCCGAGAGGCGATCCTGAACAGCGGCCCGTGTGCCAGAGGCCCAAGCAGGCTCATCTGCCCCAGTCAATGCCGACAGCACATGGCAGCGCTCTCCACCGGCGGGCCCCCCCGTTCCTGCTCTCACCAGACTCTGGAGTTGCAGCGTGACGAGACAGGGGACGAGCAAACTGGACACTATCTCTGCCCATCGCTGGAGGCACTGGGTAGGTGCACGTGCGTCCCGCAGCTGGCCTGGTTCACCCCATCCCACGGCCTGCCCGCCCCTAGTGCTCGGTGGGCCCCGTTTTGAGACCCGGCCTCTGCCTACCCACTCCAGCCCCAGAGCGCCGTGAGTGGCCGCCGACGTAGTAGTGTGGACTGCTGCTGCTGTCTGCGCCTCTGCCCCGTCAGCTCCTGCACGGCGAGGGAGGACCCCTGGCACTGAACATGGCGGCGATTCCCCCCATTGAGCCGTTTCTGGTCGATGGCGCGCCAGCATCCCTGGCGCCGCGGTGGAAATACTGGACCGAACGCCTGCAATTCTACTTTGAAGGAGCTGGGACAGCGAGGGAACGTCGCAGAGCGCTTCTCCTTCATCTCGGTGGGAAGGACATACACAAGATCTACAAGACTCTGGTAGAGGCTACACCTCACACCTACATCACTCTCCTCAACGCGCTCAACACTCACTTCGAGCCTATGGCCAGCAAAGACTACGAACGTTTCATCTTCCGGCAAGCGCGACAAGAGGCAGACGAATCACTCGACGCCTTCCATGGCAGACTCAAAGAACTCGCCAGCACCTGCGGCTACCGCGACGAGCAAGAGGAGATACGGGGCCAGATAATACAAGGCTGCTACTCCTCCAATCTAAGGGTGAAGATCCTCCAAGAAGACGGAAAACCGTTGGCGGACATCTTGAAGCTGGGACGGTCCAAGGAACTGTCACAAGCAAGGGCATCACACATGGAAGCGGCACTCCACAGACCAGTCAAAATAGAACAGGTGAACACAGCCGAACAGGTCCACGTTGTCCGACCGAAACAACGCCAATTCGGACGAAGAAAACCACCGGAGCGCAGAAGAGAATGTGGTTACTGTGGCGGCGTGCCTCATCGTGCCCAAGACTGTCCAGCACAGGGAAAGAAATGTGGCTCATGTGGGCGAATGAACCATTTCGCGTTGGTCTGCCGATCATCCAAACAAAAGCCTGAAGCAGCACAGGTCATCAGAGACAGCCCGGACAGTGAAGATATGGACGACGATTCCAACAATTACCCTGTCCACTACGTCTTCGCCATCGACCAACCCCTGCGGAAAAAGAGACGCCTCCCAAAATGCCGAATAAGGATCCACAACCAAGAGGTGAGAGCCACAATAGACACAGGGGCCTCAATTGAACTCATGGCAGCTAACATCTTTAACCAACTACGAGACAAGCCGACTCTGAAGACGGCCAAGATCCGAGTCTTCGCATATGGGCAAAAGACCCCGATCCCTCTGATTGGATGCTTCCAAACGGAAGTACACCACCATAACCAGAAGGTCGCAACTACCATCTATGTCACCAAAGAGGGCAGCGGCATGCTCCTCAGTGGGCAGACGGCCGAAGATCTCCACTTGATCTCATTCGCGATGGCAGTGCTGGAAGAAGAGCTCGATACCATCCTCGAGGAATTCGAAGACACATTCCAAGGGACAGGATGTCTAAAAGGCAAAGAAGTGGCTCTCCACATAGACCCATCCATCCAGCCGGTAGCCCTCAGACACCGGAGAATAGCATTCCACCTGAGGAATAAAGTGGAACAAGAGCTGGAATCTCTTGAGCGCCAAGGGATCATCGAGAAAGTAAGTAGACCCACACCGTGGGTATCACCAATCGTGGTGGCGCGAAAACCCAAACAGCCCGGACAGGTACGCATCTGTGTCGACATGCGCCTACCCAACTCGGCAGTGAAAAGGGAACGACATTTGACGCCCACCATCGACGACATCCTGGGAGAGCTGAACGGAGCGAAGTGGTTCTCCAAAATGGACCTCCGGTCAGGCTACCATCAGCTGCCCCTGCATCCGGATTCCCGATACATCACCACTTTCTCTACCCACGTGGGACTCCGACGATACCGACGTCTCAATTTTGGGATCTCGAGCGCCGCGGAAGTCTTCCAAAACATGATCAGGGAGGTCCTGAGTGGGCTCCCGGGAGTCCTAAACGTCAGTGATGACCTACTCATCTATGCAAACACGGTCGAGGAACATCACACAAGACTGAGGGGCGTGCTGCAAAGAATCAAGGACTCTGGTCTCACGTTGTACCGCGAGAAGTGCCAGTTCCTTCGGAATAAGATCAGCTTTTTCGAATACACGTTCTCGGACCAAGGGATTGCTCCGGACCCGGACAAGGTGAAAGACGTGCAGGAAACACCAGCACCGACGAACATCTCGGAAGTACGGAGCTTCCTCGGAATGGTGAACTTCTGCGGGCGGTTCATTCCAGACCTGTCCAATCTCACCAGGCCCCTCCGAGACCTCACCAAATCCACCACCCCCTGGCAATGGGGAGAGGAACAAGAAGCGGCGTTCCAGAACACCAAAACAGCCCTGTCGGCCGAATAGACATTATCATATTTCGACCCAGCCAAGGCCACGAACATCGCCGTGGATGCCAGCCCCTACGGCCTCGGAGCGGTGCTGACCCAACGCAGAGGGACCGACGACTGGGTGCCCATCGCCTACGCCAGCCGGTCGTTACCTGAAACCGAACAGAGATACTCCCAAATCGAGAGGGAGGCGATCGCCATACACTGGGTGTGCAGACACTTCCATGTGTATGTATATGGGCATCCCTTCACCGTCTCGACAGATCACAAGCCCCTTCTCCCCCTGTTCCGAGGGTCGGTCTCCAAACCACCGCCCCGAATAGAGAAATGGATCTTACAGCTCCAGGAGTACGACTACCAGCTAGAATTCAAACCGGGAGCGACCAATCCGGCGGACTACCTCTCTAGGCATCCCAGGGCGGTGACCTCCAAAGAAAAAGAAGATGCCGACGAAACAGAAGAGTATGTACAGGTGATACTGGAAAGATCAAGACCGCTCCCCATGAGTATAGACATGATCATTGAAGCCACTCGCAGCGATGAAATCCTCCAACTGGTGATCCCTGCAGTGCAATCAAACGAATGGAAAACCCTCCAATCATCATTGAGCAAGAGGACGCCCCAAGCAAAGACTGCCCTAGAGACCATTCTAAAGGTGAGAGACGAGCTGTCTGTAGACAGCCAAGGATGTCTTCTACGGGGACCACGGATCGTCATGCCAGCGAGCCTGACCCAACAAGCGATCGAGCTAGCTCACTGCGGACACCAAGGGGTGGTAAAGACCAAGAGCAGGCTCCGAGCAAAAGTGTGGTTTCCGAACATGGACACCCGGGTGGAACAAGCCATCAAAGAATGCCAATGGTGCCAAGCAGCGGGGCAACCTGACTGCCCACCCCCGGTGATCACCGAGGACAATCCGCAGAAACCATGGGAACAAGTCAGTGCTGACTTCGGGCACCTTCCAGATGGAAGATACATGCTCGTCATAATAGACGATTTCACCAAGTACCCCGAAGTGGAAATAATCACAACACTCGCTGCCAAAGAGGTGGTAGCCAAGTTCGAGAAGGTCATTGCTACCCACGGCATCTTCGAGAGAGTCAAAACGGACAACGGGCCCCCCTTCCAGGGACAAGAGTTTGCCGATTACCTCAAGGAGTGGGGAATCCAGCACAGAAAGGTGACCCGCAGGTGGCCTCAAGCCAATGGGGAAGTCGAGCGGTTTATGCGCACTCTAAATAAAGTTATCCGCATCGCCCATGCGGAGGAGGCCCCATTGGAAAAAGTGATCTACACTTTCCTGAGAGAGTACCGGCTCACACCTCATCGCACCACCGAAGCCGCTCCAGGCCCTTCAGCAATGGGAAGCATAGTCCGAGACACACTCCCCAACCATCACACCTGGACTCCAGCCAAGATGAGCCCCCGGCAGACCCTATCCAACAGGAGGAAATCAAACGACTATGCCAGCTTCCGACGCAGGGCCAAGGAACCCTCCATTCAAGAAAGAGATCACGTGTATGTAAAGGACCGATATCCTGGGAGTAAGTTCAGGCTCCCCTTCGAACCAAGACCCTGGACTGTCACCTGTCGAACCGGCACTATGGTGACGGCTCACAGGGGTGGAGAAACTGTCACACGAAATGTATCTTTCTTCAAGAGAGCCACCCTGCAACCAGGGAACCACCCATGTCAAGAATCAGGTCAAGAGCTACCCTGTTCACCGGAGGAACGCCATGACATGCCAGGGAACGAACAAGGCACCCCAGTGATTAGCCCACCGGCGAGCCCCCGGAGCATGGGGACACCAACAACAGCCAGCCCCCGACCCCCAGTGAGGCCCCAACTGGCTGGGACGCCCCAACAGGATGCCCCGCGGAGGGTTTTGTTCCGTGGAGAGGCAGCCGGCTATGGACTGAGGAGGAATCCGGCCCCCTCTTCGCAACTGGCTGACTTTGCTGTGGACTGAAGCCCGAGAGACTGGCACCGAATTGGTAACAGGCCTTACAGCCATTTTGTTTAATGTTTTTCAGCAAACTGTCTTGCAGAATATATCCGTGGTGATATCTATAGTTTTGTTTAATGAAAGGTTAAAAGGAATGTAATGTCCGGAGACTGTCTGTCGGCAGTCTAGTTTATCACGCACGTAGCCGTGCGTATACGCGGGCGTGTAACATCACACCGCGTAGGCTATAATAATAAATGGAGGCGTGGCCGAAGTTAGTTCGGACCACGCGGACGAGCAAACAAGTGTCCCGTGTCCTTTTCTGTGCGCAGCGCCGGCGGCCCTGCGCACGTGCCTACAAAGCACCACAGTGGCGGCAGTGTGAGAAGAAACAAGTAATAATGTCAAAGCAAACTCAGGTATAGGAATAAGCACAGATGTCAGGGGAAGCACAGGCTTAAGGACAGCCACAGATGCCAGAGCAAGCGCATGTATTTGTAGAAGCACACAAGTAACAGCAAGTACGAATATTAAGACAAGCACTTGTCAGCACGAGCAGAGAAGTCAGAGCAAGTACAGAAGGCAGAACACCTTCAAAAGGAAAACTCCATCTCCGTATTCAATCATTTAGGACTCCAGAAAAAATGTGAGTGCATCCAGTCAGTGTATGTCCCCTGTTAACAACTAATGTTTAAAAATGAGGAATATAAGTGGCATTACGCTGTTGAGTAAACTTCAGGTGAATATTTCTAAAAAGTCTAACAGGTGTTATGACGATTTACCCCGCATTTGTGTTCCTAAATTGTTTTAAAACGGAGGAGCCAAGCTCGCGTCCGAGATGGCCGCGTTTTAGCTCGGCTCCGTTCGCTTTCCTGTTTGGAACGTCTATCCTGTCTTTTATCCTGCCCCGAAGTCTATCAAAGAAGTATTCTTTGATAGACTGTGGAACTACGACATTTCACAGGCACTTACCGTTTGATCCGTTTGTTCCTGGGTGCCGCGGATCCTGAGCTTCACCCTTGTCTGCTTCGGGGCCTCCGGAGCGAGCGGGCCTGACACTCCTTGGCGGCGCCCGGGCGGGACGGAGCGCTGTGGCCGGCCCTTGGTGGCGGTGTGGGTTCGGTCGGAGAGGCCGATGTGCAATTAGACCGGTTACGGCTATCCGGGCCTGATCCGGCGGTCCTGCGGCCTGGTGTTGGGGCGCTGCCTTCCATGGACGGGGTTGACCGTGTATGTGGCTCGTCTCCCCTTTGTTCTTCGGTCCGGCCATTTTGAGTCCCTCCGCCCGGGCTCGGAGAACGGAGCCGGTGGCGTGTGGGGAGCCGGCGACCCGCCTTCTTCTGGTGGCCCCCCTTCCTGCCCTGGTGGTGCCTCTGCTGGTGGTCGGCTGTATCCTGTTTGCCCCGCTGGTGTCCGGACGGGGGTCGGAGTTTGCCGCGGCCCCGCCGGGCTTCTAAGATGGCGGCCGACCCCATGTCTCTCGGCCTGGCCGAGACTGGCGACGCTGGTCCGCCGCATGGCTCGTTTGCTGAATACCGTAAAGGTGAGCCTACGCTTGGCGACATCCTCGCCGCCTTGCGCTCCTGGAGTGCTCCCATGGCCGCACCTATCATTGACCTGGAGGAGGATCATTTTGCCGGGCCTGCTGGGCCCCCCCCGGTGTGTGCGGCTTCATCTCTGTTGTGTGCTGCTGGAACTTTCCTGGAGGTCGTGCGCCCGGCGGCTGCCGTTGGTGTGGGTGTACGGATGCCAGCTGCCCTCCTTCATCCTGTGCTCCCCCCTGTGCGGGGGGTCCGCCGGCCGGGTCCCTTCCGGACCGGCCTTGTTGGATCTCCCTTTCCTTTTTTGCCTCGAATGGCCGAACGAAGATCCTGTGATTGCTCCGCCGGATCGGCTTCCCTCATATTGCCGTCGGAACTGTGCCTGCATTGCCTGAGGTGGTTGCCGTCCTTTCCTGCTCATCCGGGTCGCAATCGATATGACTTGTGTGGATTGCCGATTGGACTCCCTGTTATTCACCTCCTGTTCCACATGATCTGGTTCCTTGTGCGTTGGACGACTACAGCTTGGGATAAACAAGGACAGGGTTGAGATGAACTTGCCTCGGTGGACTGTTATCTTGCGGTATGGTCGGATGATCCGTTTGTAACTGTATGACTATGTTCGATACTCCTTCATGTTCCTGGAGTTTATCCTTGTGCTTATTATCTTCCCGTGGGCTCTGAGTATTTTCGGACGGGAGGGTGGGAGCTGATGGGGTTTTGATTTTATGGCTCCTCTCCCGTTGTTACTTCCCTGTTTTCCCTTCTTCTTTTTGTCTTTTGTTTCTTCCTTACTTTTATCTCTTCTATATTTCGGGTTCTGATTAGGGCGACAGGCACGCTGCCGGGGGGTAGGCCATAGCCTTCTGCAGGGGTGCAGGGTGGGATGTGCGGGGTGGGGGGGGGGTCTGTCATATTGTGTTTTCCCCTCATTCTTTTTTGGTTCTATGGCTCTTATGTATCCCCTTTTTTCGAGACGCGGTGTCGGCATGTGGCCCCCTGGGGTGTTTTTGCTAGCATGAGCCTTCTGGTATTCCTGCAGTCACGGTTTACTACGCATTCATTCCTCCTGTTACCACTGGTTCCATGTGCTGGTCTATTCTTGAGTGCTTCGTTAGCCATGGGGCGCGTGCAATGATGCTGCGTTCTTACTTCTCCCCCCCTTTTTTTTTCCTATGTCCTTTCCCCCCCTTTTTTTCCCCTCTCCCCTCTTTTTCTTTCCTCCCCTGGGTTGTTGTGGCAGAGGGCTCTTTGTTTTGCAAGCCTAATTTTAGTCTTGTGTATTATTGTGTGTTTTCGTAGTGGTGGGAAGGCGCGGGGCAGCGGTTGCAATTGCCTATTACTGTGGGACTCACGTTCTGCCTTTGCCAAAATGTACCTGTTCTTTTTGAATTTTCCTGTGTTCGATACTTCTGCTTGTTCGCGGCCCACCACGGCCCTCTGGACTTTACGGATTGCCCTTATTCTGAGACACCCTTTCTTCTATTATAAAATCAACCTTCTCTCATCCTGTACGTGGTGGTTGCTCGGTGGCTCTTTGCCTTTGCTTCTCGTAAGGATTGCTGTGAGGTCCTGGGGGAGCTTCTGTACTACCTGATATGTTTCTTTTATTGTGGTGGCCGGCCCGATGGGTTGTAGGCCCGTATCTGTGAGCGCTTTCTGTACAATAAAGGTTTTAAAAAAAAAAAAAAAAAAATTCTTGTTTTAAAACAATTACTTTAAATTTTGCAATAAAAAGTGCACTAACTTGTGCCAAGTTCCCTTTTGCATATCAAATTCAGATCTTATGGCTATTCAAGCTTTTTTTTTAACACATGCAAAATACAAGTACGTTTTTCACTCAATGTAAATTTAACTGCGTGTCTGACTCATGTTTAAAAAATTTTTATTTGTAGTGTTTGCTTTATTTGGAACAACCAGTTTAAAACATCTTCAGATCTATACGGGCCAGCAGAAATAAGTCTGTTCATTTGTAAGACGTCCAAAAGAAGCTACTTGAGGGCGGAATCGCTGGGACATCTGAGTCTTATTAGTATATTTGGAAAACGGAGAGTGAGGACGGACGACATTTATGGAGTTTCGTTTTACGCAAATGACGAGAAATTGTAGCTTATTATTCTCGCACTAAGGCTTCCTTAGTCACGCTGCTGGCAAACCTGCAACCGGGGTCAAATATTTTCTGGCTGTGCAGCAGCCCAGGTATGGTAGTCACCCACCGGGGTCAAAGGTCGACCTCATTTGTGCGTCCAAATGAAAACTCGTAGTGTCTCTAACACGCTGTATGTCAGTCCTAGACTCCCGAAGCTTTAAAATAGGTTGAAGGCCACGGGAGAATAGCCAAGTGGGAATAATCCTCTGCAGAGCTTTCCAAAGAATGCGGCGCAGACGTCATGATGAACAGGCCCGGACTGGCCATAGCGGGCACAGGGCAATCCCCCGGTGCGCCGCAAGGGTGGGGGCCGGTGTTGGGCCCCAGGGGCCGATATTGTTACAGGGCCGTTTTTGCAAAATCGGCTGAAAACCGGCCCTAGCAAAGCGCTCGGCGGCACCCCCCCGCCCCCCCCCCCCCCCGGGGCCGGCCGAGCACTTTGCCAGGGCCGGTTTTGGTTCCCAGTCCGGCCCTGATGATGAACGAGAATGTACGTATGTCTTATCAAGCATGTACGTCTGTCTTAAAGATTTAAGGCAGACGTTCATGCTTGATTAGAGGGTACCGCCACACGACACACATGTCAGGCGACACAGTGCCATGTCGCGACACATACTTTGGAAAGCTCCGCCTTAGGGCATGTATGTGTGCCACATGTGCACCCATGCACCATTCAGGGGTGCAACCGGGTGTCAATGTGACACTCTGCCACCCTTGTAAGTCTTCCCCCTATTACCGATTCGGTAATTCTCATTCATTCCATAGGAATGAATGGGGAATACCGAATCGGTAAATACCGAATCGGTATTTACCGAATTTTACCGATTCGGTAAAAATGACCGAATCGATACCTACATACCATTTACCGATTCTAAAATACCGAATCAGTAAAATTTGGTATTTTAGAATTGGTAAATGGTATTTACCTAGATATGGCCCTAAATGGCCAAGGCAGGAAAATGCCAACTTTCTAAAAGTGGCATTTTCAAAAATGTAATTTAAAATCCGACTTTACCATGAAAGAGAACTTTGCATTACAATTTCAAAGACACCTAACTTGATCTGTTCACCTGCTTCCATTTGGCAATTACAGCTTACTAAGTATATTAAGGTAACTCCAATGTTAGCCTATAGAAGAGGTAAGTCTTGCAGTAGTGAAAAACTAATTTAAGGGGTTTTCACCACCAGGACCTGTAAACTTAAAAGGACATGTCCTACTTTTTAAAGCACTCTGCCCTCAGGGATGTTCAGACCCTTCCTTAGGGGTGTGTTACATGTATTTAAAAGGAGGATTTGGGTATGGCAAAATCTGAGACTTGTTTAAAGGGCTACTTAAGTGGGTGGCACAATCAGTGCAGCAGGCCCGCAAGTAGCGTTCAATTTACAGACCAAGGGTACATGGAGTACCCCTGCAAATTGGGAATACACCAGTTTTAGCATGTCTTAAGGAGTGAGTAAATTATCTTTAGCACTGGTTAGCAGTGGTAAAGTGTGCAGACTCCTAAGGCCAGAAAAAACAAGAAAAGCAAAAACAATGGGAGGAAGGCAAAATGTTTGGAGAAAGACCACCCTATGGCTGACAGGCCTAACAAAAGATGACCTATGTAGGCAGTAGAAAATGCCAAGCTAACATTTCCTTAGTACTACAGAAGTAATATAGATTGTCTCAATGCCGAAGGCATACATGTCTGTGGTACCGACATCTGAAGGATTTTTAAATATATTTATGAACACTGTTCAGTAACCTTAATTTTCATGTATTACAATTGTTGCAAACTACCAAATTTCAAGCACAAAACCAGCATTTACATTAAGACATCTGAAGCACATTTTTCAAGTACTAAATCAACATTGGAGGGGGAGGAGCTTGGCGGGCATCCGTGATGGCCGCTTGAGCACAGCGCTCTCCGGACCCTCGCCGCTCCCGGCGATTTATCCTGACTAGATCCTGATTTCTTGTAAGAATTCAAGTAGAGGACGTTTGGCTGATCACCCTGGCACTTTTCGGAATTTGCTTTGGATCTCGTACTCCTGAGCTACGGTGGTCTGAACTTTTGGGCTCCGCCCTTGAGGTGCGCCCGGGACGGGGTGCAGATCTGTGGCCGTCCTGGAATTGAACAACAACGGCAGGAGATCTGGCCTTGTGAGACCCCCTTCCTGAGTTTCGGTTTCGATTCTCTCTCGACTTGTGCCACGAGTGTGCGTATCGCGCTTGGCTGAGACTTGGAGACAGTTCGGACACGGGGCTTTCCTCTTGTCTACTTGCTGGTTTGGTGGCCTCCTCCCGAGTTAAGCCCTTCTTTTTGGTGTACTTTTGATCCTGAGTTTTGGGTGTTTGGCCCGTCGACCCTGGTGGCTTGTCCCGTGACGCATCCTCAAAATGGCGGGCAGAGGGGACAGAGAAACGCGCAAGACGAAAACACCTCTGCGCGGAGCGCCGGTTCAGACGAACGTCATGGACCGTTATACTCAATCTAAGGGGTCCCCCGGAGCTGCCCTACCTGGCCACAGTACGGCGTCTGAACGGATTTTGGAAGAGTCGGCGGAGCCTTCCCTACAAGATATCATGGGCGCCATCTCGGGAGTGAGGGAATCCACCGGCCTTCAGTACGAGGCCTTGGCCCACAAACTTGACACCGTGGCCATTGAGGTGAATCTAATTCGTGCTGATCTCGGCAAGACGAATGAGAGGGTGCAGTCATTGGATATTAAATCATCTAGCCTCACGAAAGACGTCTCGGAGCTCCAGACAGAGGTTGGGAATCTTCGTCGGGTGAACGACTTCATGACCCGACGCCTGGAGGATTTTGAAAACAGGGCACGTCGCTGCAATGTTCGCCTGGTTGGTGTACCGGAAAACCCTGAACCCCACTCCGTTGATCTCCTGGTTGAGGGTCTGATTTTAAACCATCTTGCCCCCTCCGGGCTTACCAAATTTTTCACGGTTGAACGCGCACATCGTGTCCCGGGGGGCAAAGTTAAGCCTGGTGCTCCGCCAAGGCCTATTGTGGCTAAACTGTTTCATTATAGGGATCGGGACGCTATCCTGCAGGCCTCACGGGTGAAAGGCCCGGTGGCCTTCGAGAATGCCACAGTGAACTTCTACCCGGACTTCTCCCAACAGGTTCAGAGACAACGGATGGAGTTTCGTGGTGCTAAGAAACGTCTTCGAGATCGGGGTCTACGCTATGCTATGCTTTTCCCCACCAGACTTCGTGTCGAGTATAATGAGCGTACTCTGTTCTTTGATAGACCGGATGCTGTTAATGACTGGCTGGACTCCTTGCCTGACCGTCCTCCTGAGACTGAGTCTGCCGCTCACCCTGGTGGTGCCGAAGGTGGTGTGGAGATCTGATTGTTTGACTCTGATGTCTCGTTTTGAATACGTTCCCAGGAGTGGTGGCCGGCGTACCTCTGCAATGTGATTATTTATTTGTTGTGTGTTGATTCTTGCTCTTACTGTAGTCTGGGGGCGGGTGGAACGGAGACCTTTCCTCCTCCGGGGTCTTTGTGTAGACTAGGGGTTATGGGGCGACAGGCACACTGCAGGTTGGGGTGGCTCTTTAGCTTTTTGCAGGGGTGCAGGGTGGGGGGTATTTCCTTTCAGCTTGGGGGAGGGGGGATGGGAAGTTCTTATTTTTTTGTGTGTTGTTTTCAAGGCGAATTGCTTCTGTCTTTATTGATGTTTCTGATGTCTGGCTCTTGGATGGGGGGTCCTGGCTCGGGTGGGTGGGATGGGGGGTAGGGGGTTGAAATTTGTTTCCTGGAACGTTAATGGCCTGGGAGATCGCATCAAGCGCAGTGTGGTGTTGAAATATATAAGACGTTTGTCACCGGACATTGTTTTCCTGCAAGAGACCCATTTGATTGGGAATGTATGTAATGCAATGAATAGATGGGGCTACAGCCTTGTGGCACACTCGGGGTTTACTTCAGGATCCAGGGGTGTGGGTATCCTTGTTCGTAACTCCCTCCCTCTGGCGATAGATGAGGTGTTTCGGGATGATCGTGGGAGATATATTGTTCTGGTGGGTAGATATGAGGGCCGCACCCTGTCCCTCTTTAATGTTTATGTCCCCCCAGGCTTGCAAACTGCTACTTTCACTGATTTAGGCCGTGTCTTGTTGGACCTTCCTGATAGTGTACTCTTTCTTGCCGGTGATTTTAATTCAGTGCTTTCTGGCCTTCATGATCGCCATCCCCCCAGGGATACCCCGCATGCCCAGCGTTGGTTGGGTGGGTTTTTGGATACTTTTGGCCTTGTGGACTGCTGGCGATTGTTACATCCTACTCAGCTTCAATACACTTTTCATTCTGGTGCCCATGGTAGCCTATCTCGGCTAGATTATTTCCTGATGCCCGCTGCCCAGTCGTCGGCGGTCCGTGAGATTATACATTTGCCAAGGGGCATCTCTGACCACTCGCCGCTCTGGCTTCGTTTTGAGGTTGGGATAGAGGCAGTGGGCCGAGTGGCTCCCATTAACCCATGGTATCTCTCCTCCCCTGAGACTCGTGCCCTCTTGCTCAAGTCCATAGATGCTTATTTCCTGGAAAACGAGGGGTCGGTCCCTTCGGCGGTGTCCCTGTGGGAAGCCTTCAAAACTGTGATTCGTGGACAGGCCCTTTCTTTGATTGTTGAAGCTAAGAAAGCCGGGAAGAGGGAGGTAGTGGGCCTCGAGGGGGAAATTTCTGCCTTGGAGGACGAGTTGGGATCTGGTGTCACGCCTGAGAAACTTCATGCCCTGGGTCTAAAGCAGTTTGCATATAAATCCCTAGTTACTGACGCTGCAAAAGTGATGTTTCGTGAGCAACAAGGCAGATTGTATGATGTTGGTGATAAGGCGGGTAAACTCCTGGCGTGGTTGGACAAGAAAGAAAGAGCTAATCGTGTGGTGCCTGTGATTCAGTCTGCGAGTGGTGAGAATGTGATTGATCCGATCGCCATTGTAGATCGTTTTGCGGAACATTTCCGTGTTGTGTATGCTCCTGTGTCTGTGAGGGATGTGGCTGACTCTCGCCTCCTTTTGCGTGATATTGCATTGCCCTGTGTCTCTGATTTGGACCGTACCGCTTTGGACTCCCCCTTTACGGTTGATGAAATAGCTACTGCCATTCGTTCGCTCCGTTCGGGCAAGGCGTTGGGTCCAAATGGTTTGCCTATTGAGTTGTACAAGTTGCGACCCGATAAAATGGCGCCATATCTCCGCGATATGTTTTTGGAATCACGTGAGCGTAACCTCCTTCCCTACGATCAGCGTTTGGCGACGATAGTCGTCATCCCTAAAGACGGTAAACCTCGCGACCTTTGTTCCTCATATAGACCCATCTCCCTGTTAAATGTTGAACCCAAGGTTCTGGCGAAACTTTTGGCGACCCGACTCCTATCGGTTCTTGGGGACTTGGTTCATCCGGATCAATCTGGTTTTATCCCGCATCGCAACACTGCTTTGAATCTACGTCGTCTTCACGGCGTGATAGCGAGGGCGGGGCTACTGACTGAACCGGCCATTTTGGCGTCCTTGGATGCCTCCATGGCCTTTGATACTGTGGAGTGGCCTTATTTATGGGCGACTCTTGAGAAATTCGGTTTCGGGTGCGAGTTTATTGGCTGGATTAAGTTATTGTATGCGGAACCTTTGGCGCAGGTTGTTGTGAATGGTAGGGTGTCTGCTCCCTTCCCCCTGGGCAGGGGCACCCGCCAGGGTTGCCCCTTGTCCCCGCTACTGTTTGCGCTCGCCCTTGAGCCGTTGGCGGCCTGGCTCCGCTGGGAACCGTCCCTTAAAGGGATCCGTTGGGCCCCGGACTTCGAAGACCGAGTCTCGCTCTATGCGGACGATATCCTCTTGTATCTTACCTCCCCTCGTAAGTCTTTATCTGTTTTATTTGACGTTCTTGTATCCTTTGGTGCTAACTCGGGCCTCGTAATTAATTGGACCAAGTCCTGTGTGTATGTTTTGTCTGGTGTCTTGCCTCCTTTACCGAGCAGGCTCCCTCTTCAGGTGGCCCGGGATGGTTTCAAATACTTGGGAGTTTTCGTTACTCTGGACTCGTCTCTTCGCTTTGATCGTAATCTCCTTCCTCCGTTGCTTCGACTGCGTTTGGACGTTGCTCGTTGGCGCAGGCTTCCCTTGTCTCCCCTTGGTCGGGCAGCCCTGTTTAAGATGATGTCGTTACCGAGGTTTCTCTACGCTCTCCAGAATTATTATGATCCTGTCCCTCAGTCCTATTTTCGGGAGATTGAGACCCTTCAGAGACAACTTGTCTGGGATGGCCGCCCGCGTATTGCTCTTGCTAAGCTTTCCATTCCTTGGTATGACGGTGGCATTGCATTCCCCGATATTAAGAGGTATTATTGGGCCTCGCACTTGTCTGCTATCAACCACATCATGTTCTCGCCGGGTAGTAATCCGGCGTTTGAGATGGATAGACTTCAGCTTCCGGGAGGTGACTTTAACAGAGTGCTTTACTCTCGCCCTGCTGGGCGCCATCTTGTGGGTCCTACGTCGATTGCTTTGGCGGTGTGGCGGGCCGCGACTCGTAGCATGGGCTGGGAGGATCGCTTGACGTTAGCCACGCCGCTTTATGCTTCCGAACGTCTGGGCGGTCTTTGGTCTACCAAGGGTTTCGATCGCTGGGACATGATTGGAATTTCTAAAGTGGGAGATGTGTATTCCAAGGGCTCTGTGCGAACATTTCAGGCCCTCCAGGCTGAATATGGCTTGAGTGGTCGGGAATTCTTTCGATACCTACAGGTTAGGCACGCCTTGACCGCTGTATTTGCTCCTGGTGAGATTCCGCCTGATTCTTCCCCCCTTGAAGACCGTGTCCTTGACGGACATCTTCCCGACAGCACTATCTCCCTGATTTATAAGAAACTGATTAATAATCGGGCTGATCTGTTGGTCCGACTTCGGGAGGCGTGGGTTCGTGATGGTTTGGAGCTTGATGACGAAGATTGGCAGTCGGCCCTCTCTTCTCCTAAAGAAGTGGCTATCCCGGCTCGTCTCCGTTTGGTCCAATTGAAGATCCTTCATCGGGTGTATGTTACGGGACCTCGTTTGCTTGTGATGGGTTTTTCCTCCGATGGGTTGTGTAAGCGTGGATGTGGTTTGAGTGCGACTTTCCTTCATATTCTTTGGGAATGCCCGATGGTGGTTGCTTACTGGACGGCTGTGCTTGAGGTTATGGCTGTGGTGACAGGGGTGTCCTTGTGTCCGGAACCTCGTCGTTGTCTTCTGAATGTTTGGGAGCCCACTGACTGCTCGGTGGCCCAGACTAGGTGGGCCACCCTGGGTTATATGGTTGCGAAGCGAGATATTGCTCAACTTTGGGGGGCCTCCAAGCCCCCTGAACTATCGAAATGGGAAGACAACATGGATTGGTCTATGTTCCGTGAGAAGACTGTCTACGTGGCTAGGGGCAGACCCAGGGCATGGACTAGGGTGTGGGGTCAATGGAATGAATATCGTGGTGCCATCTGTACTCCTCCCCTTGTGGATGACATTGAGCTTTCCCGGTCTCCTTAGGCGAGCGTTCTTGGAACCTTGCGTATAGGGGTTGTGCTGGTTTTCCGGCTCCCCCCCCCCTTTCTTTTTCTCCTTCGTGCCCCGTCCCCCCCCCCCATCCGGGCTCTTTGGAGCTTATAGCTTTGATTCCATTTTTGTTGCTGTCCCCTCCCGTCCTTTGGGCTGACCTTCAGTAATACACTTTCGCCTTTTTTGTGTGTCTGTTCTTTTTTATAAAACAAAATCTGTTTTTGTTCTGTATATTATATGGAGTATTGCATTGACGATTGATCGTTACCGCTACGGAAGTGTATATTGTGTATTTTCTCCTCTTTAGCGGCTGGCCCGTGTGGTTGTAGGCCCATCCTTGTATTTTATTGCATACTCAAATAAAGGTTTTTAAAAAAAAAAAAAAACAAAAAAAAAAAAACATTGGCATTACCACTTTAATATAAAATAAACAATACCTCCATGCTCATTTAAAATAAACTCCACTGGATCACTAACACCTGAGCCCGAGCAATGAGGTTGCAGAAGTATGACCTTTGCTTTGTGAAATCTTGGATCTGTTGGGTGTATGTCGGTGAAAGTCTCCTGAAGTAATTTAACATCTGTAGAAGTAGAAGAACATAAAATAGATTATAAAACATGACAGTTTTAAGCAGGTAAATAAAAATACACGAGCCTTCACTGATCTACATAAACAAGAAAAACAAAGCCATAGGTACTGGTCCTAAAATTATAAACTCAATAAGTGTTTTATGAGATAACAAATGTCAATAGGGTACTACATGGATTAATATCATTGATTCAAATGAAAACAGCACCATAACTTTTGTGAATGCATTTCTCCTTCTTGACATACCTAACAATGCAACACCAACACCAATGGGACCACAATAAGCTGCTACCCCACGGGCCTCTCCGATCTACATGCTCCCACCCCACAATCTTTTCTATCCCTTCCAAGTGCACCAGCACAAAAAACGTAAGTGATACTGATCTACCTAAGTGTATAAGGAAGAAATAAATGTGCCTACATGCATAAAACACCACATTTAGAAACAAGACTCGAATTGCAAATATATTAAATAGATCGATGGTAATTACATCACAGTTTAGTGCCAAAAAGCAAGATATATTGATAACACATGCAAAGTATCTTATTTAGGGCACAGGTAGGTCAAATACGACATCTGATAACCTCAAAGTTGATCTACCTTGTATAAAAGCAGTGGGAAAAGCAAACCATTGACTTTTGTGATTTTCACTACCTATTTACAGCTTGACTGTGTACTTCAGGTGATACTGATTTGCAAATAAAATCCTTATTACGGATATATTAAGAGAGGAAAAACATACTGCTTAGTTATACTTTCATGGCAGACTGTGAGGAAGAGGTGATAGTTGTGCTGTGGCAAAGGTAGTGTGTAGTGTGATGTGTATATGAAGGTGTGGGTCTGCCCTCCTTGCATTAAAATTAAGGTTCCCAGTCTTCAGTTTTTACAGATTTTTACAGATGAATACAGACAGAGAACAATGGGTTTCCTGTCTGTATTTAGTTTTAAAAGTAGAAAAATACAGAATTTGGGCTTCTTGTGAGAGACTCCTCATGCTGTCTCTCGTGAATTCCAGGCAAAAGCTGAGCACATCGACAACATGTGGAGTTAAAAAACAGGATGTGATTTCCTTATACAGGCATATGTAAACACATATTGTAGTATAACGCTAATATGTACTTCCTGGGTGTAGTATTTTGTTAGATGTGTCTGCTTTATTTTCTAAAACATGCAGGCACCAATGCATGTGAGCACGTCTAATTTCTTAAATCACAAAATAAATAAAAATAAATACAAAGAAGATGGCCAAAAAATAAATATGGATAAATACAGATGGAAATGTAAAAAAAATCACTATAAAACTTGGAGCCTTAATTATAATAAACATATCAATCTTGCTTATTAAAATGAACTGTACAGAAATGTATGATATTATTTTTGGTAAGACACCACTACATAGCAGATAGCACAATTAATTACATGCACACATCACATTGTAGGCAATTACATTGGGAGGAATAATTTTTTAAACCCCTACATTGGCAGTCAAATACATCAGAAGAAGCTTTACACTATAATATATGTGTGTGTGAGTGTGTGTGCGTGCGTGTGTGTGTGTGTGTGAGTGAAAATAAATGTGGCCAAATAACAGGTCATTTAGGGCAACTGTGTAGGTGGTGTTGTAGGGTGCTCCATATAAGGGAACTGCTCTCGTCCTTAACTTTGTAACTAACGATAGATTCCTACTTCCTTTTTTGCATAATTTATGCAGCACTCTAAGCCTGAACGGGTACTATTCTGACTTATGGGGTATTGTTTTGACTTATACTGGGTGCTCCCTTGTGTCAAGAAAAAGCTATTCCTCTCTGATGAGCTCTAATTAGAGCAGAGCGTAACACCCCTCAGGACTGAAATGTGAAGAATCATATGTACCATTCTTAAGCATGTTGCTGAGTTCTTCCTCCGTGTGGCTTGTACCTTGTTCCTAATTGTCTAAATGTGCAAATGTGGGAATGTTTGGTGTGTTCAAGTCTGTTCTCTTTGCAATGCCCAGACAAGATTTTTGCTGCTCTGTTTTGTTCAGAAATATTATCTGTCTTGGTATTAGACATGCTCTAAACAAAGCCTCATTACCTTGAACTTTCCAGTCTTTCATTCCCTAAACAGATTCTAAGTCAACATGATTTTTCCAAAAGCTAAACAGGTGTATTGACAACTGGGAAATAAAAGAAGCTGAATATACCTATTTGGTATCAATTTGCATATTTTTCTTTGCTGGGGAAGGAACAAGTTCATTATAATAAGAAGACACTGGGTCTACAGGGCTGTTTCTAGAAAAATATGTAAACTTCTTGGCATACGTTTTTGAACTTCCCTCAGGTGGTGAAGGGCAATGTTCCAGTGTGTATAATTAAATACTGCACATGGAGTACTAGCTCTGGTTAAGAAGTGGTGTGCATAATGGTGAAAACAATACATTTCATCATAATGTTCCAGCTCAGAGAGCATGGACTTAAGTAAGTCCCAATCATCAGAGATGGTGTCAGGAGTAATAACATCCTGAAGTGTCAATTGAAAAATATAATGTATTGGTAACGTTTGTGTTGGTCCAAATATTTCAGAAGGTACCTTATTCTAAATAATTCCATCAAGTACCAGAACAGCTGAACTGTTCAGAAGGGACACTTTGTGTGATGACGAATTATATTTCAGTACCTCACAAACTGAAACTGGAAATCTTTCTTCCCCTCCCCACAGCATATCTTCACGCCAGCAGAGGGTGTCACGCAATTCTGCATCGCTGTCATCCATTGGATGTAACGTTGACAGAGCCCATATAACTCCCTCGTTGACGCGCTGACGTCAGTGTCTTCCGTGACTCTTTTGCGCACTCAAAATACAGAGCCACATATAGAAACTATCTATTGAACAGTGTGCTAAAACAAAAGACACTTGTGTGTCAAATAATTACCAAATTACAAACAACAATTCAGTAAATACATTTTTGTTGTTGTTGCTATGTGAAAGACCAAAACAAACCAATTGAGACCCAAAAGCACTCAGTTTGCAGAGTGGCGAGGATGGGAGGGTCGTTAAGGAATCTGCAGCTAGATCCTGTCTCTACCAGATTATGTGTTACCGAAGGTAAGTAACTTGCTCATCTGATAGAGACATCTAGCTGCAGAGCCCTTACTTTAGAATCAAATGCCAAAGCCATACCATCCCCGGAGAAGGCTCTGCAAACTGCAACCATGACAAGTTTCTTACTAAGACCAACCTGATCCAGAACATGAGAAAAGACTGGAAATGTATAATAATGTAGGTGAGCAGAAACATACCCTACCATATAAGGTCCCCAGAAGGGACCATAGTTATTTAAAGTCGCAAGACATTTAAACAATGGGAATAACATGCCCCTGTCAGTAAGATAAAACTGCTTTAGAGGGTCTCATCTCACAATAACTGTGGACAGATCCACAGTAAAAAAAGAAATGAGACAATAAAAGCATTGGAAAGATATTACCCATGCCAAAAAGACTTTATCCCTAACCATTTGGTTATACACTCAAGACCTAACAGCATGTTCAAACCTGTGAAACCCGCAACAGCTGGCCGTGCCACTTAACAACACCTGTAAACCATATACCGCCAGGACTGCTCTGTAAACTACACAGAGAAAATTCATCCGCATGGAGAAAACAAATGTTCATATAAAAATGAGGTCAAAGACAATATTAGCCCCTAACGACATAGAAGCAGTCCTTCCATAGGAAGAAAAACTAGAGATGTACAAGTACCTCTAGAATATCCCATATATACAAAAGTACATGTATACATACCGAGACATAGGAGTAAAATAATTAAACTTAAATTGTATCAACAAAAGAACATTTATATTAAAAGATAGATAATACAGACAAACAATCCGCAGGCAACAGTGACATAACAGTATGTGACTATAGCGGAATCATACCCTTAGAAAAGCAAAAGCATCCAACCAGTCAGAGTAATGCAATTTGCCTAAAAGACCATCATAAAACAATGGTAGTAAGAAATCGAATAGGATATCAAGAACAAAAAGAAATCTTGATAGTCTAATTAAAAGCAAGGTCTGCACAAGGCCTTGCTCTATGAACAGAGACAATCTACCAATGGTCTTGTAAATGATCCAACCAATGAAAAAGTTAAACATTAATTTGTCTAATCCTTTAGGAACCACACTTTGCAATTGTGAACCTAACTTGCAGCCCCTAGAGGCAGCAAATAAGGAAAAGACTTGTCTTCCAGCAACCACAGACAGGTAGATAATGAAAGGAATTGACCTCTAATAGAGCAATGATCCTGAATGTAAGGAATTAAAGTCCTCTAAAAAATGTAGGAACTACGAGGCTCACAACTCTTCCCCTCAAGGATCAACCTATATTAATCCTTCATAGAGAAGAAATGGTACACCATTAGAGGGAAATATTCTTCAGAAACAAAGAAAATATTTAGCAATAGCGCACAGCGTTATGACAATCCAGAAAAAGGCAATACATTAAATAACCTTTTCCAATAGAAGGAATAGAATTGCCAAATATACTATTTCTGCCTGAAGACCTATAATAACCTGATATAATACCGGGAAAGTAAGCAATCAATCATGCTGTGAGAACATGAATATGCTCAATAGCACTGGCCATAAGACAGAACCTGAATAGCAATATAATGTCAGAAAGCTTCACAAGATAACCGTGTGGTTAATAATGTTCTACATCTAGCAGATGTAGAGAACCTCATTTATGATGTGAATGTAAGGCAAGTACTAGGGAAAAAGCCGAGGTCACATACATAATAATGTAGGGTACCAGCTACTCCTGAGAAATAGCAAAAGGAATTTAGGCATAGACGTTCTAGAGCCTTATCATAGAACACATGATAGACACTTTATCATATTACCCATGCATATTACGAGGCATATATTATCTTTGCAATAATCAAAAATAGAATGGACACTGGTATCTATAAAACCATTGGTTTATATTCGAAAACCCTCATAGGCTTCCTGATTTTATCGTTGCGGTATATCTTATTTCCGCCCCATCAGGAGTCGTGGCGTATTCATAGGGTAGTCGATTAACGTGCTGGGTGCCTGCCTCACCCGAGGCTACCTCCGGTACAAATAGAAGTGTCCAGAAATAATGAAAAAGGAGGTAAAAGTAGTGTCTCACCCTAGAGTTTATTTATTAGAAAAAGGGGGTCTAGGCACTATCAATAAAAAGGAATTACGATATGATGGTAATTGTGTTACTGGATTACCGCATGTCTTGAAGAATGTGTCAACATGTTTCAGCTCACTCAGCCCAGCCGGGTCTATGGAGCTTTCGTCAGGACAAAAAAACACATATAGAAAAAGGTAGAATATCTCACACAACTTGTGTAGTATTGGGTGATAAGTCTGGTCAACTTATACTCAAAATTCCGATGCTGTGGAAACAAAAGCCAACAGTATCCATTATATAAGTGGCTATAAACACGAGGTGAGCAAGCAGACGTGTGAAAATTACATGTGGAGCACAGAAATACTCCTCATTAGGAGCGTACGCCATGCTAGTGGCATTATTACCGTATCGAGGAAGGCAAGGATTAAAAACAAGGTCTAAGAGAGGAAGTACTGTCAAGATTAAAACGTGTGCGTAGTCGCTTTTATAAGGGACCTGCTATAGTGAAAAGTCCACATTCTAGTAGGTAATGAAGCACTCAAAGTGAACGAAGTTATAAGCCCTTAATCTAATGGTAGGTTGGATAGTAACCTGTATACATAACACTTCAGAAGTTGCAATATAATTACCTATTTTTAGCTCGATGATAGCTTCAACAGGGGTCGGAGAATCGCTTGTGGTCTTTGCTGTTATGGTACAAACGGGCCCGCTGTGTTAGTAAAAAAGTTGTGTAGCTTACCAATTAGTAGAGATCAGGTCTTGCTGCCATTCTTACCCACGAGGTTCGGCATTGTGTCCCCTGTGCTGACTCTGCCGCTGGCTATGGGCGTGTCTCTTCTAACCCGTCTTTTAAACGGGGCCTAGACATCAAAAATGGACTGCTTGCAGGCAAGGAACTCCATGTAAGATGGTTGCCTCCCGATACATGGACGAGTGTTATTCAATAAGTAGAGAATAAATACAAGATAAGCTCGTAGTAAACATGTATGGTGCCCATAGCATTTAAGGAACTTAAAATAAAGATTACAAGTGTAATGTTATTGGTCTTAACAGCCAAGGTAACTGGATGGCAGAGGTGTTATATCCACAACGTTAGAAGTGTATGTACCAAGGGCAATTACGTCAAAAATGAGGTGAGTGCGATTATACAGGTCCCCCTCCAAGCATAGCTGGTTAGCAGGGGGCATTAGTGTGACCGGAAGAGTGGAACATTATGTGTCATAATGACAGGGACTCAAAGTTAGTGTACACTTGACTCAATAGAACTGGTGCCACGGGATGTTATCGTTCATCCCCAATGTATCTGTTCTAAGGCGGTCCACCCACCTTTGTTCCTTTTCAAATAGGATCTGCTCAGCATTGTTGTTTTTGTCTTGTAGCATTTCAAGAACCGTCCATCTCAAGTCGTCACATGTGTGTCCTGCTTCCACGAAATGTGTACACAGTTTGGTGGTATTTTTCTTGAGTCTTACATTGCTCCTGTGTTCTCTTTGCACATAGTCCTCTCATTAAAAGGTACATCATATACCCTCAGACCCCAATGGGGTACAAATTCAAAAGTACTTTACTAAAGTTCACAGATATATATCATACTATAGAGAACTAACCAGACACACAGAGTAGAAATCAGTCATCTCAAACGTGAGACTAAAATTGCATAAGCTGAGCAAACCCCGCTCAACAGAAATATATACATATAAATGTATATACATATAAATGCACATTTAAAGATGGTCATGGCAGCATACAAGCAATACTCCTTATAGAGTATAGCATATACCATAAGGGTATCCCTCTTAAGCCTGAACTATTCTACAGAGTAAATCAAACTGACAGACCTGCACCAGGGCTCAAATAAAAAACTTGACACAAATTAAACACTGAAAAGTCCAGCAGTTCTGCAGCTAGCAGAACAACCAAGAAAACCATTTATTGTGTAATCTCACCTGCCCCAGATTAAAAACACCAGGTATCAAATAAACCTCTGCACTAAGCAAAACACTATCCAGGACGTACCAGATGAAACATATCATAACTCAGTCATGTAGATACCCCTCTACACAAGAGCAAAAACCAAACTCAAGCTTATAAAAGTACCTCAAGTGGACCTATCAGATCTAGCAGCTCTGATGACTCTTAAAACCGAATCAGCCTTTTCACCTAATAAATAGACACATTATATCTTTTAGGCTCCCTTGCACAGGTTCTGAAAAAACAGTCTGACCCAGCTATGCATGCCTGCGCAGAGCAACTGACTGAGCCATTGCTCTAACCACAGAATCAGTGATGTCCATACCAAATTTGATGGTCAATCTCGCCGCCTCCCAGCCATCTTGCACCACCTGCAATAGCTCATTTCTGGCTTCCTCCGGCAGTGAAGGTAGCCTCTGTGTCACAGAGTCCCATAAAGCATGAGAAAATCTGCCCATAACACATGTAGTGTATAAAGACCTCACAGCCAAGTTTACAGGAGAAAATATATTCCTCTGACAAGTTTCTAACCATCCGGATTCTTTGCCTGATGGAACCAAGGGAGGGTATTATGGTCCCAAGAAGCTGTAGCAGCTTGAACCATGAACCCCTTTGTGGTCGGATGTTCCAGTAGACAATGATAGTCCCCACGGGTGGGACGATGCCTATGGCCCACAGCACGGTCAAGTGGAGCTACTATCACAGATTTTGCCTGAATAAAAGGTCAAACAGAGACTAAAAAGGTGCACAGGCTCCACTCCCACCTCTCCCTGATTTAGAATATTCAGCAAAAGATCTCTGGACAAAGAAGAACTTTCCTCCGTTGCCATACAAGGTGGAGAAAGTAAAACTGAAACTGGAGACAACTCTAATTCACTAACCTCCCCCACTTCAGTCAGCCAATTTTCCACCACAGGAGATGGACAGCATTATACAAGGATTTTGTCAATCAATAGTCTCTCCTTCAGTTCTAAAACTGTGTATTCCCATCGCAAAAACAGACTATGGCTGAATAACACCAGATGGAGAGTCATCCAAAGATGCACTTGGCACCACCTGACCTTGTTGTGGCACGTTCTCGACGTCAGAAATAGGAATGAGGAATCAGATCAGCGTCCATTGGCGCGGCCAACGTCACTGGCTGACTGGACTCCAAAGCAACAGAGTTGCAGCTGAATGGCACTGCCGACTTCAACAGTTGAGTGTGCACCGAAGGTGTGAACCCCGAAGGGTTGTGCTCCGGCACTGTCTCAAATCCAATAATGAATTCTGAGGGCCCAACTGTCACCGCCTGTGAGGATCCAGTCAGGGTACCTCCTACCTCCTTGGCGGTTTCTCAGAAAAGCGTGCCACCAGGAGTTTCATACGGTGCTCTTTCAAAGCCTTTGATCGAAAACGTTGGCAGGAAATGCAGTCCTTGGAGTTGCGATGTCTGCCAAGGCACCACAAACAGACAGTATGCGGTTCTGTGATCAACATTTGCCTATCACAAGATCCACAGGGTTTAAACCCGGATGACATCGTTTGAAAAAGCACACTGTTGTCTTGACAAGACTTTGAGATGGGCCTGTAAAAACGGCCCCTTAATTGCTCCCTATTTGCGCTGCAAGCGTGGAAAAGAAGAAACTGACATCAGTGCGTCGATGAGGAAGTTATATGGGCTCTGTCGACGTCACACCTGGTGGATGAGGTCGATGCAGAGTCATGCAACGCCCTCTGCCGGCATGTGGACGTGATGTGGGAAACAAGATTTCCAGATCCAGTCTTGTGTCTGGGGAGGATTCTAAAGTAAGGAATCTGAAGCTAGATGTCTATCAGATGCTGATATTTGTTGATGAATTTTGTGGAGTTGTTGATCGCTGTGGCCATACCCATAGGTATAGAGTGCGGGAATCTACTGCTAGTAGTATTATTTAAAGAACAAGTTACTTTCGGTAACACATTATCTGGTAGAGACAATCTCTAGTTGCAGGTTCCTTACCTTTGAATTTCCCAGGCGTCAGACTAGATCTAGAAATTTAGCATGACCAGTACCCCTCTGCACGTCAACGGGTGGCTCCGTTCAGCTCCACATCGCGTTGTCGGCATCACTGGCGCCAGATGGGACATCGCGGTCACCTATATAGGAGCCAACCAGGCACACGAACATCAGTTACTTTTCACTTTTTCCACGCCAGAAGCACAGAGCCATGAATTGAACTGACTAGTGGGTGTCAAAACGAGGGTCCTGTAAAGGCAGCAACCCTAGCCCTATAAATGAGTCCACAGAGCGGGGAGGCATTGGTGGGTCTGTAAGGAATCTGCAGCTAGATATTGTCTCTACTAGATAATGCTTTACCGAAGGTAAGTAACTTGTTAATCTGATAGGGACTTCTAGCTGCAGATTCCTTACCTTTGAATAGATACCCAAGCCATACTTCCTGGTGGAGGGCTGTGGAAAGATTACTAGACCAGAAAGTCCTGCAGGACTGAACGGGTGAAATGCCTGTCCCTGCAGACCTGACTGTCCAGGCAGCAGTGTTTAGCAAACATGTGTAGTAAAGCCCATGTTGCAGACTGGTAGATGTCCAGAACTGGCACTCCACAAGCTAACGGCATGGTCGCAGTCTCCTCCCTGGTGGAATGAGCCCGTAAGCCCTCAGGAGGCTGGTTTTTAGCTTGTGTGTAGCAGATCCTGCTACAGATAATGACCAGGCGTGAAATGGTTCGTTTCTGCACTGCTCAACCCTTCTTTGCTCTTACATAACACACAAAGAGCTGGTTGTCCACCCAGAACTCTTTTGTGCGGTCAAGATAAAACGACAACGCTCTTCTTGGGTCCAGACGATGGAGATACTCCTCTTCCTTAGAGGGATGTAGCAAAAAAGGTGACCAGTGTAACCGACTTACCCAGTTGCAATGGGGTCACCACCTTAGGAAGGAAAGAGACTCGAGTACGAAGCAACACCTAATCCGGGAATATCATGAGATAGAGAGGCTTGGATGATAAAGCCGTCAGCTTACTTATCCTCCGGCAGATGAAAAAGCCACTAGGAATGCTGTTTTGATGGTGAGCAACATGAGAGGACAATTATGTAGTGGCTCAAAGGAAGCACACATGAGATACGTGAGAACTAGACTGAGATCGCACAGAGGCATTATTAAGGCATAGGGGGAAACGTGTACAAGCCTTTTCATGGACATATTTACAATAGGGGACTTGAATAAAGAGGGCTGGTCAGGCAGCTGCAAGAAAGAAGACAGAGCAGAAAGATAACCCATGACAGTGACCAGAGCAGAGAGTTGCTGGGCAAGGGTAAGAATAAAGAAAAGTATATGTAAAAGGGAGGTACAAAGAGGGTCAGCCAACCTTTCTGTACAATATTTTACACATTGTTGCCAATGGCAGGCGTATATAGGCTTGGTGGAGGTAACGCCTGGCGGGCAATATAACCTCACACACCGTCGCAGCTCAACTTCAACGCAAGGAGACGGAGAGCAGACAAGTTCGGGTGTAGAACCCTACCCTGCTGCTGCTGCGACAGAAGATCCTCACAATGCTCATTCGAAGCAGCTCGGGATGCCAGATTCTCCGTGCCCACTCCGGAGCCACAAGAATGACTTGGGCCAGGTCGTTCTTGATCTTCTTGAGAGCTCGGGCAGAAGTGGTATGAGCAGAAAGGCGTACAGAAGGCCCGAGCTCCACTGGCAATGAAAAGCTTCGCTGAGCAATAGCCGCCTTGGAAACTCAAACTTCCAAAACTGCTGACATTCTGCGTTCTCTTCTGAGGCGAACAGACTTAACCAAGGCTCTTCCCACTGTTGAAAGAGACCTTGCGCCACCTCCGGCTGGAAACACCATTTGTGACTCGCTAGGCATCGATGGCTGAGTTTCTCTGCCCTGGCCTTCAGGGAACCTGCCAAACATGTCCTGCTGCTCCAGCCATGTCCAGAGGAGCACAGCCTCTTGACAAAGGGTCCACGACCCCGCCCCGCCCTACATGGCCATCGTGTTGTCTGTGAATACTTGCACTAATTACCCCTTGACAGAGGGAAGAAATGCTTTCAACGCCAATTGGATCGCCTAACGCTCCAAAAAGTTGATGTGAAAAAGCCTCGACTCTGCTGGAGACAAGAGTCCTCTGATCCCCACCCCTCCCAGATGGCCACCCCATCCCAGAAGTGATGCATCTATCACTACTGTGGCAGTGATTATGTGGATTGTGCTGTTATCATGTATGTATTAAGATGCAAAGTGGAATCTGAGCTTTTTTTCTTCTGTTAAAGTTTTTTTGCATTCTAAATCCCTTTTTTTTCTTCTCTCCTTATCATCCTTATGATTTGTGTGTATTGTTTTATTGAAATGCAAAAACAAAAACAAAAATCTATGACTACTGTGAGATTTTGTTGGGGTAGGAGAGGGGTCTGCCTCTGATCCAATCGCAGTTCGTTAGCCACTACTGCAGGTCCTTGAAGTTCCCTCCGAGATCTGAGCCATGTCAGCGAGATTCCCTGATGCTGCACCCACATACGCCATTTGGCATGATTTACTTACAGGATGCAGGAGGGCATGAGGCTCAGCAGCCTTGGGGTCATTCTAACTGAAATCCAGGATAGAAGCTGAAACATCGGTATGATAACCTGAATATCCTGGATCGCTGCTCAGGAGGATAGGCCCAAAACTGCACTATGTTCAGAACAGCTCTGATGAAAGGGAGCATCGGACAAGGAGTCAGATGTGACTTTGGCACACTTATAGTGAACCCTAGCAAATGCAGGAGATCCGCTATAGTCAGGAGGTGGGAACCGAAAGTCCGGGGCGAGGATGCCTTCAACAGCCAGTACTAGGAAGGACTGGAACCCCTAACCTGTGCAGATGAGTTGCGACCACCCCAATCACCTTGGTGAATACCCGAGGGGCGTTGGTAAAGCCAAAAGGGAGCTGAGTGAACTGAAAATGCTTGTGGCCTACCTTAAACCACAGGTAGAGCCGATAGGCAAGTAGGACGGAGATGTGAAAATAGGCATCCTGCAAGTACATTGCTACCAACCAGACTCCTTGGTCTAGGGCAGATAAGACCTGAGCCAACATAAGCATGTTTTTCGAGGGAGAGATTGAAGGCCCTAAGGTCTAGAATAGGCCAAAGACCTTTTTTTCTTTTTAGGTATCAGAAAATAGCAGGAATAACAATCACTGCCTTCATCTGAAATCTAAACCCTCTTTATACCCCCTTGGCCAGGAGAGCTGTAACTTCCTCTCTGAGCAAAATAAGATAATCCACCAGACGTACTTGCGATAGCAGTAAAAGAGGAGGATAAGATAGAAAAAGAAGGGAGTAACCATTGTAAATAATCTGCAAAACCCATTTGTTTGATGTTATGGACTGCCAGTGGAGGAAATGATGTTGGATTCTCCCTCCAACTAGACACCAATGGTCTTGCAGCACCAAACTAGGAAGGCTTGGAGGCTGCAGCTGCTGGGGGTGGGTGGCGGATGACTTCTGGCTACCATTCCCACGAGGCTGGAATGTACAGTGTCCCACCCTCCCACAACTGAGTCAGTTTGTGCAGGATAGTGGCTAGGATATGGCTGACTCAGCTGAAATTCCCTTCCATTGCCATGAAAGGGGCATAAAGCAGACTGGGGGCGAGATGACACTGAGAGGCCCAAGGACCTGGCTGTAGCCCGCAAGTCCTTGAAGCGCTCAAGCGCTAAGTCTGCCTTCTCTACAAAGAGACAAGTCCCATCAAAGTTATAAACTACAAGAGCTCTGTCGGGTAACACAATTCTTTATGAAAGATGTTGAACATTAAACATCCGTGACAAATGGGTCGAGAAACAGGGGGTGTTTTAAAAAATAAATCTTTGGGCATGGCCAAAGAGGCCAAGATGGCGGTCGAGCTTTGAGTTATCTCCCATCGCCTGGCTCGTCTTTACCCGTATCCTGCCTGGCAACAACAATATGTGCAGGACCCGGGCGAAGGAGCTTGTTCTTCCAGCTCCCCCAGTGTGGCTGAGCTCGCTCGGGCCCCGAGGAAGGCAGCCTTGATCATCCTTCCTGTGTTGTGCGAACTGCGGCGATGCGTGGTCAGGTTCTGCACCGGCCAGAGGCGCCTACCTGCTCCTGCTAGGCCTGGAGGGGTCCGCCCCCGTCCTTTCTCCCTTGTGCTGAGACCAGTGGACCAGGGAGTGGTCTGAGGCACCACCTGGCATGACTGCCGTCCTGCTCTGTTCTGCAGCGGATAAGACAGCTGTGAGGAATGCCAGCTGGGCCACACAAATCTGACCTGGAGGGAGCCATATCCCGAGGACTGTGCCATTGTGGTGGCGAAGGCCGCTGGGTGCCTGGACTGGCCAGGAGGCGTGGGCGGGGGACCCTGTGGGGGACGTTCCTCTCCGTCTGCTTCCCCCCTGGAGGACCAAGTGAGGGCATGCTTTGTGGCTGGGCGGTGGCAGAGGTTGTTGGCCCGCCTGGCATGGAGGTGGGGCTTAGCCCACGGACGTGTTTGCGGCACTGCGAGGGCCCCCCTTTCTCTGAGGTGTGTGGACGGTGCTGCGCGGTGACGGCTGCAGCAGCGGGCAGGTTGTGGCCTGCTCAGCGGACTGGAAGCACGGAGCTGGAGGAGGGCCTGCAGTCTACCCCGATCCGCACGTCTGAAAATTTTCAGTAAGTGTGGGGAATGCTGACCTGCTGGGTCATCCTTGGATTTTGGCTACCCTTACGCAGCCTTATCTGATCTGGAGTCGTGGCGTGGGATCTGCTGTGTCTGGATGTTGTGCCCCCCTCCACATTGGAGAGGGTCCTGTGCATGCCAGGAGTGGGCCTCTCGGTGGTGGGGCATGTGCGTATTCTTCTCCCTGCACAGTCTCTCCATCCTAGATCCTGGGCCCCACCTCCCCCGGCGCTTTGATTGGACTGGTTCATTGCCTGACAGACCCCCGCCTCATAATAGGAAGAGGTGAGAGCCAAGATAGCCTGTAGTGGCAGGGGACCCTGGACGTGGTGGCGGGCCTCTCCACTTTCGTAGTCTGCTGGACCGCGCCCAACAATTGCCCTGTCGCTGCTGGATCAAAGTCACCGATAGACAGCGGACCACCACCCTCACCCTGAACCCACCCACCGAACCAGACGCCGCTGCTCGCAACTTCTGACATTGGATCAAAGACTGCGCCAACATCCTCGCCCCGCTCAAGAAACCTGCAGACAACCGCACCAGCAAGAAAGCCACCTGGTTCACCGAAGAACTCCAAAGCTCCAAACGCACCTGCCGGAAACTGGAGAAGAAATGGCTAAACGAACGAACACCGGACAGCCACACAGTCCACAAAGACGCCACCCGCAGACACCACCAACTCATCAGACTCGCCAAGAAATCTTCCTTCAAAACCCGCCTGGACAACAACGCACACAACAGCAAAGAGCTCTTCATCATTGTGAAGGAACTCCCCAACCCTAGCATCGCCAATGCCAACGACATCCCACCCTCCCAGGAACTGTGCGACTCGCTGGCCACCTTCTTCCACCTCAAGATCGCCGACATTCACAACAGCCTCAACACAACGATCAGCCCGACAACTCCAGCCCCCACACCACCTGCGAACCCCGCCCGCCTCAACAGCCTGACCTCCTGGACCAACGTCAACAACGACGAAAACCGCAAGACAATGAACTCCATCCACTCAGGATCCCCGTCTGACCCCTGCCCTCACCACATATTCAACAAAGCCGACGCAGCCATCGCAACCCAACTTCGGAAAGTGATCAACACCTCCTTCGAGACAGCCACATTCCCGGAAAGCTGGAAGCACGCTGAGATCAAAGCCCTCCTCAAAAAACCCATGGCGCACTCCAAGGACCTCAAGAACCTCCGACCCATCTCCCTGCTCCCGTTCCTGACGAAGGTCATCGAGAAAATCGTCAATACATAACTGACCCAACACCTCGAAGACAACAACACCCTGGACCCATCCCAGTCCGGATTCCGAAGAAACCACAGCACAAGACAGCCCTCATCGCCGCCACAGACGACATAGGGGCCCACCTGGACAACGGGGAAACATCGGCCCTCATCCTCCTGGACCTGTCAGCCGCCACCGTACACTAAAGACACGCCTCCAAGAAGCCGCAATTCAAGAGAAAGCCCTGGACTGGACCACTTCTTTCCTATCTGGCTAAACCCAGAGAGTCCGTCTCCCCCCTTTCGCTCCAAAGCGACCGACATCATCTGCAGTGTAACACAGGGCTCTTCCCTCAGCCGGACGCTGTTCGTCATCTACATGACATGGCCCCCCTCGCCCACGTTGCCCGCCAGAACGATCTCAACATCATCGCCGACGACACCCAGCTAATCCTCTCCCTCACCAGGGACCCACACAGCGCCAAAACCAACCTCCACGAGGGAATGAAGGCCGTCGCAGATTGGATAAGGAACAGCCGACTGAAGCTGAACTCGGACAAGATGGAGGTCCCTCATCCTCTGCTCCACCCCCTCAGCTTGGAATGACTCCTGGTGGCCGACCACGCTTGGAAAAGAACCGACACCCACCGACGATGCACTTAACCTGGGTTTCATTCTCGACTCCTCCCTCTCCATGTCGAGCAGGTCAACGCCATGACCTCCTCCTGCTACAGCACCCTCCGCATGCTCCGCAGGATCTACAAGTGGACCCCCACCGAAACAAGAAGAACAGTGACCCAGGCCCTCGTCAGCAGCAGGCTAGACTACGGCAACGCACTCTACGCAGGTATCCCGGCCAAACACCTACGACGACTGCAACGCATTCAAAACACCTCCGCCTGGCTGGTCCTCACCTGAGAGACCTACACTGGCTCCCCGTCGAAAAGAGGATCACCTTCAAACTACCCACTCACGCACACAAAGCCCCCCATAACACCGGACCAGCCTACCTCAACGGCTGACTCAGCTGCTACACCCCCACCTGCCAGCTCCGCTCCGCCAGCCTTGCCGCTGTCCCCCGCATTCAACGAACGACCGCCGGCGGAAGATCCTTCTCCTTCCTCGCCGACAAGACCTGGAATACCCTCCCCACCCACCTGTGGCAGACCCAGGACCTGCTCACCTTCAGAAGAATCCTCAAGACCTGGCTCTTCGAGCAGTAGCAGCACCCCCCCCCAGCGCCTTGAGACCCTCACGGGTAAGTAGTGCGCTCTATAAATGCATTGATTGATTGATTGATTGGTGGGTGCACTCCCGCTCTCTGAGGTCCCAGGTTGGGAGTGAGGCTGAGAGGGAGGGCTCTAGCTCCCCTTGGGGGGGATCCTGACCCAGACCTGGTTGTGCAGGGTGTGGCGGACAACCTATCTGACAAGCCCTTGGTCTTTCACTCAACGGAGGTAGACCTGGGCACTTTGTCTCAGTTGTCAGACATTTTGTGAACTGGATGGTCCCTCTTAACTTTCATTGACAGTGGTGGGGAGGTGCAGTGGGTTGGAGCGGGCGTTCAGAGAGGGAGGCTGGGCTCACCCTTTCCCCCCCTCTTTGAATGGGGCCTTAGCCGGTGTGGCTTTTCTTTGACTATTGCACTGCTGGGTTCGGAAGTTGACATTTTAATTGTATGATCTCTTGAATGTGATAAGTTGCTGTCGGGCACTTGATCGTCTTGTTTGGGCACCTATGGACCACAAAGGTTAGCTACACCACTAGTTAGAGTTTCGGGGAATTTAGTTAGGGTGACAGATGCTTCTTTGGGTGAAGTGTGGGGGGGTGGTGTTCTAGTCAGCCCTTGAGCCTGTTTTCTAATGTTGTATGTTTTGTGCTAACATTGTGTTTTCCTTTTAGGTTAGTTGCAGCAATCACCCTCCCAATAGTTATTAGCTTAATGTGGCATGGCACAGCAGCCCCAATGGGTACTGGGTCCCCTCCTGGGTGGGCGCAGGTTGGTTTTGGGCCTTCTTGACTGCGTTATGGCCTCCGTTAAGATAACAATACTCTTCTGGAATGTGAGTGGCCTCCTGGATGGCTTTAAGCGCTTTACTTAACCCCTGCGTTGCCAGGCCACCCCCTCCCCAGTGCCACGATAATTTTTGACTATTTGTGGTACTTCGCGCTTAGGCCCCCATAACATTTTGTCCACATAAGGTATCCATGCCAAATTTGCGTCCTTTTCTTTCAACATCCTGGGAAATCACAAGATACCGGGGTTTTGTGGATTCCCCTGGAGGGCACCAAGAAATTAGGCAAAATGCAGCTAAATTTGGGGGTTTGGGGAAAAATGTGCTGCAGAAGAAAGCATCTCACTTTTTCCCTGCAAATGGTATCAACATAGGGGCTGTGGTGCTAAAATCACCATCTTCCCAGGTTTCAGGAAAAGGCAGACATTTTTCAGCAAACCAACATTTTCTAAACAGTTTTGACATTTTTCTGTGACAGCCTATTTTTCCAATTTTTTGCGCTTTCAACCTCCTTCCAGTTAGTGATAGGAATGGGTGTGAAACGAATAATAAATACTGGAAAGCTATACATTTTGGAAAAGTAGATAACATTTTAAATTCAGCAAGGGTTCATTTGTGTAGATCCTTCAAGGTTTCCTATAGAAACTAGCAGTTGAAATAAAACAATATTGAAATTGAGTTGAAAAAAACAGCCATTCATGCCTACATTTTCACCTGTAACTTCTTCTAACTAAGGCAGATTTTTAAAGCAATATACCGTTACATCCACGAAATCCTTCTGGTTGCAAGGTTCACCAAGCCCCAGAGGTACCCTAGCCAATAACTGAGCTGCAGCTTGCAGTGGTTTTTCATTGTGTACCGAGTATACAGCAATTCATTTGGTAAAATATAAAAAGTGAAAAATAGGCACCAAGGAAACCTATGTATTTCCGAAATGGGAACAAGATATTGAATTTCGAAGAAGTGGTTATTAGCACATCTCTGCATTTGTGGGTAGCCATACTAGAATGTGAATTAGCGAACATTTTTCAAAATGTCCTTATTTTTACCCACTGTCTTTCATTTGGAAGGTAGAAATGCATAGAAAGACAACACTTGTTCTACTATTCTGTGTTTCCCCAAATCCCCTCATAAAAATGGTACCTCACTTGTGTGGGTAGGCCATGACAGGAAAAGGCCCAATCCAATATGCAACATGGACCCATCACATTTTTCCACAGAAAACTGGCCCTTTTTTTTGCAAAGTGCCTATCTGTGGATTTTGGGCCCTAGCTCAGCCGGCACCAAGGGAAACCTTGAAAACCTGTAAATTGTTTAAATCTATACACCCAGGGGATTCCAGGATGGGGTACTTTTGTGGCTCTCACCAGGTTCTGTTACCCAGAATCCCTTGCAAAGCAGAAACTTTGTTAAAAAAAACATATTTTCCACACATTTCTGTGACGTAAGTTCTGGTATCTGTGAGGGGCAAAAAACCTCCACCCACCCAGTATTCCCCCAAGTCTGCTGATAAAAATGGGTAGGCCTAGTGCATGCAACAGGAAATGACCCAAAACTTTTTGTGCAGACATTAAAATCATTTTTCACGAAACAACCTAGTTTGTAAAAGGAGTCACCTGCGATTTTGGTCCAGGCATGATGGCCATCTAGGGAAACATATCAAATGCAGACATTTCTGAAAAAAAGACACCCGGTGGAGTCCAGGAAGGTGTAGATTGGGTGGATACCTCCATATTTTCTTACCCAGAATCCCCTGCACACCTCATATTTAGCTTAACAAAAATCACATTTTCCTCAAATTTTTGTGTGGGAAAGTTGTGGGATTACCAGCCTGACACAAATTGCCTACCTACCACCCAGTGTTCCCCCAGGTCTCCCGATAAAAATGGTGCCTCACTTGTGTGGGTGGCCAAGTACCCATGACAGGGAAGGGTCCAAAACGTATTGTGGAGAGATCAAGAATTTGTATCACAGAACGGCCTGGTTTTGCACGGGGGGTGGCGCCTGTGTTTTTGGTCCCAGGCTAGGCAGCCATCTAGGGAATCCTACTAAACCCACACTTTTCTCAAAACTAGACACCCGGGAAGTCCAGGGAGGAGGGACTTGCATTCCTGTCTGGGATCACTGTGGCCGCACACATTTCCCACCACCCAGCGTTCCCCTCAGTCTCCCAATAAAAGTGTTACCTCATTTGTGTGGGTGCCAAAAACAGTGTGAGCCTAAAAACGCATGAAAAAAAACCTGCCCTTTTGGACCCACTTTGGTTGCCCCTCAGTTTTTCATTTTATAAGGTTTTACGTTCTCTGCTGTGGGCACCCACACAAATGAGGTATCATCTTTTTCAGGAGACAGAGGGAAACGCTGGCCGGTGGGAAATTTGTGTGGAAAAAATGTGAGGAAAGTGTGAATTGTTAGCTAAATTTGAGATTTGCAGGGGATTCTGGGTAATAAAACGCTGGACGATCCACACAGGCCACACCGCCAGCCAAACGCCACCCATGCACACCACCAGCCAAGTGATTGTCCATGCACACTGCCAGACATGCGCCAGCCATGCAGACCGCTAGCCAAGCGATAGTCCACGCACATTGCCAGCTAAGCAGAAGTCCACATACACTGCCAGCAAAATGCAGGTTCACACAAAGCCAGCCAAACGCCAGAAAACACAGGCTGTCAGCCGAACTCCAGTTCACAAACACTCACACACACACACACACACAGAATCTTTTGCTAGTGTCTATTGGTTTTCTGCCTCCTCTGGGAGCAGATGTGCCTAAAAATATCGCAAAAGCAGCCAAAATGTGTTTACAAAAAAAGGGGCGCCTCCCTTGCCTAAGTGGCAGTTTCCTGACATGCCCATAAACATATCTCTGGTGCCTAGTGGGCTTTCTGCCCCCCCCGAAAGACTGGCTATTCCTTTTGGGGGGGCATTGGAACCATCCATTATGGGCAGCCCCCACCCCTCTTTTAGGAAGAAAAAAAATCCCTGGTGTCTAGTCGGCTTTCTGACGCCCCTAGGGGGCAGATCAGGGGTCATAACACCCATCTGCCCCTAGGTGGGGCAAAAAGACTGTCCCATTTATTCTAGGGCTGGGGAACCCCCTTTTATAAAAAAACAAACTATCATCCCTGGTGCTTAGTGGGCTTTCTGCCCCCGGGGGGGGCAGATTGGGGGCTATTACCCCCTTATGCACCCCCAGGGGGAGCAGAAAGAGTATTGCAAATTATTGGGAGGGGTGAGGGCATTAGAATGCCCATTTAGGGCAGCCAACACCCCTAAGCTTTAAAAAAATGAATTCCTGTTGTCATGTTTTTTAAGATAGTTCCATCATGTACACCCCATTTTACATACATGATCCCATCCACACGACTATAACGATTCTAAACAGTTGACCTTTTACCTAATAAGCTTGCTACTGCCTCTTCAACACCAGGCTCTTAGTCTTCTATCAGAATCCCTGTAACTGATGTACATAAACATGTTCCCAGGCACGGCAGAATTATTCTGCATAAAGGTCACCACTTTTTTTCATCCTTGGCCAACAGGCAGTCGTGCATGATCAACAGAATCGGTGATTGTTTTAAAAAAAAATCCATATTTATTTTTAAAACATATTGATTGTAGAAAAACCCTGGAGTGACCACTTTCGTATAAAAGATCCTCCAAGCTGAGTTGGGCTACTGCATGCTGAATCTTCGACAAGTAGCGGTCTGACATCCCTTGTGGGTTGTCATCCTCGACGCAGAGACGGGGTCATTTGTTCTAAACCATCAAGTGAGGGGGCTGGTTTATCCCTAGGGGTTTCTTGGCTACAGAAACACATAGCTATACGCATTTACACCTACAATCAAGGTAAGCCTAGGTATACTTAGGCGTTGTGCTTTCTGGCCCCATCTGCCTCCCAGGGGGACAGAAAGACTGACTATACCCAAATTATAATGGGGGAAGCAAAAGCACTTACCCACAGAGCTGCGCCCCCTCCTTGGTGTCTAGAGGGTGGGTCCCTGCTTGGCGAATCACTAGGGATTGGTACCATTGGAAAGGGGAGATTCTCCCCTTTATAACGACACCTCTCCCGTATGATTCAGTGCTCGGGGGCTGAGATAGCCCCACGAGCACCAAAGCACTGAAACTGAAACAAGCTGATCGGCTTATTGGCAGTTCAGTTTCAATGTGATGACGTCAGCATGCCATGCGAGCGATCATCATTACACTGAAAAAAATGCCACAGGAGGTTGGGGAAGCTCTTCCCCACCTACCAAGGCCAAAAAAGAAAAGGACATTTTGAGCAGTATCCTAACTAAAAGGCCTATATCTATCAATCTGTGGTGCACAAAGTGGATATTTGCATAGATCTGATGTGGTTGTCAGAAGCAGATCTTCTTTCGGTTCAGTCGATGTGTATTCTCTACCGTGGTAACTCTGATCATGCACCGCTCTTATTGTAGTGGGGAACTCAGCCCCCTGCTCTTCGGCCAGTGTGGAGGTTTAACACGTGGCACCTGCAGAGCTCCGATTGCAAGGCTTTCGTCGAAGAGGAATTGCTCAATTTTTTTTGTTCAATGTACAATCAGTGGGCCCAGCAGCGAAGCCAGTAAGCCTCCCTGAGAGGCCGCATTAAGGGCTACGTTTGCCAGGCTGAGGCATGCCACCTTGATTGCTTGACCGACTTAGAAGCCCAGATCCTAAGGGTGAAAGCTGGTCTCCCACGTCACGACACCGAGCACTCCTGCGTCTCCTAGCCGTGGCTCGCACAGAGCTGCGTCAAGTGTCTTTAGAGGAGGCTAGGCATTAATGGAGGGCCTCGACACAAAAGGTATATAACTCGGAAGACAAATCCGGTAAATTATTGTATTGGCTGGCGACTCGTGGAGTCTACGACCGTGTGGTCGCAGCATTTCAGTACTCGTCGGGCCGGCCTCAGGAGGAGATCCCCATCATAGATCCAAACTTTGCAGACTTCTACTGGGCACTATACTCGAGGTGCCCTGCGCCGCCAGTGGAAGATGCGAACTTCCTTCTGGACAATATAAAATTGCTGATTATACCAATTGTTTTGGCCCAGGAATTGGACTAAGCTGTGGCGCTAGAGGAGGTGAACTCTGCGGTGTCAGAGTTGCAAGCTGGAAAGACAGCAGGCTAAGGGGTACCCCATCGAATATTACAAGCGCGTCCGTGAGATCCTAAGCCCCAATCTCCCTATCTTATATGCATCAACCCTGCACCAGGAGTTTCTCCCACCGACTTAGATTGCGCTACAAATGTAGTTCTTCCCAAAGATGGTCTTCCTAAGGATCAGCGCTCCTCTTATCGGTTAATCTTGCTGATTAATACAGTCATTAAAGTTTTTGTTAAAGTGTCGGTAGCACAACTGAGCAGGGCCTTACCTCACTTGGTCCACCCGGATCAATGTGAATTCATGCCAGGCCGCAGTAGGTGCCACTGCATTTAGAGAGTCCAGGTGGCGATGTCCCAGATGTCGGACCTCAATGGTGCACTGGCCCTCTTGCTGATAGGTTTCACTAAAGCATTTGACACAGTGTTGTGGGCTTTTATGGATGAGGTTCTCCGTCGGTCTGGCCTTTGGGGGAGGGTTCTGTCATAAAGTCCAGATTCTTTATCCCTCGTCGACCGCTCAGGTTCAGATGAATGGGATCTTGTCTCCTGCATTTCCCATCGGGGATGATACGCGCCAGGGGTGCCCACTGTACTCATTGCTCTTTGCCTTGGCGATAAAGCCCCTGGTGAGGATATACACTGTGATGCTCAGGTGGAGGGATAGTGGTGGGGAAAGGCCTTGAAGATCACATAGCCCTATACGCGGATGATATGCTCTTGTTTTTGCAAGAGTCACATCGCTCCGGGCCACGCTGCCTAAAACTCCTCCGGCTGTACAGTGAGGCGTCCGGGCTTCAGGTTAATGAAAGCAAGTTTTGGTTAGTGAAGGTTAGGGGGTGACGCTTTGGGGCGGGTCTGGTGTCCTAGTATCCCTATTTGACACAAATCCTTTAAGTATCGAGGGGTACATATGTCTCCCCTTAGAGATTTGGCCTGGGACCTTCATTTCCAGGGTCTAGACTTGCGGCTTGATTTTGATTTTGGATGTTGGGCTACACTCCCACTGCACCCAATGGGGCAGAAGGTCCTTTCTAAAATGATGTGCTTACCGTAATACCTGTACATACTAACTAATTACCCCATTCCATCCCCCGCAAATGGTTTCACTCTTTGACCACAAAGATTATCAACTTTGTGTGTGCTGGGAGCCGGCATAGGGTTGTGTTTCAGTCACTCCATGAGTCCTCTTATGATGGCAGCCTGAGTCTATCGGATATCTACCTCTACTATCTGGCAGCACACCCAGGTGCCAGTTAACGACTGGTTCACTGGGGTGAGATTACCCGAGATACTGCTTGGAAATACACTCACTGGGGATAGATGGCCTGCTTGATCTTTTATATGGAGCGCATTTGCCGATTACTTTGCCTTCTTGTACACAGTGTCGCTTACCTGTTGGAGGGTGGTCTTTCGCCTTACTGGTTGGAACTCCACCTAACTGGGATGACCCCCCTATGGCGAGGAACGTGGCTTGGTCAGCTATCGGCCCTGGAGGGGTTTATGCCATTCCAGGAGTTGAAAGTCAAATACTCTTTGACTAATTCGCAATTCTTTTGGTATCTCCAACTGCTCCATGCCTTGCTGGCCCACGACATACCAGGGAGTCCTTTTCCTGAGTACAGTCCGTTAGAGGTGAAGATTTTCCTGTGGAAACTATGTAAAGGAGGTACATCTCTATCTATTCTCGTACGGGAACGAGTCACTGCAGCGACGACAGAAGTTTGCACTGCTGTCTTTGCAGCTTTATTAGCCACTGAAATCCCTGCAGCATGTATTCCAATACATTGGTGGCACAGTGTGCATATAACATGATCATATGACAAATTTGCCTTGCGATTTGCCACTTCTCCCCATAGCATTTTATGCTTGATAGTATAACCTTTTGAGTCTCTGAATATCTTTTGGCTCCAATAATGCAAGTACTCATTGTAAGACTGGACATAATAATATGAATCACACACATTGGGGCACATGCATCAATGGAAATTGCATTCGCAAATGGTGCGAATCGCAAAATTCGGCCGTTTGCGAATGCAATTTTAAGTTTTGGGATGCATGAAGTTTTTTTTGTTTTTTCGCAATTTAAGGAATCAGTAAATTTTTAGCGATTCCTTAAAAATTCGCTAAATGAAGGAATTGCAAATTTAGTTAAAAAAAAGTACATGCATGAAAATTTGCAATTTGCGATTCCTTAAAAAATCGCAAATAGGAATTCTTAAATTTAGAAGAAGTCAGAGCAGGTGGTAAAATAGGAAAAAACATTTTTTACAGGTGGAAATCATTAGGATAGTATTTAAGGCAGCCCAGATTGGCTCCAAACATTCTTTCTTAATGGCAACACTCTTTTTTGCGGCACGGAGGCTGATGCTGAGAGCTGCAGCAAGGAGGAGAAGGATGATACATGAGAGGATATTTAGACTACGCGTCACCTTACTAGGGCAGACAGAAGCAGAAATATATGATAAGTATAGACTGAATACTGACTCAATTTTGGATTTGATACATGAATTAGACCCAATCTTGCAGAGACAGACACGCAGGACACAAGCCATACCAACCCATGTACAGGTCTTGTGTTCACTACACCTCCTTGCGTCAGGGTCCTTCTAGGGTGTTATAGCTACTGCTGGAGGTGTGTCCCAGAGTTCCCAATCGCGTTTCTTTAATGCTTTCCTCAATGCAATGTTGCAAAGGATTAGGCATTACATTTCATTTCGCAACACACCACAGGAATTGCTGCAAACAAAATTAGATTTCTACAACATGGCACATTTTCCACATGTGATTGGCTGTGTAGATGGCACACATGTCCCCATTTGCCTCCATCTAAAAATGAGTACATTTACCGCAACAGGAAATGTTACCATTCTCTAAACATTCAGGTAATATGCAATTCCAAGACTATCATCACTGATTTAGTTGCAAGTTACCCTGGTAGTGCCCATGATTCTTACATTTTTAGGCATAGTGCCATACATGCACGACTGCTTGCTGGAGAATTTGGAGATGGCTATTTACTTGGTAAATATATTCACCTTAAAGTATCATACATCTCTGAACCTTGTTGCCACATTGTACTCATAATGTGTATCTTCCATCTCATTCTATAGGTGACAATGCATACGCTGTAAGGTGATACATTCTCACACCCTTTTTGAATCCAGCTACACAGAAAGAACAGCACTTCAACCAAGCACACATTTCAACCCGCAACGTAATTGAGAGAACATTTGGTGTTCTAAAATCTCGGTTTCGTATACTACATAAAACTGGCGGTGCTTTACAATATCGTCCAGATATTTGTTGTAAGAGGCATCGAATTGGAGGAGGAGGATGTACTACCTTACAATGATAACCAGCCTCAACAACCCCAACCAAGACTACATGGACCTGACGCAGCAGAGGGGAGAAGAAGATGGGCAGAGTTTTTTTACTTTTAATGGAGGTAATAATTACACAACACATCTTTCTTTTTAACTGAAATGTTTTATTTTTAAAATTTTTATAGCATGGATTAAGGGTTCCTAACACATCTTAGTGCATGCAGTGTGTGAACAGCAAATTAAATTGCATTTACTGATCATAGTCATTGCAATGCATTTTCTTCAGATGTACTATGTACAAAAGCAATGTAGGTAATGAAGTCATATCCTACTTCTTGCGTCCACGCACCCCTAATACCTTTCCAGAATTTTTTGCATCAACCAAAGTAGGCCTCTCAGAAATATCTTGACGTCTGGTGCTTCGACGTCCCCCAGGCACAGAAGGTTCATTCAGGCTACTTATATTTGAGGCCCCAACATTCCCTCCAACATGTAGTAGGCTCCCACTTGCAGCTTCACTTTGCATGCCCTCCACAACATTCATGAGTGTCATCATGCCCCTGGCAACTTCACCACAACATTGTGACATCTGCAATTGCATGGCAACTGTTTGCTTTGAAAGCTGAGATGTAGTGTTGCATAGACGGTGCAATGCCCTGGTATACCCTTGCATGCTGGACATTGCCCTATGATGCCTACGGTCACTTGCTAATTGCTGCGCTGGTATTGTTGTGCACAGTTTCTCCATTGCTGTTGCCACACGGTCAAGTTTCTCGGATTTCGCTCTCTGTCCTTGCTCAATGACATTTGACATTTTCTGAATGCAGGTGTGTATGCCACCAATGTCATGACTGATTTTAATAATTTTGCCCTTCATGACACGGATGTCTTTGCCTTGCAGGCACTGGACTTTCAGGATTTTATCGCCACATCACTGGCGTTCCTTTCATCTTCTCCTGGCCTTTAGTTCTGTGAAGGTCGTGGCCTGCTCCTATAGAACTGTTGCCACCTACTACGCCTGGTCTGCTGTGTGTTTAGGGTTGCTGGGGTTGGAGCAGCCTGTGGTTGTTGGACAGATACATTGACATCATCCTCACTCTCTGAGTGTTGTAGTTGGCGCACTCTGCTTGTTAGTCTCCTACGTGCAATTGTGGGTGAAGATGTGGCTGCATTTGATTCATCTGTTTCTTGAAAGTCCTGACTGTGGAACTCAGACCATTCATATTCATTTCTGTCCTGTTCTGTGTCTATGATTGAAATAGTGCAAACAGTCTGTTACTTTTTTGATTTGCATTTAAGAATGTTTTAAATCAAGTAATTTACAAATTAAAACCTACATATTGCATTACATGTCTCCTAATCTTTCATCTTTAGTGTAAAATATTTACTTTTACAGACTTTGCCAAAGTACTTCTGAACATTATTTTAAAATGACTACAACTCCCATGATGCATTAGTGCAGTAATCATAAGGGTTAGTAATTACTGCAATTGCATACATTTTAAATTCTATAGTCAGTGGACAAATTCATGAATACTTCAACAAACTTAGGGGTCTATCAAACTCACATTTACATGCAACACACATGTTGTTTTCTTACCTTTAGATGTATGTGCATGCTCAGAGGTGTCAATATCTATTATGCCAACAACTGCCTCTGGAGTAAGGGTGCCTTCCACCAAGTCCTCAAGGGGGGTATTAGGCCTGTCCCTGGGTGCTCCTCCGCCAGTCTTCTTGGCTGCCTTCATCCTGTTGGCAATCCTTTCCATTGCACGACTGCGCAGATCATACCATCGCTTTTGTAAATTTGTGATGTCACGGTGTGCAACCCCAACGGCGTTAACTTTTGCTAGGATTGAAAGCCATAGTTTTCTTTTTGAAGCTTCTGGAACTTTCAAAGATTGCTTCCCAAAAAGCTGGTCCTGCCTCTGAGTGACTTCCTCAATTAGAATTTCCAATTCTTTGTCACTAAATGTAATCTTTCTTTTTCTGGCTTGTAATTCTTCTCCAGCATTTTCTGAGGCCATTTCCCCTTCCCCTTCTGCTGCAGGCTCACAGTCAGCTCCAGTTCCTCCTAGCTGAGCACCAACTGCCAACTGCCTCTCCAACACCACTACCTAGAACCAGGTGTGTGCAATCAGTGGCTTTCTTCCTGGTTGTGATGTCATGAAATGCAGCAACATGGGAAAATCGCAATTTGCGAATTCGCAAATTGCGAATTCGCAATTACAGAATCTCAAAATTAATGCGATTCGGTAAAAATTGCGATTTTTACAGAATCGCACAAAAAATGCGAATTACATGATGAATTTCATTATGCGATTCCTTATTTGCGATTTCTTAAAATTCGCAAATAAGAAATCGCAAAATGATATGTTGATGCATGTGCCCATATAAGTGTGGGTAACTCAAGATCTGTATTGGTTAGTGCCAGAATTAGAGCTTTTATTTCAGCCAGATGTGCAGTGCAATCCCTTAGTGATTTTGTATATGTTTTTAGAGGCTGGAATTCTCCATCCCTCATTTTACCCTTTACCACTGCGTAAGCGGTCGAGTATGGGTGTTTTGTTTAGAATGAAGGCTGGGCAGAACCATCAGTATAAATTATAAAGACGTACTGATCAAGAGGCATTATTTGACTGGGCAGAGGATATTCTGGTTCATATTGTAGGCAATACTTGTGTTTGTAGTGTAGAGTGAAATATGTAGTCTACATCAGTTACTCTTAGTGAATTAGCCCACTGTATCTGTTAGACCTGGCATCATTGGAGTGAGTCTCCCTTTCATTTTGACAGATTGCCTCCTCTGTTTTGATATGTTTTTGCTGGATTTATGCTTTGGGCACTGTGCCATTGCTAATCAGTGCCACAGTGCAAGTGCTCCCTATGTTACATTTATGTACTAATTGGTTATTCCATGATTGGGCTATTTGATTTATCTGTGCACTGTACAGCCCCTAGTACAGTGCACCATGTGTGCCCAGGGCTTGTAAATCAAATGCTGCTGGTGGGCTTGCAGCACTGGTTGTGCCACCCACAGAAGCAGCTTGTAAAGTGTGTCTCGGCCTGCCATTGCAAGGCCTGTGTGCAGTCTAGCACTGCCATGTTGACTTGGCCAAGTGCACCCACTTGCCAGTCCCTAAACCTTCCCTTTGCTTCATATTAGACACCCCTATGGTAGGCCCTAGGGCAGCGTGCATTGTAAGTATAAGGTAGGACATGCTCTGATGTGTGTAGCATGTTCTAATAGTGAGTTACAGCCATTTTCGTTTTTCACTATTGAAGGCTACCTGTTCTCATAGGCCAGAATGGGCAGTTAGATTATTACCTTCTTATAATCCTAACTGACTCAGGGAACACAGTAGAAATTCAAATTTAGTATGCCTGAACTCAGAATAATAAAATACATCTTTTGGTAAAGTTTATTTAATATTCTGTGTTTGCAAATACCACTTTTAGAAAGTAGGTATTGCTTGCCTAACCATTTGAGCCTGCCTCTGCTGGGTTGTGTATTCCTTATCTGGTTTTGTGAGTGACAGGGCTGGGGGATTCCAGGAGACCGGCTGGGGCAGCCCAGTGGTGAATAGAGAGATCTGCATCTAGATGGGAGGGAGGAGTTGCATCTGGGACCTGAAAAGGCCTGGGCCTTTCCTCTACAATGCTGGCTCCACCCCCTGTGGCTTGTCTGATGTCTCTGCCCTACACCGTGAAAGGAGAGGATGAATCATGTCAACAGAGTGCTCCAGAGCTGTATATTCCCTCCCCAATGGTGGCTTCACCTCCTGTGGGTCGGCTGATGTCTCTTCCCTGCACATTGAAAGGAAGAAGAGTCATGTAAACAAAGTACTGAGGAACTGGTTTGGACTAGGCAGAGGCCTCTCTGCCTTCAGAGAACAAAGGATTTTGGGGTATAAATATTGGGAACCTGATCCCAAGAAATTAGATCACTTCTGGAACAAGAAACCTTTCTGCCAAGGAAGCTGCTGGAGTTGTACTTGCGCTCTGCCGGTGTGCTGTTTGCTGGTTTGGCCTGCAGTGGTTGCTTCATTGCCAAGGGAAAGGAGAAGGAACTTTGTAAGGACTTTCATCTACAGAATATTCTCCAAGGGCTTGAACTGTGCTTGCCTCCTGCTGAAGTCTCAGGGCCAAAAGACTTCACCTCCAGCTCCCTCCTGAAATTCCTTGCTGGGAATTCTGACTCCAGTCACTTGCGTGCCGCCGGGAGCTGGAAGCGCGACGCATCGAGAAGAAGCGTGTTGCCACCGCAGCTGAAATCATCGCAACGCCGGAGAAACGAGCCTTCGTCGCATCTCCCTGGAAGCGTGTGTTCATCGAAGCTGTCTGTCGTCGCATCATCGGAGAAGCGTGACACCATCACGAGAGTCGCCATCACATCAACGGAGAAGCGTGTTGCAGGGCCTGTTGCAGCTCCAAAGTACAGAGTCGTCGCAAGGCTACCAGGGTGTCATCGCATCGCCACATCAAGGGCGCCATCTTCTCGCATCGCAACCGGATCATCGCATCGCATCAAGGCGCCATCTTGCGCACCTCAACGGGCCCGCAGGCCGAGAATCTACGCATCACCTCCGCACCGGTAAGGCTCACGACGAGTCCCCTACTCTGCGCAAGCATTGAGGAAGGATGGCACCGTTCCCCCGGGTCACGGAACCGACGCATCTCCCCTTTTGCGAGCCTTTTGTTCACTTTGCGTTACGCATCCATACTTTGTTGAGAACTTTGTCGCATTTACCATCAACTTGAACTAAGAGCCTTTAATCATCTTTTAAGTAATCTTAAGTGTAGCATTGTGGATTTTTGTCGTTTGTGGTCTTGTGTTCAAGTCTATATAAACAATACTTATTTTTACAAAACCTGTGTTGTGTCCATGTGCAGTGTTATCACTGTATTACTGTGTATATTCACAAATGCTTAACACACTGCCTCTAAGATAAGCCTGTCTGCTTGTGCCAAGCTACCAAGGGGGTGAGCAGGGGTTATTAAGGAGTGTAATCCCCTTATCCTGACTTAAAAGTAAGGGTCCCTATTTGGACAAAGGTGAATACCATTGCCAACTAGAGACCCCCAGATCTAACAGTATCCATCTTTGATGTAAGGCTTTCCTGTTAAGAACACTAGCCTGTGTGACAGCCTCTAAGGCTGGGATGGGAGTTACAACAATGATGCGTTTTCCCTGAACCCCAATCTTTCTCTAGGTGCAAAACACATTTCAGCATTGGAGTACATATGCGGTTTATATGCTATTGGTACAGTGTCACCCTCGTTGAAAGTGATATATGTATATCCTGTGGTCCCTGCAATTACGCTGATTACCAAGTTTGCTGTGTGTACACATGTGTGTAAGTGTTTTGCAGCTAGCATGTCAGGTTGCGCAGCACACAAAATCTGTCTTTGTGTTCTTGTGTCCAATGTCTGCTTGAGAAGTCTGGATGGATCAGTTCATAAAACAGTTTTACCCATTGTGAATAATCTGGTATGTATGTTCTACCAAAATGTATAGACCCTAACAGCAATTGTAGCCTTTTCATTGTGGTTGGTGGTTGTAAAAGCGCACACTTCTCTAAGAAGTGTGGTGCCAAGCTTTTGCCTTCGTTTGACAACTCATATCCCAAGTACGGGACAGTGAGATAGGCATTTGTTGATTTTTTTAAATTAAATTTGTATCCAACCATAGCAAATCTGAGAATGTAAGGTAAAGATCATCCACATAGGGCAATGCTTCATTGTCCAATCTTTGTAACAGTTCTGTTACAAGGGCTAAGAACAAACATGGGCTGTTCTTGTACCATGGTGCCAAACAGCAGAATTAAGTTTGGGACCCTAGGGCGGTAATGGGTCAAATACCTTATTTCAGGTGCTATGTATTGCCAGAAAAAAACATTTGATATGTTTAATGTGGTTTTATATTTTTTGTTTGCACACTAAGTTATTCTTTAGTGCTGCGCTGTGCGCATTTTGTACTGCAAATGTGCAAGTGTGACTATTTAATTGGCTATAATCTAAGACTAATCTGTATGAGTGATCCGATTCCGCTGCAGGAAACAAGGGATTGTCATTGGAGAGTTAAATGGCTCACTGACGTTCTTTCGGATAGCGGCGGGGGCGCCCAAGAAGTGGCCCAGAGCGGGGTGTCTAATACTCGACCTAGAAAAGGCTTTTGACTGCCTCGAGTGGGGGTACTTGGCAGCGGTATTAATGCGCTATGGGTTTGACATGGAATTCCTCCGGATAGTGGATCTTCTCTACAAAAACCCTGTAGTACGAGTGCGGCTGGGCCCCTACATCTCCGAGGAGGTGGCGGTGGGCAGGGGCACTAGGCAAGGCTGTCCCCTGTCGCCCCTACCGTTTGCGCTGGCAATGGAGCCTCTGGTGGCAGCATTGCGTCAGGCTTTAGATGCGGGAATCCCCCTGGGGGATGCAACACATCAGATTTCTCTCTATGCTGACGACCTGCTGGTTTTCGTGCGCGACGTGGCCTGCATTCCGGAGCAGCTGGCACAGCTGCTAAGTCAATTCGCAGAAATTTCGGGGCTCCGGGTAAACGCGGCCAAGTCCTGTTTACATGCGTTCGATGGCGGAGTGGAGGACCCGGAGTACAGTCTGGGAGGCACCTGAATCCGTTGGCAAGCAGACACTTTTAAGTACCTGGGGATCCAGATCTATCGACAACCAGCTGACCTGTTTGATGGTAATCTGGGGCGGGCGGTGACCTCGCTCAGGTCTCAGATAACCTTTTGGTCCACGCTCCCGTTGACAATCATGGGCAGGGTAGCTCTGGCCAAAATGGTAATGCTCCCCAGGCTCCTCTACTATTTTGTCAACCTCCCTCTGTTCATCCCGGCCTCCTTCTTCTCAAAACTTAACACGGTCCTGCGGGACTTCTTCTGGGGCGCGTCTCGGCACCGGCTGGTGCTGACGAAACTCTTTCTGCCAATTGACAGGGGAGGGCTCGCCGCCCCTTGCTTTGAACACTACTATCTAGGGGGCACAGTTACAGTGGATTGCCCGCTGGCTGGCGGATAAGGGAAGGGAAGACACTGCCACGACCAAGCCACCATACTCGTTGCGCCGTGTCACCATGCTTTTTCACCCGCTGACGGCACCCGGGAAATTAGACCCGCCGCTGCTGGTGGTGGCATACAAATGCTTTCGAAGAGCCCTGTTCCTCACCAGAAAAGTGCTACTATACGCACCTGCTGTGCCTTTGGACGGCTCCCCAGGGAGCGGGGGGGCTATTACTCACCCTATGCTGGAGCAGTGGAAGGACGTGGACGTCCAAACACTGGGTGATCTCTTCAGAGACGGAACACTGGTGGCCTACGGGACACTAGTATCTGAGGACGGGCTGACCCCCGGGGGGATTTCTGCTACATCGCTCGCTCGTCGCACATATGGCGGCCAAATGGGGCGACCTGACGACAGAGCCTGAGCAGCACTTGACCATACAGTACCTGCATGTTATGGGGAGGGGCAGGCATCTGGTCCATTGGTTTGCCGCATCGCTACGAGTCCACACAGAGATTGACTTGGCCCTGCTTAGAGGTAAATGGGAGAGAGATATGGAGCGAGCGCTGACAGATAAGGACTGGGAGAGAGTTCTCAAAAGCCTGACGCGTATCCCCCGGAATACAACTCTTCATCGTACATAGAGCCTACCTAACGCCTGAGCTAATTAATAAGTACTTCCACCGCACTGATGCGTCCTGCCCAAGATGCGTCGGCCTTGACGTAGGCATTATTCATCTCCTATGGAACTGTCCCAGGTTGGGTGCTTACTGGGAAGCGATAGGTGGAATGCTGGGGGTGTGCACGGGTCGCAAAGGCCTGGCCTGAGTACATCCTGCACCAATTCAAGAGGCCACCCAAAGATAAGGCGACCTCCCGCTTTTTAGACCTAGGCTTAGTGGTGGCGAAGCGCCTCCTCACGAAGAGGTGGAAGGCGCGTGATCCGCCAGCGGCGCAGGCATGGGTCCTCTCACTTCAGGCGGGGCCCGGGCAGAATGGATAGCAATACGGAGGGAGGAAATGATAGGGCTCAGAAAGGAACCTATGGCGGAATGCTGGAAACATATGCTTGATGCCCTGCGGCTGCAGGGAGGGACCAGCGATTCAGCTGCTGTAATGACCTGAGTGGACGGATAGGGGGACTAGACCGCACCACGTGATGTCTTATTACTTAGATAACCTGTCATGCCGTTTTCTAGCCTTTAGATCCGTAGACACGTGATGCACATTTATGTATTTATTTGTAGATGTATTTATACATGTGGGGGGGTGCCGTGGAGGGAGCGGGGAGGAAAGGAAGGGAGAGGGAGTATGAGTACACGTGCCTGTCAGCGATTAGCCGCTTTTGTTTGAATACTTTTTATGTTTTACCTTGTTATTTTATGGTTGAATACATGTCACTTCTGGGTGTACGTACGTAGGGAAGAGATCCACCCTAAGTGCATGTTACTGTGCGGGACTGTAACACCGGATAGCCCTAAACGTATGCGGAAGGAGTCGACAAGGCCCTTCACGCACCAGCCATATCTAAGCACATGACCCTCAATTATGTGACCGTGTCAACGCGGTAACATGTTTTCCTGCTGTATAGATCTGAGACAAATGTATGATGAGCCGGCGAGACCGGAATGTAGTGATATGCTGATCGATATCTATACTGTATATTGCAAATGTAAAATCAAACAAAATGCTAATAAACAGATTTGACAACTAAAAAAAAATGGCTCGCTGACGCCTTTATATTCAGGTTGTGTTAATATTTCTCTAGCCGCTTTTTTTGCCTCATGTTTAATGAGATACAGAAAACAATGGTCCTAGAACCTAATTTGCAACAGCAATTTAATCAGAGCACATAGTTAATAGGATTCATAAGTTCAGAAACAGGAGCCTGAGGTCAGAATTCAGGCCAGACTCCTAAACACAATATAAATCAATTATTTCAGGACATCGGATTTTGAAGGATAAAACATACACACACAGACCAAGAATAAATATCAACCAAACAATTTAATGTATTATTTTTCAGGTGGACACTCTTTCGATATTCAAGGAGTAACAGTTAGGATGAGGTTGCTCCAAGAGGGAACGTGCTAATAGAGTGAGATGTGCTCAGTGTAAAGGAAAAGAAGGAATCAGTGACATAGAGAAGAGAAACTGCGTATTATTTCAAAAAGTAATACGAAATGGCTTACTTTTCACCATCAAAATCCGATGTCCTGAAATAATTGATTTAAATCGTGTTTAGGAGTATGGCCTGAATTCTGACCTCAGGCTCCTGTTTCTGAACTTATAAATCCTATTAACTATGTGCTCTGATTAAATTGCTGTTGCAAATTAGGTTCAAGGACCATTGTTTTCTGTATCACGTTGTGCCCAGGTCCAGGACTAACCATAGGAATACCCCATTTTTTGAAATGGTCATGTTTAATGAGGGAACTGAGGTTGCACTTGGGGGCTGGACCTTATAGGTATTGTGTGATAGCGCGAATCCTCATCCAAGTCTACATGATTGCGTCATAATGCAGGGGCTTGTGAAAGAGCCCACTCCTTGGCATACACATGTTTAACTGATTCTGGAACAAAGCAGGAAAAAGCTGGATATATCACAGTTTCTATTTGTGAGGATTCTGTAGCAAACTCTGGTGGCCAATCTTTTTTAGAGAAGAGAATGTCATAGCCAAATGTCAGGTTCTCCCAAAAGAGAACCTTAATGGTGCATTCTTTATCACCTTCAATTTGGAGTTGCAAATCATATAATGAGCTTGGACAGTTAAGTCTCTGATCTGGTGTTTCCACCTGGACAAACTTATAAGTAGCTCTTTCCACCAGAAACTCTTCAAGATTCAGGTGAACTATTGATATCTCTGTCTAGCAGAGTCAGACTCCATGTTCAGAAGCAGAGTCCTCAGTATTCGTGGCACGTCTAACCAAAATATTTACCACCTTCTTCTCTTTGAATTGAGGTTTTTGTTGGGGTTGTTTTTTAGGTCGAGCCTAGAGCAGGGTATGTGCTGCTTGCTAGAATTTTAGTAAGGGGGTTTTGAAAGTGCTACCCATAAGCTTTTCCTGGCCTCCATCTAACCCCCATCTGCCTTTTCTTATCTCTTCAACGCATCGCTGGCCATTACTTTCACTTTGCGCTGCCATTGCTTCATATTTATTTTCTGTTACGTTTAGTTTTATCCACAGCTAATCTTTTTCTGCATGATTTATATGACGAGTTTGGACTTTCCCAGTTTTTTTAGCTGAAACGACCAACACATGGAACTGTATGCAATGACATCACCCTGCATATATGTTACATGATTAAAATCGGTTTTGTGCCTGCATAGTGTATGAGAGCTTTCTTTATCACACCGTGTATCTCTTCAGAATGTTGTCTCAAAGGAACCTTCATTACACCCCTCACATGGCAGACTGTTGGGAATGCCCTGAGTGTGTTTATTTTAAATATTCAGCTTTATCAAAGGTTAGGAGTGTGAATCATTTGAGAGTACAGGATCCGGGCACGGCAGCCACCAGACATTTTTGTCAAACACAGTTACTGGACTCCACAAGCGCAGCAAGACTTCCATGCACCCAATGAAAGCAACTCGAATGCCCCTGACCGCTGGTTGTGTAGTAAAAAGCAGCCGGTGCCTCTGCACCTGCTGCATCATTGAGAGCCATGCCCCAGTGGATGGCATAAACTGATACTGCTGATCGGACACAATCTCCGTGTGCCAGGAAGCTTGTTTCCGGTCCAGGGAAGGCATGGCTTGGCAGTTTGGGCTGGACTGTCCAATGAGGCACAGGGTCAGACTGATTTGCATATGACCATGTCTGAACTGGGGTGGCAGAGTGGGCTAAAGAACGGTGATGGATTGAACCCAGATCTGTTGACTGGGTGTGAGTGTTTGATTGGTTCAGATGCTCCGGTCATCATCACCCCCTTTTGTACCGCTTTGTTTGCCATAATTTGGCAGGGTATGCTCAGACGTGAGTCCCTTGCTCACTTTGCCACTGGATTCAAGCAAGCCTGGCTGAAGACGGCTGAAATGCCAGAAACCGGTCCTAGGAAGCTTGCTTCCGGTCCAGGAAAGGCATGGTGTAACGGGGTACCCTGGGCGCCCTCCCAGGACTGTTCTGGGGCTATGGAAGGGGTCACGGGGACCCGGCAGGAATTCACACTTCCAACCCCCCCTCTTATCATCCACAGCAATCGAACATCGGCGGAGCCGATTACAGACTCAGAGACAGTGAGGAGGACGACTGACCCTTTAATCCCCGAGCTGTGGGAGACTGGGCGGGACCTACCAACGACGGACCGCCTTCAAATGCGGAAGTAACGGACGACCTAGTGTGCTTGTACACCGGGAGTGGAGAGAGAGCGGAGTTGCAGAGAAACGAGGAACAGAGCAAGCGGAGGAGCCTAGGAGCCGAGAGGAAACGACCGGAGGAGAGAGGAAGGACCGAAGACCCCGAGAAGGAGGAGAAGCCAGGAGGACAACGATTCTGCGAGTCGCCCAGCCATACACCCAGGGGAGGTGTATGGCTCGCCCAGGTTTGTGATAAAATCAAGGGCTGGGTGGAACGGAGGGGCGGTCCCTTTGTGTAACATTGGTATACCAATTCCCGGTTCCCTTTACCCGAGCACTACCCCTCCTTGCACTGTCATAAGTTGCTTGACACTCGGGTTCTGGTTGACTCCTCACTCCCTGCCCCTTTTGCAGTGTTAAACACGATAGCAATACTAACAAGGTGCTCTCTTTTGTTTGTGGGTTCGGCGGACGGAGAGCCAAGGCGGACTCGGACGACTGGACGACCCGAAGAAGCCCGGATGGCTATCGGAGGACAGAAAACCCCAAGCCCCGGAGCAGACAATCAACAAGAAGCCGTTCCCCGCGACGGACCCCCTTCCATAGAAAGACCTGTACTGACTATCTTTATGCCACAATAAAACCTTCACTAACTAAAACCCGACTGCTGCCCCTTCCTACCGTGTCCCGTGCGCCCGAGCCCACTACAGTGGTGGAGAATGCGGGCATAAGCACCATCTGTGTAGAGAAGATGGACACCGTCATCGAACAATTAGTGAAAGGACAAGAACGCCTAGAGTGGGTAGCGGAACAGCAGCTTACCTCGGTCCAGGCCGACAGGGACATCCTAAAGGAGGCACTCGCAGCCCGCCCCTCCCCGACATGGGTGGACCCGACCTCACAGGGGGCACCGAAGACCGACTCATACCACATGGGACTGCCGCCGTTTCCCTACAGAAGTACATCCCGGGTGAGGACCCAGACTCCTTCCTCCTAAATTTTGAGCGTGCTGCCCGGGCATGCGGATGGCCCATAAGTAAGTGGCCTTTCTTCCTGGCTCCGCTGTTGGTGGGAGAAGCCCAAGCAGCATACCAGGTGGCGAATCCCACAGGGGATACCCCCTATCCAGAGGTGAAAAGGATCATCCTAGACCAACTCGGTCTAGACGCCAAAGCCTATAGGCTAAGTTTCCGTAAGGAAAGAGGCGCCCCTGGAGAGAATCCAAAAACCCTGTTCGTACGCTTGAAAATGGCCGCGGACAAATGGCTGAACCCCTCCACAAGCACCAAGGAGGATATCATGGACCGTGTCTATCTGGAGCAGTACCTAAAGGCCCTCCCCTATGCTACCCAAATATGGCTGCGCCAGCACCACAATCTGACTACCGCTCAGGCCGTAGACATGGCCGCGACGTTTGCCCGGGCACAGCCCAAAGCCCCTGGGTGGGAGCCCGAGAAAAAACGCACAAGATGGCCCCCAAACCGGAGAAACGACCCTTACGTACCATGGAGCCCCCTCGACCAAGACCCTGGAGACCGGAGAACAACGGAAATACAGGCCCGCAGTGTTTTGAGTGCGGTAACTGGGGACATATCGCACGCTTATGCCCCAAGCAAAGACCCCCGGACGAACCCATGAAGGTGGGATACCTTCCCCGCTCCGTTCTCTTCTCGGCTGAAATGGGGAGCACATACAGAGTAAGTGTCAGGGTGAATGGGACCACTTTACAGGCCTTGTTGGACTCGGGGTGTAGGCAATCGGTCATCTTGAGTAAACATGTACCCCTTTCACAATACATTCCCAAACAGAGGGTAAACATTAGGTGTGTCCACGGGGATGTGAGACCGTATCCCATAGCCACGTTCTCATTCAGCCCCTGACGGGAAACCCCCAGACTGTACGAGTGGGGGTGTTGGCTTCACTGCCCGAAGACCTGATCATAGGGACCGACAATCCCCGCTTTATAAACCTGTTAAAAAAAAGCCTAGACATGGTGGAGCAGCCTTCCCACTCCCCAGCCCTCTTACGACGCCCCTGCCCCGCCTTGCTGTCCCAGGAACCCTGGGGGATGGACAGAAGCTTCCGATTTGCCCAGTCCAATGACCATACCCTGTTTAACGTCTGGGAATAAGCCCATCAAGGACAAGAGGACAATCCCGACCAATACCCCCGGTTCGTCATACGACAAGAACTACTATACCGACAAGGAGGTCCCGATGACCCTGCTCAACAGATACGCACCTCTGTTTACCACCCACAAACGGATGGCCTCGTGTAGCGGTACAACCGCACCCTCAAGACAACCCTCAGGAAAATGCTGGAGGTGAGCGGCGCTGAGTGGGACCAGCTGTTACCCCTCTCACTGTACGTCATTCGGGGGCAACGACAGAGCAGCCTCAGCGTTTCTGCATTCGAACTGCTATATGGCAGACAACCACGCTCATTACTCGAAATGACCAGAGACGCGTGGGAAAATGAGATCCCCGAGGAGACCGCCAATACTCTGGAGTATGCACGGAGCCTAAAAGCAAAGCTGGGAAAACTCCGAGACCTAGCGTATACTCACTTAGAAGAAAGCCAAAGACGGCAGAAAATGGCTTACGATAGAGGAAAGAAGTGGCGGCACCTGAAAGTGAATGACTGAGCCCTGGTCCTCCTTCCATCATCTACCCAGAAGTTCCGTGCTGAATGGGTAGGCCCACATAAAGTGATTGAGACCATAGGAAGGACGAGCTACAAACTACAGATGGGGCCCCATAAAACTCAGATATACCATATCAACATTTTGAAGAAATGGCTGGGTCCCCTGCCCTCGGGAGTGCATCTTGCGACCGCTCCGCCCAGCACGTACACAAGAGAACAATTAGTGGTCAACGAGGAACTGACCCTTCAACAGCAGAAGGAGTTTCAGGAAATCCTAAACAGACATGACGGTCTGTTCTCTAATATCCCAGGAAAGACGACTTTGGCCGAACATTGCATAGATACCCCTCCTGGTAAAGTCGTGAAAATACGCCCGTATCGAGTACCTGCTTCTCGACGTATGGCTATCCGAACTGAGGTGCAGGATATGCTGGAGCTAGGGGTCATCCGCCCCTGCAAGAGCAACTGGTCCAGTCCAATCGTCATGATACCAAAACCAGACGGAACCCGCCGCTTTTGTATGGATTTCAGGGCCTTGAATGAAATCTCTGCTTTTGACGCCTATCCGATACCTCGTGTAGACGACCTCATCGAACGCTTGGGTGATGTCCAGTACATCACCACGTTGGACCTCACCAAGGGATACTGGCAAGTGCCCCTTAGGGAGGAAGACAGACGGAAGACGTCCTTCAGTACGGATGATGGGCATTTTGAGTTTACAGTCCTCCCTTTCGGGCTACACGGAGCCCCAGCCCCGTTCCAGCATCTGATGAACTCCGTTCTGAAGGAGGTATCGGATTTCGCATCGGCATACTTAGATGACATCGTGGTACACAGTCCGTCCTGGCCCGCTCACCTCAGGCACCTACATGAGGTCTTCCGAGCAAGGCCGGTCTAAAGATTAACTCAAAGAAATCCAAGGTGGCGTATCAGAAGGTGAAGTATCTGGGGTACGTACTGGGACATGGACTCATCGAACCCCAGATCGAGAAGATACGGGCTATAGCAGACACTCCATTCCCCTATACTAGAAAAGTGATGAGGGCCTTTCTGGGGCTTGTGGGATACTACCGGCGGTTCATCCCTCAGTTCTCCGACATAGCCGCCCCCCTTACGGACACCTTGAGGCATCCGGGGAAATCTACCTCACCGATCCTGTCCACAGACGCCATGCTGGAAGCCTTCCAACACCTCAAGCGCCTCATCACTTCAGCCCCCGTCCTGACCTCCCCTGACTTTTCCCGGCCCTTTACACTACACACGGACGCCTCAGATTACGGCATAGGTGCTGTCCTCCCCCAGGTAGGGCCGGACGGAGCTGACCACCCTATACTGTACGTGAGCAGGAAGCTGTTCCCTCGGGAACTCAAGTACGCCACTATAGAAAAGGAATGCCTGGCAGTCAAGTGGGTTGTGGAGAAATTTGCCTACTACCTGGAGGGGCACCCATTTACCCTGTTCACCGACCATGCCCCCTTGCTATGGATGGCTCGCAACAAGTCCAATAATCAACAGGTGATGCGGTGGTTCCTGTCCCTTCAGCCCTATTCCTTTGTGGTGCGTCATCGGAGGGGCTCGGACAATGTGGGGGCTGACTTTCTCTCGAGACATCCGCTCCCCGATCGTGAGCGTCCTATGGGGAGGTGTGTAACGGGGTACCCTGGGCGCCCTCCCAGGACTGTTCTGAGGCTATGGAAGGGGTCACGGGGACCCGGCAGGAATTCACGCTTCCAACCCCCCCTCTTATCATCCACAGCAATCGAACATCGGCACAGCCGATTACACACTCAGAGACAGTGAGGAGGACGACTGGCCCTTTAATCCCCGAGCTGTGGGAGACTGGGCGGGACCTACCAACGACGGACCGCCTTCAAATGCGGAAGTAACGGACGACCTGGTGTGCTTGTACACCGGGAGTGGAAAGAGAGCGGAGGTGCAGAGAACGAGGAACAGAGCAAGCGGAGGAGCCTAGGAGCCGAGAGGAAACGACCGGAGGAGAGAGGAAGGACCGAAGACCCCGAGAAGGAAGAGAAGCCAGGAGGCCAACGATTCTGCGAGTCACCCAGCCATACACCCGGGGGATGTGTATGGCTCGCCCAGGTTTGTGATAAAATCAAGGGCTGGGTGGAACGGAGGGGCGGTCCCTTTGTGTAACATTGGTATACCAATTCCCGGTTCCCTTTACCCGAGCACTACCCCTCCTGGCACTGTCATAAGTTGCTTGACATACGGGTTCTGGTTGACTCCCCACTCCCTGCCCCTTTTGCAGTGTTAAACACGAGAGCAATACTAACAAGGTGCTCTCTTTTGTTTGTGGGTTCGGCGGACGGAGAGCCAAGACGGACTCGGACGACCGGATGACCCAAAGAAGCCCGGACAGCTATCGGAGGACAGAAAACCCCAAGCCCCGGAGCAGACAATCAACACGAAGCCGTTCCCCGCGACGGACCCCCTTCCATAGAAAGACCTGTACTGACATACTTTATGCCACAATAAAACCTTCACTAACTAAAACCCGACTGCTGCCCCTTCCTACCGTGTCCCGTGCGCCCGAGCCCGCTACACATGGCATGGCAGTTCGGGGCTGGACTATTCCCATGAGGCACAGGGTCAGACTGATTTGCAGATGGCCATGTCTGCACAGAGTGGGCTAAAGAACGGTGATGGATTAAACCCAGATCAGTTGAATGGGTGTGAGTGTTTGATTGGTTCAGATGCTCCGTCCATCACCACCCCCTTTTGTACCGCTTTGTTTGCCATAAGTTGGCAGGGTATGCTCAGATGTGAGTCCCTTGCTCACTTTGCCACTGGATTCAAGCAAGCCTGGCTGAAGACGGCTGAAATGCCACAAACCGGTCCTAGGAAGCTTGTTTCCGGTCCAGGGAAGGCATGGCTTGGCAGTTCGGGCTGGACTGTTCCCATGAGGCACAGGGTCAGACTGATTTGCATTTTACCATGTCTGTCCTTGGATGGCAAAGTGAGCTATAAAACGGTGATGGAGTATTCTCAGATCTGTTGATTGGGTGTGAGTGTTTGATTGGTTCAGATGCTCCGTCCATCACCACCCCCTTTTGTACGGCTTTGTTTGCCATAAGTTGGCAGAGTATGCTCAGACGTGAGTCCCTTGCTCACTTTGCCACTGGATTCAAGCAAGCCTGGCTGAAGACGGCTGAAATGCCAGAAACCAGTCCTAGGAAGCTTGTTTCCAGTCCAGGGAAGGCATGGCTTGGCAGTTAGGGCTGGACTGTTCCCATGAGGCACAGGGTCAGACTGATTTGCATATGGCCATTTCTGAACTGGAGTGGCAGAGTGGGCTAAAGAACGGTGATGGATTAAACCCAGATCTGTTGACTGGGTGTGAGTGTTTGATTGGTTCAGATGCTCTGTCCATTACCACCCCCTTTTGTACCGCTTTGTTCACCATACGTTGGCAGGGTATGCTCAGACGTGAGTCCCCTGCTCACTTCGCCACTGGATTCAAGCAAGCCTGGCTGAAGACGGCTGAAATGCCAGAAACCAGTCCTAGGAAGCTTGTTTACGGTCCAGGGAAGACATGGCTTGGCAGTTCGGGCTGGACTGTTCCCATGAGGCACTGGGTCAGACTGATTTGCATGTGGTCATGTCTGAACTGGGGTGGCAGAGTGGGCTAAAGAACGGTGATGGATTAAACCCAGATCTGTTGACTGGGTGTGAGTGTGTGATTGGTTCAGATGCTCTGTCCATCACCACCCCCTTTTGTACCACTTTGTTCGCCATAAGTTGGCAGGATATGCTCAGACGCGAGTCCCTTGCTCACTTTGCCACTGGATTCAAGCAAGCCTGGCAGAAGACGGCTGAAATGCCAGAAAACGGTCCTAGGAAGTTTTTTCCGGTCCAGGGAAGGCATGGCTTGGCAGTTCGGGCTGGACTGTTCCCATGATTTGCATATGGCCATGTCTGAACTGGGGTGACAGAGAAGGCTAAAGAACGGTGATGGATTAAACACAGATCTGTTGACTGGGTGTGAGTGTTTGATTGGTTCAGATGCTCCGTCCATCACCACCCCCTTTTGTACCGCTTTGTTTGCCATAAGTTGGCAGGGTATGCTCAGATGTGAGTCCCTTGCTCACTTTGCCACTGGATTCAAGCAAGCCTGGCTGAAGACGGCTGAAATGCCACAAACCGGTCCTAGGAAGCTTGTTTCCGGTCCAGGGAAGGCATGGCTTGGCAGTTCGGGCTGGACTGTTCCCATGAGGCACAGGGTCAGACTGATTTGCATATGGTCATGTCTGAACTGGGGTGGCAGAGTGGGCTAAAGAACGGTGATGGATTAAACCCAGATCTGTTGATTGGGTGTGAGTGTTTGATTGGCTCAGATGCTCCGGTCATCACCACCCCTTTTGCACCGCTTTGTTAGCCATAATTTGGCAGGGTATGCTCAGACGTGAGTCCCTTGCTCACTTTGCCACTGGATTCAAGCAAGCCTGGCTGAAGACGGCTGAAATGCCAGAAACCGGTCCTAGGAAGCTTGTTTCCGGTCCAGGAAAGGCATGGCTTGGCAGTTCCGGCTGGACTGTTCCCATGAGGCACAGGGTCAGACTGATTTGCAGATGGCCATGTCTGCACTGAGTGGGCTAAAGAACGGTGATGGATTAAACCCAGATCTGTTGAATGGGTGTGAGTGTTTGATTGGTTCAGATGCTCCGTCCATTACCACCCCCCTTTTGTACCGCTTTGTTCGCCATAAGTTGGCAGGGTATGCTCAGACGTGAGTCCCTTGCTCACTTTGCCACTGGATTCAAGCAAGCCTGGCTGAAGACGGCTGAAATGCCAGAAACCGGTCCTAGGAAGATTGTTTCCGGTCCAGGGAAGGCATGGCTTGGCAGTTCGGGCTGGACTGTTCCCATGAGGCACAGTGTCAAACTGATTTGCATATGGCCATGTCTGAACTGGGGTGGCAGAGTGGGCTAAAGAACGGTGATGGATTAAACCCAGATCTGTTGACTGGGTGTGAGTGTTTGATTGGTTCAGATGCTCCGTCCATTACCACCCCCTTTTGTACCGCTTTGTTCGCCATAAGTCAATGTCAATGTCAATGTCAAAGGTTCTTATATAGCGCCTTATCACCGCACGGTCTGAAGGCGCTTGCTTTGGGAACCCGTCCTGGCTTTTTCCCTGTGAGATAAACCCTACTGAGCATCCCCAAGGTGAAAGCCAGGCATCCCGCCACGGGGGGGTCGTAGTGGAGATTAAGCAAGCTATTGCCCTGAGTTGCAGAGTGTGAACCCGTGATTCGAGTAGGCACCGAAGCGAGAATTATCGAGTCCGTGGACAATTGGGCTCAAGACCCAGCCGCGTCGGGAATTGAACCCTGGTCCCGGGTCTGACCTCTGCTTCAGGGTCTGCCTCCTCTAACCAGTGAGCCACACTTCTCCACAAAGTTGGCAGGGTATGCTCAGATGTGAGTCCCTTGCTCACTTTGCCACTGGATTCAAGCAAGCCTGGCTGAAGACGGCTGAAATGCCAGAAACCTGTCCTAGGAAGCTTGTTTCCGGTCCAGGGAAGGCATGGCTTGGCAGTTCGAGCTAGACTGTTCCCATGAGGCACAGGGTCAGACTGATTTGCATATGGCCATGTCTGAACTTGGGTGGCAGAGTGGGCTAAAAAACGGTGATGGATTAAACCCAGATCTGTTGACTGGGTGCGAGTGTTTGATTGGTTCAGATGCTCCGTCCATCACCACCCCCTTTTGTACCACTATGCTGTTAGGGGCATATCTCAGGCAGGAAAACACTGTCTAGAGCACAATCTGCCTGTGATTGACTCCTGAACCACGTAAATGCCTTTTAAACATTTGGGATCCAAATGATCTGTCCAAGTACGGACTGATAAGGGGTACCTTAGCCATCATGGTGGCGAAAAGAGACATAGCGCAAAGGTGGGGCGCTCCGGAACTGCCCAAGTTAGCACAATGGAGCAGGAACATGGACCTGTTAATGTTTACAGAACCGGCGGTATATGTGAATAGGGCTTGTCCGCATAAGTGGAACAAGGTATGGACCTTCTGGAATTTATATAGGGGAGACTTGTGTGATCCATTGCCAGAAGAGGAAGATGCCAGCTCCGATGAAGAGATAGAGGGGGGTTGGGACTGAAACTGTTGACCTAACAACCACAAGAGAGTGCGTGGTGGGGATTCTCACTCGATGCTGTTACTATGAACTCTGATTCTAGACAATTGAATAACCGAACTCTTGGTAGGACTATTGTCGTATTGATTGTCAACGTGCATGTTTGTTACAAGTTAATTATAAAAAAAGTTTAAAAAAATACTAGACCTAGAGGTGATCCGGTACACGAACTGCTTGCTCTATGTACACCTTATTTTACCGCGCCGCTGGACCCCAGGGGTGTTGGCTGAAGGGCTGTGTTAAACGGACAAGATTGCACGGAAATTGTACATAACGCGGCCGGCCCTTGAGGGTGTAGGCTGAGTGCTATGTCATTACAGAAGTATACAATAAAGGTGTTTAAAAAAAAAATCATTGAGAAAAACCGTGGCAAAGTTATCCAGCAGTTTCATCCCTAATTCCACGGCCGGGGCTGCCCCGTATTCACTGTGAATCTGTTTTAGCATATCAGGCAAAACAGCAATGGATGGCGTATCATGTGTTGTGGTATACACTGCAGTGAACACTGTGCCCCATGAGACACAATCTTGTACTGGAGGAACCATTCCTAAAGGTAGGCATTTTGTGAGAATTCTATCTTTTTCTTGCGGTCCCAAATAGGGAAATACTGCTTCGAGCTGATTTGCTTTTTGTGAAATCCAGAACGGAATTTCCTCACGTACAGTGGGAATCTTTCCCATTATTGAATTAATAATTACCGTACTAATTGTCTGCATTGCCAAATGCAGTTGTGCAGCTTGAACATTCCTTGCTGGGTTTAGTGCCATTGATTGCATGACGTGCTGTGTCATACTTCTATATAACCAATCTACACCGGTGTATAGTGCACGTATAAGGTCGTAGGTTTAGGTCTGATATGTGTGGACACTATGTGTAGCCAGCCAATATGGGCCATGTTGCCCCTTCATTGCTGATGGGACCCAGTCTGATGCTCACTCCAGTATGTGGGAGGGCGATTTGGAACCAATTTGCGTGTTCCTGGTATGTGAGCAGTAAGCATAAGCTGAGAACTGCTTGTACAGTGTATTTATGAAACTGTCTAGATTGGCTGTTAATTTCTGGAAATGCTACCCATGAATGGATAGCTCTGTTGTATACGTTTCGTAAGCCTCTACCATGAAGGTAACATCTCCACCTGTAGCTTGGAGCCCATTATGTTGTAACATTTGTGTTACGGCATGTCTACTATTTACTAGTACGTTTGTTGGTTGCGCGTTAGCCATGTTGACTTGTGGAATTCAGAGAAGGTAACTATAGTGGGATGATCCTTTTAAAGGTTCAAACTTGAACAATCTACAGTCAAAAACAGGAGTCCCCTATTTAGCGGAGGATGATGTATCCCTAACACCATAGTTGACTCCAGTTAATTGGTGAGTAGGGTCTTTGGGCACACTAAAGAACACTACTTGCATGAACCATCGAATAAGTGCCCAAACTAGTTCCTACTTTCTCAGTAAGACTGTGCATTTGGGCAAAATAAGCGTCAAAACTATATGGCACTGAGTCTGCACATACCATCAGAATATGTTGACCTAATTCCTCACTAGCTCACAGTGCACCATCTGGGCTTCTAAACTGAAAGGGTACCAGATTTCTTTCTTTTTTTTACAGAGTTTTATATAGCGCGACCTTGGTTCGAATGGGGTATCAGAGCGCTTTACATAGAACCAGTTGCATTATATGAGGACACATTCATTTTTGTTAGGCACAGGGAGATTAAGTGATTTGCCCAGAATCACAGGATGTTCAGCGTCATTGTCGAGACTTGAACCTAGTTCCCCAGATTCTAGGTCGGACGCCATAGCCGCTAGGCCAACTCCTCTCCCCAGATGGTGTCTGAAACCTCAGAACATGACAACCCTAATTCCCCCAAGGAAGTCGTGCCAATAAATCTTTCCCTTTCATTTGTCACTCAGGCATGGCGAAAGAGGTACACAAGAAATATTTATTGAGGAGACTGGAATCTTGCATAAAATATATGCACTGCAATGATTAATGGAATGAAGCAAATCAATGTCACCAACATGACAACACTGTTGAACAGGATAATACCAACATTGTACAATTGCATTATATTATATGAATACAAATACATATTAATGTACTCCTACCTATCTTTGCCCATACTAATGAGTATAGGTGTGCTTATCTGCCAGATCCCCCAGAGTGGTCTAACTCCCCATTAACCTGTGTGCTTGTATCATCCGACAGCCAGGTCTGGTGAAGAGCAGGCTGCCGTCCTTTTCAGGACAGGGATGGAATCCAGCTGGGGCAGAATTCAGGCATGGAGAGATCATAACAATCCTATTGAAATACTCCTCTGACTAAGCAAGGGCTCATGTAGTTTATATAATAAACAAAACCCAAGCAATCAGTGCCTGAGCTCTGGACTGGTCACATCTTGTTTATTCTTCCCACCCAGGGCTGTCATCTAACAGACAACAATCCATAACATTGTTTGCACAGAGTGCCGGAGACCTTGTACAAAGTGTTCTAAGAGATAATAATGTGCCTACAAAGAAATGAACATGTAAGCAATTATTTTCTGAGTAGGCTGATGTGCAAGCAAAATGTGTTACAAAAGTCACTGTTTAAAAAGATGTCAACTTTAAACGTGAATATGTAAAATGGAAGTGTTTGTGCCCAGGGCCTGTGTTTGTGCCCAGGGCCTATGCAACTACACAACATCACTGGGGGAGTCCAATCTGCCTTATGTTAAATCAAAGTACTAAAGAATTTGGCTGCACCCAGCTTGTCAATAAGGTCATCTGCTCTTGGAATGGGGTGTGCATCAGTTTTAGTGACTGTATTTAAACCCCTATAATCCACACAGAATCCCATCTCTGTTGTTCTACCTTTGGAATGAGGTTTGGGGACCAGTACCACTGAGCTAGCCTAGGGACTGTCAGAGGGTTCAATCACCCCTAACTCTGTTACCTTGCGGACCTCAGTCTTAATGCAAGCTTTGAATTGATCAGACAGTCTGTATTTTTTGTTTTTGACAGGAATGCTGTCACAAGTGTCTACACCATGGGTACACCAGCAAAGAGCTCAGCAAACTGGTCTAGGACTTGCCTGCAGTCAGCTTGTTGTTGGTAAGTAAGAGAGTCAGATAAGACAATACCCTCTACTGAACCATCTTGTGGGTTACTTGACAATAGGCCAGGGAGATGTTCACTTACCTAATCCTGGCTGCCATTAGTAACCATTAGCATGGAAGTGTCAGCTCTGTCCTGGTGTGGATTTGGGCGATTTACATAGAGAACTCCATGAGAACTCCTATGGGTGCCTAAGTCTACCAAGTAGGAGAGTTTCCCATTTCTTCTACAGAATGGGATAGAGCCCAGTCCGCTTGCCCTGGAGGCCCTGGGAGCCACAAGTTCCCAACACCCACACCAAGAGACCTGGTGATACTCTACCAGTGCTGACATTTGGTTCCTGGCTCGCCTCCAAATGTTAGTTTTCTCTCATCATGTACTCAGCCATGCGTGAACGGAGGCCCACTACATAGCCTGCTATATCCTGTTTGGGCTCTTTGTAAGGTTTCATCCACCCTTCCCTCACCAGACTTAGAGGTCCCCTTTCAGGATGGCCAAATAAAAGTCCAAAAGGTTTGTATCCGACCCCCTTTTGTAGCACATCTCTGTTGGCAAACAAAAGACAAGGTAAGAGCATCCCGTCTCCTTCTGATTTTTTTAGGGAGGCCCATTATCATGCCTTTCATGGTATTGCTGAACCTTTCAATTAAACCCATGATCTGAAAGTAATAGGGGGTAGGGAACTTGCAGCTCACACCACAATCACCCCACATAACTTTTAGGTATGCAGACATGAAATCTGCCCTCTATCAGAGATCACCTCTTTAGAAAATACCCTGGAGAAGATTGCAAAGAGGGCCTTTGCCACTGCAGAGGCAGTAAAAGTTCTGAGGGGGGTTGCCTCTGGATACCTAGTGGCATGGTCCACTACCACTAGAATGAATCTGTTCTCAGATGCAGTTTAAAGGTCAGGGGGACCAACAATGTCAATACTTACCCTTGCACAGGGAATCCCAACCACTGAAAGTGGAATTAATGGAGCCTTTGGTTGAGCCCCTGTCTTGCCACTGGCTTGACAAGTGACACAGGAGCGACACAAATCCCTCAGTTTTTCAGACATCTGGGGCCAAAAGAATTGGGCAACCAACCTGTCCCAGGTTTTGGTTTGTCCCAAATAAGGGGATGTCATGTGCTAAGGTCAGGCTAAACTCTCTGCACAATTGGGGGACCACCACTCTCCGGGCTGTCCTTGGTTTGGTGTCCCGGACCTCATTGTACAGGAGCCCATCTTCAGGTAGACCCTATGGGTGCCACAGGGGGAACATCCTTTACAACAAAACTTTTACCACGCACTACCATTACAACCCAGGAATTACAACGAAAATCGTTACAACGACTTTCGATGGAGGGCGCTGTTGGATAGGGAATAGTTTAATTTTCTATCCATCACCTTCCCTACTATCCACGGGGACTGGAGTTGGAATAGAAAATTAAACTACTCCACTATCCAGCGCCCCCTAACTCAAGTCGCTGTAACGACTTGTATTGTAATACCTGCGTTGTAAAGGCATGCGTGGTAAAAGCATGCGTTGAAACGTCATACATCCGTGCCACAGACATTTCCAACTTCTTGCCTTGCAACTTGATGCCAGAGGCCTTCAAAAGTCGGGCACATCTTTTGCCCTTGGCACAGGCACACTCTGGAGGATCCCTCTGCACGTAGAAGCTCTGCCAAGTTAGGCAGAAGCTGCAGTTCCCACCTCAGGCACCAGGGCATCTCCCTCAGGAGAACTCTACCCCCAGTCCTCTGATTTCTTTGAAGCTAACTTAGCAGAGTTCTTGCCCTTTCTCTTGCTCTGAGTGCCTTGGTCCACTATTTCAGGATCCAAGTCCCCATGACTACCCTGATGTGCTACTTTGTACCCCATTCAGGGAGACACAACATTCCTGCATGAGCCTTCCTTTCAATTTCTGCCCAAGCAGAAGTCTCCAGATCATTTCCCAACAGACACTACACTGGGATGACGGGGGACACAGCCACCTTCTTTAAGCCAGTAACCTCTTGTAGTAAGCTGGCTATGTATATACTATACCAAAGTAAGGTATAATGTGCACAGAGTCCAGGGGATCCCTAGAGGTACAGGAGAGGCTAAATTAGATATTCACTAACAGCTCTCTTTGTGGTAGTCTGGTGGAGCAGTTAGGCTTATCAGGAGGGTGTGTTAAGCCTTTATTGTATTCAGTCAATCAGGGCTGATGGCACACGCTCAGAGACTGAATCCAGACCAACTAGGTAAGTATAAAAAAGGTATACTTATGTTTCATTTCTAGAACCAAGCAGGACACAGCACAGGTTGGTAGAATATACTTTCAAATGCAAAACTTTACAAAGAAATGCAGTTGCAAAATGGAATTGCAATCGTTACAGGATTGTATTTGCCTTTAAAACAGTTTAGAATACATAGAAATAACTTTTCAGTTACTTTGAGTATTTAAGGTGATATGCCGAGATATCACAAACTAGAGTCTACAACTTACATGTAAGTACGACAATTCTGAGTTTAAAGCAAAGTTAATTTGTTTTCAATGCAAAAGTTCAGTTTGACAGAACAATTTAGGAACAACCTTCACAACCAGTAGCGGTTGGCAGTAGGAGTTTCGGGAGGGCGGAGACGTGGGCAGGGGGAGGGGCAGGGTGGTGGGTAGTAATGTATGGATTACAGAGTTTTACAGGTAAGTAAACATTTGGTGATGCAGTGCATGCAACGAAATTCGTTTTATTTATTTAAATGTTTACTTACCTGTAAAACTCCGTAATCCGTACATTACTACCCCCCCCCACCAAGCCCCTCCCCCTGCCCACGTCATCGCCCTGCTGAAACTCATACTGCCGACCGCTACTGTTCACAACATTGGTTCCTATGCGGAAAAGAAGGTTATCGGTTTGCGGGTAAGTAACCACTTGCAAGAATAGTTTTTGCAAGCTAGAACCAAGGTTCCCCAAGGTTTAGCTAGGCGCTCAAATTGCATCACCAGTGGCACTAGGGCGGCCAGATGCAGAGTGTAGAGGCCAAATGTTAGCCAACTGGGATAAGGGGGCCTTTGATCAGGGGCTGCTTATGAGCAGGCCACACAAGTGTGGAAGCAAGGGGCCCAACAATCACCATATGAGCTGGATCACCAGCGGCACGGAGGCGGCTGGATGCAGAGTTTGCACAGTTTGCAATGGACATCTGCAGGCTCAGGTAGGGAGGCTTTCTGAAGGCGACCACTGGCAGACAAGATATATTGGGTTCTTAGGCGATGCCTGGACACCCAAGGCCGTGGAGCGTTGGATGCAGGGGTGTCTATTATCGTCAGCTCATCTTACCAGCTCCCGTCGCTGTTGGGAGGACCCTTCAGGTTGAGGCTGCAGGTGTCGGCTTGAAGCTCAAGGTAAGTTGGTGATCACCAGATCCCAGGTCAGGGTTGCAGGGGAGACCTCCTTGTGGTGTCGGGCCACTCGAACTCGGGCCATAGGCCTCAGTGCAGAGTGGTGTAGAACCTCAGAGCCGCCTGGTTTCGGTTTCTGGTTTGGAGTCTTTCTTGAGCAAATCCGGTTCTCATGGGAGACAGAGTCTGTGCATTGAGTGCAGGGCAGGTCCTCTGGGTTCTGGGGGCTGCTGGACTCTCCAGGGTTTCTACTGTAGGCAGGTCAGAGTTGGGACAGGCCACTAGGGCTGGGGCCAAAGCAGTTGGTGTGCTCTTCTTCCTGGGTCAGTAGAGCTCTTTAGTCCTTCTTCTTTCTTACTTGAATCTAAGAAAGCAAGGTTCAGGGTTGGCCTTACATACTAAATTTAGAGCGTTTGCAGGGTGTGCATGTCGGGACCAATGAGTCCCTTCCTTGGGGTGGGTGCATTCCTTATCAAGACACCCTCCAGTGGGGGAGGCATGAGCCTCTCCTTGATTGGTTGGTCCCCTCATCTTCAAGATGGAGGGGGCTGAGATGGGTGCCTCACCACGCCTCCTTCACCTGAGGGGTGGGGTCGGCAAAGGTGGGCACACCTCTCTGACTAATGTGGGGGTCAGAACCGGTGGCAGCCAGTTGCTGGGGGCAGCAAAAGGCAGTGGCAGCTTACAAAGGCGGCAGGGTTTAAAGCTTCCCTTTTGTGGATCCAGCTCATCCTGAGGGAGGAGGCATGACAGTTCTGCCCAGGACGGGCTTTGTTTCAGGACCCAGAGAGCGGAGGATCTCTACCTAGGGGTCCAGAAACCCATCTGGTGGTGGCAAACAGCATGCAGCCATTCACAAATCACAACAGAGCTGGTCATTGTTCTGGGTGCTTCTCTAAGAAGCCCTCTTAGTGCATTTTCTATTAAATCCCACGCTAGCACCAATGTGGGTTTAATGTGCTGAGAAAGTCCCTACTAAACATCTCATGTCTCAGTAAAGCCATTATGGAGCTGTAGAGTTCGTAATGACCAACTGCCAGACCATATACTCGTTATAACTTTACTGCACTTACAATGTCTAAAAATAGACTTAGATACTGTAGGGTTCGAGTGCTCATATCATAGTACCCTCACCTGGGGGCTAGTGCAGCCTGTTAGCGGGAGACTTACCTACACCCCAGGCAGTGGGTTGCAGGCATGACAGAGAGGGATGTGTGCCATGTCGACTCTTCACGTTTCTCTGTACCAAAACGCATAGCCTGCAATGGCAGTGTGTGCGTGTCTAGTGACAAATAGGTGCAGCCCTTCAAGGCCTTCTCCGGTCACAATGCCCTTGGTACCTATGTTACCTTTTACAAGAGTCTTACCTGTGATCAGAGATGTGTCAATTGTGGGTACAAAGATACAGCTTTGGGAAAGAACACAGGTCATGGGAACCTGATTGGCAGGGACCCAGTGCACATCAAATCAAAGTGCATCAGATGTCAGTCAAAAATTAGGGGGGTAGCCATGCAAAAAGGGGCACTTTCCTTCACAACCCCTCCTCCCTTACAAGGCACCTATCTGTAGGCAAAATGCAGGCAGGGTAATAGGACATCCCCTCTCCTTTTGAGTTTTTCAGGTAGGCCCATTATTATGCCTTTCAATGTCCTGTTGAATCTTTCAACAAGGTGTAACAATGTAGACTTATCACACTCAGGACTAAGTGGGGTTAAACAAGGTTTTATTGTTCGATAGAGCTTTCTCCTTTTAGCAGTCAAAGTCTTTGGTTTTGGATATGGATGATACGTCTTTGTTCACGCCTTAGATAGCACTCCCGGTTCTCTTACTCGGGTAAGGGCCTCCGTCGCTTAGGAACATAAAAAAACAAAACAAAAGAAAAAGAAAGGAAAAGGCTGTCGCTGCCTTTTCTTATTTGATGCCGAAAGGGAAGGGAGTGAGGGATCACCCGTATCGTGTGCTGCCGTACGAAAGATCTATAGTGCTGGTGTTCAGGAATGGGGAAGCAGTGGGTAATTATAGAGAGAGGGCGAGAACCGTCCTATGCGTCGGACTTCTCCCTCTTCCCAACCCACCCCGCAACTCTTTCCTGTACCTGACTGAGCCACGCTCCTCCGGGAGCGTGGCGGGCATAGCGCTGAGCCAGTGGCCTCCTGGCTTTCCAGGCTTCTCGGTTCCCTCTCGGGCTTCTTTCAGGGCCGTTTTTCCCTCGCCTGGGTTTTCCGGCGTCCTCTTCACAAGCGCTTCCGTCTCTCCTGTGGGTCTCTTTCTCCCCTTACGGCTCTCCTCCTCCCTTATTCGTCCTGAGTAGATGATGTATGCCGAGGAGGCGGCGTCATCAGTAGGTGTATTCCGATTAAAGGGACCGGACCATATTGTATAGGTGTCTGTTCCCAGTTTGGGCCGGTATTGGCTGACCAGTCATCCTGCTGAGAAGGAAAAGGGAGATCATTGGGAGCGAGTTCTGTCCACCAATCTTTCGACAGTACGTTCCCCTTCCGGGCAGGGCAGGAACCGTGACACACTTTCCCCCTTAGATTCTCCCGCTCGGGGAGAGGGATACACGGGACAGGAAGTCGGTGTTCCCATCGTCGGAACCCTTCCGATGTTTCACAGTAAATGTGAAGGGCTGTAGGGACAAGAACCACCAAAGAACTTTATGGATTGTTGCTCATGTTACGGCTCATCCACTGAAGGGGTGCATGGTCCGTGTACAAAGTGAATGCGTGGCCCTCCAGGTAATATCTGAGTTTATCAATAGCCCATTTTACTGCAAGGCATTCCTTCTCTATTGTGAGGTATTTCATTTCCATGGGGAATAGCTTTCTACTGATGTATAGAATAGGATGCTCAACGCCATCAGTGGATATCTGGGAAAGTACGGCCACCTACCCCATAATTGGAAGCATCAGTATGCAGTATGAATGTCCTGGACAAGTCAGGAGAGGTAACACTGGGCTGGTTGTAATTGCCCTTTTGAGTTCACCAAAAGTGTCTAACATTCGTTTAGTAGGTTTCAGTAAAGCATGTGATTTTATATCCTTCTGTAGGGTATCCATCAAGGGGCCCACCAACTCGGAGTATTGGGAAATGAAGCATCTATAGTACCCTAGTAACCCTAGAAAAGCTCTCATTTCTCTCTTTGTAGTGGAGAATGGGGTTTCCACTATTGCTCTCACTTTCTCGTCCTGCGGAGCTATCACCCCGTGACCTAGAATAAAGCCCAGATATTTGACATTTCGGAAACCCAACCCGTGATTTCTTGGCGTTCACATGTAATCCGGCTTGTTGTAAGGACTGTAAGATTTGCTGCATGTGACCTAAATGGTCTTCCCAAGTGGCACTAAACACCACAGTGTCATCAAGATAGGCTGATGAAAAGGACTGGTGTTCGCGGAGGAACTCGTTCATCAGTCGTTGGAAAGTAGCTGGTACTCCGTGGAGGCCGAACGGGAGTACTGTGAATTCATACAGCCCGTCTGGTGGAACAAAGGCTGTTTTGTTTTTATGTGCTTCTCTTAGAGGAACCTGCCAATATCCCTTGGTGAGATCCAAGGTGGTTATGTAGCTCACCTCTCCCAACTTCTTCATCAATTCGTCTACCCGGGGTATTGGGTAGGCATCAAAGGTGGATATCGAATTGAGAGCTCTAAAGTCCATACAAAACCTTATAGAATCATCCGGTTTGGGAACCATAACTATAGGTGACAACCACTCGTTTTTTGAGGGTCGAATGAGCCCCACCTCCAGCATGTTTTGGACCTCGTTCTGGATAACCTGTCTCCTAGCCGTCGGTATGTGATATGGTTTTTGTTTAATGACTCTACCTGGAATAGTTTCTATCACATGCTCAGTTAGGGTTGTTCTCCCTGGTTGATTCGAAAAGATAGAGGAGAAAGTTTTTAAGAGGGACTCAAGGGATTGCCGCTCTGTTTCTGCAGGTCGTCGTTGACGACCAATTGGTCCAACGTATGTGTGGGAACGTGCTGTGACGGTATGGAGAGGTGTGCTGCTGTGGGCAAGGGACCTAACCATTTTTTAGCAGATTTATGTGGTATGTCTGGATACGTGAGGGTTTTACCTGTACTTTATAGCTGGTGTCTCCCATGGTACCCACTATTTTATATGGGCCTTGCCATTATGATTTAAACTTACTGGCGGAGGATGGTAACAAGACTAAGACCCAGTTGTTAACAGCTAAACGCCTCCACCTTTTCCCCTTATCGCAAAAATGTTTTTGTTTTTCTATGTTTCCTTCCAAGTGGGAATAGGCCAGATCCCGTAATTTCCCTATTTTGGATCTCAACTTCTGGGTATATTAAAAAAAAAACCTTGTCTCCTCCTCTCCTTCCTTTTCCCAGGCCTCTTTGGTCACTTCAAGCAAGGACCTTGGTTGTCTCCTGTATAGCATCTCAAAAGAGAATCACCCTAGGCTGCTCTGTACTTGATTTCTGACTACATATAGGGCTAATGGGAGCAGCTGATAACACTCCTTGCCTTCACTATGGAGCATTTTCTTGAGAACCGATTTTAGTGTCCTGTTATAGCGCTCTACCAGTCCATCAGTTTGGGGGTGGTACACTGAAGTTTTAATGTGACAAAGATTCAAGGTCTGACAAACCTCCTTCATAAGCCGAGAGATGAAAGGGGTACCTTGATCAGTTATAATTTCCATAGGAAACCCCACCCTAGAGAATAGCTCTATGAGTTTCTCAGTGATGTTGTGAGTAGTTGGGGATTTTAGGAGAAAAGCTTCAGGATAACGGGTGGAATAGTCTACTATCACTAGAGCATACTAGTGTCCCTTCCGAGTTTTGGGAAGGGGCCTAATAAGATCCATACCCACCCGCTCGAATGGGGTACCTATCACTGGGAGTGGTCGTAGCAGAACTGGGGGAGGACGATAGGTGTTTTCCTCTGACATGTGTCACATTCCTGGCAATATTTCCTTATGTCTCCGTAGACCATGGGCCAGTAGAAGTGTCTCAATACGTTTTGTGAGGTCTTCTCAGCTCCAATATGTCCTGCAGTGAGATGGGAACGGGAGAAAATAACATCTGCTCTCTAAAGGCCAATGGGACAAGTAATAGGCAGGGTCATCCATGGTCCCTTTCCGGTACAATAACCCTTGAGTAATGTGAAAGTGGGGATATGTAGGGGTAGGGTTGTCCTTGGTGTTATGTGCATTCTGCCAGGCAGTCAGGAGAGTGAGATCGTTCATCTGAGCGAACTTAAAACTATCTAAAAGCCAGGGTTCAGGAGTGAGGAGAGCTGGGAGTGCTCTATCCCCCTCCTTCTGCCCCTGAACGGTCTTTAGGAACATCCCAAGGAACTCGGGGTTATCTGTCCCAATTATCAGCTCTTCTGGTAGATCAGCTAAAACAGCCACCCTAACTGCATGGCGAGAGCCTGTAGACCGGGTAATCGTTACCTTGGCTATGGGATACGGTTTCACATCTCAATGTACACATCTAACATGAACCAGTGCATCTGGTATGATCTGTGTGGGTTTTATTAGATCCACTTGAATTACCGACTGTCTACACAGAATCCAGGAGGGCCTTTACTGTTTTTTCATTCACCTCAACACTAACATAGAAAGCGCTCCCAAGTTCGGCACTTAGGGGATATACCCTACTTCCATATGTTCTTCTGTTTGCTTTTTCCGGGGACAAATGCGGGCTATGTGGGCCCCAAACACCACAGTCAAAGCATTGCGGTCCTTTATATGGGGGGACGTCAACCTTCAGGGGTCTGCCTCGTAGAGGTTCAAGCGGGGGTCTGTTATTCATTTTCTCCGCCTTTCCTTGAATAGGTCTGTTTGTTTTTTCTGGCTCCCAAGGAAGTGACCGAGGTTGGGCCCGTGAGAAGGTGGTGGCCATCTCGACAGCCTGCTCTATGGTGAGCTGTGTATGCTGGCGGAGCCACCTCTGGGTGTTGAACAGAAGAGCCTCTAGATATAGCTCGAGATAAATGCGATTCATTATCTCTTCCTTAGTGCTCTCGCTGGGCCTCAACTATTTGTCAGCCGCGGCTTTCAACCGAAAGAACAATGTTTTGGCATTTTCCCAGAGAGCTCCTCTTTTTTCCTGAATCGTACCCTGAAGGTCTCCGCATCCATTCCTAGATGATCTAGGATGATTTCCTTAATTTCTGGTATGCGGCTTGAGTTTCGCCCTTCAATAGAGTAGCTAAGAAGAACGGCCATTTTTCCAGCGGCCAACCGCAGGCCCTGGCCGCCCTTTCAAAGTTTAAAAGAAAGGCATCAGGATCTTCGCCATTTACATATTTCTGCAATGCCTGAGGGATTCTGGGGTATAAGCATGGTAAGGGTTTGTTCAGTCAAAAGTTTCTGTAAGCCTTCCATTTGTGCGGTCATTGTATTTTTAAGAGTATCTCGGTTTGCCTGGGCCGAGGTCAAATGCAGCTCCATGGCCCATTCTAGTCTCTCCTGGTTTTTCACCAACTGCTGTATTAGGACATTCATTATTGTATTTTTAATGGCCGGCTGCCTGCATTCTCCACCAAGTTGCAACAGTGTAGACTTATCACAATCGGGACTAAGCGGGGTTAAACAAGGTTTTATTGTTCGATAGAGCTTTCTCCTTTTAGCAGCCAAAGTCTTTGAGTTTGTGTATGGATGATACGTCTTTGTCCACGCCTAAGCTGACACTCACAGTTCTCTTCACTCGGCTAAGGGCCTCCGTCGTGTAGGAACATATAAAAAAAAACAAAAGGAAAAGAAAGGAGAAGGCTGTCACTGCCTTTCCTTATTTGATGACGAAAGGGAAGGGAGTAAGGGATCACCCGTATCGTGTGCTGCCATACGAAAGAACTATAGTGCTGGTGTTCAGGAATGGGGAAGCCGTGGGTCATAATAGAGAGAGGGTGAAAACCGTCCTATGCGTCAGACTTATCCTTCTTCCCAACCCACCCCGCAACTCTTTCCCGTACCTGACTGAGCCACTCTACTCTGGGAGCGTGGCGGGGCGTAGCGCTGAGCCGGTGGCCTCCTGGCTTTCCAGGTTTCTCGATTCCCTCTCGGGCATCTTTCAGGTGCGTTTCTTCCTCGGCTGGGTTTTCCGGTGTCCTTCCCGCGGCATCCTCCTCACGAGCGCTTCCGTCTCTCCTGTGGGTCTCTTCCTCCCCCTTCCGGCGCTCTTCCTCCCTATTCGTCCTGAGTAGATGACGTATGCCGAGGAAGCGGCGTCTGCAGTAGATGTATTCCGATTAAAGGGACCGGAATGTATTGTATAGGTGTCTGCTCCCAGTTCGGGGCTGGTGTTGGCTGACCAGTCATCCTGCTGAGAAGAAAAAGGGAGACAATTGGCAGCGAGTTCTGTCCACCAATCTTTCGACAGCATGTTCCCCTTCCGGGTAGGGCAGGAACCGTGACACAAGGCCATTGGTTTGGGGTGATAAAGTGTTGTGAACTTATAGACTGCTCCACACTTATCCCACATGTGTGTCAATTACGCAGACACGAAGTTGGAACCTCAGTCTGATACTACCTCCTTAGGAAACCCCGCCTTGGAGAAAACACCAATGAGGGCCTTGGCTACTGCAGGAGCTGTGGTAGACTCAAGGGAATGGCTTCAGGATACCTGGTAGCTTGACCCACTACTACTAGTATGTATTTGTTTCCTGAGGCAGTGGGCGGGAGGTTCAAGTGGACCCACTATGTCCACACCTACCCTTTCAAAGGGAACCCCAACCACTGGTAGCAGAATTAAGGGGGCCTTTGGGTAACCACCTGTTAAGCCACTGGATTGACAGGTGACATCGTAGCTTACAAAGTCCTTTACGTTTTTGGGACATAAGTGGCCAATAAAAGTGGTTGACCGGCCTTTCCCAGGTTTTTGCTGGCCCAGATGTCCAGCTAGGGGGATGACATGGGCCAATGTGAGCAGAAACTCCCTATACAACTGAGGCACTACCACTCTCCTAGTGACACCTGGTTTTGGGTCTCTGGCCTCAGTGTACAGGAGTCCTTCCTTCCAAAAGACCCTGTGGGAGCCACTGACATCTCCCTGCTCCTGTGCAGCAGCTTGCTGCCTCAGATGTTCAAGATAGGGGCAGGCCTGCTGCCCAAGGCACATCTGTTCTCTAAATGGTCCCCCTGGACCCAAGACCTTTACTTCATATGGTTCAAGCTCCATGAGCTCAGTTCCCTCTGGGCCTGACAAGTCCTATCCCTGAGGATAGGGGTCCTTATCCTTTTGCTGTGTGGATTCTGTTTCACCAGTCTTCCTACCTTTTCTCTTGGGAGGTTGGGCCATCATTTCAGGCTTAAATTCTCATTTTCCACTCTGTGCTAGGCATTGTGCTCTTGTTTTCACACACACTATCTCGGGAAGATTAGCAAACATTGCTGCATGGGTCCTTCTTTATACCTCAGTCCATGCTGAGGTATCCAGATAATTTCCAAGCTGAAAAAGAAACTGGTAGCTTTGGAGAGACCACTACCTGTTTCAGACCAGTAACCCCTCCCCAATCTAATGTTACCATAGCCAGGGGATGGACTACAGTGTCATTATCAGCATTGGTTACTTGGAAAGATTTCCCAGTTAGGAATTGTCCTGGGAAAACCAGTGATTCTCTCACCATAGTGACACTGGCTCCTGTATTCATCAAGGTTTCTACACTTGACCCATTGGAGTACTGCAGGTACTTATTTAAGTTTGTGGGCCATGCAACTAGGGTTGCCAAATCTTCTACACCTCTGGAGCATAGTGTAGCATCTGTGTGCACTGATTTATTCAGGGCACACCACTGATCCCATCTGGAGATTTGCCATTCAAGGGTTAGCTGGAGGATAAGGGCTTGCTTGTTGGGACAGACAGGATCTCCAGTGCGGTGTCCCTTCTTGTTACAGTGGAAACACCAAGTTTTCCCCCTTCTACCCAACAGTGGGCTGGGAAGAGTTCTTGGGCCCACCACCCATGAACAGGATTTTCGGGGTCTTTAGAAGACTCTTTATCTTTAGGCTTCTCGCCCTCTTTCCACTGGGGATGCGTTGTAGCCCCTTTCTTTTGATCACCGTCAGTGGTTGTCTTTGTCACCCTTGTCTTGACCCAGTGGCCACCTCCTTTCCCAATTCTTGGGGAGGTCTACCAGATACTGATGCAACTTTTCATTGGTGCAGTTACTTAAAATGTGTTCCTTCATAAACAAATCATTAAGTCTGTCATAGTCCTGCACTTTACTTCCTGTCAACCAGCCCCCTAGTGTTTTTACTGAGCAGACTACAAATTCCACCCAGGACTGACTCTGAGATTTCTGAACCCCCCTAAACTTAATTCTGCACTCCTCAGTAATGAGTCCAAATCCCTCAATCAGGGTACTCTTCAAGGGTTCATCAGACGTAGCTTCTGCCCCAGAAAAGTCAGGAGTCTAACCCTGCAACAGTGAACAGTTCCCAAAGGAGTGACCCCCCTCCCCCCCGCTCCCCCCACCACCCCAGTGAGCCTTCCCCCCTTTCCTGGCTATCTAAGCCCCCTCAAAGGCTATCAACTATTTGGTGATATCACCATCATTTTCAAATTTAGGGACTATCCCTTTGGAGATTTTAGGATCATAAGATCCTTCATTCTCTTGGTTATTTAGATTGCTGCCACCATTGAATGGTCCTAGGCCCATCGCTGCTCTTTCTTTTTCCAGAGCAAGAAGCCTAGTCTCTAGCTCTAGCCTTTGGGCTATCTCTGCTAAAAGGTGATCGTCCTCAGTGAAGTTGTCCTCACTGTCTGGTATAGAGTTAGCCATTACTCTGTAGGATTTTGATCGTGTACTCCTTGGGTTTGGAGGGTAGGGCACAAAGTTTCCATCCTCTTTAAGGAGTTGACGTGGTTGGTTTAGTACCTCATCATCCTCACTACTCTCCCTATCTGCCTGGAGATATTCTCCTTCAGTAGTGGGGTGGTCCCTTACATGCCCTGCCACAAACTCCAGGAGTTGTGATCTGGTAGAGTTAGATCTAGTTCTTATTTTATTTGAGCTTTACAGAGAAGCATTAACTTTCTAACCTCTAGGCTGGAGTAAGGGGTGAGGTCGAGCTCCTCAGCCATCTTCTCTGGGATGCTCATTATTTTACTAAAGTGGGTTTCTTTTATGAAGAGCTATAATCAAGGTCTAAGCACTTGCTCCTAACTTCAATGACTTACATTTCTAAAAAAATACTACAGGGACTTAATTCAAGGCCCTAACAAGACTTTTAGAAGTTTGAAAAATAGTCAATTCAAAAAGGAGTTATACTAAAGTCAATTTTTGGATTCTTGTCGTGTGACCAGGTGTTGACTAAGTCCAACAAATGCAAAGTCTTAGACCCCACCACTGATCCACCAATATAGGACGCTGGCTCTGTATATACAAAGGCTTATTCAGGAGGGGTGTAAAGCAAGTGCATGTACCATTATAGGCAATGGAATGGTTTCTTACATATAACTTCTTTTCTCTGGCAGGGGTATTTCCATGATAGTCGGAAGCGATGAATAGTCCTGACCACGTGCGGGGACTCCGGAGCAGTTGTTATATATATATATATACATATATATCTTCTTAAGTGTAGATTTTCGCCTTTCTTCAGGAAGGCCTGCAAAGACACTTAAAAAAAGAGACAGATTATGCAGCCCATTTACCCAGGCTACAACTGGACAGGTTCTTCATCTTGAAGAGAAAAAAGGGGTCAGATAAGTAAATTTCAGATACTTTTAGTGTCCATCAGTATAAATATCTCTCATAAACCCTTTTTCATGATAGAGATTAAAGGAGCAGGACAGAGTAGCCTCATAGGCAGCCATTATATGTCTAAAAAAGAACATTGTGCCTTTAAGGAACCAGGCATCAGCAGTATCCCATCATGCATAGCGGGTGGCAATTACTTCATTTCTTTTTGGAGGCTTCTGATAATAGATTTGTATTTTGTAATAAAGGAATTCCTCTGTACAATCCGCCGGGGAGGAGGGAGGGTCGGTTATGACTATCATGGAAATACCCCATGAGAGAGAAAAGAATTTTCAGTTAAGAAACCATTCCTTCTCTTGCCGGGGATTTCCATATATAATCATGAGCGTTGAATAGAATAGCGAACCCATCACCAAATAACATGGCAAACTAGACAGAGGATAATGTAAAGAACCTACGAAAAGAGATTTCTGAGTAAAGCCTGCCCTACTTGAGCATCTGCTCTAGCATTAGAATCTAGGCAGTAATGCTATGTGAATGTGTGTACTGATTTCTAGGTAGCTGCCCTACAGATCTCTGGAATGGGAATATCGCGCAATAAGACCACAGTGGCTGCTTTCCCTCTAGTAGAATGAGCCTTAGGTTTGGCTGATAGGCTTCTGTTAGCTTTCTGATAGCATAATAGAATGCAAGAGACTATCCATCTTGAAATGGGTTGTTTAGAAGTAGCAAGTCCTGTACATACTGGACCATAGTTGACAAACAATTGTTGTGACTGGTGAATGATCTTAGTTTTACTTAGATCAAACTTAAAAACTCTCTTTACGTGCAGGGAATGAAGGCATCTTTCTGCTGGTGTAGAGGGGTTCTGGAAGGATGTTGGAAGAGATATTATTTGATTGACATGAAAGTCAGATATCACTTTGGAGAGGAACTCAGGGTGAGTTCTCATAACTACCTTGTTCGAATGGAAGACAGTGTAGGGTTCATGAGAACAAAGAGCCTGGATTTCGCTAACCCTGCAGGCTGAAGTGTTAGCAAATGTTGGAAAGATGCCTTGTGTATGGGTTTGAAAGATTCCTGCATAAGGCGTGAAAGTACTATATTAAGCTCCCATGGAAGAGAAGGGCATCTGATGGAAGGAAATACCTTTTTTAACCTTCTACAAAATCCTTAATTACAGGGATTCTAAAAAAGGATGTTTGTGAGGGACATTTTCTATAGGCAGTCAAGGACTGCCAGGTGAATTTTTATTGAGGACATTTGTAAGCCCGATTTTGCTAAATGGAGTAAGTATGGAAGAATAATATCTTCCTGTCAAGTGGTAGGGTCTTTGTTCTAGGATGAGTACCACAAGCAGAATCTCTTCCACTTGAAAGTAGATGCGGAATGTGATGAAGGCCGCTTAGCTTCTATAAAGTTCTGAGGTAGATTTAGGTGTCCATATTGTATCAGTTCAGGAGCAATGCTGTCAAATTCAAGAAGGAGAGATTGGGGTGCAGTATCTGGCCTCCGAATTTCATCAACAGATCGGGTCTGCAAGGCAGCCTCAGATGTGGAGGGATGGACTGGTGAAGAAGGTCCCTGAACCCCCATTGGCATGGCCTCTCTGGAGCTATGAGGATAATTTTTTCTGATTACTGAGCCAAGTTGATGAGGACTTCTGGAATCAGGCGGATCGGTGGAAAACGTAGAGATATTTGCCAGACCAATTGATCCATAGGGCATTCCCCAGAGTCCCTGTCTTGTAGAACCGCGATGCGAAGCTTTGGCATTTCCTGTTTTCTGCGGTGGCGAATAAATTGACGCTGTGAGTACCCCATCGCTGAAATATGTCTTGAACCACATCGTCGTTCAAGACCTAATCGCGGTTTTCTTGCAGGAGTCTGCTGAGCGAGTCCACCTGAGCATTTTAGACACCTGGTAGGTGTACTGCTGTGATTGTCAGGTTCTTGGCAAGAAGCCAGTTCGAGATTGTCTGGAACTCATGAGACAAGAGCCTGGACCTTGCCCCCCCCAACACGTTGAGGTAGTACATTAGTGTGGTGTTGTCCATCTGAACAAGCAGAGAGGAGGAGTTGAACAACAGGCAGAAAGCTTTCAAACCTCCAGGTTTCCCCTAGATCTGGAGATGGTCCATATGGGCTCCCCAACCCAGCAATGATGCGTCCATGACTACAGTTTGAGGTGGAATCTCCTGATGGAACAGAGTGCCCTGGAGGAGATTGGATGGGGAGCACCAGTGGAACAAACTCGCATGTAGGGATAACTGAATCCTGTCCTCCCAGTTTCCTGTCTGTTGGTTCCACTGATCTTCGAGAAATTCCTGTAAAGGTCTCATGTGTAGACGGGCATTTGGTGTGAAACAAATGCATTAAGCCATCGAGCCGAGTAGAGAGGAAACTGTCCTTACTGTTGGATGGGAAGCTTTCATTACACCCTGACATTTTCGAAGGATCGATAAGCTTCTCTCCTCCGAAAGAAACACTTTTGCCTTTAACGTGACGATGGAGGCTCCTAGATAGTGTAAGGTCTGAACTGGGGTAGAGATGGACTTGTTGTGATTGATTTGAAGTTCAAACCTCTGTAAGAGATCTTGAGTCCCGTTGTAATGAAGCTGTGCTTCTTGGGCAGAGGACGCTTTGATGAGCCAATCATCTAGATAGGGATAGACGAATACTCTGTGTCTCCGTAGATGGGCAGCGACCACTGCCATGCATTTGGAGAATGTTCTGGGTGCTGATTTCAGACCAAATGGGAGGACTCTGTACTGGTAATCGTCCTGTCCCACCACAAACCTCAAGAAATTGCAATGTTTTCTTGCAATTGGAATGTGAAAGTACGCGTCTTGTAGGTCGATTAAGCAGAGCCAATCCCCTTGACATAATTGAGCATAAATTTGGTGTAGTGCCAGCATCCTGAACTTTTCTTGCTGAATCCACTTGTTGGCTGTCTTGATATCTAGAATTGGTCTGAATTTGTTTCTGTCTTTCTTTTTGACAAGAAAGTATCTGGAATAAATGCCTGTTCCTTGTTGTTAAGGAGTAACAAGCTCCAGAGCCAACTTATGTAAAAGGATGTTGACCTCCACTCGTAATAGAGGAAGATGGTAGTTGGTTGGCTTCGGAAGGCGGAGGATTGATGAACCGTAGGCAATATCCATTGGGAACAATATTCAGCACCCAGGAGTCTTTTGTTATATTTTGCCACTCTACCAGGTTGTGACTTATACTTCCCCCCGCCGGAGTGTTGAACAGAACAGGGGAAGTAAAGATCCAGGACTTCGACCCAGAAGGCTGCTTTGACCCTGAGGGTGCTGTTAGGAGGATCTCCCTCCAGGTTGTATTCGGTGAAACGATTGGTAAGGCTGTTGTTGTTGTGCACCTCCCTGTTGACGGCTTTGATACCAGGAGGAAGATTGGCCTCTATGAGTCGAGAAACGGTGTTGGTGAGGCCAAAAAGATTTTCTTTGTTCCATAGGTCTTTCTAGGTTGACTGCCTGACTGACATTTCCTTATCGGTGTGGGCTCAGAAAAGAGTAGTATCAGAAAAAGGCAGATTTAGAATCCTTTGCTGCGCCTCTGGTTTTAGAGAGGTTAGACGCAGCCAAGATTTTCACCTAAGGGCTATCCCATGGCAGTATTCGTGAGCGGCCAATAACAAAAAATCTACTGCCACACTAATCACCTGATTTGAAACCATCAGACCTTCATTAAGGATTTCCATGACATCTTTCCTTTTTGCTCTGGATAGATGGTCAAGAAACTGATTGAAGGACTCCCACAGTGCTCTGTCTTATCTGCCTAGTAAGGCAGTAACGCTAGCTGCTTTCATGGATGTTACTGCCCTTCCACACATCTTCCGACCCACAGAGTCTAACTTACAGATTTCTTTGTCCGGAGGGACAGTTGATGAAGGAGCAGTGGCATGTTGTTTCCTTGCCGCTACTACAATTACGGAATCAGGAGCTGGATCAGAGCAGAGGAAAGCTGGGTCCTGCTCTGGAGGACAGTACTTCTTGTGAAGTCTAGAAGGCGCTGTCTTGACGGAGGCTGGAGTGAGAAAGAGCTTCAAGGAGACCTGGCACCAGCGGTAGCATAGGTCTGGCTATACACCTCTGTTGTAGGGTCTCAAAGATGACAGATGTCTTCAGAGTTGGAGCCGACAAAAGAATATTTAATTTTGTGGCTCCCCTCACTAGAACCTCGACCTCCGTTTCTCGACTCATAGAACCTCTTGAAAAGTGGAGACATCATCCACCGGAAAAATCCGTGGAGGCAGAGATTCAGTCAGTGTGGGAGAGAAACGACCAGTAGATGTAGAAGACCTTGATCGTGAATGGTGATGGTGACGGTGATGAGACCTTTGAGAGGACGTTAAAGCATGTCGAGAACTGTGGTGATGGTGCTTAGACTGATGGCGCGAGCTTGACCTTGATCTCCGAGGTGTTAGCGGAGCTGATTGGGATGGAGGAGGCTGAGGTGGTGGTGGAGGAGGAGGTGGTGGAGGTGGTGGAGGAGGTGACAGAGGAGGTGGAGGATATTAAGGAGGCACTGGTTGATGCTCTGAAGATGGGGGGTATGTTCTGGAACACTCCGAATAAGGAGAGGAGTAGATACGCCTTCTCTTCTTCCTGGTCTCTACAAGCCTGAGCGACATTGATAGAGATGTCGACGTCGACAAATACCTCGATGTCGACTTGCTTGTAGATGGTGAATGTCGATGCTGTCTCGACATCAGTTAGCGCCTCAACATTGAACTTCGAGCCTGTCTCGACATCGATCTTGTATACCTCGACGTCGATCTCTGTGTACGCCTCAACATTGATCTCTGGGCACTAAGCCTCGAGCTCGATCTCGGCCGACGATGCCTTCGACAGCGACCTGGATGGAGTCTTCTACGTCATTCTTGGCTTTTGCTTCACCTTGAATCAACTGCAAACAGGTTGTTGCCATACTTCTTGACATCGATGTTCCAGATGTCGAGCGGGACCAATGTCGTTTTTGAGCCTCTTTCTTCTTGGAATGCTCCGTAGAGGCTGTTAACAGAGACCTGGTCGAGGTTCTACCTCCTTCACGCCCTGAGGTCCCACCTTCAGATTGAGATTGTAGCCTTCTGCTCTCCTCAGTCCCATGAAAGTGAATCTTCTCCCGGTCTCTCAACGCACGCCAGGAAAAGTTCCTGCAGTGTTGACAAGACTCAGGAACATAATCCTCTGGAAGACAGAGTATGCAGACCTCATGTGGGTATGTCTTGGCCTCCTTTCTCCCACAAGTTATGCACTTGTCAAAAAAAGGATGGCATTTTCTTGACAAAATGCTTTTAATTTATGTCAGAAAAAGACAGAAATAGGTAGGGAGAGACAAAAGACATCAAATAAAACAGTAATGAATCAAATTCAGTAACCAGTTTTGAAGGAAAAAAACACTTTTGGTCGAGCTCAATGCTCCAGGATTCTGTCAGCAGGAGCCGGATAAAAGAACTGAAGTAACTGCCACCTGCTATGAATGATGGGATACTGGTGGTGCCCCGTTCCTTAATGGCAGCCTAAGAGGCTACTCTGTCCTGCTCCTTTCATCTCTTTCATAAAAAAGCGTTTGTGAGAGATACTTATACTGATGGACACTAAAACTAGCTGAAATCTACTTATTCTGGCCCACATTTTCCTCCACAACATGACCTGGCCAGCTGTAGCCTTGGTAAATAGGCTGTATAATCTGTCTCTTTTTCTTGAGTGTCTTTGCAGGCTTTCCTGAAATAAGGTGAAAATCTACACTTAAGATGATATATATATATTTATAAAACAACTGCTTCAGGGCTCCCGCACGTGGGCGGGACTATTCAGCGCTTATGACTATACATGGAAATCCGCTGCGAGAGAACAGTAAGCCTTTCACACACAAGAAAGAACCATACCAACTGAGTATAAAAATATTTATTAGCACACACTAGACACTAACATGGCTTATCTCCTACCCAGAGATATCAACTAAACACAAGAAATACTTTAGAAAGTGGTAAGTAGCATAGAAAAACATATGGGGCCCAACCATATACTAAAATAGTGGAATGTGAGGTAAGTACCAAAACGGGACTAATAGCCAAGGATGGAGTACCCCAGGGGAAACACAGAATCACCCAAGGTGAGTAGTCAGGGCCAAGGCTACCAGGAGCAGAGTGGCTACACCAGGTCAAATGTCCATAGTATAACACAGGGTAAGTTGGAATTTTACAGTTCTATGACCCTTCCCAAAGAACCCCAAGTGAACCACTTGGATCAAGGAAGGTTGGAGAGCCACCCCACCAGTGGATGCCTACATCAGGGAGCCCTGGTGCGTAGGAGTGAAGTGGAATCGTAAACGCCAATTGAGGTTTTGAGAAAGATTAGCAGCTACAGCGCCTCGGGCCAGGCCGGTTGACCCAGGACATGGAATCAGGACAAGAAGAACCTCAAAGCAGAGAGGACAGAGTCCAAACCACCCAGAGGTAACCAGGAGGTAGAGGAGCACAATACCAGCCCTGGTTGGTGTTTCTTGCTATAGTACGGTAAGGATGTGGAGCTCAGGTGACAATGCTGGAGCACAGGAAATGTCCTCAAGCTGTCTCACGCTGGTCGAAGAGTGCAGGAAGGTTAGTGACTGGCAGGAGAACCAGCAAGCCTTGGGAAATGCAAACAATGGTTTGTGGGAGAAGATGCTGCAATGCAGACCATCAAGATCTGTGGGACTAACCCAGCAAGGGTAAGGGTAAGTGAGGGCCAACCCTCAGCAAGCAGGAGAGCCAGAAGGAATCGATGGAGCCTCCTCGAGGACCCTCTAGCAGCAGGCACAAAGAGTAGCAGGGAAGCCTCAACAGCACATAGGAGATGAAAGCCCACGATGCACAGGATGCAGGCAGGACATCATTCTTAGGATTGTAAAGTGCAGGAGGCTGGGGCTTCTTGGAGCTTAAAGATTTTTTGTGAAGAGACCCAAGAAGCTGTGGTAACAACAAACAGACGCGGTGCACAGGGAGGCGGTTTACATTGGCTGAAGATTGATTGCAGTTGGCCGACTGACAAACCCCCACCTGTGTTGCAGAGCCGGGCAAGCAGGATCAGCAAACCGGTCATTGCCATAGAGGTACCTGGCGATGCAGAGAAGTGACTCCTTCACTTCAACGGAGATTCCTTCTGGATGGGATGCAGGCTGAGTCATTGGTGACTCGGAGGATACATGGCTATGGAGTTGCAGAATTGGGAAAAGCACAGAGATCAAGATGCAGTGGAAACCTTCCCACTGGAGCAGTCTTGTCATAGGTCCTGGCCTGAAGAACAGCAGAGGATCACCAAGTTTCCATGGGTGTATTGTGCACGGGTCCTACACGCTACGCCACGCCGCGCTCTACGATTTTGCTATCCAGACTATGGGACAGGGCGAGACAATACGCCCATGAAAACTTTGACCTTCCTTGGATTGAGAGCGGGATTTTCACTAGCAGTGCCTTCTACAAGTAGTTATATTGTTTGGATCGTATATTAGGTTTTGAATTATTGAATACTGGATCCGTGTCTCGGCGAATACAGGCCCTATGAATATGACTTGATGGCACATGGTAAATAGGTACTCTGCAGGACCATTGGATTTCTACTTGGTCTCTACTTTTATCGGTGCCAATACCTGTCCACTACATTTCCTAATAATTTTCGAATTTTGATTGAACTACTACTTTGAAATTGCCCTGAGGAAGCTCCCAGTGAGGGAGAGAAACGCGTTGGCTGATCTGTTTGACAAAAGTGATCTTTTCTATCAAAAAGAACTTTAAAGAAGGGTTACTTTCATATACTTTTGCCTCTCTGGACTTCTTTTGAAATTGGGCCACCGTCCTGCGCACTCAAAACAATAAAAACACCAATGTGTTAAGTAAAAGTTCTGGCGATGAAGAAAAGCATCCCACGTCGGTTCTGGAGTTGATGTTCTCCCTTATTTTTAACAGGTCACCAGGTAGAGGTAATACACAGCCAGCCAATTGAAATTATGCACCCCATCAGTATTTAGAAGACATCATATACTGTGTACCACAAGGATCCTCCCTTAGCTCTACCTGTTCAACATCTACATGACCCCCCTCGCAGACATCGTCAGATCCCACGGACTAAACATGATCTCCTGCGCAGATGACTCTCAACTTATCCTCTTGCTCACCGAGGACCCTTCCATCGCCAAAACCAACTCCTGCAATGGCATGACCAATGTAGACAAATAGATCAGAGACAACTGCCTCCAACTCAACTCCGACCAAACTGAAGCACATCTCCCAATGGGACTACAGCTGGTGGCATGCAGAACACAGACCCGCACTGACCGACCACGCACGCAACCTCTGCATTATCCTCGACTGCCAACTGACCATGAAAAAACAATGCAGTCGCCTCCTCCTGCTTCCACACACTTAGCATGCTCTGCAGAATCTTATGCTGGATCCCAACCAACACCAGAAAGATTACCACTCAGGTCCTCGTCACCAGCCGCCTCAACTATAGCAACGACCTCTATGCTATCCAGCATCTTCACACAGCTCCTCTGAAGACTCGAGAAAATACAGAACTCTGCAGCCAGACCTCCTCAAGTAAACCCACATCACCCCCACCTGAGAGACCTCCACTGGCCACCCCCCATCCAGAAAAGATGGCATTTCAAGCTCCTCACACACACCTATAAACTCCTAGACGACCTAGGATTGCCTACCTCAACCATCAACTGAACTTCCACCAACCCACTAGACACCTGCGCTCCTCTTCACTCGCCCTCGCACACATCACCCGCATCTGTTGAAGCTGCTCTTTCTCCTAAATCGCTGCCAAGAACTCCCACTCCATCTCCGCACAGCCCCCTTGCTGGCAGACTTCAGAATGAGACTCAAGATCTGGCTTTTCGACTGAGACACAGTGCCCAGATACCCCTACAGGGTGACAATGTTGCACTTTACAAAAGCTGTTTGATTGATTGCAGTTGTGCTTGACCTGAACAAAGTAAGGGAAGATGATAGATGGAAGACAGCATTTCACACCTGATTAGTTTTCTTTTTTAGGAATACCACCCAATGCAATTTGGGTAGTGTGATATTCCTGCTGCTAAGGACTACTTTGTAAATGATGAGCTATACAACTAGATAGATCAATTAATCCTAATTTTTATTGGTTACCCTTTATAACCGTATATGGCATGTGCAGTTGGTACTGGAAAAACTCAGAGAAGACAGGGTTTTTTCAAATGTCAAAAAGTATGCTTCCATATCACCAAGCTAGAATTCACTGGTTTGTGATCTTCTTAGGGAGGTTTATTATGAACCCCAAAAATTACAAGCCATCACCTTGCCCATGTGTTCTGTACAGGGCCCATTTTTGTTTTCCTTATGTTAGCCTAGATGTGCACGACACAGGCAGCTTTAGTTTTGCACACGTTACCATATAAACATCTTTGCCTCTGTGCTACATTATATTTTCCCACAGAACCTGCAGTTGTTTTCCCGTTCTGTTCTTTCCTGGTATTTAGTCTGAACAGTTGACAAGGTCAACCAACAATCTCCCTTGTTTGAGAGAGAAGAATACTTTATTTCGGCCAAGGGTCATAAAAGTTTTACACATAAAAAGTGTTTCCAGTTTTCTATGCTCATCATAATGTATACACATATTAAACACTTGTTAAATATAAGATAAAATGTATTATGCAATATATATATAAAATCCACTATACAATCATTATTAGTCACAAATTAGAAACAATATTTACAGGTTGCTAAGTACTTTAATGCATCCCCCTATTGTACATATGTTTAAAATCGACTGATAGTCTATATAATGCAATTCAAATTACAAATCCGTATAAAAATTCAAAGTCCTATTCAAAATAAAGTGCATTGTTCGTTGCAGCGTCACAGTTTCAGTCCCATTTTGTTTCTTACAATCCCCACTGCAAACAAATATCGGGATAGGGCGAATATTACATATGGTGCAGTACTGGCTGTTAACACCCTTAGTGCATCTTGGTGCTTCCTGAATCCCAGAGTATTGCACAGCGAGCGTATCCATTTCTTCCTTACCCGAAAATACGCTGTACAGAAAAATAAGATGGGCAGTGCATAGAGGACATGAAGTGCAAGTGCTGTCTCCCAAGTACTATATCTCAAGTTTAGGTACAGAATTCTTGCTAAGTGTGGCTGTACGTAATCAAGGAATTCTTCAAAGCTTGGGTTAGGTTTAGCAGTAAGAAAGTGGATTGTTAACATTCTCAGTCTTGGGTTACAATGAAGGGCATTCAGATTATATGATCAATATGTTATTTTCAATATATTTTTACAACTTGGTGTTAGATTATGTGGTTCAACACTATAAAATAAGGCCTATTTCTGTGAGCCATTTCTTAATGAATCCTAGCAAAGGAAAAGTGAGACAGCTATCAATGGCTTTCAGTTCTCTTGCACCCTCTCTGTATACCTCTAGCTCTGGTGTTATCCATAAGGGTACCCAGTAAAGCAGTGGTCGAAGTGTTGCAATATGTCCTATGTGCTTCGTATTTAGGTCATGACACATTGGGACGAGTGGCGTTGATGTTGGTAGCCCCAATATCTCCTCACAAACTTATTTTCCCCATTTGTTAATTGTGAGGTATTACCAATTCCCCAGAGTTCTGATCCGTACAGTGCTACTGCCTGTGCCTTGCATTTGTATAGCTCAAGTGCCGGTGTCAAGGGTTTGCTTGAGGATAAGCTGTACTTTTTGAGGACAGCCCTCGCCCCCTGGGCAAGTCGCAGCGCTAAGTGGTTTACCTGCAATTTCCATGACAGCTTTGAGTCGAACAACACACCCAAATAAGTGAAGTTTGGGACATATTCTATTTTTCTATTATTCATCCTAAGGTCCTTTCTAAAACCTTTATGGGGATTTGTGGCCATGTACTTAGTCTTACCAGTATTTATTTCTAAGCATTTTGCGTCACAGTATCTGGTAAAAGCACTCAGTACATTTTGCAGGCCCCTGGGTGTCTGCAAAATCAAAATGGTATTGCCTTCGAATAGCGGCGCTGGAACCAAGTTCACACTCAACTTGGGAGGTTCGTTTTCAGTTTTTTGTAGGTAGCCAACCACAACTTTCATATAAAGTGAGAACAAGGTGAGGGCAAGTACACACCCCTGTCTCACTCCTCTATCTATTGGGATCGGTTCCGTGAGCTCCCCGTTCAGGCCACAGCGGACTCTTACATAGTTATCAAGGTGTAGCCTTACTATCTGTGTTAGTAGAGTCCCTTGTTATTTTGTTCTGGTCAGGCACCTGCACACAACACAGAAATGCAGCTGTTGTTTGTGAACATGTAAACCTTGTCATATAGGTATGCACATTAACACAGAGAGAGAGACCGCTATTTTCTAAGAGAAGATCACAGCTGTATCAGAGATGTAGAAAGTCCAACGGTGTATGCTAAGGTATGGCATGGGGGCATGGGGTCCGCTACTAAACCCATCGACTGGCACACATACTGCATTCTAGAGCACAATAGTTTAAATAAACATTTCGAACTTCATCTGTGTCTCTGTCATATCTTATTGTGGACGAGTATCACTGTGTGAGCAAAAGGGGGTGTCTTGTCACCGTAGTCCCTTACAGGTTCTGGGGTGATGTGTTCAGAGTTGTCAATCCACTTGTCTCGCTGGATATGAGTAGGACAAGTGAGACACTATAGCTAGTCGGCCTCGGGCTCATAGTACTGAGATTATACGGTGACAAAGTCCCTATCTACTGATGGTCCAAGGTCCCAAGCATAGTTCTTCCCTGAGCATAGTCCCTGCAACATGGCACCCAATGTTTTGTCTGGTACTTATTTGCAAGATCCCTGAGTAGCGCTCGTGCTTGTCCACAATAGTTCTGTTCCTGAGCAGAATCGCTGCACTACAACCTCCATGCCAGAGCTCTAGCATTTTCTAGGTTGCTCCAACTGTTGCAGCCACACCATAAAGATTGTGTAGCCTCATCTCTTGAATGTTAAAGAGAAGGTAATGTTCATGTGGGGTTATAATGCCAATACAGCATCCTGGATTCTAAAAATCCATTTCACTACTGCTCTATTCACCCCCCCGGAGACCCCTTGAAAACTTTGTATATGGAGGTTAACATCTCCAGCACAGCTTTGGATACAACTGCTTAAGTACTTTTCACAGTATCTACAGCCTGCTAAAGGAAACTATTTAAAAAAAAAAAGATATATTTCTTTATTGGCATTTTGTAACATTACAGCAAAGCAACAATAATCAAGGCATATGGCAATAACACAACCTGGTTGGATACACAAGCCCATACAGCAATAAAAGTCTTAGCCGGTGAAAAAAGTATGAGACAGCTCTAAAGAGCACTATTAAATGTCAGTGCGCAGAAGATACAGGAGTCAAATCCATCTCTCGTGTATGTTTTGTTATGTTATAATCCATTTACAACGCGCACAGATACTCAAGAGTGTCCCGGCGCAGGTGGTGAACGTGACAGTGGAGGTTCTGGGATTAAATGGGCTTATTAAAAAGTAGGGTTTTTAGTTGCTTTGAACAGCCTATTATCCTGAGTATTCCGAAGCTCCATGCGGAGCGAGTTCCAGGCTTCTGCTGCTTTGACAGAAAGGGAGCAACCCCCCAGAAGAGTTCTGCGGAAGAGAGGGACTACTGTCAATCGCTGCCCGGCAGAATGCAAAGTTCTGCGAGGGACATAGAAGGCAAGCGCCTCCTAAAATGTAAGGGGAGGCAAGAGAAATTCGGACTATGTAGTACCTTACTCCCTAAGCAAGGGTGTCCACATGTTGTGCTTTAATAACAGTAATTACCAATAAAGTGCATAATCCAAAACAATTAATAACATAACCAAGCAGCAGGGGGCAATCATAGCACACCGGGGAGCTAATAAATTTGGGTCTACGATTTGGAGGGGGAGTTGGAGGAGGTCGGTGGGAGCATTATGGGCTGGCAATATGGGATGATGGACGGAGTGCTGAAACTTTACAAACACTCACCCCCAGTCACAGATCTGGGTTGAATCCATCATCATTCTTTACCTCACATTGCCACCCCAGTTCAGACACAGCTATATGCAAATCAGTCTTGATCCTGTGCCTCATGGGAACAGTCCAGCCCGAACTGCCAAGCCATGTCTTCCCTGGACCGGAAACAAGCATCCTGCGACCAGTTTTGGGCTACCAGCCCTCTTCAGCCAGGCTAGCTTGGTCCAGGGAAGGTATGGCTTGGCAGTTCGGGCTGGACTGTTCCCATGAGGCACAGGGTCAAGACTGTTTTCAATATCTCAGTGACAACCGAATATACATCCTGGTCAAGTATCTCTAATCCCAACTCAAATGATAATCCATATGGTTAGCCCATACTGTGTAAGAGCAAATGGTGTGCATGTTGCCATGACATCTATGAGTTGTGGCAAAAGGATATCTCGAGTGGTATCACAAAAGTAAAACAAAGTGTAACTGGGTAATACCAACAAGCATCAGGAAAGTAACAGACAGTTGCACAAGGCAATCCAGAAAAGCAACAGGAATGCAAGAATATCCCCAAAGACACTGGCATAGATTTTGAAAGAGACTCTTAGGAATCATCAGTGTTTTTTGGCTTCCCTTCTGCACACCACTTGGATAGGTAGCTTCATCCCTCAGGAAGACAGATAGGCCACAACTGATAAGGAAAGTGTAACTAATTCTTGCCCTTTTTTCCTTAAAGTGTTCCTGGACGGTAAAGCCAGCAGAGTGTCTCTTCTACCCCCCTTTCAACTGTGACCTTAGTGTCCAGATGGACTGATGGCAAGACTGTGGGTGCATAGGCAAAATAATTAGTTATCCTGTTGTTCCTGCATATACTGAACTACGCATGGCAGATTTTATGTTATTTGTAGGCATTGATCAACTTAATTGTGGCTGAATCTATTAAGGTCACTTTTCCCTACACATCATATTAGATGATTCTGCTTTGAGAAAAAGAATTAAGAACTTATCATCAAGGTCCTCAATGGAGACATTTAGAGATCATTGCCACTTTTTTTTATCTCTACCTATCAATTTTCTCTAAACTGGGTTAAAATATGAGACTTTCAACATTTTCACAAAAAAAGTGCAGACCAGCTATGAGGGAGCCTTTATAATGACAGGGCTAGGGGTGTGGGCATTTGCATTCAAGGTGCAGCAATATTGAAAGGTACTCATTCCAAGCACCAAAACCTCTGGTAGGAAAGCATAGCTGTGTTGTATTAATCATACAATATATGCATTAAAACACATTTCCTGACCAAAATGGGGGTATATAATAAATAAATATGTATGCATGTGTTCCTTTTCACTGTTTAAAGGTTACAATACTGTATCCAGAATATTAATTCCCAAAATCTTTTGAAGCAAACTAGAAAGTATAGATTTAATATACATACCCCCTCATGTATGCACCATGTTGATATATATGCATATCTCCAAGATACATAAATATAGAGTTAAGAATATCAAGTCTCTCCTTACCTTCACATACTTATCCTCTCAATATTTTTAGTTGATATCTAGAATACAATATTTTGGTAGCACAATACTTTTGTGCTCAATATAGTGACATACAATACTGAGTATAATATGAGTTACTTAATGCACACATTGTAAGCCACTAAGGAAAAAAGAAATATGGTTCATCATACTTTGAATTTACATTTTATGACAAAAAATCAATAGACAATAGAAAGTATAACAAAGACATACTTTTGCATTCCATGTGTGTGAAGAAGTCTTGCAGTTCTGCTTCTTTGGATGCTGATTTTATTCCGCATACAAAAATGTTGCAAGTGTACTGATTTGTCAGTGTCGACATATGGGCAACTGTTAGCCCTGAATACATATTAGTCACTATGATGTCATCATCCAGATTCATTAAGGTACTTACAGAATGCACTGCTAGGCTTTGGGATTTGTCCTTAACGACAAAAAAGAATGGCAATTAATACAAGATGTATTACAAACAGCATCATTAGGAAACAATATTGTGAATAAAACAAGGAAAATGCTCTTTGCAATGATTAAGACAGTCACCCTCCCAATGCCAGCATGTAGGGATAATCGCTACTTATTGGTGGGAAAAATGCTGTAACTACTGACATTGGTGCATGTGCCCTTACTTTCCAAGGATATCTAGAACACTTTCCTGAGTGCCACATGTACTATCCTGGCTCATATTCTGCGACAGATGTTGATGAGATCATGGGAGTTTTTGATAGTGGATGTTTGTTAGGTGTTTGTTAAGAAAGACATCTTAAGGAATAAAATTACCATAGTTAGCATGAATCTATCTCTTCTTTTTTCTTCAGACTGTCTCTCTCCCACTCCAAACAGTGAAAAGAGAATACTAAGCATGGACCATTTGGGAGAAAGAAAGGCACACTTTAGGCATCAAGGAAGCATGGCCTGGCCATACTGATCATTGCTTTTTGATGTAGAATCCATGCATAAATGTCTTCATAAGGCTTGTGGATTTGACCATCTATCCACTTTATAAAATTACCTTACTGGCACCTCCACGTGGAAAGCCAGAGATTCTGCCTGCACTTTGCAGAGACTGGCATCAGTAACCTTTTTATGTTGCTCAGAAGGTGGCAGCAAACTTTTTTGAAAGCTATTTATCTAAAAACTGATGAAGACAAAGGGAATCTCAAACATGTTCAAAACATGAATTTCTCGTCAATGCATCTACTAATTGGTCCACGGTGTGTCCCAAATAGTGTGAACCAATATACCGACTGCAAGATGCACTGACATAATGCTAACAAGAAATGGCTTGTCAAACAGATGAATTGGTTATGCCGCCCTTAACTGTCGCTGTGAGTCTGTGGTTTGAAACCCCTATTGTCTACCAATTAAGCCACATTGTGTGCCTGGCAATGTGATAATACATAGAGTCCTTAGCACCATTTTGAGCAGGGATGGAATGTCCACATATCCTAAGTGAAATGAGAGCATTTACAGGCAACAAAATGTGCCACATATAGCAACCTATAGCCAATCCTACTTCCAGAAAATTGAAATCTGTAAATAGGAACAGTAAACTGTAGTGTTCTCGCAAGTAGGCATATGTATATACTAAGGACAATGTTAATCCAAAGTGTCTACCTGCTTATATATGCAATATGCATATCTACGTACTGGTCCTTCTGTATGTTAGAGTATGGACTTGGTGAGAGACCACAAATAATTGTGAGGCCCTGCGGGAAAGGAAATGGGCCCAATCCAGCTATGGGGGCATGAGCCAGTGAATCAGAGAATATATGGAATTATCCATAAGAATGGGCGCATAATGTTTGCCTATTCATAAAAAATGGGATGGAACAAATCTGTGGATTATGCTCATCCTAGCTTTGTCAAATGGGAAAAGACAGCTTATATAAATAATATATATTGCTTTGTGAGCTACTGGTGAAGGCTATACACTTACGAGGAGGTGGGAATCAAGTTACTGTCCACACAATTTCCTCATCAAGCCCTTCTTTTACTGTATTGAGAGTAAATATCCAAAAGGTCTCTCTTTGTTTACGTATTTCAACTACAGAGCAGCCTAGTTTAGGTCTCACCTTTTCTAGAATGAACCATTTAGGGTCATTTTTTGTGTGTTTGTGGTCATAACAATGTTGCACCATTGGCGAGGTAAGTTTTTTAGTCCTGATTGCAGACTTGTCTTCTGAGTAACGAATCCTGAATTCCCTGCCTGTTTAGGCAATGTAGCCCAAATTGCACGGGCAAATTATAAGGTACACAACATTGTGACTCCTGCATTTGGTCATATCCTTTAGGGTACCCATACGGCCTCTGTATTCCCACCGTTCTGTGACCAAAGCTGAGTCACATGGTAAGCATATGCCACACTTATGGTTGCCTTTGATCGGCGGTAGGCCAGTGATGGACCTCTGGGTTAAATTGTTTCTGTGTCTGTCCCTCGTGTGTACCAACTTGTCTTTAAGATTGGCATTCCCAAGGTATGCTACTGTAGGTTTTTGTAGCTATCCTGATCATCATTAGCCTTTAGTATATTCCAATTTTTATCCAAGATCTTTTTCACTTTGAAGTTCAAAGTCGAGTGATTGATGACACATACCAGCTTGCCTTCCTTTTACTGATGGTTGCCTGAGAGGATAACATTTTGATTATAATATCTAGCTCTTTTAAAGGCTGTCCGTACCAGGCATTTAGGGTACCCTTTTTCCAGACGCTGAAATCGATACCACCAGGAGCAGCTCATCTTCACACACTGGGAGTCTGCATCTACCCTTAACTGGACGATTGCTAATGAAGATGGCATCAAAGAATAAAGCTGAGGTTTCAGTACAGAAATTTAACCCACTTTTCAAAAAGCTGGAACTGTCTATCAACTTTCAGAAATAGCATCTAGAACCTGCTCAGGGCTTTGATTTCCACCATGCAGAAATGGACTTGAGATCCTGTGCAATCAGTTTTTGTTTTAAAAGGTTGCAGATGCTCTCTAAGTTAATAATCAGTAGACTATTGCCATGTTTGTGAGGGATCGCCAGTACACTTTGTACAATATCTTTTTTATGCAACACCTTTTTTTCAATTAAAAAAAACTATGCAATCAGCCAGTTCAGTAACGTATTCCCTTTGATTGAAAACAAAAATTAATATTGGTGGCAGAACAACAGGTTGTACCCCTTGACCTGGTATAGTTGGTGGGTACATTTCCAAGCATCTAGTCGTTTAAGAGTGGCAAATTTAGTAAGGCCACACAGTCGATAAGAGACAACCTGCCGAATTGGTAGTTTGTTTGAAAACAGACAAGAAGGATATAAGTCATTAGTCATCAGGAAAGGCAACTCTCTAGTGTCATACAAATTAGAAGTCAAGCTTTTAAATCCCCCAAAAGAGCAATTTCTGCTGATACATTACATCACTGAAGTTGCCCCAAAGTTTTCCAAATAGTATTGAGAATAACATTATTATGTCTGCCAGATGGAATCGACAAATGATACATTATTTTTTTTAATGACTAGGAAATTGCAGTAGGAGTAACTTTCATTTGCAGCATAATATTTAAACAGTCCAACATGATTTTTTTCATCTATTACTCCCCAGTCTTAAAAAGATTGCCAAGCATTGTTCCTTTTCACAGCCAGATCGGGAAAGATTTGAAAAACGGAGGACGTGATCACTGCCTCACCTCACATGTATCCTGAAGTCATAAGAATATATGTAAATTCTCTTTAAAATGATGGCCTTGCCTCGTTTCTTATATGTGCTTCAGAACGCGATGGACCCAGTCCCAGCTTCCTATTTCAGGGAAATAGAGGGTCTCCAAAGGCAACTTGTTTGGGATGGCAGACCCCGCATAGGGCTTTCTAAATTAACTCTCAATTGATACGACAGGGGGATAAGCCTTCCCGACCTAAAGAAGAACTATTGGGCGTCCCAGCTGGTGGCTATCAACCATGGGTTTTATTGCCGCCCGGATGATCCCGGATATGCCATGGATAGGTGGTTGCTCCCAGGAGGAGACCACAATAGAGTTTTATATGCCAAGCCCCGTAAATTCCCGCTGACAGGACCCACGGCTCATTCCGTCCAAATTTGGCACGCGGTCAACAAACACCTACAATGGGAAAATAAACTCACCTTGGCCACTCCGTTGTGGAGCTCTGAGAAACTAGGGAGCCTTTGGAGTTCCAAAGGGTTTGATAAGTGGGACCTCATTGGGATCTCGCAAATTGGGGACCTCTGGGAGGAGGGAACAGTCCTTCCTTTCGTCTCACTTAAAAAACAGTATAGCTTAGCTGACACAGAGGGGTCGATTCCGATCCGGTAAAAAGCGCTCCGAATCGTCGTACGTAGCGTTTTTTCCCCGTATGAATCGTACCTGTAAACGTCCCGTACGTATGACGAAGTACGATTCGTACCAGGAGCCGTACTCCGTACGAGTCGTACAAGACACCGTATGACTCTAATCTCCGTACGATTCTCCCTTGTAACCCGCTGTACGCGACATCTGTACGGTTCGCGGCTGGTTTTTATGACCCAGCAAGTACGATACGTGTCGGGTACGCAACGTACGACCCTTTTTCTACGGGAGCTGAAATGAGCCGTAAAAGCAGAGTTTGTGCCGAAACAGGTACGGAACGGCCCCCCCGGGTACGGTGTGTACACCCCATGATCGCAGGGGTACGCACAGTACCCCTGCGATCATGGGGTGTACGAGCCGCACCCCCATTGTACAATCGGTGTACGAGCTGTACCCCCATTGTACGATCGGTGTAGGAGCCGTACCCCCATTGTACGATCAGTGTACAAGCCGTACCCCTATTGTACGATCGGTGTACGAGCCGTACCCCATGTACGATCGGTGTACGAGCTGTACCCCCTTTGTACGATCGGTGTACGAGCCGTACCCCCATATTACGATCAGTGTACGAGCCGTACCCCCATTGTACGAGCCGTACCCCATGTATGATCGGTGTACGAGCAGTACCCCCATTGTACGATCGGTGTACGAGCCGTACCCCCATTGTATGTTCGGTGTACGAGCCGTACCCCCATTGTACGATCGGTGTACGAGCCGTACCCCAAGTACGATCGGTGTATGACCCGTACCCCCATTGTACGATCGGTGTACGAGCCGTACCCCCATTGTACGATGGGTGTACGGCTCGTACACCGATTGTGCATGGGGTACGGCTCGGACGGACGGGTACGATTCGTACGGAGAGGGCTCTGGATACAAATCGTACGGACGTTTTTTTTCCGAATCGGAATCGACCCCAGAGTATTATCGATATCTCCAGATCTGGCACGCTCTCCTCTCCCAGATACCGAGGGGTGCTACGCCCCTGGAGGCCTCCTTCCTGGAGGATAGAATATTAGATGGGCACCCTCCCTGAAAAAAACATCTCCCTCATATGTAAGAAGCTCATTAATAATATGGCGGATCCACTACAGGTCCTCACAAGGAAATGGAATACTGATGGATTGGAATTTGATGAGGATGACTGGCAGGTGGCGATATCATCCCCACGGGAAATTGCAATACAGGCCCGATTGCGGTTAGTGCAGCTCAAAATACTGCACAGAATATATGTGACAGGGCCTCGTCTGGTCCAGATGGGAAAGGCAGAGAGTGGAGAGTGTAAAAGGGGTTGTGGAGAGCCAGGGACATTCCTCCACATATTGTGGGACTGTCACTATATACATTTATGCTGGAGAGACATGCATACAATTTTGCGGGAAGTGTTGGGGGTAAACTTGCAACCAGAGGCGCAGAGGTGTATCCTTAACGTCTGGGAACCCACAGATCTGAACACCAGCACTACGCAATGGGTAACTCTGGCATTTATGGTTGCGAAAAGAAATATTGCGCAGCAGTGGGGAGCATCACAGCTGCGCCAAATAAGGAAATGGGAGGAAGCCCTAGATTGGAGTATGTATAGAAAGAAGTCGGTTTATGTGGCCAGAGGGTGCCCCGGGAAATGGAGGAGGGTGTGGGGAGCGAGGAATCACTACAGAGGAGACATTTGTACCCCATCTAATCGACAGGTTATCACTGAAACTCCAGAATTCCCTTAATTTAATTAGTTTAGTAATCATGATTATTGTTGAAATCCTCATCTGATTATCTTTCAGTATGGATCTTGTTGAAGTTAGTAAACACTTCACTCTTGTCTCAACCTGATTTTCACTGTAGTGTAACTTTTATGGTCTATGTAAGGGCAGCTAAAATGTTTTTCTTAACATTTCACAATTGATGCTTCCTAAGCTATCCCTCATGCCCATGCAAGTAAATAGCTCAATACATTCTAATCATTCTGACGCTAAACCTCTTAAAATTCTTATATACAAGACTATTCAATTTAATTTCCCAATACTTCTCTGTACACGTTTTTTTCCCTATTGGCCAGTTTTAGTTTAACCCTGGGTGTAGGACTACACTATGCTCGCGGAGCATGCGTAGTTTGCGCTACTATGCACTGCGCGAATTGCACGTAGCACAGTGCAAAAACATGTAGCGAGCGAGCAAAATCAACATCCCGTCGAGACTTTTTCCTCTTTCGCGATAAGCAACATCAAGTTGCCGATCGCGAACGTGGATAATAAACCTCCCGGCGAGATTCTCAACGCGGGAGGTCAGGTTTCTCATTGCGAGTGGTCGCGTATGCTCGCGACCACTCGCGATGAGAAACTACCAATCCCCATTGAGAAAGTTGCCGCTCGAGTACAAATCTACTTAAGCAGCAGAAAACGACCGCTTTCACTGTGCAAGATGCCATTTGCACTGTGCAATCAGTGCGAACAGCATTTTCCCTACCGCACTACGCAGTTCGTGTAGCTACGCATAGTTCTACTAAGCAAACTACGCCCAGTTATCAGCAAGTAGATCATAGACATGAAAAAGTCATAAACCATGTTTTTGTAGTAGACTATTCAATGGGAAGCATTAAAATCCTCAATCAGACTGGTATAGACGAAATGGCATGCTTTGACCAAAAAGGGGCCTTCTTTAATGTATTTTTAAATTTCTTGTGCTAACACTGATGGTTTGCCCTATGATGTTAGAAATTCAAAAGCCAAAATTAAATGATCACTTATGCTTTCTGGTATTCTAAAACAGTATGTCTTTCATTAACTACAAGATTTAGGGTGATGGGCATGTACATTGCTGTTTAGTAGGGTGAAGGCCATTGAACATGGTTGTGGAGTATGCAACAAGATATGTGATGTGATGTGGGCAGCTTTTCGTTAAAGCGTAAATGTTTGAAAACTGGTAGGACCATTTGGTTTTCAAAACTGAACACTGGGCAGGGTTTAATAAACATGTATGATTTGTTTATAATGCATTTCTTTTTGAAAACCTACCCACATAAAAACAATAACAAAGTGCATGCATACAGTATTTTGAATGTCCTGTGTCAAATTATAACTGTCTACTGAATAACCTATGTTGTAGAATACCAACCTGAAATATAAGTTTGTAGTTTGTAAACAATTCCATATTAGCAAGTTCATCTTTGAGATTTGGAGGAAAAGCTAGTACATCTTTACAATTCTCATCAGCACAGAAAGAATAGCCTTCAAGGTCTGCCATTGAGTTAACTTTATTGAACCCTTCCATCTTCAAGGCGGAGCAGATTTCAACAACACTGGAAAGATATAATAACACCCCATTTCTTATGAAATGTTTCTGCATATAGTACATATCAGATAGCACAATATACCAATATAATCTTTACACATGAACACTGTATAGAACTCAGCAGTAATACTAGCTTGTATCCCATTGAGTCAGCAAAGACAGAATACACCACCAGATCTCAGACTTAACATGCTTGTGACAAATACCATATGCTACAATAAAGACAACTGAAAAAGAATATTAAAATTATACATTTCTCTTCAGGGAGAGGGAATATCTAGATTCACCCTCAATATTCAACTCGTAATGACTACATTTACTATTTAAAAGAGCATGATGGGACTTGTCTAAATTCGCAAACATTAAAGCAATTTGCACATTCCAACTAAAAAATAGATGAACTGCAAGTTTTCTCACTCATTATTACATAGATATGTATATATAAATAAAATACTTGAGGTTCTTTATTTAGGACTACTCAAGCAGGTAGAAATGGACACACTATGCTATGATGACAGGGCATCAAAGTAAATGAAGATAGTGGTGAAAAACAACTATATTTGAGCAATCTAAATCATACATAACCCTGCATATACCCTAGAATACATTATTACCCTGTCTGCCCTAGATCAAACAAACCTCTTACTCAATGAGAATTTTTCCAAGCAACAATAAAAACAAAAATCTGGTGTGACAGAAACTATTTATTGTAAATAACTTCTGGGGTTTCATTTTGGTTTCAATACAGGGAACATGTACTCTACAACGCATACCATTACTACGCGATGCAATTTAAAACCATTAAAAGTACCATTACAACGAAAAACAATACTACGCATACCATTACAACGCATAAGAAAATATATATTTTTAATAATTTTGTAAAATAACTCCTGGGACAGGATGCAGGGAAAATAGGGGTTTTGGGTGGGGAAGTGTATTAAAAAATGTAATGCAACTAGACACGTAATTATGAAAACATGTTCTTTTTCCCCCAAAAATAATACTCGGGTATTAAAATTAATACTCTAGTATTAATCGAGTAACAAACAGAATTACAATTAATATAGAAACAGAAATAATTCAAATTTACCAAAATTAACAATAAAAAACAGATTAAAGCGTAAAAAGAGCCGCCATTTTAAAAAATACATGAAGAACAAGTCCTACTACAGTTTTCATGAAGAGAACACTAAGGGGCCCATTAGGATGTCGGGCGGATTGCTCCCGCCAGGCTGGCGGTAGCCACCGCCGGCCTGACGGGGGCAATCCGCCCGACATCCGCAAGTGAATTCCCCCCGCCATATTAGTATGGCGGGGGAACCGCGGCAGACGGAAAGACCGTCCGCCGCTTTTCCACCCCGGTCGCCTTGCAGCCGGGGCGGAAAAGGATTAATATGGTGGCAGTGTCTAATAGACACCGCCAGCTATTTTACGATGGGCCAATTCAGATGCCTTTCCAAGGCGGCGATGCCGCCACGCAAAGGCATGCGGGCCCCCAGAGTGAAGGGGGGGTGGTGGGTGCACACGGGGGTACCTGTGGTACCCCCCAACATTTGCATACACGAAGCAGCAGGCACCGCGCAGTGCCTGCCGCTTCGTGTATGCAAATGCATGCACCGCCCGCCACAATATTAGAAATGAGGGGCTCATCCTAATGCTAACCTCGGGACCCCCACCCTTGAGGCTGGCGGTCCCGTTTTCCGCAAGGGTGGCGGGCGGGCAAAGTCCGCCCGCCATCCTAATGGGGGCCTAAGCCACAGAAAACAAAATGGAGGAGTAAACACAGTCGAAGAGAATAAACAGTAACTTTAAAGGATTACATTTAAAATATAAGTTCTCACATCAAACGAATCAGTAAAAAACACAAACAAAAACGACACTTTTAACTAAAATTATAGTGAAACACACAAAAAGCTATAAATAACTGTAAGACACCATTTTGAAGCCAGTGCTCAAGGATTTTCCGCACACTCCTACATTTACAGAAAAACCAGTACTCAACAAATACAATATTTCAACTCTCCAAAATTCAAGTAAGTATAACACATAGAAGTAAAAATAATATATTTAAATAAGTTAACTTTCTATAATTTTTAAAAATAGATTAATTATTTTTTACAGTTTTCAAAACACTCGAGAATAGAAACAACAAAGAAGAAAATATTGACAATCCATTACCGATATTATTAGTAAGTACATTTTAAACTGAAGAAAGATTTAAAGTACTATGTCACACAAAATGATTATTTCATTTTAAAAATAATCAATGAAAGCAATTATATGAAGCACGTTTGTATTATTTTCAGAAACTCTGGGAAAAACGCTTTTTAAAAAAAATGTAAATAATAAAGCCATGACTATAATTGTCTAATAAAAACGTTAAAATATTTACAAAGCTAAACCGTATTACGTTTTCGAATTTTCAGCTTACTAAAAAAGAAAGGACACGAACAATTTATAAAGACATCTCTTTGAAAGGTAAAGAAAGTGAACAGCGAATAAATAATTCGAAAAAGCAATGTATGTTTTTTAAACCACTTTTTATATTTGCTAAAATAATTTAGCATCTGCTTAAAAATGATAGCATCATAAAAGTGGAAGAAATCAATGATATTCAATTTTATGTCACAATATCTGAACTCAGAATATCCATGAACTAACGCAAATATTTTTTTACCATCGAATAGAGTTTAAATAATTAGAAAATGAACAGTTTTTCACACCTATATCCCAAAACAGATATCTTCAAAGAAATGGCAACTTTGAAAAAGGGAAACCAAAAACCAGCTGAAGACCATCTTCTTCTAAATATGAAAACATCCACAATTCTTCCAAAGTAAACAAAAGGTAAATACTAATATAAAATATAGAAATAAATCAATTAACCTCTCTTAACTCCTCATAGAGTTACCTCGCAAAATAAAAGCTCACAAAACTTACATTTACTTTTTACATTTGAAACAGCTAAACGAATTCAAAGAACAACAAAGCAACAAGAGGATCAACAAAGTACATCTACAGGAACAAGCAATAAAGTTATAAAAAGGTAAACAGGAAATACATTTGAAAGTGCTTGATAGTGTAGAAGTACTAATTACTATCCAACAAAAAAAGGGAATGTAAAAATTGTGTAAGTGCTGGATTGTGCAGAAGTATTAATTACTAATCTAACCCCCACGGGGTATTAAAGTAATGTAAGTGCTGGATAGTGCAGGTGTATTACTTACTATTGTAACTCCAACGTGGTGTTGAATTAGGGTAAGTGCTGGATAGTGCAGGTGTATTAATTCCTATTCCTACTCCAAGGGGGTGTTGAAGCAGGGTAAGTGATGGATAGTGCAGCTGTATTAATTACTATTCCCACTCCAAGGTGGTGTTGAAGTAGGGTAAGTGCAGGATAGTGCAAATGTATTAATTACAATTCCTACTCCAGGGGGGTGTTGAAGTAGGGTAAGTGCTGGATAGTGCAAGTATATTAATTAATATTACTACTCCAGGGGGGTGTTGAAGTAGGGTAAGTGCTGGATAGTGCAGGTGTATTAATTACTATTCTAACTCCAGAGGGGTGTTGAAGTAGTGTAAGTGCTGGATAGTGCAGGTATATTACTTACTATTCTAACTCCAGTGGGGTGTTAATGTAGGGTAAGTGCTGGATAGTGCGGGTGTATTACTTACTATTCTAACTCCATGGTGGGGTTGAAGTAGGGTAAGTGCTGACAGTGCAAGTGTATGTATTACTATTCCTACTCCAGGGGGGTGTTGAAGTAGGGTAAGTGCTGGATAGTGCAAGTGTATTAATTAATATTACTACTCCAGGGGGGTGTTGAAGTAGGGTAAGTGCTGGATAGTGCAGGTGTATTAATTACTATTCTAAATCCAGTGGGGTGTTGATGTAGGATAAGTGCTGGATAGTGTGGGTGCATTACTTACTATTTTAACTCCAGAGGGGTGTAGAAGTAGGGTAACTGCTGGATAGTGCAGTTGTATAACCTACTATTCTAACTCCAGTGGGGTGTAGAAGTAGGGTAAGTGCTGGATAGTACAGGTGTATTACTTACTATTTTAACTCCAGAGGGGTGTTGATGTAGGGTACGTGCTGGATAGTGCAGGTGTATTACTTACTATTCTAACTCCATGGTGGTGTTGAAGTAGGGTAAGTGCTGGATAGTGCAAGTGTATTAATTACTATTCCTACTCCAGGGGGGTGTTGAAGTAGGGTAAGTGCTGGATAGTGCAGGTGTAGTATTACTTACTATTCTAAATACAGTGGGGTGTTGAAGTAAGATAAGTGCTGGATAGTGCAGATGTATTACTTACTATTCTAACTCCAACTTGGTGTTAAATTAGTATAAATGTTGGATAGTGCAGGTGTATTAATTACAATTCCTACTCCAGGGGGGTGTTGAAGTAGGGTAAGTGCTGTATAGTGCAGGTGTATTACTTACTATTCTTACGCCAGGGGGGGGGGAGGTGTTTAAATAGGGTAAGTGCTGGATAGTGCAGGTGTATTACTTACTATTCTAACTCCGGAGGGGTGAAGAAGTAGGGTAAGTGCTGGATAGTACAGGTGTATTACTTTCTATTCTAACTCCAGAGGTGTGTTGATGTAGGGTAAGTGCTGGATAGTGCAGGTGTATTACTTACTATTCTAACTCCATGATGGTGTTGAAGTAGGGTAAGTGCTGGATAGTGCAAGTGTATTAATTACTATTCCTACTCCAGGGGGGTGTTGAAGTAGGGTAAGTGCTGGATAGTGCAGGTGTATTACTTACTATTCTAAATGCAATGGGGTGTTGAAGTAAGGTAAGTAATGGATAATGCAGGTGTATTACTTACTATTCTAACTCCAACGTGGTGTTGAATTAGTGTAAGTGCTAGATAGTGCAGGTGTATTAATTACAATTCCTACTCCAGAGGGGTGTTGAAGTAGGGTAAGTGCTGGAGAGTGCAGGGGTATTATTTACTATTCTAACTCCAGAGGGTTGTAGAAGTAGGGTAACTGCTGGATAGTGCAGGTGTATTACTTACTATTCTAACTACAGGAGGGGTACTGATGTAGGGTAAGTACTGGATACTTTAAGAGTATGAATTACTTTTCTATCTGTAAGGGGAGTGAGGAAGTAGAAAAAGATTAGTATAGTCAAGGAAGGAGTAAAATTGTCTATTTTATAAAACAAAACCTTTAAACTACTAATATTTTCTAAAAAAACTTTTTTTTAAATTTCAGATAATGTCCACAGATAAAACAGCCAAATATATAACTTCAAGCAAAGGAAACCGACTGTTGAAACATGCAGGGTACATATATTGCAAGGAGCGAATTACAGAACCAAGAAGACATTGGAGGTGCGTGCAATATTACTCAAGCCAATGCAAAGGCAGAGCGGTTACTCTGGGTGACACAGTTGTTAAAGCATCTGAACATAACCACTCTGCCTCTGCAATGGATATAGAGGTAAGAGAAACAATTAACGAAATGAAGGATATTGCAAGCACCTCCAATGACTCTTCTGGTTCAATTTTAAGGGAGGTTGCTCAGCATGTCCCTAGTCATGTTGCTAGTAGTATGCCAATCATACCTAATCTGAGAAGAATAATTCAAAGAAAAAAAAGGCAAGTAACCCACAAAGAATTACACCACAAACCTATTCTGATATTCAAATTCCCCCTGAACTCTCTCTTTCTATATCTAATGAACCTTTCATCCTGCATGGTAACAAAAACCCTCAAAAAAGAATTATTATCTTCAGCACTCCCCGTAATCTAGCCAAGTTAGAGAATAGTGACATTTGGATGATGGATGGGACATTTAAAAACACGCCCCATCCATTCACTCAAATTTACACTATTCATGCAAAAATTAACAACACAGTAGTCCCCTTAGTCTACAGTTTGCTACCTGACAAACAATCCACAACGTAAACTGAACTTTTGACAGTGATTAATTCAAAAACATCAAACATAATAAACGATTTTGAATTTGCAATGATAAATGTTATTACAAAAACGTACACGGAGGGGGCGTGGCCAGGCGCCGTAGGAAATGGCCGCCTAAATCCCGAGCTCCGCCGTGACCGTTGTTGTCCCCTGCACATCTGCACAATATCCTAGCTGGGGGGCTTTGCCCTGACGGCCCCCAGCTCCCTCAGACTCAGTGCTCACTCGGAGCGTGAAAACGGAGTCCGGAGACCCACGGGAAGGCCTGCACTGTGACCGCGACTTTCGGCGGCTGACCGACAGCTCACGCCTAGAGCCCCAGAGCAGCCTGCAGCCACAATCGAGGTCCCGGTCTGCGGCCTACTGCGCGACGCGGCCTGGTTGGCGCGGACTCGGCGGAGGGCGTGGCCACGCCCACAGCGCTAGAGGACCGCTGCCTGGACACTGTGGTAACGGGACTGAATACCGACAACTACAGCTGAGGAGGGCCTGCAGACCGGCCTTACTGACACTGATCGGACGGAGACCCAGGGGGAGGAACGGAGTGAGTGGCCATCTCCCTGTGCAACTGCCGCTTGAGCGAGAGGAGGAGACGGACTGCCCGGCGGCGCCCCCGGGGGTGGGCTGGCTGTCGGGGCCTTGACACGTGCACGGTGACGGCGGCGATCTGAGAATTGGAGGACCTGCTGGTGTAGCAAGACCCAACAACGGCAGTGGGTGAGGGTCGTAGACCCCGTTACGTCACCAAACACGTCTGATACACCACGGCGCACACTGCAGGAACTCCCGGGGGGGCCCTGGCTCCGAGTGATATCCTGGGAAAGACAGGTGACGTTGGCTGCTGCGCTCCGGACGGAGGGGGGAGGCCGGTGTCGGCGTTGACCCGCAGACTTTCCAGAATAAGGGCGGGCGGAGAAATATCCGGTCCCAGGAGCACCAGATCCAACATGCGGCCCAAAGGGGGACCTGTGACCCAGACCAACAAGCTGGACAACTATGCAGTGTCCAGAACGTCGACGCAGCCCGGTGGAGCGGCTAAGGATGGCAAAGATCAGGCGGAACCCTCCCTGGCCTCCAAAATGGCTGCAATCCAGACCCTTGGCACCAGTCTTGAGACGAAAATGGACAAAATCAGGATTGAGGTAAATTTGCTCCGGGCCGACCTGGGGAAAACCACGGACAGGTCCAAAACCAACGAAGTGGACATTAAGGCCCTGCAGGAATCTGAGAAGCGGCTCGAGGGCAGAGTCAACGAGCTCGTACACCAACACAGGCAGATGGCCCTACAGCTTGAGGACCAGGAAGGTAGGGCCCGGAGGAGCAACATACGCGTGGTAGGTGTATCGGAAGGACTTGAGGGGGACAGTATGGAGTTCTTCCTTGAGGATTTGATCCTCCGCCACCTGAAGCCCAAGAGACTATCAAAGATCTTTACCATCGAACGGGCTCACAGAGCTCCGATCCCGAAACCCAAACCGGGGGCCCCACCAAGGACAATTATTGCAAAAATACTTAACTATCGAGACCGTGATGCAATCCTCCAGGCTGCTAGACAACAAGGTGATCTACTATACGAGGGGGCCACAGTTCGCTTCTTCCCGGATTTCACGTTTCAAGTCCAACAGGAGAGGCGCTCCTTTCAAGGGGTTAACGCGACGCTCCGAGAACGTGGGATTCGGTACATGATGTTTTTCCCTGCGAAACTGAAAATCATCTCAGGAGGCAGATCCCACTTCTTCACTTCGCCAGCGGCAGTACAGGAATGTCTGGACACAACGGAGACTGAGGCCCGACCGATGCAAGATGGCGGTCAATGGCGGGAAACTGGGAACCCCTCTCCGGGATCTGCAACGGGAAGAGCGGAAGGTGATAAGCAGAGCCAACGATCCTGGCGTTCGAGGTCGAATAGTCCCCGCTGGGACTCAGCCAGAGACAACACAGCGAGATAAGGACACGAACAGTCGAACAAGAAGCCACCGAACAGTAATGTATACGTTGCTCCTAATGTAAGACGTGGCTGCTCCAAGAGGGCAGTGTACTTGCCATCCGGGTCTCTAGGACCGGGCTAATTGTTTATCTAATGCACTATTGACCTGAGGGATCTAGCAAAATTGGGCACTTTGGGCGGGCGGCCAGGGACGGGGCTGGCCCACGTAGCTCCCAAGTAGAGTTTCCTCGGTTGGGGGTTTCCCTCCCCGGGGTAGGGGTTGGGCGACAGGCGCTCTGCTAATTGGGGTGGTGGGTAGTTTGGAACCCACGGAGCAGGGAGCAGGGAGGGGGGGCTTGTTTTTGCAGAGGGGGAGAGATGTGGAGAGCAGTTGAGGGATGGGGAGGGAGGAGACAATTGTTAGAGATAACCTGGAACGCTTGCACTGCATACATCGGCCGGGTGGGAACCAGGGAGGGACGGGGAGTTGGGTTTTTTTTTTTACGGTCACACAGAATGTGTTTACATAGAGTCTATGATGGTGCCGGGGTGCTGAGGCGGGACACCTTGCAAAGCAACGGATATGGCTAAGAGATGGAAGAAGAGTCTGAAAATTCTGAGCTGGAATGTTAATGGGTTGGGGGACAGACGTAAATGCACTATAGTCCTACAGTTCATTAAGAGACACCAGCCGGACGCAGTACTGCTGCAAGAAACGCACTTGCTGAGGAATGCATGTCAGGCCCTCAATAGGTGGAGCTACACTCTTGTGGCCCACTTCGGCTTCACCTCCGGCTCTAGGGGGGTGGGGATCCTCCTGCGTCGCTCACTGCCCCTCCACATAGATCGAACCGAATCTGACCCGCAGGGCCTCTTTGCTGCTATATCTGGACGGTAGGAGGGCCGCACACTTAACCTACTCTCTGTCTATGTTCCGCCTGGCCTCCAAACTCGGGCCTACGCGGACCTGGGTAAACTATTGCTCTCCCTCCCCGACGGTCAGTTGGTTCTGGGAGGGGACTTTAACGCAGTAGTGTCGGGGACCCTGGACAGACGACCCCCCCGAGACTTGCCCCAGGGGCAGAAGTGGCTGGCGGACTTTCTTGAGGCCTTTGGGCTCGTGGACGTCTGGCGCCTGCTCCACCCCACAGATAGTCACTTCACCTTCTTCTCTGAGCCACATCATTCATTTTCACGCCTAGATTACATACTTACTTTGCTACATCACGACATTACAATACAGGAAGCATCACTCCTAACTCGTGGCATTTCAGACCACTCGCCGGTCTTTACGCACATAACGTTCGGAACTAGACGTGAGGGCTGCGTAGCGCCGATAAACGCCTGGCATTTAAAAAACGAAGACACTAGGAGGAAGCTTTCCGAATCAATTACTCAGTACTTCGACGACAATGTTGGCTCAGTGGACTCCCCTGTCACCTTGTGGGAGGCCTTCAAAACCGTGGTTAGGGGGGAGGCGCTTTCAGCTATCTCAGTCAGGCGGAAAGAACAACGGAGCCAGATCACATCAATCGAGGCGGATCTAAAGGATCTAGAGAAGGAAGCGCTAGACACAGGGGCCAAGAAAGTGCGCCACAAACTGCAGATTAAGGTAGCAGAGTACAGGGCACTGGTTACTCAGGAGTCCCAGACTGTGGCCCGACACAAGATGGGTAGACTATATGATCAGGGCGACAAAGCTGGAAAACTCATAGCCTGGCTCGATAAAAAACAGCAGGCCAGGAAGGTGGTGCCAGAAATAAGTACGACATCTGGGATCGTAGTTAGTTGAGGATTTTGCGAGACACTACCAACAGGTCTACAGGCGAGAGTCGGACCGCCCGGAGGAGGACTCTATAGACCTCCTTACGGATATCCGAATGCCTTCCCTATCAGATGACGATCGGGAAGCCATTAATAACCCACTTACTGAGGCCGAAATACAGCGTGCAATAGTAGAACTTCGCCCTGGTAAGGCCCTGGGACCCAATGGCCTCCCAATAGAGCTCTACAAGCTGAAACCGGACGTCATCAGTAAACATCTGAAACTCATGTTCGACAGGAGCAGGGAGACAGGGGTGTTGCCACGGGACCAGCGCATAGCGACCATAGTGGCGATACCTAAAGAAGGGAAACCCAAAGAAGCATGTGCGTCATATAGACCAATTTTGCTACTGAATGCGGAGCCCAAAATATTGGCGAAAACACTTGCCAATAGGCTCCACTCGGTACTGCCTACACTGGTCCACCCTGACCAATCAGGGTTCATGCCCCACCGCAACACGGCACTTAACATTTGACGTCTACACGGGGTACTGGGGCAACGTCACAGGCTACAGGAGGACGCGGTGGTGGTCTCCCTAGATGCCACCATGGCATTCGACACCTTAGAGTGGCCATACATGTTCGCAGTCCTACGTAAATTGGGCTTTGGACCTAATTTTATCACTTGGGTTCGTCTTCTCTATACGGAACCCCTGGCACAGGTACTGGTGAACAACAAGGTGTCTGAGGTTTTCACCTTAGAGAGAGGGACGAGACAGGGTTGCCCCCTCTCCCCCCTTCTATTCACCCTCTCCCTCGAGCCGCTGGCGGCCTGGATAAGGCAGGACGTTTACTTGAAAGGTATAGTATGGGCGGGAGGGTGGGAAGACAAAATATCCCTCTACGCCGACGACATCCTTCTGTACCTATGCAAGCCGCACAGGTCGATACTGGCGGCACTTGACATATTCGCAAGCTTCGGTCGTAACTCTGGCTTTCGCATCAACTGGAGCAAATCGTATCTCTACGTCCTACGTGGCGACCCCCCTAGGCTCCCTGACACATGCCCTTTCACAGTGGCGGAGGACGGGTTCAAGTACCTGGGAGTATTCAGCACCACGAATAAGGCTCTAATGTATGAACGAAACCTTCATCCACCATTAAGCCGGCTTCAAAGAGAGGCCAAAACCTGGCAGCACCTCCCGCTGTCACTATTGGGCCGAGCAGCCCTATTTAAGATGATGGCGCTGCCACGGTTTCTCTATGCCTTACAAAATTACCCGGACCTGGTACCCAACACCTACTTTACAGCAATTGAGGCGGCGCAGCGCGACCTCCTGTGGGCCGGGTCGCCCCGAATTGCATTGAACAAACTAATGCTGGGGGGGTATGACGGTGGAATAGCCCTCCCAGACATTCGTAAATATTATTGGGCAGCCCACCTCTCAGCGATTAATCAGGGGACGTATGGCGACGGTAATGATCCCGCCTACGGAATGGACAGATGGCTGCTCCCGGGGGGGAACTATAAGATAGCACTCTACTTTAAGCTGGGCGCACGCCGACTCACCGGACCTACACAACACTCTGTGCAGATATGGCACATTGCTCAGAGGAAACTCGGCTGGTCCGGAGTCCTCACAATGGCCACGCCGCTTAGGGCCTCCGAACAACTAGGTAACCTGGGACGCACCAAGGGGTTCCGGAACTGGGACTTGATCGGAATCTCCCAAATTAAGGATATCTGGGGCCCTAAAGGGATCCACACATTCGCCCACTTACAGGACACGTACGAACTGGCACAAAATGAATACTTTAGGTACATGCAGGTGCGGCACTCCCTACAGGCGAATATCCCACCAGAGACTAAACTACCAAAAACCTCCCCGCCCGAAGACAGATTACTTGATGGATACATGACAGAACACGTCATATCTCTCACATACAAAAAACTAATTAATAACCCCCCAGACATGCTCCTTCCCCTTAAAGAGAAATGGGTTGCCGATGGGTTGGAAATAGATGAAGAAGAATGGTTGTATGCTTTAGCCTCCCCACGGGAGGTCGCGATATCGGCCCGATTGCGACTAGTCCAACTGAAGATACTACATAGAATATATATCTCATGTACAAGGTTACAATTGATGGGGAGGGAGGGAAATGGGCTCTGCAAGAGGGAATGTGGTGGCACAGGTACCTTTTTTCATATACTATGGGGCTGCCCGAAGATACAAAAGTACTGGAGAGGGGTGGTGCAGTGTATGCAGGAGGTATGGGAGGTGGCGATTCGTCCAGAGGCCAGGAGGTGTCTCCTCAATATTTGGGAGCCAACTGACCTGTCACCGAAGGGGAGACTTTGGGTGACGCTTGGACGATGGTGGCGAAAAGGAACATTGCCAGACTGTGGGGAAACCCTAATCCACCAAAACTGACGGACTGGCAAAGTGACATGGACTGGTGTATGCTGCAGGAAAAGACCGTGTATGTAGCAAGAGGGTGCCCCCGAAAATGGGTGGAAATATGACTTCAGGGGGAACATTTGCGAGCCTCCACCCACCACGCAAACCAGCTCAGAGGATATATAAGGACCTTAACGACTCTATGGCTCTATGTACTTGCATATGATGTGCTGTCAACGTGTCACCGGAACAGTAGTAGACTTGACTGTGCTTAAACTCGATGACCGTGTTAGGGGGGTTTGTTCTGTTAACGCCTTTCATTTACCAAAGAGATTTTGAAACGTACACTTTGTTTATGGCTTTAAAAAAGAAAAACCAGACCTTCACAATCCTGCCTTCAAACTCTATCCACATGCACATGCACTTTATGACGCCGCCGTACCCCCGGGTTGACGGCACTGGGCTGTGTACTTTAGGAAACAATGCATAACTATAAGCAACGTGCGGCCGGCCCAAAGGATTGTAGGCTGAAAGCTGTGTATTGTGGAACAATGTAATAAAGGTCTATATAAAAAAAACAACAAAAAAAAAACGTACACGGATACCCAAATTCAGGGATTTTTTTTCATTTTTCCCAGGCATTTTGGCGTAAAATACAAAAAACATCCCTAGTTGTGGATTATGAATCAGATAGCAAACTGCAATTCGAATTAAAAAAACTAACTGCACTTTGCTTTGTTCCTCCTGATAGTGTAGATGAGTACTACACTGCAATTACTGAATCAGAATTTTACACAACAAATGAGGAAAAATTGGCACCCTTACTAAATTATTTTGAGGACACATGGATTGGGCATCTAAGCAGGTCAGTCGCAGGAGGAAGCCACGTTTCCATGTGGAGTTGTGGAACTGCTACACGAGCTGCTTAGAAGGAGGAGCAAAGACAAACAATGCCATAGAGGGATAGCACAACTCCTTCAACCACACAATTGGAAAACCTCACCCAAACTTTTATCATTTTTTGGAAACTTTGAGGAAGGAGCAAAGTTTCCAAGAAATGAGAATGTCACAAGCATTAACAGGTAGTCTAAACCCACGCATTTCTAAAAGAACAAAAGAAATGTCTGAAAGACTGTTGGGTACCTTAAAACAATTTTCATTGTGTGTGGCTTTAGACTACCTGGATAATGTTGCTCACATACTACATTATTAACTCTACCTACACCATTACTTTCCTGTTTTGCCCTAAAATATTTAAACAATTCAATTAAATTGACATTTTTCAAAAACAATTTTTACAAATTAAAAAGTCGGGTCACCTTACCTTAGATGTCTTCTTTTTTCTTTTTTTTCTTTGTAAATCCAAACCAAATACAAGCTATTTTTAATCCATAATGAAATTCAGCCCAGACAAAAAAAACAATAAGGAATGCTTCAATGGAAATAAGCATTCTTCATAAAAAAAACAAAAAAAAGTTCTCCAAACTTGGTATTCCATTCCAAATTAAAAAAGGTTTGATGAAAAAGATCGATTCACAGTAATCCCAATAAAAAATCTTCTCCAAATCCAAACGATCGCGAAGTCTAACTCCAAAAGAAACATTGATCCATCTTCTTTCTTCTCTTAACAATCCAAATTTTCAAAAACTACAATCCGAAGAAACCCCCCAAAAAATACACAGCTTTCTCGGATCCAATTTTTTTTTTCCAAAAACAAAGATATTTCCCAAAAATAAATCCAATCCTTCGAAATCGAGCTTCTTCTTGGTCCGGTCTTTTCAAAAAACACATTCAAATGTACTTTTTTACTGTACTATAAACATTACTTATATTTTCAAATAACAATATCATTTTTAAAACTAATAACAGGTGACCCGACAACGGCATACTCTATCAACACGACCGGCAACATGATAAAAGAGTGATAATAGCATAAATATATATCTAAACTATTCCTCCCTATTCTCTCCTTGATATATATATATCTATAAACAACAATCTAATTGTAAATAAAGTTATAAAAGTTTCCTGCCTGAGCGCAGGTCTACATGCTTCTGCTCTGTCCATCGACGCTCCACAAAATGGCCGCGATGAAGCAAGTCTACGTGTGTACGTCATCCGGAGCTATGAAGAAAAAAAAAGGACTATTTATTTTCCATTTACTATTATTAATAATATATTTATTAAAACATTAATTTATAATTTTTTTAATATATAAATATTTTTTCAATTTTTTAAAAAAAATCAAATACATTTTTGTTTATTACAAAATAATTTTTGGGAATAAAATATAAGTAAAACAATCTCGCATTCCATTTTTATTTTTAATAAATATTTTAAATAAAGTACTATTAATAATGCAATCATGTGAATATTTTCTAAATAATGAACTTACCTCTATGCTACTCCATTTTGCGTCTGATTCGTGCCGCATCAGTCTTCATTTGAACTTAAAAATGATACATGCGGCAAACACATAGCCTGCAATGGAAATAAATAAAGGACAATACATTACATTGAAGTCAATGGAAAAGCGTGAGAATATAAGTTCTTTTATTTTTTTAAATATTTTTAACTTAAATATTTTTAACTTATCTATTTTTTCAACAATATGTTAAAAAAATAAAGTAAAACATCTTTATATAAAATATTATTTTTGAAGAAACCTTTTTAATGAAAACATGTTTTTTATTAAAATGAAAAATGTTACTATTTTAAAAAATTACTAAACATACTTTTAGAGGATTATCACATTTTTTATTATATTTAAAAAAATAAAATGAGTCTTATTTCCTATTAAATTACAAAAATGAAGTAATTTTGTGGAAAGGGTTAAATAGTATAGGATTTAAAATTACTATTTTAATAACTTTTTATTTAAAAAATAGACATAGTACTGAATAGTGTAGTTATTTAAATTGCTATTCTAACTCCAAATGTGTATAAAAATATGGTAAATATTTGAAATTGTAGGAGTACTATTTACTATTCTAATTGCAGATGGGTGTAAAAGTAGTCTAACTTAAAAATAGAGTAGTAGTATTAATTACTATTCTAAGTCAATGTGAGTGTAAAATTAGGGTAAGAGAAAAATAGTGCATGGGTATTAATTACTATTCTAACACCAGGGTGGTATTAAAAATGGGTAAGTGCTGGATAGTGCATTACTGTTCAGACTCAAAGGGGGAGGGTTAATTTAGGTTAACTACAGAATAGTGCAATAATATTAATTACTATTATAAGTCCAGAAGTGTGTTAAAGTAGTGTAAATGCAGAATAGTGAAGGGGTATTAATTACTAATCTAAATCCAGTTGAGTGTAAAAGTAGGGGAACAGCTTAATAGTGCATGAGTATTAATTACTATTCAAATACCAGGGTGGTATTAACATAGAGTAAGTGCTGGATAGTGTAGGAATAATCCTGGGGGGATGTAAAATTAAGGTAAGTACTAGATAGTGTAGAATAATTCATGTAACTACTTGGGAGTATTAGATGTGTATTAAAAACATTTTAAATATATTTTTTAAATTATTTAAAAACAATATATTAAAAATGTATACATTCTGAATAGTGCTGGAGTATTAATTACAATTCAAAATTCAAAGGGGGATGTAAAATTAAGGTAAGTAATAGATAGTTTTGGAGAATTAATGTAACTACTGTAGAGTATTAGTGGGGTTTTAAAATCATTTCAGGAATATTCATTAATAATACTAATACATGAATATTAATTACTATTCCAAATCCTAGGGGGAATGTAAAATTAGGGTAAGTTCTAGATATTTTTTGAGAATTAATGTAAATACTGCAGAGTATTAGTTGGGTATTAAAAACATTACAGGAGTATTAATTATTATACCAAAACCTAGGATGGATGTAAAATTAAGATAGTTTAGGAGAATTAATGTAACTACTGGGAGGTATTATTTGGGTATTAAAAACATTTAAATTACATTTACAAAAATGTTTTAATAAAAATATTACAATAAAATAAAAAAAAATAACCATACTTACGTTGTAACAGCATGCGTTGTAATAGCATCTGTGTTGTAATGGCATGCATTGTAATAGCATGCGTTGTAAAGGCTCTTGCGTTGTAATAGATTCGCTGTAAAGGTAGTGTGTTGAAAAATTTGCGTTGTAATGGTTGTTCACCCGCCAGATAGACTAGTAAAGTTCAACGTTTGTGAAAACGTTAACTTATAATAAATTAAGCAAACACTTGCAATGCCCATAGATCTTGTATTGGCAGACAGTCTTTTGACTTTGTCATTGCTTTTTTTATCATAGTTTTTGTAAATCTTTATTGTTGGAAAGTTGTCAGGCCCTCGTCAATCTTAAAAAAAAAACTGTTGCTCAAACCCCCAAAAACATTTGGGTCTCAAAAAGCTTACAGCCCATAGACCATTTCACACTATGACCTTGAGATTATGGCTGCTACTTGGAGTAGAAAGAAGCTGCTTTAATAGTGGTTTCAAAAAGAGCTTTTAAGTGGTGTAACTGCATCAACATGTCTGTCATACACGGCAAACCCTCATCCCCGTGCACATGCCTTCCCTCTCCACTTTCCTGAAATGTAAGAACAAGCATTAGCAAAGCAATAGGTCTTTCCTGTTACACAGAGGCTAACATCTATTGGCTTTCCCAGTGCTTCTTTAGGGTTTGCCATCGTTTATGGCAAAAACCATTGTAAGATGGCATACTGTACACATCACTATACACATATGGCCCCTTGGAATGGTTTTTTTCTATAAAGAATATCAAAATTAATTCCAAATTGGACAGAAAGTGGCAATTAGCAGGCAGAGAACAAGTTGACCAGGGGGCGCTTGGGAAGAGCAGCATTTTAATTAAACTGGGAAGGAAGGCAGGGGTGCAAGAAAAGAGAGGGGTAGCTACTGAGAGAGAGAGAGAGAGAGAGAGAGAGAGAGAGAGAGACAGAGACAGAGAGACAGAGAGCGAAAAAGAGTATATTGTCATACAGGCAGTGCCTGGTCGTAACATCAGCAGTAAAAGCATACAAACAATCAAATCAAAACATGGTCAGAAAGAAATGCTCCTCTGGTTGGGAAAACACAAGAATAGTGAGGTAAGTCATTGAATCAGGAGCAGAGAAGTGTGATAATATTAATAGGTCTGTTGCCAACAGAAAGCTAAAAGTTTCGGTAGGCGATAACTACAAACTCGGGAAAAGCATTATGAGAAATGTATATCCTCCCACTCCTTTGCTACTTTAATTCTGGGAATCTATTTGGAAAATTGTTTATATGATTTCAAATACATTTGTTTACTTATTTAATCAAAACCATTGCATGACTAAAACAGTATTCTATATAAAAAAAACTATTTGTTTTAAAAATATGACAATTTACAAGAAGGATACATCCCATACTTGCTTCAAGAAAAGAAAATTACAATGTTGATTCTAGATTACACAATAAAATTAATTAGATATAATGTGATTGTCATTTCCCAGTTCAGCTTGAATCGAGACAAATACTATTGTTAGCAAATTTAAATTGTGTGGGATGCAGAGGCAACCAGTGAAGCAATAGGCCCAGACTGTATTTCTTTAGGTCATGGCGGTGTCTCTAAGATGGGGCTCTCAAGAGTACATGGGAAGCTGTGCAAATTGGAATGTCAAGTCTAATTAATACGTTTTAATTTATACTGTTTTTATTGATTAAAGTGTAGGCTACTTTGTATGTCAAAAATAAAGCGTTTTGAGCGCTCTGCAAACATTAATAATAAACAGACTCACAGGATAATTTATGGGGGTTTCCGTGGTCACAAGGATCGACCAACCTAAACGTGATAGTCAAACAGAGGTTTCAGAGTAAGTTCACTAAAACAACTATCCAAAAATTGTGATGATACTCAGAGGGTTATGAGCAACATCTGGTCTCAACCTGTTTTACAAAATGCATCAAGAACTAAACCCACATTGAATGCTACATGTGTGGGGTTCATGCATTTAAAAACAACGCTTACAGGTTTGAATCCCTAGATATTAAAAGGCCTCTACGTTCGGCCAGAAGAGTCTGACAAAAACATAATGTGAATTAGTGTTTTTTCTGCTTTGCTGCACAACCTGCAAATAGCAGAGATCAGCTTTTTGGAACATGGAGAGAGGCAGTCCATTGTTGGCAACCAAACGGTGCACCATGAACCTAGTTTTTAGGAAATGTGAGAAACAAGTGAACAGATATGGCTGTGGGCCTAAGGAGCGGTAACTATTTATTATCTGCCAAAAGATTGCTTGCTTGGCCCTTTTCATTTGTATCCTCCAGGAATGAAAAACATGGAATCTGTTTGTTTAGGAGAGGAGCATTTTGAATGGCGTCCCTGAACATGGCAAAGCTATGAAGTCAGATGCCTTTATTAGTGATAAGGAAATCTCTGGGCCCCCTATTTAACGGTTCTATTTAATGCAATCCACAGGGGTATGGGGGTCCCTAGTACTTGGCTGGGAGCTGAGATAGTCCCTATCTTCAAGAAGGGTTCTTCTCTACTCCCAGCCAACTACAGGCCTATCAGCCTCATTGACGTGTCACAAAAAATCTTCGCGAGGCTGATTTTAGACCGCCTTTTAGAATGGACGGAGGAGTTTTCCATCTTAAGCCCTTACTAGGCAGGGTTCAGGAAAAATGTATCCACCATGGATCAGATTTTTCGTCTGACCCTGCTTTTTTGGAAAACCGTTAAGATTGAGGGCGGTTGACTATATACTGTCTTTGTGGACCTCCGTGCGGCCTTCGATCTGGTTCCGCATGGAAAACTATGGACTGTGCTTCTAGAACTGGGCATTCCTTTCCCCCTTTTGAACATGATAATCCGACTCCATAGGGAGAATTTGGCACAGGTCAGGTGTGGAAAAAATGGTGCTTTGTCAGCTAGATTCCCCGTTGGCAGAGGGGTGAGACAGGGGTGTGTTTTGGCACCCACCCTGTTTTGCCTTTACGTCAACGGGGTAATCACACACCTGAATGCGGTATCCAACAGCGACGCTCCAAAACTCGCTGGTTGTCGGGTTTCTGCTATCATGTTCGCAGACGATACTTTATTGCTCTCAAAGTCTCCCATGGGCATCCAACGAGTGCTGGATGGCTTTGAGTCATTTTGTCTGGAACGGGGTCTGGAAATAAACACCCTTAAAACAAAATTCATGATTTTTAACCCACCAGCTACAACACGCCCAAATCCGATGATAGGTGGAGTCCGGTTAGAAAGGGTTCAGACCTTTGAGTATCTGGGGCTCATTTTAAATGAAACTATGACCTGGGTCCCACATCAAATAAAATCCCAACTCAAGTTGGCTCAATTAGCGGGGGGTATCCTCAAGCTTTTAAATAAATCCTCCGTTAAACCGATTGGCCCACCTTTTGAAATTTATAAACTACAGGCACGGGGGGCAGTAATCTACGGCGGCGAACTCTGGGGTTACCAGTGTGGATCCGCGATTGCCGTCGTGGAAAATAAATTTCTAAGACAGTTGGTGGCTCTGCCCCCCAGTACACCCCTATTGCTGCTGAGGCTTGATTTGGGCCTCAGACCTATAGATGAATAATTGGGCCTCAAACCACTAACCTTTTGGCGGAGGCTCTGGTCCAACCCTGAGCTCAAGAACTATAGGCAAGAGCTCGCGGATGTTTTAAGGCTCTCGAATGCGGGGAAACTTCCCTGGCTGAAGTATGTGAGAGAGGAATTCGGGAGAATAGGTCTCCCGCTAATGTGGTCCGACCCGGAGTCTGCCTGCACTAAGGTCCCTCGCAAGTATCTGGCCAAATTGTACAACGAAAGTTAATTAACTGCTCTTACATCGAATGCACAAATTGGCACCTTAACTGGTACCTTTCTAATGATTAAAGATTTTTATCAATTTGAGCCTGTTTTAGATGATGTTAGTCCTGCTGTTTTGAGAAAGTTGTACCTTCAATGGAGACATGGCACCCTTCCTATTAGAGCCCTTACGAGCAAGTGGTGTCCGTCCGCCCCAAAAAATTGCCCTGGTTGTTCTTCGGAGCAGGAAAATGAAATGCATGTTTTGTTCTTTTGCCCCGCCTATAAAAAATCCAGGAGGTGTTGGATCATTCCCCTATGTAAAAATCTGGGGATTACGCACTGTATGCAAGCCTATGGAATACTCAAAACGGATCTTTCAACTGTGATTGTATTTGTTGTAACAAAATGTTTGGCGGCTATGTGGAACAAAAGAAGGATGTATGTAAACACTGTCTGAATTTGGATCCAGTTTTTACAGTTGTACAGATGCTTTGGCGCTTGCACCCAAACTTTAGATTCTAAAGGAGGAATATACGGACATTTGTTTATATTTTTTATCTTTTTTTACTGACTGCTATATAACGATAAGTTGTATGGGCACTTGTACTTTCTTCTTATTTATTGCTCTAATTACATGTATTGCATCAATTTTTAATTGTTCAAATATGTGATTTCTTTTATGACAATATTGTCGAAATAAAGATGATGATGATAAGGAAATCCATGTAGTCCCTTGTATAGTGAATCATTTGAGGATATGCTTAGTTCTTTCCAGCTTAAGGTTCCAAAGTGACCAATGATGCATTTTTAAACTGATGACATGTCTCAAGAGATGTTTCTTGCCTGGCCAGACTCTGCTTTGGCAGACAAAAGGTGGAACAATAGATTTTATCAACTAGTCGATCTATGGTCTCCGAATCCCTTTCCCTCATTATTTTGCTCCAGTATGTTCAATTTGCTACCAACTGGGCACTGAGGCTTTTGAGCAGGGGGTCAAATGTTGGACCCTTTAGTGCTTTTGGCAGAGTTACGAAAGAAAGGTTAAGGGATCCGGCTTTGGCTTGAATTTGTAACTTGTGATGGTTTTAGGAGTGTGGTGCGCATATATGTGTCTCATTACATGCCTAATGCGCACCAACAGCTTGGCACTTGAGAGGTGTAGTGCCTAACTGACATTTATGCTCCATGGTGGCCCCTTCACTACTCAATTACATCTTGTACATTGGAATTAGGCTGTAGATATTAGCAAGAAGAATGACAGACGGACTAAAGTTTAAACGTTTACTCAAAGAAAATAAGTACAGAAATACATAGGCTTAGGGGCTTACCACCTCATTTCTGTCGGGGCTTCTGTGTTATGGGCTTTTAGTGATTTTAAACTACCAACTGCTTAACCTTGTTTGGCTTTGTTTTCCATTTGTACCAACCTTGTTTGAGGCAGCTATAATAATATACTGGGACTTGGCACCTAATGAAATATAGACATTGACTGGTTTAGTTCTCTGCCTTGAGGTGTCTCTTTTTCAGCCCTGCACTACAGAGAACAGTCTTTATAAAGAAACAGAATAATCAAGTTACGGAATCGCAACTCAGTTAAAAACAGGGCATTTTCCTGAAGTTACCTGCCTCTGCCCAGTCACTATGATTATTTTTTAATACCAAGGCTTATCGAGTACCTTTTCACATAAAGATGTGTTGTGAAACTGGCTCTGGGATCAAACCTCTTAACAATGATCATCAAGTTGCATGCCCCTAAAACTGGTCGCATTGCAGACAGCAAATGATCTCATACTTACATATCCTGCAGGGACAGACACCTGGTGCCAACAAGTTACATTTACCACCAATGGTTTAGTGGCTACCAACACCATTAACATTCTTAATACAAGCTTTACCCTTGACTAGGTGAGGTATGGAAAAGACACAAAGTCTAATTCAAAAGCACACACACCCTCTGTATCACATAAAGCACCATCCTTGCTGGGGCATCTTCCAAATGAAACACCCCATCAATAATCAATCCCAGGTCACCTAGGCTAAGGCTGAAAGGTCCAGGACAACCAGCAGGTCAGTCCCTCGTTCAGTCAGCCCAGTGCTCAGCAAGCCATAACCCCGGCCAAACAATCAAAGTGTACACATTTCTGGCTGAGCCCTTGATTTCTACTCTGAAACTTTCCATAAATCGAGGTGAGGGTGAGTGGGCGTCTGCCAAATGGCCCCCAGCTGAAAGTTGGAGGCGTCTGGTGACACCTTGAGAGCTCTCGTCGTTGACAGTGAACAAACAAGAAGCTCCTTCGTCCTTGCCTGTATTTAAAATGCCTGCTGAGGCGTCTTTGGATGAAATCACTGCTCTGGACCTGGAGTGAGGGGAGACATGGGAGCCCCCATACCTATCTCCAATCCGCTCCTGCCCATGGAGCGACTAATGGCAATCCTCTGCTATGGGCAGGGGTGGCCTCCTCATAGTGCGCTCACAAAGTGCCAATCGCTAAGATCTCAACTTACACAGCTGATGCAAAGACGATTACCCTTTTGACTTACCACCTTTCCCTTCATGTCAACCAGCCCCAAAAAAGAATCAGACTCCAAGGGTGTGTGTACTTCCAAAATGTAGCTACTTAATCAAATAAGACATCAGTCAAGGAATGGAAGGGCAATTACATATGCCCAAGACATGAAAAGCAGGGAAGATACACACAGAGTAGAGTGCACTGCAAGAGACTGGAATATATAAAACCCACGTACATTTGGCAGGATAGAGTAGTAACAAACAGTTCCATACTGAGGATACACTCCAAACTGCATTCCCCTAACACTGATTTTATTGCAGACAGCAAACTATTTCATATGTACATCCCCGCAATGGTAGGCACCTGGTGGCAACAATTTACATTTCCCACCAAGGGTTCAATGGCTAACCACACCATCAACACTCTTTATGCAAGCTTCACCTTTGACTAGGTGAGTTATAGAAAAGACACAATGTCTGATACAAAGGCACACAACACCAGGGAATCACAGAACACACAATCCCTGCCATGTCACCTTTGGCCAGACCAGCCTCCAAGAGAAACCTCAGTCAATAATCAATTTCAGGCAGCCCAAGGTAAGGCTGACAGGTCCAGGACCAGCAGAAGGTCTGTCCCCCCTCCAGCCAGCCAAGTGCCCAGCAAATCATTACCCCAGCAAGGGGCCAAACCATCTAAGTAGGCACATGTCTTTAATTGAAACATTCTTCTACAGGATGAAGAGGTTACTGGCGAATTTGCCTTTCTCCTTCCGCTCTTGTACTTGCTCCTCCATGACTGTTTCTATGAATAGCTCATTGCCGCAATCTGACAGGTGTACCTTATCCCTAGCAAAACCAAAGGTGGTGATGGACGGAGCGTTGACAATACAAGCATTCACCCCAAGTCAACTGATCTGGGTTTAATCCATCACTGTTCTTTAGCCCACTCTGCCACCCCAGTTCAGACATGGCCATATGCAAATCAGTCTGACCCTGTGCCTCATGGGAACAGTCCAGCCCGAACTGCCAAGCCATGCCTTCCCTGGACCGGAAACAAGCTTCCGAGGACCGGTTTCTGGCATTACAGCCGTCTTCAGGCTGGCTTGCTTGAATCCAGTGGCAAAGTGAGCAAGGGACTGACGTCTGAGCATACCCTGCCAACTTATGGGGAAAAAAGCAAAACCAAAGGTGGTGATGGACGGAGCGTTGAAAATACAAATACTCACACCCAGTCAACTGATCTGGGTTTAATCCATCACCGTTCTTTAGCCCTCTCTGCCACCCCAGTTCAGACATGGCCATATGCAAATCAGTCTAACCTTGTGCCTCATGGGAACAGTCCAGCCCGAACTGCCAAGCCATGCCTTCCCTGGACCGGAAACATATGCCATATGCAAGTCTGACCCTGTGCCTCATGGGAACAGTCCAGCCCGAACTGCCAAGCCATGCCTTCCCTGGACCGGAAACAAGTTTCCGAGGACCGGTTTCTGGCATTACAGCCGTCATCAACCAGGCTTGCTTGAATCCAGAGGCAAAGTGAGCAAGGGACTCACGTCTGAGCATACCCTGCCAACTTATGGCGAACAAAGCAAAACCAAAGGTGGTGATGGACGGAGCGTTGACAATACAAGCACTCACCCCCAGTCAACTGATCTGTGTTGAATCCATCACCGTTCTTTAGCCCACTCTGCCACCTCAGTTCAGACATGGCCATATGCAAATCAGTCTAACCCTGTGCCTCATGGGAACAGTCCAGCCCGAACTGCCAAGCCATGCCTTCCCTGGACCGGAAACAAGTTTCCGAGGACCGGTTTCTGGCATTACAGCCATCTTCAGCCCGGCTTGCTTGAAACCAGTGGCAAAGTGAGCAAGGGACTCACGTCTGAACATCGTCATTTTTAAAACATTTACCCTACCTATCAGAGAGAGATGTAACACATCGATTCTTTTCAGATTGGCTTCTATTGTTTTGATAAGAGGCAAATAGTTGTCTGCAATAATCCTATCGACAGAGGCGTTGACTCTCACCCCAAGATATACGCCGAATCCACATATCTAGCATCTGCCTTAATGATGTTTCTAGAGCAGATTATTTGAGTTTTTCCCTCATTCAGTAGGTACCCTGACCGGCTGCCAAAATCTTTTGCAAGTTGAGCCAAAATTGGGATCGCAGGCTCGGGATCAGAGGTTATTACTGCCAGATCGTCGGCATAGGCCAACAGTTTATTTGTATAGCCATTAAGCCCGATTGGGCTGATCTGCGGACAACCTAAAATCCTCTGAATCAGAGGATCAATATATAATGAAAAGAGAATCGGAGTGCAGGGGCACCCTTGACGCGTCCCCCTCTTAATTAAAATCTTGTCAGAGCTCTCCCCCATTACTAGTACTCGGGCTACAGGACCTTGAAACATTGCTCTAAGAGCCCTCATAACCTTAGAACCAAAACCTCTGCCAGCCAATATACCCCATAGGTATTTCCATACCAGGCGGTCAAAGGCTTTTTCCGCATCGAGGAGGATCATGGCCATCCTCCCCCCCCCCCCCCGCGGCATCATGGGCATCAAACAGTGCTATAGCTCGTCTCGTGTGATCAGTCGTATCTCGCCCAGGAACAAACCCATGCTGCCACGGAGAGACAAGACCGGCAATGATCCTCCCCAATCTTTTGGCCCAAACTTTAGAATACAGCTTTGTATCGGCATTAATAAGTGAGATTCGGCGATATGACCCAGGGTTTTCTTTTGGTTTCCCCTTCTTGTGAAATACGATTATGTTTGTTTCCTTCCAGGAATCTGGAATTATACCTGAACACAATATACCAGAGGTCCAGCAGCCGTGGGGCAATCTCAGTTTCAATGCTTTTGTATACCTCCAAAGGAATACCGTCGGGACCTGCAGCTTTGCCGGCGCCTAGCTCCTGTAGAGCCGCCCTAATCTCATTCACCGTTAAATCCTTATCCAGCTCCTCTCTCCCCCGTTCATCCAGTACCGGCCCTTCATCAGCACTCTCCTCACTAGTGCAGCTAGAATACACCTCCTCATTGTACAATGATTGATAAAAGTTCTTAAAGACCTGTAATATATCCTCTGGTTCGGTATAATCCCTACCCTCATCCTGTATACTAGAGATCATATTCTTGACCTTATCTTGTCTAATTTGTAACGCCAGTACCCTACCCGCTTGCTCCCCTGTTTCATAACTCTTCGCCCTTGAGGTTTGATAGTCGCTAGTTGCCTTCTGAGTTACCATTTTCTGAAGTACTGCTTTTATGATCATCAATCCGAGTCCAATATCTCTGACATGCTGTTCTTCTGCTCCAGCTAATTCCCCCGTAAGTCTCTCTACCTCTCTTCTATCCTCTCTCCTTAGCCTTGCTGAACAGCTTATGATTTCCCCCCTTAGAGCAGCTTTAAATGCGTCCCATACGCCATTTCGCGACGTACTATACCGGTTTGCACCAAAAAATGCCACTGTCCATTTCCTAAGATGTTCTATAAATCTGTTGTCCGCTAATAGCCTTCTTTCAAATGTACAACTAGTTTTTTTCCTTGCTACCTTATCCAGCTCATAGGACAGTATCAACGGGTTATGATTCGAAATTACTTTCGGAAGTTTCCTAATACTGACCTTCTTTATTTCGGAAGAGGAAATTAAAAAATAATCTAATTTGGTATATTTCTGGAAAGGGTTTGAAAATATGTAAAACCTGGATTGTTTGTCTCCTTATCCCCCGAAACATCCTTCAGCCCGTGCGAGCTTATGAGGGCACTCAATGCCCGGAACACTCTAGGTTTACGACCTGCATATGAAGACTGATTATACCAATCAACAGAAATGTTTAGATCACCACAAACTATAATTGGGGTTGGCCAGCTGGCAAAGTCTCCTTCCAAAGCATCGTAAACCTCAGGATCATCTTGATTAGACCCATAGATTACACAAAGTGTGTAACCCATACATAGCTCAGCTACTGCCCATCTCCCTAGGGAATCTGCTTTACACCGCTTGCCCCTCCCTCAAGGAGGATCGTGCTAAAATTGCAACTCCCCTGACTGAGGAGGTTTGCGACGATCAAGCCAACATCTCAAAACCTCTGATATTCATCAGATTCCTCTTTGTCCACTCTGTCCCCTACCCCCCCTGTGTCCTGCACCCTCCCTTCTGAAGCGCTCAGACCTTGGTCTGAGCATGTGATGGTTTGCGGTGCAAACAGTGAGGACTAATTTAAACAAACAACCGAAATAAATGTGACAACCATGATACCTCTTATTATACTAACTTCAGCACTAAGCCCTATTTATCCATCATTACCAAGCTGAACTAAAGGACACAAAACATACATTATTTCCTGTCTAAAGAGTCCAGATACTCTTGCGCTTTTATTTCGGATGAGAAGTAATGTGTCCGCCCTTCGTTGATTATCTTCAACTGTGCTGGGTTTATAAGGTAGGCTTGCATTTTCTTCTCTTGAAAGGGCTTGATCAACTGACTTAGTCGCCAGCGTCTCTCCACCGTCGTATGGCAGAAGTCTGGACGTACGAAAAAAGAAACCCCTTCACTCAACCTCTTCGCGACTGGCCTCGCTTTTTCTGCTATAGCCTGCCTCAGAATAAAGTTGCCCAGGTAGATTAAAATTGCTCTCGGTTTGTCTCCCTCTCTTGCATTACGGCGCAGTTTGAAAGGTGTCCGATGTGCCCTCTGTACTTCTCCAGCCCAATTTCAACTGGAAAGCTCAGGAAATGCAGACTCAAAGAGCTTGATGATGAAGGCTATGACATCTGACCCTTCCGTTCCCTCTGGTACTCCCAGCACCCTAAGATTGTTTCGTCTGAGCCTATTCTCCAAGTCCTCTAATTTCCATTGAATGTCAGTGATCTGAGCTCCTTGAGACTCCATTTTACTAGTGACCGTTGCTACTTCAGTTTCCGTGATGACCTCTCTCTCTTCAAGATTAGATACTCTGTCCCCATATTCACACAGGCCTTGGAGAGATTTCTAACCACGCTCTGCATCTTCCTCATAGCCACTTGGGATTTACGGCTGTCCTGGCGCGCTTCCTCCCTATGTTCTAAAATTGCCTGATGGATCACTTCCAGGTTTGGGGGATGAGTTACTTCCAACATAGGGCTACCCTGGAGCGGCATTGCTGAGGAAGGGTCCCAGCTTAGATCCCGCTGAGGCTTCTCGTGTGCTTTTGAAGTTGCAGTTGCTTTTATTGCAGTCGCTGCAAGTTCTTGTTCCAGGTCATTCTCAGACTCTACATTACTGTCTCCCAGATAAGAGCTTTGCTCATCCTCCTCTTCTGACCACTCCGCGCCTTCAGAAATGGAGAAGAAGCACTCACTAGGGGCCTTCTCTTGCGTACTTTTGCCGCTACTGGTTTCTGGGGAATCTAAGTATACAAATTCTTCCCTTCTGGTCAGGTCGCTATTCATTAAAGTAGTTTCGGGGGCGCATTGGGCCTGATGTCCCTTTGTAGCACCCGGGCTAATCTGATCCTGAGCAAAACTGTCGCTGCTCCCTGTGATGCAAATAGCTGGTTGCTCTGTTTTATCAGCGGCAGCGGCAGTACTTTTTCCAACCATGGGCGACCCCAGAGGTGACATCCTTCCCCGGGGGGGAGGGTTGCATAGTGCCATCAATAGCAGGGGCAATCACCCCCTGCTTTGAACCTAAAACCTCCCGAGCGTTAGCCCCCTCCCCCACTTCCTTAACCACAGTAGTGTTTGCCTCCTTCTCCTTACCGCTCTTTAGAAGTAAATCCACAATAGACGCCGTAGCCTGGCGAGTCCTGGCAGTGATCTGCTTACTTTTTTTAATCAGTTCCGTAGGGGGCGTCTGCAACTGTGTCCCCCGCTGCGTTTCTCCATCGGGTATCATCTCCTCCAATTCCTCCTTTTTTCAAGCTGCCGCCGCAGCCTTTGATAGTGTTTTGGGAGCCATTAAAACACTCTGCCTCCGCAGGCTTCGCGAGCTCCGTCAGCGCCTTTCCGCAGATCTTTCCTCCCGGCTTCTCGGTTTGCTCCGCTCACTCGCACCTGCTCGGATCCTCCAGCAGGAAGATAGTAGAGCTCTAGCGAAGGCTACCGACTGTGCAATTGTGCTCGGCACCCCCAGCCAAAACACCCGGCAAGTACAGGTAATCAGCATGAGATCATTCAGCAAAGAACGTCTGGCTTTTAGGCTGACGTTAACCGGCTACAAGCAAGGTTGATCATAACGGGTCTATATCCTCACTGCTGCGCTGCAAACGGCCACCACTTCGCGGCCGCCATCTCGCTTCCCGGTGTAGGAATCTCGCCCAGTTTAGAGGCCTTTCCATGCGTGGCCTGTGAGTCTCGGCGTAGGTGAAGTAAAGGGTGCCAGTGCGGTCGAGTCGGTCTGCTCCGAGGTGCATCAAATCAAGTGCCACAGGACGAGGCCCCAATCTAGATTAAACATGGTGCGTGCAAGATGTCCCCACCCTGGTCAGTCTAACCAGAATAACAAATACACCATCTCCCTGGGGGCAGCGGTGGAGACTGAAGATACCACCAAACAGCCCGGGGCGTCTGGAGGAACACATCTGGCATCGGATCCCACACTCAGAGACATTATGAAAGCAATAAGAGACCGGAAAAAAAAGTTTGAGCCTAAGTTGGGTGTGGTGACTGAAGAGGTGAACCTACTACAAGAGGATTTCCGAGGAATGGCAGAGAAGGTGGCCGTGGGTGAAACAAACATATGTAGCATACCATCCAAAATGAAATGCCTAGAAGAACAAGTAACTAAGCTGACCAAGCAGCAGGGAGAAGTATTGGCTAGGTTTGAAGACCAAGAAGGGAGAGCACGACGGAACAATATTCGAGTGTTGGGGGTCCCCGAAGGGGCAGACGGACAGTCTGCTGATCTATTCATGGAAGATTTTATACTCAATATACCCTGCCCGAAAAGACTGGCATTGAGACCATAGCTGAACCCTGGGCACCCCTGCCCACCATCATAGCTCGCATTCTTAATTTTATTGACCACAACGCTATTCTACAAGCGGCCAGGTCACATGGTGACTTACAGTATGGAAAGACAACAATTAGGTTCTTCCCAAGATTACACTCTCCAAGTACAGTTCCAATGCCCAACTTTTGACTCCATCAAAAAGGCCCTCTGAGAGAAAAGTATCAAATATATGATGATGTACCCGGCCAAACTGCGGATGATTGCTGAAGGCAAATCATACCTATTTGTGACTCCAGAAGAAGTACGGAACTGGCTGGAGGGCTGGAACAGAGTGGGGTGCAGAGGTAACAAAAAGAAAGATCCCAGACCAGGAGAAATCTCGGAATTGCAGAACTTGGAACCTCCGTCCAGCCCTCTGGACGGGGGGCTGGACGAAGCATGAATAGACCCTGATGCATGGTGATGTTTATATGGGTAAGGGGGGGTGATAAAGATTAGAAAGCTATGCAGCATCTAATCAATGTACTTAACTAAGGGATGCCTGTGGTTGAACCCCACCTGGAGAAAAGTGGGGACACGCAGCAGACCCGTACAAGAGCAAGTATAATGGTAACGTTTTAATGTATAGGGGAGACTATTGTTGATAAGTTCTTATCCGTATATGCTGGTGGCGGTGGTAACGCCACTGCTCTATGCACAAGTTTGGGCAACAGACAGTCTGCAGGTTGGGGAAGTGGGAGATTTATAACTCACTGCACAAGAGGGGGGGTTGTTGGGAAAGTTTGCAGTTACTTTAAAGGTATATGATTATGCTCATTGGAACCAGAGATTAAGGGTAGCACAGGCAGAGAGATCGTTGGCACTTAAGTTTTCCGCTGACGCCCATGCAACAAAGTTATGCCTGTACTGACAGAACGGTACAATCGAGTACACATATGGACATGGAACGTAAATAGGCTGGGCAACAACATTAAACGTACCTGTAGTGTCTTGCTTATTAAACGTCACTCTCCAGATTTTGTTCTGCTTCAAGAGATACACCTTAGGGGCTAACAATATAAAGTACTGGACCATTTTGGATATAAACTCCTGGCCCAACGGGGCTATTCCACAGGCATTATAGTCAAAAGTTTCCATACATATTGTCTAAGGTGTGGTGTGATGCCCAGGGCTGCTATGTGGCCATTACAGATGTGTGGGAGGGATCCCCTGAACCTATGCTCCGTATATTTCCCACCCAAGCTTCAGGCTGGGGTCCTTCCTAAATTACGGGCTGTCCTCTTGGAGCTCCCATTTGGAACACTACTGCTGGAAGGCGATATGAATGCCCTAATCTACCCCACTTAAGATAGACTGGGGGTGACACAGGGTCGCTCAGATGGGGAACCCTTCCGACCTTTGCATCAGCAATGGGGAGGATTGATCTTTGGAGACTCAATAACCCTCACCAATTCCAGTATGCATGTTATTCCGCACCCAGGCCTCCCTTTTACCTCTCGATTACCTCTTTGCTCGCCATGATCGGATGGGATGTTTTGCAGATGCCAAGCATTATGCAAGAGGAATATCAGACCATTCACCAGTAGGAATTACTCTCAGAGGCCAAGAGACAAACCAGACAACCTTTCCCAGACTTGATCCCTGGCATCTTCGAGATGGAGAGATAAGTTATGTAAGTCTGCAGAATTATATTTTCTAGAAAATCAGGGATCCATATCATCCCCATGCATACTCTGGGAGGCATTTAAGATCATGATTCATGGTCAGACCTAGGCCTTGTTGTGGGGGAAGAAGAGTGAGGCTGAGATTGAGTGGAGGGACATTGAGCGCAAAATCCTTGCCCTTGAAATAGAAGCGGCGGGGTGGAGGGCCGGAGGTACAATAAAATGCAATTGAGCCAGCAAGACCTGCTGACAAAGTGACAAGGTCCTATGCTCTGGCAACACAGCACTGACTCTATGATGTTTGAGATAAGGCCCCTAAACGACTGGCCTGGCTAGAGAAAAGGGATAAAGACAGGACATGGGTAGTGGGAGTCAAAGATAGGACGGGAGTCCTACAAACGACGAGTGCTGATATAGCCAACACCCTTGCCACCTACTACGCCGACTTATATACTTCGGGTCAGTACCAGAACAAGAGCAGACTGTGACGAGTTTCTAAAAGACTTCTCCCTGCAGACTCTCCCTAATGAGTTGATGGAGACTCTGGAGGCGGATCTAACGATCGAGGACGTGGCAGCGGCCCTTAGAGCCCTACAATCAGGGAAGGCGGTGGGGCCGAATGGGTTGCCAGTGGAGCTTTTTAAAAGCATGAGTGAGACAGTAACCTGTCCAATGTTAGAGATTTTTAGGGCTGCTAGGGAATTGGGGCAATTGTCGGAGGATCAGCGTACAGCCATAATTGTAGTAATTCATAAGGCGGGTAAACCCCCAGAAGAATGTAATTCAAATTAGCCAATCTCTCTGCTTGATTTGGAGCCAAAGGTTCTGGTCAAGGTCTTGGTGGCTAGACTGACACCGGTCCTTTCCTCGCTTATTTACATAGACCAATCGGGTTTTATGCCCCAAAGAAGCACCAGCCTTAATTTACAGAGACTAAACGGAAACTAAACGGAGTCCTGCACTTGACTGCTCTACCGCAAACATCACAGTCGGCGCTATTGGCGTTAGAAGTTTCGATGGCATCTGACATTATAGAATGGCTGTACTTATTTGCTCTTCTGGCTAAACTGGTCTTCAGCCAGGGTTTCTGCACATGGTTAAGGCTACTAAATCAAGTCCCACTCGCAACAGTGAAAGTAAACCGACTACTATCTAGATCCTTTCTGCTGAGGTACAAAGCAGGGATGCCCGCTATCACCTCTGATTTTTACCCTAGCGCTGGAGCCTCCGGGGACCTGTATCAGGGCTGATCCAATGGTGAGGTGGATGGGAAGAGCGAATCTCCCTGTAAGCCGAAGTTATTCTGTTCTATGTGTCCCATCTGTACTTTTTGGTAGCCCACATCCTGCACATTTTGACTTGTTTGGTAGCTACTCAGATTACAGAATTAACTGGGCTAAGTCTGTTGTCTTCCCATTGTCGGGTCGTGTGCCTCCCCCATCTCACCCAAGGCTTCCAGAACAATGTGAGGCCCCTTCTTAAAACAGGTAGATCAGGAGCTCCATATGTTATTATGGCAGGGAATCAGGCCTAAATTTCTCTTAAGAAACTCCAGAGAGGGATCTATGATGGCGGCTTAGTAATCCCAGATATCAAGAAGTATGATTGGTCCTCATAACTTTTGGTGATTACCATTTGGGAAGGATGGTAGGGATGAACTAGCCTATAGGGTAGAGATGTAATGCCAAGTAATAACGACAAAACCATTCTATATCCTCATAAGGGAAGGGAGTGCCTCCCCATACATACTGCCACTGTGGTAAAATGTTGGACCGAAGCCAAGATCAACGCGGGAGAGCGAGATGCTCTGATGGCCATGACTCCCCTCTGGCACAGTGATAGACTGACAAAGGTCTCCAACCTGAACGGCTTCTGAAGATGGGCAAGAATATGTATTGAGCACCTCAGGATATATGGAATGGAGACTTTATTTCTTTCGACACCCTAAGGCAGGAATTTGATTTAGCAGACTGCCAGGCTCTCTAATACCACCAGCTGGGGCAAGCTCTTAGGATACACCTCCAAGAAGTAACGAGCCTGCCTGATTCCTCTCCCATGGAAGACTGCCTGCTAGCTGACCTGATTCCACACAGGGATGTCTAAGTGATCCATAAAAAACTAATGAAAAACTCCCCTGACCCGCTGAGCACCCTGGGGGATTCCAGGAGACAGGGTGAGTCAGCAAAGAGCTGAATAGAGAGATGTACATGCAGATGTCCCTGCCCTGCACAGTGAAAGGCAAGAAGGAGTCATGTAAACAGAGCGCTCCTGGACTGACCAGAAATGGTTTGGACTAGGCAAAGGCCTCTCTGCCTTCAGAGAACAAAGAGAAACTGTGTATAAAAAGGGGGACCCAGACCCCAAGATTTTAGATCACTTTGGGGAGACAAGAAGAAACCTTTGCTGAGGAGAGGAACCAGAGAGACTAAGGAGAGACTATCCCTAGCTGAAGTGCTGCTTGGGGGATTGGCCTGCAGTGGTTGCCTGACTGCCAAAGAAAGGAGAGAGGAACTTTGTGTGTACTTTCATCAACTTGTGAAGGATTTCCAAGGGCTTGAGAAAGAGCTTGCCTCCTGCTGAAGTCTCAGGGACAACAGACTTCACCCACCAGCTCCCCAAGAGTTCTTTGGAAGTGCCTGCAGTTGTGTTGGGCTTTCTGAGGAACTGCGTGTCGCAAGAAGCTGGAAGCGCGACTCGTGAAGAAGTGTGTCGCTGCCGCAGCTGCTGTCGTCGCATCACCGGAGAAGAGGATCGACATCTCATCAGACGCCGCAGCATCAATGGAGAAGTGTGTCGCCGATGCAGCAACTGTCGCATCATCGCCAAAGCGCCTCGCATCGCCGGAGAAGAGGATCGACGTTGCATCAGATGCCGCAGCATCACCGGGAAGCGTGTCGCAAGGCCTGTCGCAGCTCAGAAAAATCGTTGAGTCGCCGCATGGCCGGTGGGCATGCACGCATTGTGTCGCATCAAGAAGAATACGCCATCTTTGTTTCTTTGCACCGGATCTTCATCGCATCACGGAGTTGCTGGTTGCATCGCCATGGAAGCGCAGTAAGAATCCGACGCATCACCTCCCCTTGTAGAGAAGAACCGACATCACCGTCCCCTACGCAGCAGTAGGGAACCGACACATCACCGTTCTTGCGTGTAAGGAACCAACGCATCACCTTCCCTGCAACACTTTTGTTGTATAGCGTTAGAGTTATGCACCATAAGGTACATTGAACTCAAAGTGTCGCATTTTACATCCAAAGAGAACTAAGCTAATTCTACCATTTTTGAGTACAGTATTGTGGATTTTTGTCGTTTGTAGTCTTGTGTTAAGTCTATATAAAGAATACTTATTTTTAATATACAACTTGTGTGGTGTCCATCTGCAGTGTTGTCATTGGGTTACTGTATGTGTTCACAAATGCTTTACACTCTGCCTCTGAGAGAAGCCTGTCTCCTCCTGCCAAGCTACCATATTGGTGAGCAGGGGATATTTTAGGAGTGTACCCCCTTACCCTGACTAGACGCAAGGGTCCCTGTTTGTCAAAGGTACCTACCTCTGCCAACTAGAGACCCCCAAATCTAACATTGGTGGTCAACATTGAGGATGTGGACTTGCAGTTGTGATTCATATACAGTGATTGGTGAACACTACTAGTGAGTGCAGACCAAAACGCAACCACATACTTTTGCTAGATTGTTTTCCTGGGATTTTCAATTTTTGCAAAGAACTGCCAAGTTTAACCACCACGAGTAAAGCAACATCCATAGCATCTGTTGATTATGATTGGGAAAAGGAGAGACTAGAATGCTACAACGTGAAACAGCTTAAGCACTTCTGCAGGAGATTTAAAGTTGCAATGACCGATCTCTCCAAGAAGGATGAGTATCAAAAGGCGCTGAGGGCCTGGGTTGAAGCAAGGAATACCCCTGAGGAAGGGGCTCAGAATGCAGATGAGCAGCTGGAGGGGCCATTGCATTCAGAAGGGAGGTGTGTAACCTCCCTAGCAGGTAACACTGTCTGCCAAAGGCCTGTTCCCAGAGAAGTCGGCGGACAGGAAAGAAAACAGGATGCACGAATTGGAGCTTGCCAAGCTCAAGTTAAGTGGGCAGCTAGTATTTGAATTGCAAACTAGGAAATTGGCCCTAGAGGAAAAGAGGATGCAGTTTGAGATTGAGTTGAGAATTAGGGAGCTTGATTTGGAACTCGAGAAGCTTGAGGCCATGAGTGTCTCAGCCCAGAAAAAAGAAATGTGTGTAGCTCAGAAAGTAAGCTTTGCTTAGTTGGAGGTGGAATGCAGCTCAGATGGTGTCAGCAAAATTAAATTCTCTTGGGCTAGATGTAGGTAAATTAGATTTACCGATTCTAAAATACCGAATTTTACCGATTCGGTATTTTAGAATTTGTAAATCTGATGTAGGTAATAATTCGGTAATTTTTACAGAATCGTTAAGATTCGGTATTTACCGATTCGGTAAATACCGAATTGGTATTGGCTATTGAATCCTATGGGCCATGAAGCCCATAGGATTCAATAGCAAATACTGATTCGGTATTTACCGAATCGGTAAAAATACCGAATTGCCAAGGGGGACAGGGTGTCACTTTGACACCCTGTTACACCCCTGTTTCTGGCTTGTGTGCCATGTGGCACACAGACATGCCCTAAGGGCATGTCTGTGTGTCACATGGCACAGGTGTACATGCACAGATGTGCATGTACACAAGAATTCGTTATTTACCATGCAATTGTATTACATGGTAAATAACGAATTCTAAAGGCCCTGTAGCACTGTTAGAAGTGCTACCTACATAGGAAAATACAGATTCGGTAATTTTACCGATCGGTAAATTTACAGAATCGGTAAAATGTACCGATTCTGTAATTTTACAGAATCAGTAATTTTACCGATTCGGTAAAATTACTGATTCGGTAAAATGACCGATTCTGTAGGATTTTCAATGCCCTACATACCAATGTCAAAATACCGGTCGGAAACGGTCGAAAATCGGTATTTTCGGCCGTTTCCGACTGGTATTTTGACACCTACATCGGGCCTCTAGTGCTGAGGGAGTGGTACACACACCCAGAGATTTGGCGCCTTACTTGAGGGAGTGGGTTAACATACACCAGGCGGTTCAAGGACATGAGGTAGCTCCAGTGGTGCGCAGTGTCCCTGAGGAGAAAGGGGAAACTGACACAGGGGTTCATGGTCCTAGTGATGGGAGGGACACTCTACTGACTCTAGATGAGAGGTGCAGAGAGAGGGGTTCCCCCAAAGTTGAAGGTCTGGTATGTGAGTGTGAAGACCGCCCAGAAGAGTGTAGGTTGAGTGACAGAGATAGTGTCTTGCCAATCTCAGGAGAGTGGTGTGGAGTACGTGTGCGAGGCACTGGATGGAGAGGTGAAGGATAGTTTGGTAAACCCGCGTAGGGGGCTGTGTGATCCAATCGTGGGAGAGCATATTGTAAGTCCCTGTTTTCCAGAGCTATGCCAACACCTGTTGGAGAGTGAGTTCTCTTACCCCAGGGAGCTCACATTGGAGGCAGATCTTTTTGGTGGATTCCAGAGGGTCTGGAGAGGCATTGGGGAGTGATCCTAAGAGGAGTGGTTCAGGTATCTTCCACCCCAGCGTGGTGGGAGTTGCTCAGAGTAGCCCAGCTAGGTCCTGTTGTAGTGAGAGAGGTGTAGGACCCCACGTCCTATCTTTAAGGGGAAGAAATGCGAATGGGTTGTGTCCTGATAGTGCCCAACCTCAGTCTCAGAGCCTGGATGGTTCTTTAAGGGAACACCAGGTGGGGAGCCTAGTCTGTCCTGATGGACCGTCCGTTGAGGGGGATCCTTTAGTGTCTGGTGAACTAGGAGTGTCTGTAAGCAGGCCTCCATCAGTTCTGGGGTCTGGCAGTGCCACTCCTAAGTGGAGGGTGCAGAGGTCCAGATTGGGGGGTGAGAGGGGGAAAGAGTATCCAGTGGACGAACCAGTGGGTCAGGGGCCAGCCAGAAGGGCCGAGTCACCGATGGATGACCATGGTGACACCACTTCTGTCCTTGGGGATCTTCACGTGCTGTCAGATGGACAGGGATCGGGAGATCTGCGCCAGGCAGACTGTCACATGACACATGAGTTGTGTGTTACCCTCAGGGGGGTATGTGTGCTCCCCAGGAAGTCCTGGTGTGCCAGGCAAGTGTTCAACCGCAGGGTTTGCTCCCTGGGTTCCGAAGGCAGGTGCAGGTGTTGTCTGACCTGGAGGAAGGGGTAATTGTAATCAGTGTCCTGACCGATGTAGCTTCTAAGGGTACCACTCCAGTTGGGAGGGTGCAGTGCTCTGGAAGGGGGTGCAGAGGGAGGGAGTCCTCGCCTCTGACCCCGGTGCAGCCTGAGGGTTTAGACACTAGGTTGGAGGGCCAGATTCAGGGTGTCCTCCCTTGACCTGGAAGCTAAGTTGCAGGATAGAACCCCAGAACTGGTGGGTGAATTGTGCAGGACACCTGCTACAGGCACCCTGACAATTCTGGAAGGGGGGACCCCTCCAGGTGAGACGGTACAGAGCCCCAAGGAGGAGGACCGGGAGTGGGATAGCCCACCCCAGTCTCTTGTCCAGCTGCCAGGTACAGGCCTGGGGCCGGTGGGTCAGTGTCAGGATGTCATGAGGGATAGTGGACAAAGAGTACTAAGCTAATTCTACAATTTTTAAGTGCAGTATTGTGGATTTTTGTTGTTTGTGGTATTTTTTAAGTCTATATAAAGAATACTTATTTTTAATATACAACTTGTGTGGTGTCCATCTGTAGTGTTGTCACTGGATTACTATGTGTGTTCACAAATGCTTTACACAGTGTCTCTGAGATAAGCCTATCTGCTCATGCTAAGCTACCAAGGGGGTGAGTAGGGGTTATTTTAGGAGTGTACCCCCTTACCCTGACTAGACACAAGGGTCCCTATTTGTCAAAGGTACCTACCTCTGCCAACTAGAGACCCCCAAATCTAACAAGCAGAAAGTGTCATTTCAAGTGAAGCTCATCCTCCAATGCTCCCTGCATCAGATACAGGAGGGGACAGAATTTTGGGCATTGTGCATTCTCGAGAGTGGTAAGCAGTTCTACCTGAGGAGCCCCCACAACTGGAAGATGACCTGGACTACCTAAGAATCCTGATATGCCAGGGGGCATGGGTGACCAACTGAAATAGTAGGCTAGCAGACATAAGAGCATCAGGACTGGAATGATCGTATTTTGCCGAAACATTGCAATCACAGTCTGAATGTCTTGAATCCACTGAGGAGGAGGGAATGCTCAGCGCAATGTGGTCTCCAGTACTGCTTCTAGGAACAGGATGCACTGAGAGGGCTTTGGGTGAGATTTGACTCATTTGGATCAGTGACTGAGAAGCCCAGGCCTGGTTGGACACATTCTCCTGCAAACTGACCTTGATAAGCCAGTCTTTGAGGTAGGGGAATACAGGAAATACTCAACCATCTGAGATGGGCCCTAACCACTGCCATCACTTTTGTGAAAATGTAAGGTACAGAAGTGAGGTCAAATAGAAGGACTGAAAACTGGCAATGTTTGGATCAGATCGTGAAGCAAAGATACTTTCTGTGAGACTGCAGGATAGAAAGAAGGCATTGTGCAGATCGACATAAACAATTCAGTCTTTCATTTTCCAGCACTAGCAGAACCGTTGTTAGGGACAGCATTTTGAACTTTTCCGATGAACCAGTTCAAAAGTCTTAGGTCTAAGATTGAGCAGTGACCGCTGTCTGGAAATCAGAAGGTACCAAGAGTAGCATGCTGATCCCTTTCCTGCTGTGGAACCAACTCCACTGCACCCTTTAGGAGAAAAGATTGCACTTCTTGCTGAAGGACATGCAGCTGGTGTGGGGGGGTGCATGATATGTGGGGGAAATAGAAGGGGTTGTGTGCTGGAAGGGTGGGGCATAGCCGCTTTGCACAATTTGCTAAACTCAAAGGTCTGAGGTAATGATCTCAAAATTTGTGGAAAGGTGGATACCTGTCTTCCAATGGACAGTGTGTGTTCCAACAAGATGAAACTAGGGCTTCTTCCCTGCAGTGGATGAAAAAGAGGAGGAGGAGGAAGAGGAGGCCAGAAAGGTTAGGGCACACTGTCTCCCTGTGCCACGTCCCCTGTACTGTCTGTAGACAGGATTTGTACGTTTTTGTTGTTGTTACTGCTGCTGTACTGAAGATTGTTGGTGCCCTCGAAAGCAGAAGATTGCTGTGTCTTCCTCAACACCAAAGAGACTAGAGTAAAAAAAATGAAAATCCACTGATGTAGTCTGGACATCTTGAGAGAAACCTGAATTCGTCAACCAGGTGTGATGATGGAGAGAAACTGATGGGCCCATTGCTCTTGCCACTTAGTCTGCTGTTTCTCGGCCTGATTGTATAGCTTGCCTTGTAGCGGCTTGTCCATCACCTAACAGCTTTGTAAAGTGAGCCTGGATTTCGGTTGGGAAGTTAGGGAAGACTATTTGGGCAGAATCCAATAAGGCATGGACATACTTGCCAAAGAGTCATGTAGCATTGAGCGATTTTAGAGCCACGCTCCCTGCTGAAAATACCTTTTGGTCAAATTGTTTGCTCTATTTTTTACTACCAGTCGTACAGTATTTAAAGAAAAGATCCTACGTTCATCTAGGATAAACATGAAGCCTGCAGAACCATACTTTCAGGAGATGGATGTGATGACAGGAAGTTCGGGTGTCCAGGATCAGGCTTATAGCAATGGGTTACAGATCTGGCAACAGCCACATAAGTAGTAGACATCTCTCAAAGGGCCAATAAGGGTTCTTCGAGGCCCTCATTTAAGGAAAGGAGTGGTCTGAATTATGGGAAGTTGAATGTAGCACCTGTGTGATGATATTCAATTTTACCTTAGTTGATGGAAGAAGTAGCTCCAACAATTAATATTATGGAAGAAGTAGCTCCAACAATTATTAATATTCTGCTGCCTTACATATCACTGAATGATAAGAGGTAAATTCCGGAGGAGGAAGACTGATAGGAGCAGAGCTAAGTCCACTGGCTTCCGTCAAACCTTCAAAATCACCGTCTATTGTTAACTGAAAAAGAACATCCTGAGTCAGTGCGTTATCCTGAGTATCATAACCCCAGAAGAAGAATCTACCTTCCTCTATCAATCTTTGTGCCTCTCTTTTAGAGAGGTGAGGCAATAGGAGTAGTGAATCTGATAGGGGTTGGAGTCATTGAATGCGACGTTGGAGAAGTCACCTGAGGTGTGGGAGGCATCAGTTGTAGAGTAGGCGTACTCGATTGAGGCATAGGTGAAATATGAAGTTCTGGTGCCGAAGGTGAAGAGGACAGAAGGACATGTGAAGGCGCTGTTATATTTGGCGTCAGTGCCGGCAATGCCAGAGCTGGAGTCAACCAATTCAACTGTGGCTTTGGTAGGAACAGAGTGAAAGGCAATGTATGTTAGGGCACTGGTAAACCTCCTATGGAATAGGACTTCCGTCCCATGGGGCCAGCCAGCACACCAGATGGGACCATGACTCTATTAAAGATACTGAACATTAGGTTCAGAAACAGAAATGGATCCACCTGAAGGTGTTGTAAACTCTGGGTATGGTCAATCACCTAGGGACCAAGTAGTCAGCGCCACAGGAGAGATCAGATCCGGAGCCGGGTAAGGTGGAATTGCAGGCACCAGTTTGGTCAAAGTCAACGGCATTGTCATCAGGTTGACTTTTTCATGCTCCTAAGCTTATGTCGGTTGTGTAATGGAAGCCCACAGTGACTTACATTTGTATAAACAATGTCAAGATTCATGCCTTCTCTTTTTCACCTGCTTCTTCCGCAATGCCTTCAAAGACGGAGGAGACGGAGATCTTGATTTCATACAAGACTTTCAACAGCCCCGAAGATCATCCTTCATTCTACCCATGAACCTCTTGGATTCTCACTCCTTTAGAACTTTGGATGCATCTTCTGGCACATCTGACATGTTTCAACGTTGTGGTCGGAACCTAGGTACCAGAGACAGATGTCATGAGGGTCAGTGATAAGCATTTGACCTTGGCAGTCCCAAAAGGGCTTGAATCCAGTCCGTTTCAGTGGTGACATCTGAAAAGAAAACTGCACCCAAGTTTAAAGGTTAAAGAGAGAACGTCAAATAACAATAACTTCTGAGAAGAGTTCAGGATCGCGTTGATGACGCGGACAAAAGGGACCTGAAGTCAGCACGCCAATGGGGGTGATTTATGGCTCTAGTGAAGTCGAGTGGTGCCACGTGTGGAGCTGTAATTGAGTCAGGGCACCCTACTGGAGTGAGAGAGCTATCAAAGAGTTTCCAGATCCAGTCTGGCACCTGGGATATTCAAAAGGGTGAGGAATCTGCATGTAGAAGTATCCATCAAAACAGTATCATAAACAACATAAACATGTTACCCTAGATAGTAAGCGTATATAATGCAAAAATGTTCACGCATGTCTTGAAAACTTCCCACTTTCTATGAGCTAGAACAGTCTGAGGACAGACACAGAATAGAAATAGTGGAGTCAAGACAAATGCTGGAAACAAACGAGCTAAAATGTGAATTATCTGACTGTTTACATCCCGGACTAATTCCAAAAGGTGAGGATATAGGCGTCCCGCAAAGACATTGCTCAGAATGATATAATGCAGATTTAACGTGAATAGTGGTCTACTTGAGGCCACTTCCAACGTGTTCCAGTGGGGTATTTGGATAGATACTATCAGGGCTTCTCTATTGGAAGCCTGCAGAGGGAAGCACATACATATCTACAATATGGAGTGCAAGCATAAGTCTGATAGAATTTGGTGATAAGCCACCAGTTCCTAGAAGTTTGCTTTGTCTTTGAGGTAAGCTTTTATTTCTTCCTTGGTTTTGGGCCCTCCCAACGTCTCTCTGGCTTCCTCCGATACCTGTATAAGATCAGTTTTGTTAAGGTAAACCACTAGGTCACAGCTATGGTCCTGCATTTGACAATCATACAATTCTGAATAGGTCTGGGGAAAGTCATCGTTATTTTCTTGCTGTGAAGGAGCACCTAGATCTCAGTGGAATCACGCACAGAGGTACCCCGATTTAAGGTTGTGTCAAACATTCGAGTAATCTACCTCACCTGCCCAACCCCACATGACTCCTAGTCGCACATTCCTTATGATTGAAATAGCACAATCTCAATAGGGTGGTGGTATATTTTGTTTTCTTTTCCTTTAGTCTGGGGCTTTTTGATAAATTTAATATTACTTCCTCTTCCAGCTTGTGAATACTTTGATCTATTGCTGTTAGCTCCCCCTTCAAACCTTTCCAGACTAATGCAGGGTACCGGCACTCCGATCTTAAATGTCTCCCATTTAACAATGCATGAGAGGTGGTGTTATGCTTCTGTTCTGTTTAAAATATTCTCTAATCGAGTCAGCAAGGGAAGTCTCTAACTGCTGCACCATCTAGAAAGGTCCCCAGAAGCGTGCAAGTGGGAATGGAGGTTATTTGACATCCCTATCACAGCACTATCAGAAGGGGGTTATGATTCAATAATGCACCAGCAATATTTTTTGTTCTCAAGACTTCTGCCAGGTCCCAGTCTGCAGATGATTTTACAAACTCCTGTGTATTCTAAACAAAAGGGGTATTTGCCAATGGATGAGGGAAAAGTGTATCCGTCAGACCCGATTTGGCATGATAGGGGGCCTAAATTATGTCTGATCTGTATTAGGTCTATAAGAAAAACAAACATTTGCAATGCAACAGGTCTCACATTTACGCGAGTTTCAGCTATTGACATTGTAAATGAAAATGCCTTTTATTTATCTGTTTGTTTTTGAAACATAAATAAAACGCATTGTCATTTACAGTGACAATAGCTTAAACTGGCGTAAATGCGAGACCTATTGCATTGCAAATGCTTGTTAGACACAGTGCATTCAGGGTCTTGGCAATGTTTACTTTCCTGGGAGAGGGCCACTGAGGTAGCAATAAAGAAGAGAGAGGAAAGAGCAAAACGAAAGGGAGAGGGCGAAAGAACTGGGAGGAGGGGAGGAAATGGTGCCAGAATGAGAGAAGTGAAATAAGGTTGAGCGAGAAAGAGAAAGGAGATATAGATGAGCAAAGTGGCAAAGCAAAATTAATAAAAATGAACCAGAAATAAGGGATGGAAGAAGACGTGGCTACATTTGAGACAGAAGGTGGGAGAGAGAGACAGAGGATGGGGATAGAGAGGAGAGCATTAAATGGATGAAGGTGAAGAGTAGAGAAGCTAAGAGATGGGGAGGCATGAAGGACAGAGGGGTACAATGAGGAACGTGGAACATGTTAATGACATTAATGTAGTAGGAGCAGTGAGCAGTGACGCAGGGCCTCTTGGGAGTGATGGTGGCCACACCTGATTTGTAGCAGGATTTTAATAGGGTCCAGGGTCTAGCTTTATTGCTTGCACTGGGTCCCGTGATCCCCGGGCTACGCCACTGGCCCCCAACAGACGCTAGCACTACCATGTCACCACTCTGCTCTCATTAACCACAGCTGCACGTCTTCCTCAGAGGGCATTTCATCACCTCTCTCCACACAGTGAGACAAGTGCTGCCCTGTCCTGAGTGTATCCACTTTGTCTCTCTTCCAGCACTTAAAACGTTCCACAGATAGTGTGACTGGATTGCTCCATGGCGCAGGGACAACACTGTTCTATTCCTGGTTGTTGCTTTTATAGATCAGTGGATTCTGGGAGTTGGAGTCTTGGACATTTTATTGAGTCAATTGGACAAACACCCCTGATCACAATGATATGTAAATGCAAAGTACAGGAATGGAAAAGTGGTGTAGCAGCTATACACAGCCATCTGGTCACCCTATGCATATATCCTGAGTGTGCGATGTAGTCATCACTACTTAACTAGATCAAAGGTGCACGTAGGTGCGTTGGTGAGTGCCCAGCTGTTGCTGACACTCCTCTGCACACTATATTCATCCGAGCCTGCCGTGATGTGTCCTGGACATCTCTGTAGAGTTGTCATTATTTGTTTCTGCTTTGTCACTGGCCTGTACCACCTTTCGGAGACAGGGCTGATAACAGACAACACCTACCGCCCCATCTGCAGTCCCTGTCACATCCTCTGGTGTAGGTGTGACGCACTAGCCTCCTCGTTGGTCCAATCTTCCTCCTTCTGAAGGTACAGATGGTCAGCGCATACCGCTTGACTCAGCAGCTCATGTGCGCCATCTGCTGATCGAAGAAGCGCATTCTCCATTCCTTCTGCTTTAAATTTAACAATTCAAAAACCAGTCTCAGCACTCCAACAAGTAAACAAGACACGGCGACAATTGAACACATTTGAGACCAATGTCCGGTACAATCCTGTTTACTCTCAACAGACTAGAATAGTGGACGGATGACGCCATCGCTTGTTGTTTTAGCAGAAAGCCAGAAAAGCATTTTAAACTCTTCTTACACACACACACACAATGTTTCTTTACCAGTTTCACTCGCCTGAGTGAAAGCAGATTTTGGAAACTGCGATCCTACCAGAAACAAACGGCCGCCATTGTACCCGCTGCTGAGAAAGTGAAAGCGGACCATGCCCGCTGAATGTAAGAAAAGCACATCATCATGCTTGAGATAGGAGAAACTCAACAAAGAAAATAGAACAGGTCCCGTGTAACAACCAAGTAAAGGGGCCAGTAGCCATGGAAGGAATCAAATAATGACACTGCCGTAATAAGGAGGGACTAACCAGCCTATTAAAAAATCAGAAGCCAGCATTTAGGAAGGACAAAGGCACAAGCCAATGAAAAATAAGGGAAGGGGAGTGAGATGGGCTTCTCTCCCGTACTGAACTACCACAGATCATCCCCAGAGCAGCGCTTGAGCGCTTGCTCAGGCTTGACCTAAAAAGGAGCAACTTGAGTGTCCGTGTGAACCTGGGCAACAATCATATAAACAAAAATAATTGAATAGAACAGTAAAATTACTGTAAAAGGTATTGTACATGTATAGCAATCCACATTGCAGACACTATACAAACAAACTGACTACCTTCCCATGAACTGTGTGTGTACAGGCAACTGTGGGCCTGTGATGAAGAATTAAAGAGAATTGTGCCGTTGTTTGTTGTTCAAACTTTTTGTAAATTACGTACTACTGTTTCACTTAGTCTTGGTAGTGGGTTTGTACAGAGAGGTCACTTATTCACCCTCATGCACACTCAAGGAATGATAATGTATTTTATACTGTAATAAACTACTGTTTTTAAGACAAGTACCAGTGAATTTTAAATTGCTATATATGTACTACATCTGTAATATACTTTTACGGTAATTTTGCTGTTCTATTCAATTATTGTTCTTGAGAATGAGTTTTGAGTGGGCCATTGTTCTTTATAAGATTTGTATTCGGTTCACAGTTACTGCCAAAGGTTATCTAGACACCATCCAGCTTTGCTTGCAGCATAACGTATCTGCCCTCCTTACCAATTTGTACATCAATAGTCTCGAAAGAAATTCCAGGCCTAATCCAGATCAGGGAGAGACTAACACAGTAAGAAAAGCCTGTTGCAACCCCTTGATTGCCTTCTTAGTTTCATCGCCTCCTGGGTAATTAGGTGCGTCTCCTGGAGGAATGCATTGTGTACACCTCTGTCTTTCATATGACAATATTCTAAATCTCTTGCTGATCCCATTCCATGTAAGGAATGACTCTGCATAGCTCTAGTCTGATCTTTGGGGGAGCCAGTATCTTGATCCTAGGGCAGTCCCTGCTCTGGAAGAACCTAGCTTAGCACCTTGTGGTTCCCATGTTCTTTAAAACATACTAGTATGTTTCCACAATAAGCAATACAACTGGGGTAATCGCAGTAAAACATTTCCCAACTCCCATTCCCCAGTGCAGAAAAGCAATGGCCTTCCATCCAGTGAAATCCAGACATAACTGGAGAGTAGCTCTTTTTCCCATGTGTCGTGTGACCAAGGAAGATCCAATAGGGTACATCACATTTTTGTCATTTTCCCTTGTTAGCCCAACTCTGTCTCCCCAGCAATGAATTATCACTGCCCGCTTCTGGTGCCCATTATTCTGTCCCTGCGGGGGATCGCTAATATTTACCCTCAAGTCCGTACCCCACATTATCAGATTACCCGCAATACAGCTCACCCTTCTCATCACTCACCCGGCACTTACACGGGCACAAGCATTTGCTGGCCTATACACCTCTCAACTTGCACTTCCCACAGCCTCCACTCATTCCTCTCACCCTGCCTCACACAGGCCCACTGCTCACTTTGCACTCACACGGGTACTCACTGCTCATCCTGCCCTTACATGGGCACACTGGTCAACCAGCACTTACACGAACACACTGCTCAGCCTGCGTTCACTCCTCTCAACCAAGGTCAGTCTCTCACAATGCACTCAAATAGGCAGACCATTCACCCTGCACTCACATAACTCATGCTGCACTCACACTATCTACCATCACCCAGTACTTACATGTGCACACCTCTTACACTGCACACACGAAAGGGGTGCAACAAACTAAAGGTGAAGCGATGCAACTGAGGGATGATATGGGACTTGAGCAGGGGCTTCAGGCTAAGGGTGCTGTTTAGATGGGAGAAAGTGGTACTGGCCCAAGCAGTACTGTTTCACCCTACATCTAGGCCTTGTAGTCCTACATAATGGCCTGCTGTTTTCGCTGCTCCCAAAGCCACAATGCAGTTCATCATTTGGGCTCCATTGGCCTTCTTGGTCACATTGGAGAGTTGGATGAGGTTATGGGCATGAGCAGCAACTTCTGTAGGGGACTGGGGCTCAGGTCCTGGCAATATATCAGCTGGAGCTTTTGAAAGAACACCAAAGCAAAAGCCTGGACTGACCATGAGAACAACGCCACCAGCAGTGAGGCTTTCTGTCAATCTTCTCAATTAAGACCCATTCCGTAGCCGCTGCTAGAAAGCATGACCAAGGGATGGGTGGAGCTGTCATTGTGGAGAGAAATCACGTTTTCAGCAAACTCTATTGTTTTAGAGGAGTGTGAATGTTTGCCTACTATCACTTGAATTCTAACATCTGTACATGAAATTAATCTATGTCCTTTCACTGCTTCACTGATTAATATTTGATTGCGTATAAGAATAAATGCAGTAACATTTTTACCTAGTTGTTCATTGTCTTGTTTGACAGCGACAGTCAGCCCTGGCTTTTCAGGCTCTGCACTGCTTCATTCTGGTATTTGTATTTTTTTATATTGTAAGTAGGGCTTAAAATCCCAGCATGCAAAGTGGGGGAAACTAAACTGTACCTAAACTGTACCTTCAGTCAACAAGGGGTCAATAGTGTTATCCTGTGGGCGTGCACTGCTCAATATTTCACAAGCAAATTGTCCTGCCACAGAAAGAATCTGCAAATTGCCAAGAAGGGTTGTTGCCTTGAAATAACTTTGCAAAAACATGTCTAATGTGCTTCGCATTCAAATATGTAGAAATTCCTTTCAAGTAGTAAATGCACGCAATTTAATTTTCAAAGATGACTGTCAGTAGTAGCCTACGATGTGTCCAGTCCACAAAAACATGTTTGTTTGATATGTATTGGATTTGTCCGGTATGTTTAAATTGTACTGTTAATTTCTCTTCAATTCCGAGGGTCCCTGGGGACCAACTAGCCCACCAGGTACCTCCAGTTTGAGCCATGGAGCTGCGTTGCAGAGAGGTGTTCAGAGGCCACGCCCTTTTTATATCACTCTGCAGCGCAGCTCTGTGGTGCTTACTGGAGCTACCTGGTGGGCTAGTGAGCCCCCAGGGACCCACAGGATTGAAGAGGAATTAATTCCCTAACTTAAAAAGCGCCACAGGGCGTGTTTGCACACATGTCACCTTAGGCCCCGCCCCCTCCCTTCACTAGTGTGCAAACACGCCCGTGACGTGTTTTAAGTTGGGGGATTAAGTCCCCTTGAATCCTGAGGGTCCCTGGGGTCCAACTAGCCCACCAGGTACCTCCAGTAAGCGCCACAGAACTGCGTTGCAGAGAAGTGTAAAAAGGTGCGTGACCTCTGAACAACTCTCTGCAAAGCAGCTCCCTGGCGCATACTGGAGGTTACTGGTGGGCTAGTTGGCCCCGGGACCCCCAGTATTGAAGGGGAATTAATTCCCCAAATTGAAAAGCGCCACAGAGCGCGTTTGCAGAGTGTTTCCATAAGGGGCAGGGCCTAGGCACGATCTCGTTTTTTTAGTGGTTTTTTTTTTAAGACGGGCTGTGTAGCTCCCCTTCTTTTTACTTTTTGGAGGGCCTGGGGAACCCATCCCTCAGGGCCTGACCCCAATTAAAAAAAAATATATATATATTAACGGGAAGGGGGCAGTGTGGGCCCCTTCCCTGGCCAATTCCTGGCCCCGGAGACCCCATCCCCCGGGGCATGGCCATTTTTTTAAATATTATTTTGGAGGGGGGCTGAGTGGCCCCCCTCCTAAGGCCATTTATGGCCCCGGTGACCCCATCCCCCGAGGCCGGCCTTTGCGTGGGTTTAAAATAAATAAATACATTATTATGGGGGAGGGCGGCCACGTGGCCCCTCTCCCAGGACACTTCTAGCCCCGAGGACCCGATCCCTCGGGGCTAGCCTGCTCCGTTGGGGACCGTGGAGGGGTCCCCAATACCCCCACGGTTCTGCCGGCTCCCTGCCTCCTGTGGGAGCCTGCATTGCTTTTCCACATGGAGAGCTGCTCAGATGCAGCTCCCTGTGTGGAAAAGCAATCTGCTTAGGGTTTTTGGAAGAGAGAGCAGGTTTCCTGCTCTCTCTTCCAAAAACCAAAGCAAAGTTTGCTATGACAGGGCGGTAGCCGCGAGGCTCCCGTCCTGTCATAGCAAACAGCAGTGTCCCGGGGGTGGGCCCCCCCGGGACACTGCAGGAGCCGGCCCTGGGGGTGGCGGTCTCCAGGGCCATCACAGGGCTCCAGTAGGGGGCCGCGCAGCCCCCCTCCCAACATTGTTAAAGCCCCAGGGAGGTGGTGGTTTCCGGGGCTTGGGGGTCCGTAACACATCCCCATATTTGAATATTTAGAGCCCTGGGAAGGTGGCGGTCCCCGGGACGTGTGGGGGGGTTCGAGCCCCCTCCACACAGGTTATTTTTATTTTTTTAGAACAAGCCCCGGCTGCGGCGAGCCATGTGCCCCCACCAATATTTGACAAAAGCCCCGGGGGTGGCGGCCCCTGGGGCTTGGGGGACCTTTGAACCCCCCACCCATTTATTGTACAAGCCCCGTGGGTGGCGGTCCCCGGGGCAGTGTGCAGGGATTTTTTTATCTGCCCCCAGGACCTGACCCACCCGGGGGCTTTATTTAAACGAAGCGCAGGAGCCCGCCCTTCGTTTTTTTAAATGTTGCTGTCGGATCCGCGGATCCTCCACGCATCCCGTAATTTTTTAAAAAATATTATTTTTTTGGGCCCTGGGGGTCCTTGTGGGACCAACCTAAGCAGGCCTAGGGGGTCAGGGTGTTTCTACTCTGCCCCTTTTTTCGTGTTTTGCGCGTTAGTTTTTCTCTTTTCCTGTGCCTTGGTTCTACCGAAGCACAGGATTGCTGCCAACACTTCCTTGTTTGGAGTGTTGACAGTCAATTAGCATGAAGCTCGTGATCGGGAGAGTGGGCGGATCCACCGCGGCCATAGATATCGATATATTTTGAATTTTCTCAGCAACTACTGAACGGATTTAGACCATTTAAAAAAAAGGTCCCTTTCTGATCCAAGGGCTACCTTTTTGGCAAATTTGGTGTCATTCCGTTCGGGCTGTAGCCGTGTCTAAAGTTTCCTATGGAAAATTGCACAGAGAAAAAAAGTTTTGGGACCCCCCCTTCTTTCTCGGTCCCCGCTTGCAGAATCACCCCAAAACTTTCAAGATAGGAGCGGTCTTGGACGGGAATGGTGCTCCTTGCCAAGGACGTGCTGATTAACCACTTGGGAGCTGATGACGAGCTCAGCTCGTCATCAGTTGCGCCGCTCGCACGCTGATGACGAGCTGAGCTCGTCATGTAACGCGGCTTTTTTTAAAAAGCCGCGCAGCGCGAAAAAAGCCACCGCACACATGCGGTTAAGAGGCGTACCTGCCTTGAAAATCGTCGGACGTGGAAACACTTTAATGGAAGTCTCAAATGCGTGCATCTGCGAGGCACACAGACCGGATGGTATGGCAGAGCGTTGTGTGCCCTTCGAAAGCACGAGGGCATTTTGTTGGACTGTTAAATACACACGGCTGTCCTTGGCCGTGGGAAGGAGCACCATTCTCGTCCAAGACTACACGTCATTGAAGGAGTGAGAAGGCTGCAGAGGGGAACCTTTCGCTTTGCAAAGCCCGCGCTAACCAGGGGGAAAACACGCACGCAAAAGGGACATTCCTTCCTACTTAAGGATTATAATTGAAGCAATTACTAGCACAAGGGGACTGAACCTACTTAAGGGAAATAATTTACTCACTGCTTATAGACTGTAACTACCAGCATGCTGCTTGGTGTTTAGAGCATGCCACGCCCATTGGGGACGGATTCATTCAATAAAATGCCGAATGAAGAGAGAAGTGAGTTTTCATTGCCCCTTGTGCAGCAGTCCATGATTAAGGGGCGTATCTGCCTTGAAACGCGTCGGACGTGGAAACACTTTAATGGAAGTCTGAAATGCGTGCATCTGCGAGGCACACAGACCGGATGGTAGGGCAGAGCGTTGTGTGCCCTTCCAAAGCACAAGGGCTTTTTGTTGGACTAATTAATACCCACGGCTGTCCTTGGCCGTGGGAAGGAGCACCATTCTCGTTCAAGACTACACGTCATTGAAGGAGTGAGAAGGCTGCAGAGGGAAACCTTTCGCTTTGCAAAGCATGCGTTACTCAGGGGGAAAACACGCACGCAAAAGAGACATTCCTTCCTACTTAAGGATTATAATTGAAGATATTACTAGCACAAGGGGACTGAACCTATTTAAGGGAAATAATTTACTCACTGCTTATGGACTGTAACTACCAGCATGCTGCTTGGTGTTTAGAGCATGCCAAGCCCATTGGGGGCGGATTCATTCAATAAAATGCAGAATGAAGAGAGAAGCGAGTTTTCATTGCCCCTTGTGCAGCAGTCCATGATTAAGGGGCTTACCTGCCTTGAAACGCGTCGGACGTGGAAACACTTTAATGAAAGTCTCAAATGCGTGCATCTGCGAGGCACACAGACCGGATGGTAGGGCAGAGCGTTGTCCAAAGCACGAGGGCTTTTTGTTGGACTCTATATATATATATATATATATATGCAACAAAACTCCTCCCAGGTAAAGAAGAAGGAGAGGCCTCACAGGGGAACAAATGGAAGACCTTTAATAAGGCAAAACAAAACGGGCATAATGCATTTCGGCTTACGAGCCTTCTTCAGATGCCGCCAAGCAAAGGGTACTGCTCCACCCCCACTTTTGAATACTGGAAGCCTCTCCCCTGGGCGGAAGTCCGCTTGACCACAGGTCACATGATGGCAGCCTCGCTCCAAACTACAGTTCCCAGGATGCAACTGCGAAAGGCGAGTGCTGTGTGGAGAGAGCGAATCCGATGTCAGCTCCTGTGGGATTTGATGAAAGTTCAAAGGTGCGGGGTGTCCGATTAAAAGTCCCTACTGTAATGTCTGCCTTCGGGCTTCCTTGTGTCCCCAAACGTTCAAGCCCCAAATGCAGAGACTGCCGGGCCGTAGATTAAGGTTTAAGTAAACCTAAATAGTAGTGAAGTCACGAGCTGCACATGCCAGCAGCCCATGGCTGGTTCTGCTGAGCAAGGCAGGCCGGAGTGGTTCCGATAACTCGGATAAAGGGAAAAGCTGCAGCAGCTAGTACCAGCATCTCTCCGGCCACAAGTAGAACGGGGCCTCCCACACGCCACTGGTTAGTACGAACATGTAAGCAACAAAACTCCTGCCAGGTAAAGAAGAAGGAGAGGCCTCACAGGGGAACAAATGGAAGACCTTTAATAAGGCAAAAGAAAACGGGCAGAATGCATTTCGGCTTACGAGCCTTCTTCAGATGCCGCCAAGCAAAGGGTACTGCTCCACCCCCACTTTTGAATACTGGATGCCTTTTCCCTGGGCGGAAGTCCGCTTGACCACAGGTCACATGTCACATGATGGCAGCCTCGCTCCAAACTACAGTTCCCAGGATGCAACTGCGAAAGGCGAGTGCTGTGTGTATATATATATATATATATCCAGAGGATCGTCACACTGCAAGCTTGCGCTGCCAGTTCCCACAAATGACGAAGAGCAGACCCTTTAGTTGCTGGTGCAAATTGCTTTTCAATTTGTTAGTGCCAGCGCATCCGCCATGACACGTTTCGCCTCGAAAAGAAGCTTGATCACATGACATACTGCACGCCAGGAAGGCAGACTTTTAAAGTGACAGTGCAATGTAGCAAGTTGTAAACATAGACAAAATACTGTGCAAATGTAAGCAATGGAATAAATAACTGAATATTATACCATGTATCAAAAAGGTATTTAGCAGCAGCATAGTGGGACACAATATAAAACATGATTGTTATATCCAAGATAAAAACGTGTATAGAAAATTCATAAAAGCCATAGTGGCTATAAAATAAGACCTTTCATACCCAACTACACATCTTATCTATACTACTATTATAAAGAGAGAACTTGCACCTTTTGGCCAGGTAAACTCGGGAACCACAGCGCCAATCTACACACCCGATACATCTATGAAAATGTCAGGGTGTGTAGATGGACATAGGCTATATAAATAAAAAAAAAAAGTAAATTAAAAAAATTAAGTTTGTAAACAAAGTAGTCCCCTGAAAGTAGCACCGGCCGGGACCTAGCGCTGGCCGCGGCGCGACGTGCGTGATGACGACGAAGGAGGAGGGCCGTGCAGTGACGAGCGGCTGTGAAGTGAGGAGCAGCGGCACAGGTAAGGAAAGGGAAAGTGAGACTGTGTGATGCAGGGGGAGGCAAGAAGGAGGCAGCAGTAAATGAAAATGTCGGAGCGCGAGTGAGTCGGGGCGGGAGGGGGGCGCGAGTGAGTCGGGGCGGGAGGGGGGCGCGAGTGAGTCGGGCGGGAAGGGGGCGCGAGTGAGTTGGGGCGGGAGGGAGTCGGTGCGGGAGGGGGTCGGGGCGGGAGCGGGTGTACTGCCCCCAGCCCCTTTCTGCCCCAGGCAACGCTGGGGCGGGCTGCTAGTCTTATATATAATAAAGCAGTTGGTGGGATTGAAGATAGGAGAGGCTTAACTTATTGAAATAGGTGTCAGAGAGCACTGCTTGGCCCACGGCCACATCTGCCTTGTCTGTCTCATCTAGACAGTAGTGCTTCGTTAAAGTGTGCCCGCTGGACCATGTTTCAGCTCTACAGATATGTTGAATGGGCACACCAGCGAAAGAGATCTTGAGGTGGATATAGCCTTGGTGGAATGGGCTTTAACCTTGTCTTGCAATGGCTTCCCAGCTTGTCTAAGGCAGAAGGCAATGGTGTAGGCTATCCACATGGCAATAGTTTGTTTAGAAACTGGGGGACCTTGAGAGAGGTTACCATTTGCCACAAATAGTTGGTCTCCTGTGTGCATGTGATGGGTTCTGTGTAAATAGAACTTGAAATATCTCTTGACATCCAGAGTGTAAAGATTTGTCAGCTATTGTCTGCGGCGTTGGGAAGAAGGTCTGTAACACAACAGGCTCCTTTAAATGGAAGTCTGAAGGGAATTTGGGAATACATTTGGGGTTAGTGTGAATAATTACCTTGTTAGACTTGAATTGAAGGAAAGATTCCTTGATGGTAAAGGCTTGGATGTCCCTAACCCTCTTAGCGGAAGTGAGGGGTAATAGCAGTGCTAATTTTCTATGTTTTCTATTTTTTGTTACACGGGTTATCTTTAATTTCAACAATATCTTGAAAAATCATGACACAAGTGTAATGATATGCATTGTGTTCTTTTAGGGGTCATTGCTAAATGCAGATTCTGTTGTCCTGAAGATGGTCTGAGGCATTCACACAATAGAAGACCGAAAAGTCGACTATATTGTCCCTTTCCACTTGTATTGATGTACTTTTAGTGACTGTTTTAGTTATGAAGATATATGTCCCTTTCTTGTTTTTATTAGGAATGGATTTTCTTACTAATGGATTATAGGTTCAAGTGTACTGCACCTTTTCCATTTGTATGCATTGAAATCAACTTAAATGTTGAATGTACCCTAGGAATGTTTAATTATAAATGAGAAATATATTCATCAAAAGATATTCCTGTGTTTGTCGTTACTGATTAGATTCTTTACGCATTGATTGCATAAGCTATTGATCATTGTTTTTCAAATAAAACCCCTTGTACCTGATACTATAATATTGCCCAAGCATCCAAGGGTTTATTGGGTTCCCCCACTTTCTAAGTGCACGTTTTCTATGTGAGGCATTTCAATTCAGATTTGTGAATTGGTTCGAAGGAGGCTTTCATGAGTTGGCCAAGAACAACTTTGAGTAGCCATGGGGGTGGAGGTTTTCACACCGGAAGAAATTCTCTGAAGAGACCCTTGAGAAACTGTTGGATGATCCTGGAGAACCATAATGATGGTGTCTCAACAGAGGTTCGGAATCTAGAGATTGCTGCAAAGAGAACAATTATGGAGGAATGTGCTAGTCCAGATTTAGCCGAAGTGAGCCGATACGGAAGGAATTGATCGGGCGAGGATGAGAAGGGAGGAACATTATTTTCTGTACACCAAAGGCAAAACCATTTCCATTTGCATTTGTAGGCCTTGTAAGTGGACTCTGCTCTAGCTTGGGCAAGAATGTGTCTGCAATACGAAAGACTATCTATCATGGCAAACTCATTGTACTAAGGAGCTAGGCCGATAAGTGCAGCGATGTCGGATTGGGATGATGGACCTGGCTCAATTCTTGGTGAGTAGAAATGGTATAAGTAAAATGTGAGGTTGGTCGGACAGGAGAAGGAGTTAAGTGAACTAGAATTGCAGGAATGAGGACAATTCTACATGGCTCTTGTTTCATTTTCCTGGGAAGTCGTGGTATAGGAGGAATCTGGAGAAAAGTGTACGCATAGATTCCTGACCATCTCATCGAAAAGGCATTTTCCCTCAATCCCTTTAGTGATGCAGAGTTGCAAAGTATGACATTTCATGTTCTCCCGGGTGGCAAAGAGGTCTAACCTTGGTTTGCCCCAAAGGTGGAATAGTTGGTCCAGAGTGTGCTGATCTAGTTCGGAGCAGTCGATGCTTAATGAGTCCTTGAAGCTGTTGGATACCCTCTGAACATATTCTGCTTTGAGGGATATGTGATGTTGGAGTGCCCATGTCCAGATTTGATTTGATAGTGCTATTGAGCGCCTTCCTCCTGCTTGTTGTCCATTCCAAGTGGTGTTGTCCATTCCAATGAAAACTGAGGAGTGTATAATCTTGGAGATAAAAGCCTTTAATGTCAAAGCGATTGCTCTGAGCTACAGAAGATTTATGTGTAGGTTTTTCTCCTATGACTGCCATCCTCTGCTGATAGTAAGGTCCTGAAGATTAGCACCCCAGCCTTCTAAGGACGCATTCATTGTGATAGTATAATCTGGAATCTGCGCCAGAAATAAAAAGACCTTTGGAAAGATTAGATGCATGTGACCATCAGTGCATGGTTTATGACATGAGAGGGGTAATTTGAACAATGCCCTCGAACGAACCTTGTGCCTAACGCCATTGTTTGCCCAATTCTTCTTGATGTGGTCTCATTCAAAGACGCCAATTTGGAATGAGGTGGATGCATGAAGAAAGCATTATGTGTAGAGATCTGTATGTCCGGACATAAGTGGAATATTGTGCGGCCAATCTTTTTGCTAGATGTTGAATTTTTAGTTGCCTGTCCTTTGAAGCGAAGTCCTTGGTTGACTTGTATCCAAAAATGCCACTAAGAAAAGTTATATTTTGGGTGGGATGTAAATGTGATTTTTGATAGTTGATGGTAAGTACCAGATTGGCGAAGAGCGTGAGGCAGATTGACGTGGTCTCGGTAGGTTGGCGATGTGTTCTTGCCTTTATTAGCCAGTCATCCAAGTATGGAAATACCTGCACTCTCGGTTGTCTGAGATACGTGGCTACTGGCGCTAGGACCTTTGTAAAGATTCGAAGTGCTACTTTCAGTCCAAAGGGAAGGATGGTAAACTGATAGTGTGTGCTGGCTACCTTGAACCTCAGAAATCTGTGGTATTTCTGGTGGATGGGTACATAAAAACATGCATCCTGAAGATCCAGGGCTGTCATATGACCTCCGGAATTGAAGAAGAAGAATTTCCTGAATTGTTACCATGCTGAAAGATTGCTTATATCGGAATGTGTTTAATTTGCGGAAGTCCAAAATCAATCAATCAATCAGAAAATTTGTAAAGCGCACTAATTACCCGTGATGGTCTCAAGGCGCTGGGAGGGAGGGGGGAGTGCTGCTACTGCTCGAAAAGCCAGGTCTTGAGGAGTCTTCTTAAGGTTAGCAGGTCCTGGATCTGCCGTAGGGGGATGGGAGGGTGTTCATGGGGTGCCATTCCACTGCCTTCTTGGGAATGTGGAGGAAAGGAGAAAAAAATCCCATCCCTCTTTGACATTTTGGTACTCCCTCTATTGCTCTCTTTTCTAAAATCATGGGTAATTGCTGGGGAGCTGTTTGAAGAGAGACGGGGTGGCTCTTTCGCAGGTGTATTTGGAGTCCTTTGGATGAACTCCAAAGTATGACTCCATGCGATGACGTCTAATGCCTACTTGTCTGAAGTTATGAGGGACAACTGATGTAGATGATGGGAAATATGACCTGCCAATTGAGCAGGAGGATGGGCAGAGGCAGCCGGCACTAGTAAAGGGTAACTGCTTTCTGTTGGATTCTCTTCAGAGCGGGGGTGCAATTGTTCCTCTGCTGGAATGTTTGTATGATGCAGATGATTGCTGCCTGTAAGACTGCTGTGGTTGATTCTGGTATTGGTGCCGTTATTTATGTTGCGATGACTGATACTGGTTTCTGTAAGGTTGAAAACCTCCTCTAAAAGAGTAGTTGCCTTTGTCCCTGGCCCCCCAAAGAGTTGCTTTCGAAATTGTAAAGTCCCAAGAGTCAGTATCAGTATCTGCTTTAATGGACAAGAGCACTTCATCAACATGTTTCCCGAACCATGATTCTATGTGGAAGGGTAAATCTAAAATTTTAGTTTGTACCTGTCATGTATTCCTATAGGTTCTGAATCGATCCCCCTATTCCTGACCCTATTCTGGTTAAACTAACTATCAAGTTAACTAACAGTCAGCCCATGAGGCAAGAAAAGCCCCCATGATGCAGATACCGTTATCTGACGCAGTCACACTACGGCACAGGAACGTGTTATCTGATTAGGTCATAACGCTTGAGATCTAATTAGACAAGCGACATTCCTCCAGCCCCTGATAAGGCATACGACGTTCTCATAACAAATCAAACCTATGACAACCTGGAAAATCCGTGCGGCCATTGTTTTGATTTCACAGAGAACTTTAGTAAAGAATGTGCTAACGAGCAAGTCGTATGACATCTTTATTGACGTATCTATGTCCATCCTTACGTCAATCTCGGCACCTTTAAGGTATAAATATTGCCGATCTTGCCCTATGCAAACACACGCGTGGTGACGAGACGGAGCAGCCATACTTGCCGAAGCCGAGAGCAGAAGCAGACCCCGCTGGCAGCAGCCCCGCCTTCCTGACGCGCTGAGAGACGCGCTGCTATCTCAAGCCGAGAGACCCAGCACCGGCGCTTCTGGGCAGCCCTCGCAGGCAGCCTGGAATATCGAGAGCAGAGAAAGAGATACCATTCCTCATTCATCCTAACTTCCAGGTACAGAACTGAATAACCCCTCACAGAGAATTCTTTAGTTATTCACTTGGCAAAAACAAACTTAACTTAAACTGTAACTTTCTATTCCCGCCCACGCATTAGACTTAGGTCAGGTACACGGGGTAGGCGTATTTAGAAACACCAGTTGAGTACGTTTAGTCAAATGTATATGTGTATGTAAATATATTTTAATCATTTTAAACATCATATGGCTCAGAAACCATATCAATGTTTTTACAGTATTATTTTATACTATTGCTTTTAATGTATGCACTTTACTTAACTATAAGTATTGCAATAATATCGATCCATTTCTCTTGTACGAGAAAAGAGACTGATCAATAAATAACACCTTTTTATTGAACACGCCCGTCTCTTCCTTTTCTCTACAATCTGATGAGACTAAGAATGCACGTACTGACTGAGTAAAATAATTGCCTTGTGCTCACACGACTCTCGAGATTGACTCTTGATTAGGGGAGAGCAAAGTTGTCATGTTCTATGGTTGTCAGAAACTAAATCCCTTCTTGTCTAATCAGGGAAGTTAATTCCTCCTTGAACATTCGAGAAAGTTTCTAGCGAACTCTGAGCTACGCTGGCAAACCCAAAACTTAAGTCTAGTATCGACAGTAGTAGACCTAGTTAACGTCTGGCCTAGGCCTTTACTGCTGTAGGTATTATTCCAATGCGCAGAGCCTATTGGGAAGATAGGAACTACACTACATGGCGCCCAACGTGTTTGGAAAGGGCGATAAAACTAACGTAAGACATTTAGAGTAACTCAGTCGTGCTTTCTCACTCAGACCCCTTTTCCCAAATACTCCAAAGACGTCTGGAGTGGGTGAAAGGTAATATCCTCCAAAACCTCGCAGGAGGGAACTCCTATGTATGGTTCTTGGTTTAGTCAACGTTGAAGGATAAAACAGTTCCAAAATATTGTGCATCTAATCTCTGTTTCCATAAGAAACCTGATCTGCAAACAAAAAGAATAACCTTTCTAACAGTAAAATGTCAGGAAGTGAAGACGAAAGAGAGGCAGTTAGATTAGCAACTGAACTCGCAGATGCTGATGCTACCATGCAAGCAGCAGACGCGGATATAATACTCATTCCGGTCATCAAAAGAAGATCTATAACTCTAAAACTTCTAGAAAATGGACTGACACCTAGAGGTGGCACAGTCATATTCGTAATTGAGGCACACGAATATCGGCAGACAGAGGTATACTATTCATGGATACATTTTCCAGCAGCAAATGCTGTAACAAAGTACTTCCACTATTACAAAATAGAGGAACCTCCTAATGAGTACACTCCTTTCGAGGAGGTGGAAGTACCACTCAAATTCCAAGAGCATTTGCTCTTATTTGATGGCGCCCTAAAACATAACAATCACATTACAAGACTCGGTCCTTTAGGTAGACCAGGAGCAACGTGGCCGGTCTTAGCCGGATACACACCACACCCAGACATCGAAGGAATGTCTACAGGAGAGCTGTTAATACAGCTAAAACAATTACTAAAAATTCATAGACAATTAGTTCAGTATGTAATGCGGACTTCAACAATTCAGCCAGCGATTAAACTACCACAGCTGACCCCTCACCAGGGGAACACAAATAAAATCACACCACAGAACATCCAATCCTGCCTAGGTAAAGTTCCGGCTAAACGGGAACAGATACCGTTCTGGTTGGCACAGAAAATCACCCAAATAGAGGCGGTGTTTCCTGACACCACCCCGCTAGAAAAACACAGGATTCTGACCATATGTCTCCCAATGGGAATCGCACCACACATAGAGGACTGTGACACTTGGGGTACAGTCTTTGCTTCCATCTACACAAAAACGCACGGTGTTCCATCCATTTCGGTGATACCAGATGTGCTAAAACAAATTCAAGACGAATATGGTCCTGAACCCGCTTTAACTCTTGGTATGAAATTACTGAAAGACTTCAAGCAGGTCTCGGCTATATTATTAGCCAACATAAAAGGTGAAGCAGCAAACGTGGCGATCCGCCAGAGGTTAAAAGAGACAGATATAGCAGACCAACCAGCTGAAATTGCCAGAATCATAGAAAAATCCTATGAGGAACTAGGTAGAGATAGTTTAGGTGGAATACCAGTAAAACCGCAACTGACTGAAAGTCCAGAAAAAATATTTTTTAATAAAAATTCACCAAAAAAGAACTGGGATGGAAACAAACAATCCAATCCTAAAAGAAAAGAAATTCCAGTCCCGAGGAAGGTCTCCTAGGCGAAGAGAAAAATCTCCAAACCGAAGACAGAGGTCACCGCAGAGTGACCCCTCTGGGAATAGATATAACCTTAGAAATAGGGATAATATTAAAAAACCTGATAGATATCAAGACATTGATACACGTCCCTCTCAATCTTTTCAGACTTCCTCGCAGAAATCGGAAAGAAGAGGACGATCAGAACAAAGAGAAGAGCACGCCAAGTCCAAAGACAAGGAACCTGCTCAGCTAAAAAAGAAATTACAATTTCCAAAAAAGAAGGTAGCCAGTATCAAGGTAGTTAACAATGCCGAGAATACTGAGGACACAACTGAAAAACGGAGAGTGGGCTCAGACAATGCTAGACAGCGCAGCAGAGGTGAGCATAGTTTGCAAAGTCCTTATGAATCATCTGGAGACAGTGGACACGAATGAATATCTTCAAGTGGAAACTGCAGACACCAGAGTTAGCAAACCCCACAAGATATACGAGATAACATTACGTATAGAGGGAGATAAGACTAGGAAAATAAGGGGACTATTTTGGGATAATCTCTCCAAGGGCTATGATATCCTTCTAGCTGAAAAAGACTGGCCACCAGAGTTTGTCAGGGAGTGCCCTCATGGCGAAGAAGTAATTATGCCTGCCTTCTCGAATCAAATCCCGATTCATAAAAAATACACACTTGCTAGAAAGTGGGCAGTGGCCTTAGCACCTGCTTTATATAAAAATCATGTAGGATGGGATGAGGATTCTCCTCCTCACAAAATCCAGTTAAAATCACAACCTACTGCACAAAGGCAGTACCCAATTAAGCAAGAAGCTAAAAAACAGGTAAATGAAATACTAGATCAGCTAGAATACCAGGGGGTGATTGAAACTTGCACCTCACAAATGAACAATCCTTTGTTTCCGGTCTCCAAACCAGACAACTCATATCGTCTAGTTTTGGATTACCGACACCTTAACACATGTTGCAAAACCTTTGCAGTGCAAAACTCACACAGTGCTGCACTAATGAATAACATAGTGCGCCAAAAATACAAAACAACCTTGGACATCTCCAATGGATTCTTTTGTCAAAACATAGCACCAGAGAGCAGATATTTAACTGCATTCTCAGTAAATGGCACTCAAAAGCAATTCTGTCGGTTAGCCCAGGGGTACAAGAACAGCCCGGGGGTATTCTCAGCGAGAGTAACAGAATTACTACAACTATATGATGATGAAGCATTATCTTATGTCGATGACATTTACTTAACAGATGATGACTTGGATACTCACTTGAAAAGAGTGAACACCATAATACTTGGGTTCGCTGCAGAGGGTTATAAATTCAACTTTAAAAAATCCAGAATTGCCCATCTGACAGTCCTGTTCTTAGGATATGAGTTATCAAGTAAAGGTAAAAGCCTGGCAGACAATTTCCTAGAGAAATGTGCCGTAATCCAAGCTCCTAAAACACTAAAAAACCTACAGTCAATTCTAGGCTTCCTAAATTTCGGAAGAACATACATTGCAAATTACGCAGAAAGGGTCAAACCCCTTTATGATCTAATTAAACCAGACTTTAAAAGATCCAATTGGACTCAAACACACACAGAAATTTTGAGATCCTTACAAACAGACATGCTAATTAAAACAAAATTAGAAACACGTGATAACACACGCAATCTTGTGATTCGAGTCATCCCAGGGAGATGCGGATTCACATACCTGACCTCTAATGAGGGAGAAAAGGTACCAATTGCATTCAAATCACACTTGTATACAGAAGCTGAACAGAAATTCAGTAATACAGAAAAAATCATTCGTGCAGTTCAAACCGCAATAGCTAGAGAAAAAGACATAGCTGACGGTAGACATATCACAGTCAGAACAGCAGAATCAGCCTTTGAGGCACTAACAACACCGTGTAATTTACCAACAACAACATTGAATCCGGAATGGATACAATGGGTTAATTCAATCACAACGGACAAAGTATACTACTACTTTGATCCAGAACTAGAAGAATTAAAAAATCTAAAATATGAAAAGACGTATCCTCTGCCAATCGACATTCTGTCTTTACAACATTACGCCTGTGTAATCTATACAGACGGACATGCTCAACCCTCCGTTTGGGGAGAACATGCATACAACCCCACATGTGAGATTACAAAAGAAGTGTGGCGCGGAGGTAAACTAAGACCTCTATTAACAAAATCACACTCAGTAGAAACTAATTCAGAACAACAAACTGAAATAATAGCATTAAAAATGGCGCTAGATAATGCGGATCGCGAATTCCCGACACTTATAGTGTCCGATTCATATTACTGCGTCAAATCATACAACAAGGATTTGCAGACATGGATTCAAAACGGTTACAAAGATGACACAGATGCACCAATAAAGCAGAAACTGCTCTGGGAACAAATAGCTCTTTTACAAAAAGAACTACCAAAGACTCACGTGACACACTCACTGAGTCATCAGCGTGATGGCGTTCACGTTGTAGGGAATTCATTGGCTGAAACAGCCGCAGCGGCAGCCACTAAACCGGCTCCCGTAGATCGAAAAAAGCGTACATTAAAATACATTGACGGTGAAACAGTGCTGGCAGTGAAAACGTCATCAAAAGGCGACTGCTCAGCGTTACCGATCAACTATCCACTCAATTATACATACATAATCGATGCAAACTCCGTCCCTTTTGCTCGAATCCCTGGAGTGGGGGATAGAGTGATTCCAAACATGGACAGGAGAAACTTGTTAATCGCAGACGCACACATGGGCGAGGGTCTCAGACACCTCAAACTGAAAGATTCTCTGGAAGAATTACAATCACGGTACTGGTGGCCAGGCATGAGCCTGCATTACACCATGTTTGTAAAAAACTGCCCAAACTGCAACAGAGATCGCAGTGGGGAGAGAAACAGTTTAATACCTCGTCGTATCAAGGCAGATAATATGACCAATAAAAAGCAGGGCTTGCGATTAACATATACAGGCTAGTTTCCACTTATAATGTAGATCACCAGCACTCGGCTGACGTCCGGACTGTTATACAAAGATTTGCGAGTCTAAATGGCATATACGCTAAGAGCATGCTACGTTCGACCATTGTTTTCACTCAAGCCCACCAGCCTGGGGGGAAACATGGCCGAATGAGCACAGTCCAGCTGGAATCTTCTCACTTCCTTCCTGAGGGTAAGGGATGGTGTAAAGAAAAAACCAAGGCAGAAAGCAATCTATAATAGAAAGGATATTAGGTTCGGGAGCTGGGTGGGTCAAACATCTAATAAGTGTCCAACGTAGTCTAAATAACTTGCCAAGAAATTCTCTGAAGGGATTCAGTCCGTACGAATTATTATTTGGAACTAGAATGATTATCTCTGACCTCGACAGTCAGACTTCAGTGGTTAAAGAAAAAAGCTTTGATGTCAAAGACCGTTTGGCTATTTTGCAGGACTTAAACAAAACAAGAAAAGACCTGAGCAACATACAGTTGAAACAACAGCCAACAACCACTGAAGAATCACCACCTGTCCCAGCAAGACCTGTCTGGATTCCAAAAGTCGGGGATCTAGTCAGGGAGAAGATCGCGGTAAAGAAGGAATTTGGGCCTTCTTACAGAAAAGCAGTTCCTGTCTTGTCTGTCAACGGGACAAGATCAGTTGTACTACCGCCACTTGCTGGTAAAAAGGAGAACCGAGTTGTATCCATCGACCTGGTAAAACCACAACATGTGGCCGATAACAAACAGTAGGCCAAATGGACTCCCAATAAGTAGCAGAACACCAAGGTTTGCTACCAGTACAGAGGTCCTAACAAAGAGGCTCATCACATTCGAAACGCCTACAGAAGAACAACAAGGACTATGCAACAATGCAATAGAACTCAGACCTCTGACAACCCAAATAAAAACATTTAGCAGAGACACACTAATCTACAATGAAGTACCAAGTGACAATGCAAGAAACAAAAATCCTGAAGCAATTGGAACAATTGACAGAACTGCATCCGGGTACTTCATCAACTTCGATGATTCTTCTGAAGGCTTCAGTGAATCAAAGACACAGCCATCATCAAAATCCTTTAAAGACAAAGCTAAGGAACTTTTGAACCAACTGAAAGAAACATATCTGATTTCTCCATGGATTGAATTTTGGGTGGGTTTTGGTGCATTTATCCTCATACTTTGGCTCATCATGGTATTTACTTTGGGACGCTTCATTGAGGGAAAATATGCTAAAATGGACACAGCAAGTCAGAACATCAACTTGGTCCTCAAACCACACACATCTTCACACGTCGAGAAAAGAGAACTTTCTTCAGCCAACTTCACAGCCAATCCGATACCTGGTGGGGTAGCCTGGGACAACACTGACTATGAAATTTATGGTCCGGTCGAGATCCTGAAATACCCACACCAAATCAAGATCTCCTTGAGTGACTTTGCAAAACCAAACTCATTTGCTGATGATTGGGACTTCGAAAACATTAATAACATGATGTCTGACTTAGTAATGTCTGCTAAATTTACAAAACATGATTATTTGCAAGGTTCTACAAATTATGACAGTATGTATTGCTATAACCACTATGGTAACCATTTTTTACATAAATCTGCACAACCTAGAAATGTTTTAAATTATAATCAATGGTAACATTGTGCTACACCTCCAAAAGGGAGCTCAAGAACCGTTTACGACAAATATTCATATTTTTCAGGTTTTGACACAAGTAATGCTGAAACATTTTATTTTAAATTGTCAAACAAGACAGGGATGAAAACCATGATAACCAACACAAAATTGATATATTCAGATTCATTCTTCGAAAAAATGAATACCTTTGGATTTGATTATTGGGACAAAAATGTTGATTTGAAAAGTGTTTGGGGTACAAAAGATTGGCAAGTACAGGGTTTAGAAGCTTTGTTAAGAGCCTGCATGATCCCAGAACAAATGATATTTTTAAATGACACTGTTCAACAAACCACCTGTCTTGGCTTAGCCAAAATCAAAGATTTAAATAAACCGTCTATTCCAAAGCCAATAATGTTTAGCAATAACTCTGATACAGATGAAGAGATAGACGTAAACCATATATTAAACCAAAACAGAACACATCCTGATTGGAAACAATGGTTGATCTGGCCCACAGATACAAATAACTGTCAAGATAGATTCCTGAACAAAACACAGGGTTTCAAAATGACCAGGCCAGACCCTAGATATCCCCAAAGACATCACCCAGGGATAATAACAACCTACAGTGTGGGCAAATTATGCCTTCAATGGCTACAAACTTCCACACTGCCTGAAATTAAGCAACACCTAACTTTACTTACTGATGGTGCTGACTTGCGTGATTTCATAATGGGACCACGCAAACAGCGTCAAAAGCGTTTCATAGCAGCCTCTGTATATGCAGCATACAATGAGGCCTGGAAGGTTACTCAAATTGAGACAGCAGAGAGAATACGGGAAATTGACCGTATTAATTTGGAAAAATCACTTTCTGTAGTGGACAATGGGTTAATGACTCTGTCCTCCAGAATTTTTTCTTTGGACAGCATTGTGTCTTCAGCAATCGATATATTATCGCAAGACTTACTGTTATTACAACATGGTCAGTCACAATTGCGTTCTATTGTACAGCTTGGCTGGACGTTACAAAATCTGCGTTCAGGCTATGTGCCTTGGCGTTTAATCAACACAACGTCACTATTCCAAATCTTTAACCTTACTGATAGACAAATCGGTATGGCGCAAAAGGGTGCTGATTATACAATCTTGAGCATTGAAAAACTAGAAAGATTACCAATGACAATGTCAGAACGACCTGTCAGTGAATGGATAATCCACGGAATCATAAATATTCCAATCTCAACCTTCAGGTTTCAATACTGCCAAAAATATATACAGGCTGGCATGTACGAGAAATTGGGAAAGGGGTACCTTAAAACAACTTGGAACCTGCCCTATTCACATGCATGTGTCAGTAATAAAGGACAGAAAGTGTTTCTTAGTGGCAACAATTGTGCTATGTCACTAAGCGGCACGCTTCTGTGTAACGGAATTAGTTTGCATGGAGCCTGTGAAGGGAATTCATACAACCTTTCATGTCACCAGCAAGGCGCACCTGCAACTGAAATAGAACCATTCTTTCAAAGACTCTATAATGGGAGTTACAATCTTATTGTAGACCGCAAATGTTGTAGTCTTATGCCCGGGACTCCTTATCTAGTCACTACGACAGCGAAGGTCAAGTGCTGTGGACGTTCTTTGTTCCCCAGCTCCTTTCCAGACAGGGAGGCAAGGGCATGGCCCAATTTGAAAATTACTTCTATTCGAATAGATACTTTAAGCAGAATGAAAACAGTGCTTCTTCAGACGCCTACAAGGCTCACGTCATCAAAAGAAACGTATGATCTACAAGTCGCAAGGACGACTGCAGAGATACATACATTATTATCGACTAATTCCCCCGTACATTTCGCGGAAATCCTGAGCGAAATCTTAAATATTTCTGATACCACTGGGGTCTCAAAGGTATTTAAGACAGTATTTTCGATGGCATTAACACCATTCAAAGCCATACTGGGTATTTTTCCAGATTTCGTCCATTCGATTTTTGGCGGACTTCCCCTGATCCTGGGACTAATTGCAGGAATCCTATTCTTAGTCCTTATTTTTCGTTATGGCAACCCATGTCACAGATCAAACTCTCGCGACAATGGAAGATACAATCCTAGCCATTGGATACCGGGACCGGATATCAAAAATCCTGGGACTCTCCCGGCTTAGAGACCTAAACATGACTTGGTTTCTATCATTTCGACCAATGTGGCAAAGATGTGTTTTACCTGTATTGAGATGTCTGCTATGCGGAGAAGAATGCGTGTTAGACACCTGTCTGACGCTACAATCGGATGCGCCAGTGGATGCAGATACATTGTTAGTTCCTACCAAGGTTCACGCTTTGTGCTGCCCTCAAAGGCTGCCAATCCTGATGACGGCATTCGTGGAATCTTCACCACTACGATTGAAGAGTAGTGAAGTTCGAGATGAAAGCAGCATTGAACAGGTACGACCTTCTGTCAGCAATGCGAATCAGAATGTCAATGGAGACAATTATGCGCACGAATGCATGGTTACACCTATTTCCGACTTAGTGGAACTTTCCCATGAAGCTGTTGACAGTTTTTTCGAAAGCCTTAATGATATGATGTTCTCTCCAGAACAGAAATAGAGACTTTTGAGCAAGCTCGCAAACGGCGTTCCCTGAATTCGGCCTTCAACTTTAAAAATAAAGTCACTTGAACAATTTTTCCCACCAGTTCACGGACAACAATTTTTTAGCAGCCCCAAATTATTTTTTACAAAATTTTCGGGACACTTATCTTCTGCTTAAAGTAAGAAACTATTCCTAGAAAACTAAGATTTCTATTTTTAGATACTTTATAAACTTTAGTTGCCCGCTGGGATGTTCACGAATATTTTATTATGTGATGAAATGGTCTCGCACTTCCTTTCTGTATAGCTATGTTAAGAGCCATTTCATGTGTATTTCTCATATACCAAATAAGCAATAATGCATACAAATGCGTGTTTACTTTAGCGTTTATTTCATAGCTTAAGTGCATACAATATATATGACTGCAATTTTTCAGTATATTTGAAAATTTCAAAATGCATTTATGTATTTTGGGGTGGTAAGGTATACACTATACTCTATAGTATGTTGTACTATGTTATACTATGCATAGATTAGTAAATATGACCATAGTTAGCGTGGAGTGGGTGTCATGTATTCCTATAGGTTCTGAATCGATCCCCCTATTCCTGACCCTATTCTGGTTAAACTAACTATCAAGTTAACTAACAGTCAGCCCATGAGGCAAGAAAAGCCCCCATGATGCAGATACCGTTATCTGACGCAGTCACACTACGGCACAGGAACGTGTTATCTGATTAGGTCATAACGCTTGAGATCTAATTAGACAAGCGACATTCCTCCAGCCCCTGATAAGGCATACGACGTTCTCATAACAAATCAAACCTATGACAACCTGGAAAATCCGTGCGGCCATTGTTTTGATTTCACAGAGAACTTTAGTAAAGAATGTGCTAACGAGCAAGTCGTATGACATCTTTATTGACGTATCTATGTCCATCCTTACGTCAATCTCGGCACCTTTAAGGTATAAATATTGCCGATCTTGCCCTATGCAAACACACGCGTGGTGACGAGACGGAGCAGCCATACTTGCCGAAGCCGAGAGCAGAAGCAGACCCCGCTGGCAGCAGCCCCGCCTTCCTGACGCGCAGAGAGACGCGCTGCTATCTCAAGCCGAGAGACCCAGCACCGGCGCTTCTGGGCAGCCCTCGCAGGCAGCCTGGAATATCGAGAGCAGAGAAAGAGATACCATTCCTCATTCATCCTAACTTCCAGGTACAGAACTGAATAACCCCTCACAGAGAATTCTTTAGTTATTCACTTGACAAAAACAAACTTAACTTAAACTGTAACTTTCTATTCCCGCCCACGCATTAGACTTAGGTCAGGTACACGGGGTAGGCGTATTTAGAAACACCAGTTGAGTACGTTTAGTCAAATGTATATGTGTATGTAAATATATTTTAATCATTTTAAACATCATATGGCTCAGAAACCATATCAATGTTTTTACAGTATTATTTTATACTATTGCTTTTAATGTATGCACTTTACTTAACTATAAGTATTGCAATAATATCGATCCATTTCTCTTGTACGAGAAAAGAGACTGATCAATAAATAACACCTTTTTATTGAACACGCCCGTCTCTTCCTTTTCTCTACAATCTGATGAGACTAAGAATGCACGTACTGACTGAGTAAAATAATTGCCTTGTGCTCACACGACTCTCGAGATTGACTCTTGATTAGGGGAGAGCAAAGTTGTCATGTTCTATGGTTGTCAGAAACTAAATCCCTTCTTGTCTAATCAGGGAAGTTAATTCCTCCTTGAACATTCGAGAAAGTTTCTAGCGAACTCTGAGCTACGCTGGCAAACCCAAAACTTAAGTCTAGTATCGACAGTAGTAGACCTAGTTAACGTCTGGCCTAGGCCTTTACTGCTGTAGGTATTATTCCAATGCGCAGAGCCTATTGGGAAGATAGGAACTACACTACATACCTGTGGGCGGAAGGAGGACGATTTGAGCCATCCCTGTCTGTTAAGAGCTGCTGCTCCTGCAAGCTGTCTGAAACCAGTGTTTGAGATATCAATGGCACAATCTATGATCTCTGCTGAGGATCTCTCTCACTCTTGTAGCAACTTATGGGCTTCCACTTTACTGTCCTCAGGCAACAGTTTGATGTATGTGGAAAGGTCTGACCACATTTGGCGGTTGTAGCAGCCTTGACTGTGGTGGCTGTTATAGATGAAAATTGTTTGCCAATATTGTCAAGCTTGCGACCATCCTTGTCGGGAGGTGCTGAGATTTGAGTGCATGGGTTTTTGGAGCGGCGCTATGCTGCCTGTGAAACTACAGAATCTGGTTTCGTGTGGCCGATTAGGCATGCAAGAAAGTCTTCAGGGGTTTTATATGTTTTATCCAGTTTGGGAATGTCTGCTGAGACTGTCGTTGGAGTTTTATTTATTTTTAGGCCTTCTTGACAAATAAAATCAATAATAGGGATGAATGAATAGATTTTTTGGTGGGTTCCTTAAAATATTAAAGGAAGGGGGGCGTGGCCAAGACGGCAAGCATGGCGGACGCAGCCTGAGAGAGCTACGTCCCGCCGGCAAAATATCCGCGTAATTATCCTGCATCACCCCGACCCAAAGACGTCCAGACTGGGTGATTGACTATCGGAGGTGGCGAGCAAGCCCCGGCAGCGATTTGGGCGACCTTGGAGCACAAATACTAGCGGTCTGGGCCCAGCGACGGTGAGGCCTGCGCCGCATGCAGAAGCCGCGACCTCGAGTTTGGCGAAGTCCGGCCGGAAGTGCGGCGGCGCTGGGGCCGACGGGGAGAAGTGTGCCCACCCTCATTTCCGGCTGCAGAAGCTCCGGAGCCGCGGTCCCCGGCGGGCGGACGACACACAGCAGGAGGCTGCAGCGAGATCCTAGCGCCGCCTTGGAGCTGGGGCGCCGGCGGATGCGGGGTAAGCTGCCATCGGGAGGCGAGCGGCCTTGAGGAGGGAGCGGTGCCACAACGAAACGGGCCGGCTCCACTCGGCGGTCGAGTCGGACCGCGGGGGCCCGGTAGACCGGGAGTGCTGGGGGGCTCCTGTCCTCTCCCCCCTCCCCTCCGGCGGATGCCTGGGCTCCGGAGAGGAGTGTGTTGCTGCTGAGGGTGGCAGCTCGGTATATATCCTGTCCGGGCCGTGGGCCACTGCAGTACACCTACGGGTGCCCCTCCTTCGGCGGCTGGGTCGGGCCGCGGGGCGAACCCCCCCCCTGGGAGCGAGAGTGTTTGGGGACCGACGCCTGAGCCCAGACTGAAGTCCTGGCGGAGACGGTTGGAGCAGCCGCGGCGGGGTCGGATCATCTCCCGCTGGCCCTGGCGCTGGCCGGGCACGCGTGCCTCCACGACTTTGCAGAGAAGGTCCTTAGCAGGGGGCACACAGCTCTCTAGGGCGGCCATCGGCCCTAGGACAGCAGCAGGGAGTATATCTGGCGCGGGGGACACTATATTTAAACTGGCGCCAATAGAAGGGGGTGTCGCCGTGGTGGCGTGAGGTGGCGAAACAACACACATAGCCACACCGGCCTCCTGGGAAATTGGGACGTGACCCCCCCATTGGACTTGGGAGAGCGGGAAAGATTCTGTCGGGGATCCCCACCCAGGGAGGAGAAAGTGACTGCCCGGTGCCCCCGCAGCAAGTTTGGGGCCTTGTACCCGCGCTCATAGACCATCATGACGAGAGTCGGCAACAGTGGCGGCACTACAAAACAGGGCCCAATCGACAAGTTCACGGGGCCGAACAGTGGAGCAGGGGCCTCTGGGGGTCAACAAGGACCGGGACCAGACAATGCGGCCCTGATGGCGGCCATAACGCAATCTAGAGACATGCTGGACGCAAAAATTGGGGCAGTTGGTGTTGATGTCACCTTGCTCTGTCAGGATTTGCGAAATGCTGTTGCCCGTATAACCGAAACTGAGACCAGAATCACCGGGGTGGAGGATGACGTGGCGATCCTCAAAAAGAAAGTGGCCAGCATGGAAGGGATTCAGAAGGGCCTTGCGCTTCGGGCTGAGGATACGGAAGGGCGGGCCCGGAGAAACAACCTGCGGTTTGTGGGATTCCCAGAGGACAGTGAAAAGGGCAACATGGAGGCCTTCCTGACCCAGTGGCTGGAGGGGTGGTTCCCCCCGGAATCTCTCTCGCGCTGCTTTGTAATTGAGCGAGCGCATCTTGCACTTCTCCCGAAGCCACGGAGGGTGCTTGCCCTCGGCCGGTAATAGCAAAACTCCTCAATTATCACGATCGAGACACTATCCTGAGACAAGCGCGAGCAAAGGAGCCCCTAATGTATGAGAATCACAAAATTCTGATATTCCCGGACTACACTAAGCTGGTGCAGCAACAACGACAATCCTTTACTGCGGCTAAGGCGCGTCTGCGAGAGCTTAAAATTCAATACGCCCTGCTATACCCTGCTCGCCTACGAGTGGTTTTCCAGTCCCGGACCCAATTCTTTAACACGCCGGAGGAGGTCTTTACTTGGACAGACGAGACAGTCCGGATCAGGGTGCATACCCCTCCGGGCCGCGACTCAGATTCATCCTCCACGGCAGGACCCCCGAGGACTCCCCGGCGGTCGCGAAGCAGGAGCAACTGGAGATCGCGTTCTCAGAAGCGCCCACCTTCCCGCGATGTGGCGACGGAGGACACAAATGCTGCTGACACTCAGACTCTGGAGCCATGAAGCCCCATGCTACACTGAGGCTCTCTAGCGCAAGCCCCCGGATGATTGCTAAAGGAGCATGATCACATCAGGGGCGAGGATGAGTCTTGAAATTCACCACCAGAACCTTTGCTTAACAGTGAATGCATAGATGTGGGACGTGGGTTGGGGGATGCCTGAGGGAGGGCGGACATGACCCCTGAGTTTAGCGGAGTTAGTTGGGTAAGGGGTAAGTCGGGATTGGGTGGGTAGTTTATGGGGATCCATTGGGATAGTGGGTCTCTAGCCTCCCGTTGGGGGTTGGAGAGGATCTATACCGCGACAGGTACTTCAATGTTACTGAGGTATAGGGGGGGGGGTAATGGGGAGTTGTGGATATGGTTTGGGGCGAGGACAGGGTAGGGGGGCTCTTGGGGGAACGGGGTGGGGGAGAGAGTTGAAGGGGGGGCTGGTGGTGTTGGGGCAGTTTGCATCGGTACAGTGTCCATTCAAGTCCGGTTGGAATTTTATGTGTGTGTGTGGCCCCAGATACCCAGGGCCCTGACCTATCTGCCCATCGATGGCGGTTGACACCCACAAGACAGGCCTTCCACAGGCGTCACTACGAGTTGTGAGTTGGAATGTACATGGGATGCTAGATAAAATAAAGAGAGCCGCAGTCTTGCGGCTAGGGAAGAGAGAAAAGGCGGATGTACTACTCTTACAGGAGATGCACCTCCTAGGCACCAAAACCGTTAGCTTGCAACGGTATGGTTACCAGCAGGTATTTCATGCTGGCTTTGTGAGGGGGTCACGGGGGGTCGCAGTCTTGATACATCGCAGATTGACCTATGTACATGAGACACAATGGGTCGATGCCCAAGGCAGATTTGTTTTCATTAAAGGAATGGTGGGTGATGAACCAATGGTCTTTGGTAGTGTGTATGCCCCGCCCCCGCTGCAAGAGGCCCTCATAGAAAGGCTGTTTGGTGTGTGGGCCGAAATCCCGAATGTGATGGCGATAATAGGCGGTGACTGGAATGATGTAATGAACGGGCGAATGGATCGTTATAGACCCGGGGGGGTCTGATAGCGGACACTCCCACTAAATTGAGCAGCATGGTGCGAGGGATGGGCTGGATAGATGCATGGCGCTACCAACATACTCATAGCCGTGAATACACCTATGTCTCTGCGGTGCATAAGTCCTTTTCCAGAATTGATTACCTGTTTGTCCCCCACACCTGGATAGGGAGGGTGGACTCCACATCCATGCTCCCACGCGGCCTGTCGGATCATTCCCCAATAACAATGGACTTGCATCTAGATAGGAGGCGGCAGCCATTTAGGTGGCGCCTATCCACGTGGCATCTGCAACAAGACGGCTATCAGTCGCATATGCGGGAGGCCATAGCTCACTATTGGGTCGACAATGATAGGCCCGAAACTGATGACATGACCTTTTGGGAGGCTCTAAAACCCACGCTCCGCGGCATGTATATTGCCTGGTGTGCGGCAGCCCATAGGACCCGCAGAGGGGGTATAGAGGAGGCAGGGAATCTGGTCCGTGACCTGGAGGAGAAGTGCAATACAGTGGGGGATGCAGAAGCCGTTGGGCAGCTGCTGCTGATGCAACAGTCATATACCTTCTGCTACTGGATGAGGCTCGTCAGTTGTGGTTGGCTACACAAAGTAGAATATATCAGTGGGGAGATAAGTCCAGCACAATGCTTTATAGGCTTTGTCAGGGTGCCTTCCAGGCGCCATCCCTGCCGGGACTCCGTGATGAGGCAGGGGAACCTGTGACGGCCCCGGCTGATCTGGCAGCCAGCTCCGGCGATACTATGCGGCCCAATATACCCCACAGGAGTCGATCCCGGCGGAAGATGTCGACAAATTCCTCGCCGACCTTCCGCCGCGGGCACTTTCAGATGAAGGGCGTGCTCGCCTAGAGCTCCCGCTGTCGGCTGAGGAGCTGGACACGGCGCTCGGAGAACTAAACACTGGTAAGGCCCCCGGACCCAATAAGATTCCCGTGTGAATTCATAAAGACGTTTTATCTCCAGTTAGGGATAAACTACAAAAGGGCACTGGAGGCGGCCAGAGAATGCGGTCGCCTTCCGGCGGACTGGCGGCACGCTGAAATAGTGGTCTTTTGTAAACCTGGGAGGCCTCCTGAACAACATGAATCCTATAGGCCAATATCGCTCCTAAATGTTGAAGCGGAAATACTGGCGAAAGCACTAGCCAATCGCCTCCTCCCATACATTACCGATCTGGTCCACCCAGACCAGGCCGGGTTTATGCCCCACAGGGCGACGATACACAATATCAGACGCGCACAGGTTGTGGTGGAGGCGGCTCGAGCGGCCAAGATCCCGGCGGCACTCCTCCTGGCCGACATAGATAGAGCATTCGACTCGTTAAGCTGGGTCTATCTCCGTGCGCTCCTGCCTCGCCTAAACCTAGGACCCCATTTCCTTTCGTACCTGCAGCTGCTGTACATGGATCTGACGGCGTCAGTGAGAGTGGCGGGAGCGGTGTCTGACCCCTTCCCTATAGGCCGGGGCACCCGGCAGGGCTGCCCCCTTTCACCTTATCTATTCGCCCTGGCCATGGCGCCGCTGGCGGCGTGGGTACGAATGGACGCACAGGTGCGAGGCATTGATTGGGAGGCGGGACCGTCTGATAGAATCGCGCTCTATGCAGATGACGTCCTTTTTTTCCTCACAGAACTGAATAGATCGGGGCCCAGGGTCCTCGACATAATGCGAATATTCGGAGAGGTGTCCGGCCTTCACTTAAACATACGAAAATCTACGCTGTGGGTGCTGGGAGAGCACGGGGCCTGGGATCCTGGGCGTCAGCGTTGCAGGAGGCGGCCGGAGGCCTTAAGTACCTAGGCGTATTCCTGACGGACGTGCCTGGGATATCTTGGGTGCGCAATGTGTTGCCGGTTTGGGACCGGGTACCTTCTGACATGAAAACATGGTCCCGAATGCCCCTGAATACATATGGCCGTTCGGCCATATTCAAGATGGTGGCTCTCCCACGTCTCCTCTACCAACTGCAAAATCACCCCTATCCTATTTCACCGCAGTGGTTCAAACAGGTGAACTCGGCGCTCAGCCAGTTTCTCTGGGCCGGAGGGGTGGCGAGAGTGGCACTCCGCACTTGTTTCCTCTCCACATATTGTGGGGGCTTGGCAACTTCAGACATTTTGTCCTATTATCAGGCGTCTCACCTCTTGGTACTGAACGAATGGTGGTATGGGGACCGAGGCGACCCGGCCTATGCCCTTGAGAGATACATGTATGTATGTATGTATGTATGTATGTATTTTATTGCTTGTTAAGCGCAGCTGTCACCCAAAGGGCATCCTGGCGCTGAGACCGATCCAGAACCATCTATTGCATAGCTACACTACCCTTGGAAACAAATGGGTCTTTAAGTCCCTTTTAAAAGTGAGTAGATCAAGGCTACTCCTCAATGTCAGAGGAAGAGTATTCCACAACTTGGCGGCCGTAAAACTAAAAGCACGTCCGCCCATCCTCACTCTATGTATCCTGGGGACCCTAACCAGGAACGCCGAGGAGGATCTCAGCGGTCTGGTAGCCTGGTACCAAGCAAAGAGACTCTGAAGGGGTAGTGGTCCCAGTCCATGCAGGGCCCTGAAGACAAGGCACGCGGCCTTGAATGCAATTCTCTGCTGGACCGGAAGCCAGTGAAGATCGGCAAGCGCTGCCGATGAAGAAGAGGAGCGCGGGCGAGACAAGGCTAATTTAGCGGCCATGATTGACCCGGACACGCTGCACACTATTTTGTATTCGGCGGTCAAAAGGAAGAGGCTCCCGGTGATTACTCAGGTGGTTTTCCAGATATGGCGCAGAGCTCTACGCCGTATGGGGTGGTGGAACAAATTGACGAGGGAAACCCCATTGTGGCATAATGGGCGGCTACCGGCATTGGCGTCCTTACAAGGATTCCGCGGCTGGGACGCGATTGGAATATCGGCGTTGGGCCACGTCATGAAAGGCACGACCCTTAAATCGTTCCAAGCATTGAGAGAAGAATATAATATGCCCCGAACCCAGTTTTTAAATACGTACAATTCCGGCACGCCTTATCACCCGCCTTGCTCGGCCTGGACTCCTTGCCTGAATTTAGCCCTCTAGACTAAGGTGTTTATGGGGGAGTTGGAAAATAAGAAAATATCTAATCTATATCAGACACTGGTTACGCATTGTTCTTCTCCCCTGGACAAGTTACGAACCACATGGGAGGGAGACATAGGCGAATTAGGAGAGGAGGACTGGAGGGAGGCTCTGGAGGCCCCAAAGGATGCGGCTATTGCAGTGCGCCTGCGCTTTATTCAATTTAAGTACTTACATAGAGCCTACTATATTAAGGACCGGTTGTGGAGAGCTGGCCTGATTGCCTCCCCTGATTGCCTGCGGTGGGGTCGTGCGGTGGGCACATTCATACATACGGTGTGGTCGTGTGATAAATTGACGAGGTTCTGGACCGGTGTGTGGAATTGCTTGTCTGAAGTGTTGAGCTGGGACCTCCCCCGCTCGCTGCAACTAGGCCTCCTTCATGTTATGGAACAGGTGGGAGGGAATAACTATAAGCGTCATCTGCTGCTCCTGGGCCTCACGGTGGCCAAACGAGATGTGGCTCGAGCCTGGAAAGACCCCAGGTCTCCCCTGGTAGGGGTGTGGGAAACGGGTATGGATTTTTATATGGGACTGGAGCGCCCGGTTTTCGAGGCCAGAGGCTGCCCCCGAAAACATTTTAAAATATGGAAGAGATGGGCAGACTATAGAGGACTATGGCTGGAACTGCCAGCGCAACAAGATGCTGATGCAGGACAATTGCTTGTTGACCCTGGGTGACAAGGGGTACACACTAACTGTGTTTTGATATGCTTTTACCTTTGGACCACGTAGACACTGTGTGGGGGTGGGGGTGGGATCCGGGCGGGGGGAAAGGGGAGGGAGTCGGGGGGTGGGGGGGGGTGGAGGGGTTCGGGGTTGTTCATTTCTATCAAAATGTTGATTGAACTGCCTGTACTTACCTGCTCACTGCTCCTCTGGTCTCCGGAGAGCAGTGCTCTTGTTGTAATACTTCAACAACATAATAAAATTTTGTTCTGAAAAAAAAATCTTAAAGGAAGCAATCCGCTTGCTTGGATAATAATGGAAGATTAAGGGCCATATGTAGGTAATCCAAATTTAGCGATTCTAAAATACCGAATTTTACTGATTCGGTATTTCAGAATCGGTAAATTGTATGTAGGTATTGATTCGGTAAATTTTACAGAATTGGTAAAATTCAGTAAATATCGATTCGGTATTTACCAATTCGGTAATTCACATTCATTTCTAAGGGCCTGGAGGCCCATAGGAATGAATAGGAATTACCGATTCAGTAAATACCGAATCGGTAATAGGGAGAAGACTTACAAGGGTGCAGGGTGTCACATTGACACCCGGTTGCACCCCTGAATAGTACATGGGTGCACATGTGGTACACATACATGCCCTAAGGGCATGTATGACTGCCACATGGCACTTTTGGAAAAGCACACATTTGCTTTTTCAAAGGTTTTCGATATTTACCACCAACTTTTAGTTGGTGGTAAATACCGAATCCTTAACTCAGAAATGCACTCACTTGAGTGCTACCTACATTAAGGATTCGGTAATTTACTGAATCTATATTTTAAGGAATCGGTAATTTACTGATTCCTTAAATTACTGATTCGGTAAATTACTGAATCCTTAAATTTGGCCCCTACATCTCAAATGCCCAATACCGGTCGGTAACGGCCAAAATTCGGGAATTTCGGTTGTTACCAACCGGTATTGGGCTACCTACATCTGGCCCTAAATCTCTTGGCCGCTTTAGCCATCAAATTGTGGAATCCACCAATATCCTCTGGCAGAGAATAGATGGCTGGGGGACATGGAGGTGATGGAGTTGGTACTAAATTAGCCTCCCATTCATTAGGGAGTGATACAGTGGCTCTAATTTCACCCTCTTCTCTCTCCTCGTGTGTAGAAATGCAATCGTCAGCAGGAGGATCAGCTATAAAAAAAGAAACTGGTGGAGTAGACAAAGCGGTCTTGAATGAGTTGTATGTGGTGTCCGAGGCGGAGGAGGATGCTGTGGAATGAGTGATTGTTGCCCTGCGGTTGTGCCAGCTGGTTACGGAAATCTAAGATAATAGTCTTTCAGCATGAGTTGCAATTGTTCACTAGAGAAAAGAGCATTTGGATAGATTGGTGGTGTGAATAATGGTAATATTCTTGATGATATTACTCAGCTTGCTCGTCCCCTGTGCAATATTCTTGGTAATACTGCTCTTCCTCATCATCATCCTGACATTTGACATGAAGCTCAGATGGACTGTGAGCTATACTGAAATTCTCCTCTTCTGAGTCTTCATCCAGGAGATGGGCTGGTGGAAGAGAGGACATCTTAGTTGGCGATTTGTGAGCTCAAACGATCACTTTACTAGAAAAGTTGAACGTGAGTGGAAGGAAAGATGGGGACGACGTAATATGTACTGCGGTGGACTCACTCGTCATCAATTCCTGTGCTGAAAGTACTTTTGTGGACAATTCCCTCGTTAATGGTTCCCTAGTCGACAGTTCGCTTGTTGATGGTTCCATAGTCGGCGGTTTCCATGCCTTTGTCGAAAATTCCCCTGTTGATGGATCCTAAGTGGAAAATTCCTTAATCAACGGGTCCTCTGCTGACAAGTCTCTATTTTATCTCGACGGCGAGTCCTTCATCAACAGCTTTGTCGTGAACGTGCGCTTCGTCAATGGTCCCTTCGCCAGCAATTCTTTCATGGACTTGTCCTTAAGAGACGGGTCATTCAGCAAGGAAAGTTTAGTTGATGGACGCTTTGTCGATGGGCAACTTCTTATTGTTGTCAATGAGTCCTTCGATGACAAGTCGTTAGTAGACAAAGTTTTGACTAATTGCTGATTCCATGTGGACAAAAACGTTGTCTATGCTATCTTCGCTGTTATCCTAGTTGTTGAAGACACCGGTGAGGATGTCAGAATCATGGGCAATATTGCTGAAGTGAATGCTTCCGTCGGTGTTGTACTCATCGATGATGTTGTCGACGGCGATGGAGTCACTGCCAACACTGACACTGAGAGTTTGAAGCTTGAGGTGAGGACACTTTTTGTGGTCGAGGAAGCGACTTCGAGACTCTTAGTTGGAGCATGGTAATGAGAAGAAGATGTTGGCTCTGAGCAAACCCTTTCAGTAGTAATCTTTCCCTTTTTTGATGGGTGTTCCTCAGGATTGCGCATATTGGGTGAGGTATTGCGAGATTTTTTCACAGCTGTCTGAGGGGATGGCAAAGAGCATCTTTCACTAGACGTAGACCTCCAGTGAGGAGTCTTTTCAGACCCCTCACTGTCCTCACTGTCTCTGGAGCCACAACAACAATCTGCTTTCTCTATCTTTAAGCGTTTTCTGCGAAAAGAAGCGTCACATTTTGCAATGCCTCCCCTTATGCTCTGGATGAAGGCATTATATACACTGCTTGTGGGGGTCATCAATATGTAGTTGCTTTTTCCACAGGTGTCACAGGACCTAAAAAGTTCTTTTTAAACCTGTTCTGACGTGATTTCTAGTCCGAATATCTGTTGAAATGCAGATTTGAAGAAAATCCTGAATATAAGTTTTCTCAGCAACTTGAATAAAGTTGAAAACTGAGCATAGGCTAAGGGAGACGCCTATTACATGACATGCAGTAAAATATCTGAGGAACTCTGCCACTAATGGGAGCTTTCTAGAGGGTACTGAAACCGGATTGGTTAAAGGGTTTACATTTGGCCATTTTTTAAAAAGGACATAGATAGGCTATATAACTAAGGTTCAATTAAATATCTATCTTCTGTTCTTTACACACTACATATTATAATACCGAGGGACTCCTATTTCGATGACAGGAAATGATTCGAGCATGTGAATCTTACAAAGATCCAGTAATGGAGAATATATCATTCTCCCGAACATCTATTAGACCATTAAATGCTTCTGAAACCTTCTGAAACCCTACTAATGTTACCAACAAATGCTTCAAGAGGCTTAGCGAGATAAAAGGATGGGACTTTCTGATTTACCTCTAACACAGATTAATTCTTTCTCTTTCTTTGGCCTATTTTTTTTAGGTCAATCCTTCCAAACAGCACAAGCTGTTGGACTGCAAAAAAACCCTATTGACAGCTTACCAAGACCTCATAGTGGGCTTAAAGCCCATCCACTGCTTACCAATTTGCTTGCTTTATGCTCAATGGTTCTCCTTGTCCATCTTGTGTTTGGCCCTCCTCTGAAGCATAGAGGGAGTCCCGCTGCTGTGATGTTTCCCCGGTGCTCTTCGCCGATCGCAACCATCGAATTGCGGCCTTATTTCTTCTTTTTCCGGCCTTATTTGGCTTCTAGCGAAGAGCTGTTGGATGATGGGATGTTCCCTTTACCTGAATTTATCAAAGGTCCAGCAGTCTCCTCCTTTTTACAACTAATCTTTCATCTTATTTGGCATCCCTACCAATACGTAGATCTCCATTTAACTTTCTGAAGCTTTGAACCTGTACTTCTCCTGGAAATAGATGGTGGCAGTATGCGGACTCAGTACTTTAGGTCCGGTCTTTCAATCTCTTGCCCAGCAGTGGCCTGTATATATACGGCCTTAAAGACTCTTACATAAATATTTTGCCGGAAGTGAACACAGCTTTGAGCAGTACCTTTCTCTATGTCTTCCCCAGCCCATGGAGACATCTGATTTTCATCTAGTGCCCTGAGAAGTCCTGCACTAGGACGAAACACGTTGGCTGTACTGTGTGTGCTATTTTCATGAAAATGGAATAAAGGGAGAAAAAACTGAGGAATTATTCTCGTTTTTCTATTGGATATGGACTTTACAGTAGTTCCTATTTTGATCTATTGTTGCTATGTGGTGCACCTTTGCTTTTTGGTTTAAATTGTCAAGTTCCTGAGGGAATAAGCCTTGTAACGGTGGATGCTATTCGGTGTGCACATGGACCCTTGTAAGCATCGAAGGGATAATAATTTTGAGAGCGATAATAGGTTAGGTGCTGGCTGTGAGAAGGTTCCACTGTTAGCCTAAAACATTCTTGCCGCTTCACTTTTTCTGTTTACGTTTACTTAACTACTTTTCTATTTTTGCTTAAGCACCCAGTGGAGCGTATGTGTTTTTGAGCTATCTCCTTTGTGTGTTTCTCTCCTTGTCGCTCTCTCTTTCCTGTGTCCTCCTGTGGGGTGTTTCTCCATGTAATTTAGTGTTTCTTGATAAAAAAATCGTAATAATTTTATATTAAACAATTCAAGTGGTGTCCACCATCTTGGAATGTTAAATAAAACATTAAAACAAAAGGTGTCTGCATCATTCCACTGGAGCACACATGTGTTCTGAACCATACACGTGTTAGTGGAATCAGGTGACGACCATTGCACCATTAAAAAAAAAAGAAATACTATTGTGGTGATGTTGCCCAGCATCTTGATATTGTACAGTACTGTAAAAAGCCAGAGGAAAAGTCAGCAGGTCAAGAGGCGAGACCTATTCGCTTTGCCAATGCTTGTTTAATAAAGATTCGCTCTCTCTCTCTTTCTCTATTTATATATGTAATGCGCAGACTTGAAAACTTTATCAGACCCTTTTACTTTAGTAGAGACTGGTCAAGGTTAAAACTATTTGGAAGTTTTACGGTTCATAAACACGGCACAAAGAACTATAGAAAAACAGATGAACTATTAGTTCGGCACTTACGGATCAACTACTAGTCCAATGTGCATTAGCTGTCACAGCAATGAGAGCATTTTGAGGCATTTTCTAGGTACTTTCTGCTTGTTTAACAACTATGCCAAAATCTTAAGAGTTGCAAATCATGGATGAACATCTAATGCACCAATGTAAGCTGTTAGATGGGGAGTTTCAACAGCCATCGTTTTTCCAATACTCCTATGCATGCTGCCTCACTTTCACATTCTTGCTACACTGGAAATGCAAAAAAGTTTTAGCTCCAGGGTGACTTTGTAAATGATGGTAAAGGTGTAAGCATATTCTCCTCCCTTTGAGCTGGTCTATTTTAGCCAATAGGATGATTCCTTTTTTTGACCCAACATTGTAGTCCAAGTCGGTTTGAGTGCAGATAATAATTTTGTTTTCATACACCGCTTTTTGAATATATTTCGCTCTTTTTTTTAGCTTATTCTATGAAAAGTTTTTTGAGAAAAGAGAACAGCCAACACGTGTTTTGCCCTATGTGGCTAGTTGAGCCAGGGCTTTCTCTAGGCTAGTCATTATGTTCAAGAATCACGCAGTCTGATGAAAGTTGAAAACATTTCAATTAGCTTCAGTATAACATAATAACATTCCAAAATCAGCTCCGATATCCTCGGAATCCAAAATAGAATAAAATAGAAAAACAGGTACAGGATCAAAGAAAGAACTTATACAATACTTATACAATAAAACGTATATAAATAGTCTGGGATCTGGTAAAAAGGCACTCAAGAATCGCTCAGTTTCTGCTCACCACGACAATTTCCTCCTTGACTTCACACATTTTTCCACGAGAGAGAAAAATCGAATCCTAACTGTGGGAAAGGGGTGGGATTCTCTGGCCTTCACTCCTATATGCAAATTAACGGTGTATTAAAGTGGTGCTCCATGACCATTGCCTATTCTCTGGAAAATGTTGGGTCTTGTCCACCAAGAAAATAGGACAAAGGTCCCCTCCCCTGGACATGAAATCCCTAAAAATGTATTCCAATAAAATGAAATCAGGTTCACCTAGAGATGTGCCCCCCCACCTTTCTGAACCAAGCCTCTGAGACAGTCGCTCCCACTATGCTAGGCCTCATCAACCTTTCACTTGCCTCCGGGACAGTTCCTTCTCTATGGAAACAGGCCATGGTCAGAGCATTGCTTAAAAAACCAGGCGCGGACCCTGAAATATTTGCTAACTACCGGCCGATCTCACTCCTTCCAGGGATCACAAAAACTGCAGAAAAGCATGTCAATTCCATTCTATCCACCTTCTTGGAGGAAAATGACTGCTTCAATCCCTCTCAAACTGGCTTCAGACCCCAACAGTGAACAGAGACAGCCCTTGTTGTAGTTATTGAGGAAGCAAGGAAAATTCTGGATGCCGGGGGCTTGGCAGCAATTGTCCTCCTTGACCTGAGTGCGGCATTCAACACTTTTAATCACCAACTGCTAATCTCTATAATTAGAAATGTAGGAGTGTCGGGAACTGCACTAATGTGGCTGGAGTCTTTTTTAGACAACTAATCATTCCAAGTCTTTGAGGACAACTCTATTTCCAAAATTATGTTGCAGAGTTGTGGGGTCCCTCAGGGCTCATCCCTGAGCCCCACCCTCTTTAACATTTATATGAGCCCTCTGGCCGAGATTGTCAAACCCTATGGCATACAGATCGTCACTTACGCGGACGATACCCAATTGATTGTCTCCCTAAATCAATCGGAGAACGGGACAAATAATCTGGCCGGCTGTCTGGAAAAAGTGTAGGCTTGGATGGAAGGCTCATATCTACAATTGAATGGAGAAAAAACTGATCTGATGTTCTTGGGTAAACCTTCCCCACTTGGCCCCAGCTCCTTATGGCCTAAGTGTCTGGATAGCATGCCCCCTCAAAAGAACAAATAAAAAGCCTTGGAGTCTGGCTGGACCACAATCTGGAGATGAAGGAGCAATCCTGGAAGGTAGCAGGAACCTGTTATGGAATACTTAAGATGGTTAGCAAAATCCTCCCCTGCTGCCTTTCAATGCCAGGAAATTGCTGGTTCAAGCATTGATTCTCTCACGTCTAGATTACGCAAATGCTCTCTATTTGGGCTCCCCGCGCTCAATGATAAAGAAGCTGCAGACTGTGCAAAACTGTGCAGCTTGCCTCCTTTTACAGACCCCCCAGAGGGAATCTGTGCGATCATCAATAGCTTCTCTCCACTGGCTCTCAGTCGCTGAGAGGGTTCAGTTCAAGTTCCTATGCATTGTTCACCAGATTCTTTCTTCTAAGGACCCACCAATTTTGCACTCCATTATTTCTCCCTATCAGGCCAGTAGAGCCCTGTGCTCTGGAAGTAAGCGCATGGCAGTAGTCCCCAGGATATAGAAGTCTTGAGGCGGGGGAAGACAATTCTCCTACATCGCCTCCAAGAGCTGGAATACTCTTTCAATCCACATTTGTCTTGATGACGACTATCTGGCCTTCTGTAGACAGCTTAAAACGTTCCTGTTCCCGGCTGCTTAATATTCCTTTGTGTAGGTTCTGCTCCTAAATGCTGGGAGGCCTTCTGGTAGCCATGAGATCTACAAAAGCCAATTCATTCATTCATTCATTCATATTATATATCTTGAGTCCAGTACACCACTCACCATAAGGAAGGGTCCGACACATGCTCAGGTCATAAAACAAGTAGGATTTAATTGAATAAAATCTTGCGTAGAGTTCTTAAATCTGTAAAACGCTCGGGCAGACGTGTTTCCTCAGTGCCGGTTCCACGACAGAGAGAAGTTGCACCTGGGGGCCTCTTTGAAAGTTCCAAAGTCTGCTCCCATTGGAGTACAAATCTTGGCTCCTCCTCTGCTTTTCAGCATGCACACTCCCAAAGCTGCTTCACCCAATTATACGCATCCCTCTGTGAATCCCATTTCAGTAAATTGGGTATTCATACACCTAGTGATTTCCGAACATTATTGGCTTGCAGCTCGCACATTCCGCAGTGGCAGCCTGTCTTGCAGAGTTTCTAATTAATATATCCGCTTGTGTGACCCGCAGCAGTGAATACTGCTTCCTCTCTCCCCTTGTAGAATATATATATGCAAATCAGGTGAATGGGACTCAAGCCTATACAAGGACAGCAATATATATATTATATGTGAGCACATATCTGCCTGATCAGATATGCCCTGTGAGGTCTGGCTCCATTGCCACAACATTGTAAGTGATCAGTAAGCCATCTTAAGCATACGTACTGGACAAGGGACATTACGAGTTACCCAGCTACAAAATGGCTTCATTGAAAATAATGGTGTTTGGTATCAAATACCTCATCTTAATAAAAGCACAATGATGACAGTGTTCAATTTATTATGACCTGCATCCAGCGGGCACTTTAGTGGTACTCCTTAAAACCTAAAAGTCATTTAGCGTGCGGTTGATTCACTCTTCCAGCCTGCCACCATAGACGAGTTTCTGATCCCCTGATTGGTAGAGCCAGTGATCTCAAAGGTCAGGAACAATGCCTGCACCGGAGGAAGGTGATCACAGCTCATCCAGAGGTATAGTTAGTGAATTAGCAATGCAAGGGCAGAGGCTTCTATGCCTCTGCCACCTTTGATATGCGATCCTGGCTCCCTCTAAACCTTGAGAATGCCATCCCCTGCCATGGGGCCCATTTGGCATCACAGCAGGTAGGAAAATTAGTTTGTCAGTGGGTGAATTGCACTAAAAGGCTAGGCACAACCCTAAGGCGGGTCATCTGAAGTGGACAGTCCAAGAAGGGCTTCACCATCTTGTTTTTGGTTAAACTAGTAATTCTGGGTCTGTTTTATGCCCACTGTCCACAGGAAGGGGTCAAAGAGGGTGTGTAGCCACCCCTGGAGTAGGTAGCCCATTGGCTACTACCGTACACAACCCCTTATCTTATATCACCCTTAAATTCAGTATTTAGGCAGCCCCCTAGCACCAGGAACTCAGATTCATCTACTGGGAACCGAAGGAAGAACAAGAAGAGCAGTCACCCTGAGAAGTGAGGACTTTACCACTACTCTGTACCAAACTCTGCCTTGCGGCTGGAACCTCGACAATTGCCGCAACCTGACTCATCCAGAAGCTGTACATCCTCATAATGCCATGGAGGAGCTTCCAGCAACTTCAATAACGAAGCAGCATTTCCCTTGGGGTGGAGGAGACATCCCCTGCATCCGCAGGAACCAAAAACATCTATCCTGTATCTTATGTTGTTGGCCAACTGGCCCACTGAAAGAGCAGCATGACAGGAGGTGGTACATGAGGCTCTAGGAGGTCAGCCCGTCTCTCTGCTGAGTTTCGAGAAGCTAAACCCTCCACGGGCCCCCCTGCACCAATACCCTGACTACTGGGGCACTTCCACCCATGAAGGCTTGTTTATGTTTAATCCGAACACCACTGCCATAAATACTTACCTGCACATCAAGGGCCATCAGAAGAGACAAGCTCCACACCGAGAGTAGCCCTGCCCTGTTTCTTTTTCCTCCTCTGCAGGTACCGCAAGAATCGTGAGAGCCTCCAACACTGAGTAGCCACCACTTGTGCACGCGACCCTCACAGTCCAAGTACATAACTTCTGCCTGCGTCCCCTTGGCTTAGGAGTCCCTAGGAGCCGAGCCCCACGTTGGGTTCTGCCAGAAATGCCCCCAAGTCCCCCCATGCAGACCGCGACCAAAGCCACCACGACCAGCACCTCCCTGAGTCGGTTTGTAGCGAAGCATTGCCTAAACTAAACAGCAGGACTTTACTCAGTATTGCGATAATGGCTTCGCTAATATGGTGAATATATGACAGTGTTATTTGTGACATAACATTGATCTAACAAGAAAATAAAATAACTTATTGACTCTGATTCACAACATTGTAACATCAACGTCTTCGCTGCGGCGGGCATTCTGCCGCGGTGCTGAAAAAAATTATGCTTGCGCGGTTCGGACGGCCCCTGGCTGTCCTCCGCACATGCCCACTGTGACGTCGGACAGCCGGGGGCCGTCCGACGCATCTGCGTGCAGCGCTTGATTGTTTATTGATAGAGTTGGGTGTTACCTACTAGGTTCCTATTCCACCAGACGACCGCATGTTTAACGAGACGCCGACACTCTGTTCACGGCTTTTACAAAGTCTAATTCTTCAAAAAATAAGTGAAACTTGGTAGACCTTGGAATTATGATAACGTATTGACATTTGAAAATACTCTCGCCTCAAGCTTGAAGACCATTGTGAAGCGTTGTTATATAGAGAACTCTAAATAAGCCCTGAAGAAGTCCGGTCACGGACAAAACGCGTTGGCTATTGATTTTAAAAGTCTCTTGTGAATAAAGAATTTGTCTACTGAAGAAACCTGACTTTGGAATTCTTGGGAGAATGACTGGAAAGACAATGGAATAATTTGTATAACATTATTGATACTGTAAAACTTACTGTTGAAGTGTGCGGGGTCACTTTGAGCATTTTGATTTGCAAAACAAGTTTCTTGTTTTCTAATATTGGGATCTAGGGGATTGTATCCCAGACCACCTGCACCTAGACACACACACACCTTAGGGATTTTGTCACCAGTGCGGGCAAAGTAACCTTAATCCCCTGTTCTGGCTTGATCTTTGTTCCTATTCCACCACTTGTGCCTGCTGTTTACTGTGTTATTTAACTTAACAAATACCAGTAAGGGACACTACTTTCACCTCCCTATGCCTTCTGCTGAGCGCCTCATGAATGTTTTGGCTTGACCTTTTGTGGCTTAGCTGATCGGTTCGGTTCTGGCTCACGCTCCACCCAGGTGCGTTATTGTGTTCCTCGACCTGGTTCTGCCAGATCGCATGGAAATCTGTCAGAAGTGCATCACAGCTTGCCGCGAGCGACTGTTTACGAATTCCTATTGCATCTTCACGACGCAGCGCTATACTCTCTGCCTGCGCCCAGCAGAACATCGACCAAAACCAGGTCCTCTCTGCAGGAAGCTCACGGGATTTCCAGCATTGCGTGATCAGGCGCTTGGCCACTATGAGCCCTAGGTCTATGTACCGGCAAGACACCTTGTGTCTGCCAGACCTATGGTACAGACCCAGTATGCATGCCTCTCATGTCCACTGCAGTGTGCGTTCTGTGCATTGCGTTAAGGCCCTGATGACTGCTTTCCAGTATGGTTGTATGGCTGAACAGGACCAAAGCATGTGGAGCAGGTCACTTCCCACGTTCTCGCACATTGGGCAGCTGGCGTCAGCGCGACTAAAATATTAATTTTTTGTAATATTATATTTTATTTTGGCTTGTGTCAGGTGGGTCCTGTGCGCAATGTAATACTGGATGAGCCTGAACCTTGCGTTACGGGGGATGTGGCTGGGACCTACGAGAATTGCCATCCATTCATGCTCAGTACTGGGACGCTGTAAATCTGCATCCCAGTGAGGTCGCAAGGAGCTCAACTGTGGCGTTGTGTGCACCCTCAGTGATTCCACAAACCATTTCACGAGATCACGGCCTGAACCTATTTCATGTAAATATTGTATGGTTAAGTGCATGGCCGGTTCCTGCGCTATGTTACCTCACATCGCCTGCAATGTGCTGATCACCACCGCATGCAGCAGAAACTGGCCCTGTGGTAGACCAGAGCCCTCAGCAAGCACATCGAAAGACAAGAGTTGCCCTTCACTGTATAGGTCCCCTACTGTTAGGATACCTGCTTCCTCCCATTGCAATAGTTCCGCACCCGTGATAGCACAGTGTCTTCTGGTGCCCACTTTAGGGAGGGATGGCGCATATGGGATCACACTGCATGTGATTCACAGGCTGCGACGGAAACAGTAGTGAGCTACCTCCAACAGCAGCTGGGCTGGCGGCCTGCCTTTCTTGCTGGGATGGAATAGTTCAACCACTTGTGGATGCGTTAGTCCTGGCACCAGAGATGCTAGGTTTTCTAGATGGTACGCACTCAGCCATCTTGCCACCAACCAGAGCTGGGCCGCGAGATAGTACTGCTTCATGTTTGGCACCGAGAGGCCTCCGTTAGTTGTCGAGGGGTACATTGTGGACAAGGGCACTCTGCTGCGCGACCCGTTCCAAATGAATTTCCTCACGTCCTGTTCTAGGCCTTTGAACAACGCCGGCTTAAGACAAGATGGCAAATTCACAAAGTGGTACAGAAGGCATGGTAGCACCACCATCTTTAATAGCGCAATCCTTCCCATGGCCATCAATGGTAATGTGCCCCAGAATGTCACCTGCGCTCGTACCGCAATGATGCCATGGGGCAGGTTGACCTCGAGTAAGTCTGCAAGATCTCTGTATATGAGTATCCCAAGATATCAGAACGTGGATAATTGCCAGTGCACCAGCTTGCAATTGATGGACAGATGCGGGTCCGAAGTGGACTCAGAGAAGTGGTACAGGCATGATTTGTCCCAGTTCAAACGGAGCCCCGAGACGGCTGTAAACTCTAATAATGCTCTCTCCACCGTCGCACAAGGCAGTCTGACAGATTTAAGTTAACTGAGCAGATTGTCTGCATATAACCCCATGCAAGCCATCACCCAGAGGAATTCCCCATTCGTCTTGTGAATTACCCAGTGCCTTGGCCAAAGGCTCGATAGCTAGTGCAAACACGAGCAGGGAAAGTGGCAGCCCTGTTGCGTACCGCGCTCAATAGGGATCCGGTATAACAAGTATGGGCCAGTTTTGACTCTGGCCACTGGTTGAGTGCAAAGTAGCTGAACAAGGCTCAAAAACTCATCATGCAGGTCATATTTGTGCAACGTAGCGAATAAAAAGCCCCACTCCAGGGTATTGAACGCTTTTTCTAGATCTAACAATAGGCACCACAAGTGTTTTCAGACAAACCTGGAGCACTTCGCCTTATATGGCGACCGTGCGAACGCGCAGCGTTGACGCGCAGCGGGCGCGCCGATTGTGCGCCGAAGGCGCGCCAAAGGTAAGCCCGTCTGCGCCCGTCCGCGCCTGGACCGCGCCCAGCGCCAGGACCCCTGGCCCTCGAAGACCTCGACCGACCCGCCTGACGTACTCCGCCGCCTCCCTCATCGCTCTCAACACCGGCCGACTCCCAGATTGCCACCTAGCCACACCACGACGCACCCACGGACCTTTCTGCTGCCACGCCTGCAAATTCACCTGCATCCGGACCTGCCTCGCTCCAGCACCCGCCAAGTCGACCTCCAACAGCACCCACCTCAAGTGCATCCTGCTCAACACCCGCTCCGTCCACAGGCACGCCGTCGAACTCTGGAACCTCCTAGACGCCACAGCACCTGACGTTGCCTTCCTCACGGAGACCTGGATGAACGCCTCTTCAGCTCCCGACATCGCCATCGCCATCCCAGAGGGCTACAAGATCGTCCGCAGGGACCGCAACGCCGACCAGATGGGAGGAGGCATCGCCATCATCCACAGGAACACCATCCGTCTCACGACCAGCACCGACAACTCCCTGACCACTGCGGAACACCTGCATTTCCAGATCCACACAGACCGGAAGACCACCCTCAGAGGCACCCTGATCTACCGACCCCCGGGACCACGCACACAATTCTGCGAGGACATCGCCGACTTCGTCATCCCGCATGCCCTCCCCTCCGCCGACTACATCCTCCTGGGGGACCTCAACTTCCATCTGGAGAACAACAACGACCGCAACACCAGCACCCTGCTCGACAACCTCGCCAATCTTGGACTCAAGCAGCTGGTGTCCACCCCCACCCACCTCGCCGGACACACACTCGACGCAGTCTTCTCCTCCAGCACAGACATCGACTTCAGCCACGCCACAGAGCTGCAATGGACGGATCACAGCTGCGTCCACTTCACCTTCAAGAGAACGACGACCCACCACCACCAGCAACAGGCCGCCCGCAGAAGCTGGAACAAGATCACAGCAGACCAGCTCGCCACCTCCCTGAGCCAGCACCCTCCTGCCAGCTCAGCAAACCCCAGCCAGGCCGCCGACAACCTCACGAAGTGGATCAGCACCTGCGCGGACGAGCTCGCCCCGATGAGGACCCCGCCCAGCAGACCCGGCAGCAAGAAAGCCCCGTGGTTCACCGACGAACTCAAGAGCTCCAAGAAGAACTGCAGAGCCCTCGAGAAAGTCTGGAAAAGGGATCCTACACCAGACAACAGGACCACCTTCAAGCTGGCCACCCGGAAGCACCACCAGCTGATCCGCGCCGCCAAGAAAACTGCATTCAAGGACCGGCTGGACAACAACGCACACAACTGCAAGGAACTCTTCAACATCGTGAAAGAGCTATCCAACCCCAGCGCAGGAAACAACAACATCACCCCATCGCAAGACCTCTGCAACTCCCTCGCTTCATACTTCCACAACAAGATCAAGGACATACACAACAGCTTCAACACCCAAACAACGCACACCAAGACCGAACAACCACCCCCCACCACCACCCTGCACGCCTGGACCCCGATCAGCACCAAAGACACCATCCGCACGATGAACTCCATCCACTCCGGATCACCGACCGACCCCTGCCCCCACCACGTCTTCAACAAGGCCGACGCCGTCATCGCACCCCACCTGCGAGACATCATCAACACATCCTTCGACACCGCCACCTTCCCCGAGAGCTGGAAGCACGCCAAACTCACCGCTCTACTCAAGAAACCCACAGCGGACCCCACCGAACTCAAGAATTACCGCCCCATCTCGCTCCTCCCGTTTCCCGCCAAAGTCATCGAGAAGACCGTCAACAAGCAGATGACCGCCTTCCTCGAGACGAATGGATCCCTCGACCCCTCACAGTCCGGCTTCCGAGCCAATCACAGCACCGAGACCGCCCTCCTCGCCGCCACCGATGACATCCGAGCCCTGATGGACAACGGAGAAACAGCGGCCCTCATCCTCCTAGACCTCTCCGCAGCATTCGACACTGTCTGCCACCGCACCCTAGTGCAACGCCTCAGGAACGTCGGAATCCAGGAGAAGGCACTGGAATGGATCATCTCCTTCCTCGCTGGAAGAACACAGAGAGTCCGCCTACCACCGTACAAGTCAGAGGCCTCCGAAGTCATCTGCGGCGTCCCCCAAGGATCCTCGCTGAGCCCCACCCTCTTCAACGTCTACATGAGCCCCCTCGCGGCCATCGCACGCCAACACAACCTCAGCATAATCTCCTACGCCGACGACACCCAGCTGATCCTCTCCCTGACCAACGACCCCGCCGCCGCCAGAGCCAACCTGCACGAAGGGATGAAAGAAGTAGCCGAGTGGATGACGACCAGCCGCCTGAAACTGAACTCTGACAAGACGGAGGTCCTCATCCTGGGCTCTTCACCCTCCGCCTGGGACGACTCCTGGTGGCCTCCCGCCCTGGGCACCGCACCCAAACCGACAGACCATGCACGCAACCTGGGCTTCATCCTGGACTCCTCCCTCTCCATGACCAGACAAGTCAACGCCGTCTCCTCGTCATGCTTCAACATCCTGCGCATGCTACGGAAGATCTTCTGGTGGATCCCCACCGAGACCAGGAAGACCGTCACCCAGGCCCTCGTCACCAGCCGACTGGACTACGGCAACGCCCTCTACGCCAGTACCACCGCCAAGCTCCAGAAGAGACTCCAGCGGATCCAGAACGCCTCAGCCAGACTCATCCTCGACATCCCACGAACCAGCCACATCTCCGGACACCTGAGAGACCTCCACTGGCTCCCCGTCAACAAAAGAATCACCTTCCGCCTCCTCACCCACGCACACAAAGCCCTACACGACCAAGGCCCGAGCTACCTCAACAACCGGATCAACTTCTACGCTCCCAAACGCCACCTCCGATCAGCCAACCACGCCCTCGCCGCCGTCCCCCGCATCCGAAGAGCGACCACAGGAGGAAGGTCCTTCTCCTACCTGGCCGCCAGGACCTGGAACTCCCTCCCGACCGACCTGCGCCTGACCCGAGACCACCTCTCCTTCAGGAAGAAGCTGAGGACCTGGCTGTTCGAGCAGTAGCGGCACCCCCCCTCCCCCAGCGCCTTGAGACCCTACGGGTATGTAGCGCGCTATATAAATGTCATTGATTGATTGATTGATTGATAGTGCGCCACTCTGAAATTGCGGTGCAAATTCAGCTACGTACTACAGGTGGGTACAAACCCTTTTTGGCTTGGATGGATGAGCTTCGGAACCAATGGGGCCAGAATTTTGGCTAGTACTTTATAATCTGTGTTTAAGAGTGCCAGCGGGCGATATGAACCGAGTAACTCCGTCCATGTATTGAAGCCATTGCAGAGACTCCGCACATATTGGACAGAAGACAGAGGCTGTCCTTGGACTGATAAAGAGTGGGAGCGCGTTATAGCTAGTGCCACACACATACGCGAAATTCACGATTCAAACTCATACAAACTTACATACTACACAGGGCGAATCTTTTACCAGACAAAATCAATAAATACTTTAACATCAATACTTCCGAATGCCCGAGGTGTCGTCTCCTAGGCGCTGATCTATTGCATATGCTCTGGTCCTATCCCCTACTTCTACACTACTGGCGTGTGATATTGGAAACACTCGCCAACTGCACTAACACTGAGATGCCTTCCGCGAGGGAGGTCTGCATCCTGGGGCTTTACAAAAGAACCAAGGCCAACAAGGTAGGCTCCAGGTTTCAAGACTGGGCCTCATAACAGCGAAGCGAATCATAACTAAAGAGGTGGAAGCACAAGGACCACCAGAGGTATCACATTGGGTGAAATCCCTTGAAGTTTGGGCACGGGCGGAGGGCACCACCCTACACAGGGAAGAAACGGCAGGGTTGCGTAAATATCCCATTGAGCAGACCTGGGAGGAAATGCTTAGAACTCCCACATGCTTTAATGCAACGTTGTAGGTATCCCCTGTGCAACGAGTGGACCCTGACACCTAACGAGCCATCTAGACGCCGATACCGCGCTGTCTCTACAGGCCACCCCAAATGCACTTGTTAAGCTGGGCAAGAACCTCACACTCCCTAAAAACACCGCACGGAAGTAGCTCCTGCAAAGCGTTACCTTCACAACAATACAATTGCATAGGAAACTAAAGTAGCAACCCACACACTATCCTTGCACGCTAGCCTGGCCGCATATGCGCCCAGTTGACACACTAGACACTTGATACCTATGCCCTCGGTTATTTGATGTCTCTTTTATTTTGATTTATTATTTACTGTAGTTAGATGTGGTTGAATTGTTATAGAAAATAATATCTAGAGAACGGACTTGCCATTTGCATGTACATTGATCCATTTGCTTATGACACCTTATATGATACAATTCAAGAGTGGGATCCAAATGTGAACTGCATTGATGTTTTTGCGCATTACTCTTGTCGCCATGGAGAGGTGTACTAACCACCTTCGCTCTGACCCTCCACTGGAGATGACAGAATGTGCGGGCCGTAGGAGCCCAAAGAGATTTGTATACACATGTGCAACCTTACACTCCAGACATGGATGACACTAAAGCAAAGTAAAGGAAATGTTTTGATTTATATGTATAGTGTTATGGAGCAAGTGATATTGTTGCCGAAGTGATATGTATCGATGCTTGTGTGCCAGGTAATGTCCCCGACTCCTGTGCACTACGGTACATATTGAGGAGCCTGCTTTATAGTATTCAGTCGGGAAACCATCAGGCCCTGGCGCTTTGCCCGTGGCTAGCAATCTTATTGCTTCATGTATTTCCGGCAATGCAATTGGTCTGCTCAGGTCGTTCCCCTGCTCGGCTGTAATTTGCGGTAGAGTCAGCAGGGAGAGGAAGGCACCTGGTTCTGGTGCTCCTTGACGGTGCTCGGATCTGTACACTTTGGTGTAGTGCATTGTGAATTCAGTATGTATGTCATGTTGTTTGGTGAGGATGTGCCTGTTAGCAGACTCTAACCGCATTATTGGCGATTGCGCCTATTCTTGCCTGATCATACGCACAAGCAACCTGCCTGCCCAGTCCACCGCTGCATGGATTAACGCTGCATGTGACGCATAATTTAAGCAATGCAGTCTCTCCAGAACTTCAGCATGTTTTTGCTTCTGCGCTTCTATTACATGTTGTATGTCTCTGCCACGCGCCAAGTCAGCTTCTAATCCGGTTATGGTATTCTCAAAACGTGTTACTTCACTGTCAAGTTGCCTTCGAACACACCAGCTTAAGCTCAGGCACTGTCCCCGGACCACTGCCTTGCCCGCATCCAATAGCAGCCCTGCATCTGTCGCTGAGCCTGTATTCACTGCAAAATATGTATCTATCGCCGTGCCTACTGCCTCTCTGAATTGGGGGTCCTCCAGTGCCAGAGGTTGCACTCTCCATGTGTGTGTAGTTGGTCCCTTCTCATCCCCTCGCAGCTGTATCACAGGCGGGTTGTGGTCTGAGTGGGTTTTACCCAGGTAATCTGCACCTGCGCATTGCGTCAATATCGGCTGGTTTGCAGCAAAGCGCTCAATGCGGACATGTAGGCCATGTGGGTGAGAGTAATAAGAGTATAAGTGCAACTGTGGGTTAAGGGCCCTCCATACATCCGACAAACCCCTGCGGTGCATCCACTCTCTCAGCCCACGTGAGCTGGATGTTGCAACTTCTCAGATTTGCTACCGCTCTCAGGAGGCCCTGCAGCTCCTGCAGTGCCTGCTCTGGGTTTGGAGCAGTCGTTAGTTGGTTTGCCAATTCTCCTGTTCGTACCCTGCGTCTTCTGCGATGATGTCTGCAACCTCCCATGCATGGCTCCGTGTTCATACCCCTATGACTCGGTGAGGTATGATGGCCCGCAGATTCTAGCCAGTCTCATGCTTTGTTTCCATCATTGAAAAAATGAGAAGACCCATCCGTGACTACCAGTAGGAGAGCCGGGAATATGAGGGAGTATTTCATATTCAGTTCTCTCATGCATCTCTTGACCTGAAGAAATGCACGGTGCTATTTCTGCACCCCCATGGCATAGTCTGGAAAGAAAAAGACTTGGGAATTGTCGACTTTGAATGATTCCAGTTTTCTAGTTTCGCGGAGGACCCTATCTCTATTTTTGAAGATCAGGAGCCGGAATAGGAAGCGGCGAAGCCTAGCTCCCGGGAGTGGCTGGCCAGATGGCACCTTGTGTGCCCGCTCTGCCGTGGAGTGCACAGAGAAGGAGTCCGCCAGCAGTAGGGACTTCAACCAGGCTTCGGTTATGTAGGCGCATCTTTGCCCTCTACACCCTCCGGCAGCCCCACCACTTGGACATTGTTCCTGCGGGAACGTCCCTCGACATCATTCCAGCGAGCACAGACGCGCTGTGAATCACCAATTTCCACTGTCAATGCCTTGGTGATTGGGGTGACCCGCTGCCAGCCCAACTACTCTCTCGGCCAGCTTCTAATGGTCCACATGAAGGAGCGTAAAGTTGTATGTGACTTTATCGATACAGCTTGCTAATGACGCCCTGGTCTGTGTCAGTTTTTTGCCAATGCTTGCTACTGCTTGGAGGACTGAATCTATTTTAGATTCCAATGTAGAGGACCTGAATGTCTCTGGGTTTTCAGCTGGGTGGACTGGCTGTGTGGGGTCTGCTGTTGGCTGCGTGCGGGTGGCGCTTGACACTGTTCAGGGTTTGCCCATTGTGCCCTGTTGTTTGCTTGGTGCCTGCAGGACGTCTGGCTCCACGCTAGAGATTTTGTGACCTCACTAGAGCTCGGCAGGGCTCTCTGCTTATGGTGCACCAGGCACAGGCGTCCGATGCTGCCCTCCGCTTACCTGTGCTGATGCCGACCAATGGGGGCCTAGTCCTCGGTCCAGGGGAGTCCTGCGCTTTGCATTGCTGCTTGGCGATGACTCCTCCTACCATGCTCGCAGTTTGCTCTCCGCGGGGTCACTGGTCTGTGCTTTACGTTTGGTGCTCAATTTAATTATGGCTCGTGAGTGCTCAGGTCCGTCCAGGCCCCTGCACATGAGTGGGAGGCAGGAAGCAATCTAAGCGTCCAGAGCAACACTCCCGGTACCACTGAGTGAGGCTTGCTGTGTTCTGTGGCTCTTGTGGTGCCAACGATGTGCGTCTGGTGCCGCTCACCACTAACCTGGACTGCTAACGGCTAGTGAGGGACCAGCTCCTGGCCTCGGGTCATCCCACAGTCTGCGTTGTTGTTTGGCAGTGACCCCTTCTGTCCGGGTTTGTGCCTTGCGCTTGGTGTCCAATTCAGGTATGGCTAGTGGGCAATCAGGCCCGTCGAGGCCTCTTCGAATGGGAGGCTCACAGGGAACAGACTGTACATTCGGAGCAGCACCCCCCGGCACCAGCAGGTGGGGTCCCCCTTGACCTGCAGCTCCTGTGTTATAGGCTCCGTGCAACAGCGCGATGGGGAAATCCTCACCTTTCCACACACTCACTGCGGCACAGGCCTCAGCAGCAATCATGTCACAGGCTCCCCAGGCGCTCACAGCTTTGGCTAATCCTGCATGTCTCCTCCACTTGGGCACAATATATCAGCCCCTCTGCTGCTGGTGCTTGGCAGGTACAGTTTGGCACACCTCCAGTAGCTCCCGCTCCGGTGCGGTGCTCAGCCTAGGCCTTGACTCCACACTTACAGCGCCTCACCCCAGGCTGCCAGCACTCGCCAGGGTCCACAGTCAGCAGACGCTCACTGACCACAGTTTGCCGCGGCCACACTCCCCTAGGCTCCGCGACGGCTCTCCCTGGTCGCCGCTCTCAGTCACTCGCAACTCTGGCGATTTCAGGCCGCAGGCGATCAGTCCTCACCCTTCGCCTCTGCTATGAGTTGCAGCTCGCCGGGGATGGCAGTGTCACCCAGCTCCCATCTTTCACATGTTGCCGCTCCTCTGCATTCGTCTCCTCAGTGCGCACACGGCCACCCCAGGGAACTAGTTCAGGGCCAGAGCCCACGCCTGGCCCGCCATAGTAATTCAAACAGACGCTCTTCGGCTGGGCGGCTGTTTTAAGCCCTCAAAGTCACACTGCGCAGACCCCCGCAGTTCCAGGAGTCCAGCAGGCTTGTCGGGCGGCTTGAAGTCACTTGGTGGCACAGGATAATTGTAGAATTGCTGGGTCGATGGACGAAGCCTCTCAGAGTGCATCCACCATCTTGGCTGGCTGGCCAGAGCCCCCACATAACATGACATACATAACATGTAAACTACTTACCTGATCCTGAAGATCTTGGTGCCTAAAATCAAATACAAATCTATGTTATTTTTCTAAATTGATCTTGAGTTTCTTTTTGAGTGTGTGTCTCAATTATTGACTCTGTGTGCAACAAAGGTTTAACACTACCCTCTAATAAGCCTAAGCTACTAGAACACACTAACATAAATCGAGCACTTGAGATTATTAATTTAAATCCTGTAAACCAATTAGGGTCATTTGTACTTTTTGCATGGTGTACCCTTACATTCGCACTACATCATAAAAAGCAGCTTCCTACATGTGGTGAGCATAAAGGATATCCCGATAGGTGAATGTTAGAACTTGAAGCCTATGTACATACAGACGCTAAGCAGCACACTGAATCGTAGCAACTGACCAGATCTTAGAGCATCAGGTAAAATGTATATGTATATGCATATAGACAGAGTCCTAACTGGCGACAGAGCACATATTTAATTAATGTCAAACAATGAGAGAAAGATTAATACAGAGTTAGTAATACAACCTGAACCCATTGTCCCACCTACTGAAATGTGGTGTATGCCAAATCATCAGAGTATTACACACTGACATGAGACAAGAAATCTACATACCCAAGTGTTTCAGTGAGGCCTAAAATCCTTGAATTTGATCTATCTCTTCAGTATAAGGAAAAAGTACAGAGATGGAAGTACATACTCATGAAGAGACGTGCAAGACCACCAAACTGCCAATTAACTAGAAAAAACAGTTGTGTCACTCAAGTTAGGGGCATGAACAAAAGCAATCAAGGATCACCCAAGCAGGCATTAAACATGTGGGGTCCTTAATGGTACCAGAGAAAATAAAACTAGGGATGAATACTCCCTGAGAAGCAAAAAAGGTACAGTCCAGAGAGATGAGATACTCACTAAATGGCTGTGATATTCATACCTCTGTATTGCTCACACGGAACTTATGATATTCTAATTACAAGAAATATTCTGAAGCTGCTGCAGATATTGCCTGATCTGTCACACCTTGCTTCACATGCTATATCCTCAATGATATTTCTAGAGAAGGCTGAGAGATAGCAGCACACATTATCTCAAATCTCATAGGCCTAGCCAGCTTTAGCAAACTTAAGTATACATGTACAAGCGCGCAGTGGATGGGAAAAAAAGACTCTACTATTTTGATAGTAAACACAAGCAATTCAAGCATGTATGACAGGGACCAAACAGAATGCCTAAAAAAAACCTCAATGATCCAACCCCATCTTTAAGCCCGAAATGGTGAACCTACAAGTAAATTTTAACAGTGCAAGCGTAAAAAAGAAAAATAATTTCTTGGAGGTTCAAAACAACAGAACAACCAGCAGCATTCAGGAGTGAGGCTGGGCAGCAGCTACTTTCTCAAGATCTTTCCAGTTTTTACCACAAAAATTGACAATTACTGCACATCTAAAAACTGAGAGTGTGAGGGATGTTAAGAGTGAGCCTACAGTTTCCTTACTTTGGATTCTCACTTGGAATGTGGGGGCATAACTTAAAAGCTGAGGGATGGTGAATGGCAGCAATGTTTTGGGAGCTATGACATACGCTATTTTCAAGAAACCAGGACAAGAGAAAACACTCCACTTGATGGATAAAATACATTCTTTGTACCAGCACTAAAATCTAATAAGGGCAGATCAATGTATGGACTTGTGATATGGACCTCTGTCGTGCATGCTCCATGTAAATATTAAACCTCTACCTACCACAAACAGAACTATACAGTAGATTAGATAGGATACATCCTGAATGCTAACAGCAAATACATATATATATATATATATATATATATATATATATATATATATATATATATCAAAGCTCCAAAGTTACATCGGTGATCCCGAGGCACTCACAAGCGGGTGCAGATTCCCGCGCCGATGTATGCGGTAAGTAATCAAGGCTCCAGACGTTCCGTTACGAAAACGTTACACGCACTCCTGGGGTGAACGACAAAAGTTTATTTTAGCCCACAAACAAGGGTAACAGACGCGTTTCGGACACACCGTCCTTCGTCAATGTTTACATTTTTCATCACCTGACAGCATAATATATACGTCATTTTTAGATGCAACTGACAACGGACCGATACGGGGACACATGAGAATATAGCGGCCATCTTAAGGAGGTTTAGTAGTGCATATTTTACAATACCTCCGATGTCATTTAAGTCCTAAAAGCCGCTATTGCCGGTGCATGTTTATAAATCTTGCCGTGTATCGGCAGGTCACCGACATTTTACCCAAGCGTCCTCGATCTGCCCCCTGTATGGTACATCTAACAAAAGAGCACCTACAATTAATTTGGCATGTATATACAACAGCCACATCAGTGGCTTTCGATCTTACGATTCATGGTCAGAATACATTCTACTATGCATTAATCACCTACAAGGGAGGGAAAAGAAGAATCTTGCCGTGTATCGGCTATTTAAGAGAAATATATCTAAGTGCCATTATCGTAATTCACATTCTAAAACATTAAAGTTTATACAGAGAATTCAAAAATTCAAAATTCATGAATTCCTACCACCACTCCCTACAGGGATAGAACAAGGGGATTGATGTCTATAATTTCATAACTTCTTACAGTACGTTACAAATTCAGCATCTATTTCATTGTTTGATATTACGTCAAATCAGCTTATCGACAGAGACTATCTCCAAGGAACAGAATTGAGTTAGTTATCATCACTGCACTTATGCATTCCCCATTACATAAATTCATTTTTATCTCCCTAGATGAACAGTAAGTTCTTCCCCACTATTTAGACCTAGAGGGTGTTTTGTCTGCATGTCGATGATATAGCGAGATTCGAGTCTACGGAGACTCAACAATCTGTCTCCCCCTCTCGGGTTTTGGGGTATGTGATCTAAACCAAAGTATTGTAACAGCTCCCTGTTACTTTGATGTACTTTGGCGAAGTGTCGAGCTACAGGATATGCAATATCCTTATTCATGATTGCTCTCGGGTGTTCTAGGATACGCATCTTCACATTTTTGTTCGTACTCCCGATGTATTTGAGTCCACAGGGGCAGACAAGACAATAAACAACATAGGGGGTTGTGCATGTGATGAATTCCCTAATAGGTTTCGCTTGGGACATCCCTGGGATCTTATATGAAAATACACGTTTACTGTTATCGCAGGCACGGCATATATATATATATATATACACACACACACACACACACACACACATATATATATATACATGTGCGTGTGTGTAACTTGACTGGATTATTTAAAAGAGCAAACCAGAGAGACTATTTGACTATATACTTATACTTAAAGCGTGGTGCTTGTTATGGACATGATGGTGGGACTCAATAGTCCAAGAAAGTGACCTAGAGCCTGTGGTAACTAGCCTGGGTCTAGGTGTAGCTGACAAAGTGTAACTTAAGAGGCAAAGAGCCTTTAATGATGTAAACGATTTAGATATGGCTAATATTAGGAGGCTAATAAGGTGGAATCAAGACAGATACATAATTCCTGCCACAAGCATAATAGAAACACCAATATAGGAACTTAATGAAGTATCAAAGATGAGATGCCCTGCTATTAACAATGATGATGAAGATGGTGGAACTAGAGGTGATAGAAATTTGACAGTAATATTCAAGGGAGTGATCAGTGGCGGCTTGCCAAGGGAGTGCTGCGGGGTGGTGCGGCGGAGGCGGAGCAGGGTGGGGGGTAGTAAACTCCGGCATACGAAAGTATGGAGACAAGTAAATAAATAATTAAATAAATAAAACAATTTACATTGTGCTCGCTGCATCGCCGAGTTAGCGCTGCAGCACGCGCAATGTTAATTGTTTTATTCAATTATTTATTTACTTGTCTCCGTACCTCCGTATGCTGGAGTTTTCTACCCCATACCCTGCCCCTCCCCAGCCTCACCACCCCGCAGCACTCCCTCGGCGAGCCGCCACTGGGAGTGATAGAGAACGTTGCACAACACTTCACCACTGACCATCAGTTCTCTCATAAAACAAAGACTTAAAAATCATTATGTATGATATGATCAGGAATGTGTGGAGAAGAAAGTAGAAATTAATAGATAGTTGAGGACAACACCTGAACCCTACTGATGCTTCGGTTTTATGCCCTCGAAGATATTGAGTATAATGTGCCTACATGAAATAAAAAGAGGCAAACGCATCAAAGAATGTGGGTATCTATTGGGGTGGGAATGTCCCCCGCATGGTGTTCCCTTGCGCTGAGGGCTTGACTGTACATATTCGGTACCCTGTTTTTTTTTATTTGGGCCAGAGTTGCATGCTAATCCGGTGCGTGAACAAAGGCATAGACTTGTTCCTTTACACACATGATGTTGTGGACCTGTTTAAGCACACAGGGTACCCTTATTTGTCTACGAGTGGACTAATGTCACTTGCGGTGGTGGAAACATGCTGTGTTTTGAGTCTCAGTAGTTGTTACCATATCATTTTCTTTATGCCATGAGAGTGGAGGCCGACTAGCCCACTTGCATATCGTTCTGATGCAAAGTGCTAATCCAGGTCCTAGCACTAACATCCCAGTGCCTGTTTGCGTGTATGTATGTGTGTTGCCTACGTGATGCATACATTGTGTGTATGAGTGAATCGAAGAAATGGAGACCTGTGGGTTCCATGTTGGAAGCCCATAGCCTGCTCATGTGCACAAGATGGATTTTAAGTTTTGAAATGGTATTGCTGACATTCCTGAAGCTAGCAACCTAGACAATGAAGTGGGGAAAGAGGAGACACGTGTCCATTTAGAAATTCGATTTGGTCCTTTTGCTTCAAGGAACAGCTGAGGAGCGGAGCTGCTGCTGATGAGTCTTCATAATCACTGCCATTTGGTAGATGGGGGGGCTAAATAGAAGAACTACTGTCTCTGCTATTCAGATGTGATAACGTCAGCCTTTAGTTTCCTTTCCTGGTCACTGTTCAGAGTGGCTGTTTATAACCAGCTACAGACATTCACACCTCTTTGTGCCTCCGTTGTGGGTGCTCCAAACTGGAAAAGACCCTGCTCTGAAGAGCATCACTCTACACAAACATTGTGTCAAGAAAACAGTCTGGAAAAGATGCATGAAAGAAGAACCAACCCAAACCAGTTCTCAGAGTGCAGACAGAGAATCTATATTCCATTTGCTTATCTGTATAAAAGTGGAACCTGCTGACCAACTTGCTGTCACAATTCAAAGTTCTCTATGACCAAGAAAGGGTTGGCTCTGCAGATAACCAGAAGACATCTGAGCAAGTTGAGTAGGTGCCTGCCTGATAGCCAGCTTCCCAGAGGTGTCTGCACATGTGTCTGACCTGGAAGGATGATCTGTTTCCTCATCCTGAAGTACCTGGAGACTGATCTGCCTGAGAAGAATAGAGGCGGAGAACGCCACCCATGAAGGACGTGTTGACTATCAGGGTGAGAAGAACAATCTGAACTTGGAGCTTATGGCCAGTCTGCTTGGATATACGTGAGAGGGAATAACCAACATGGTCCCAGATATAGTGGTGACTCTCTTTCTTGAAGCAGCTGCACTGTGCCATTGCCGATGTTTGCCTGAGTGGAATGTGGGACTATGACCCTGCAAGTGGCCTGTACCATGAAACTGCCCTGACGTGTGCCCAAGACGACTGCACAGCTATGGCCCTGACCATATATGCTGAAAAGGAACTGTACTGCAGCAAGTTGGGAAGTGTGTCTGAAGCAGATCATACTGCCATGATGATTGACCAGAACTTTGTGGACCAAGCTGCCATATCCTAACATTGGATGAGCTCAGAGCTGCGCCGCTGCTCTGAGACGTACCTTTGGTAATCCCATGACCTCTAGCACCATCCAAATCACTTTGCGCATGGAAGAGGGCCTTTGAATACCAGAGCCTGTCTGTTAGCCAGACTCAAAGGTAGCGGTCTTCACAACTGCTGCTTCCAAGAACAGGACCAGAGTGTCAATACACTTGCGGCTGACGCATCTTCCTCCCAGATGAGGGACAAGACCTGTACTGTGGGTCCCAACAACAAAGGGCAGGAGAAATGGACCTGCTTTGGTGAGATTTACATACTGGAGTAAGACTGCAAAACGGAGCGCATAAACTCTGAGCAAGGAGTGTAGCACTGCACCTGTGTTTGAAACAGTCAGCAACATATCTTACAGCTAATTAGGAGAATGTGGAGGAAGGAGACCTTGAAACCGGTGTGGAACAATGCATATTATAGCATTTCATTTTTGAGTAATTTAAAGTACTTATTTTATCAATACAAACCTGGACTGAGCAATACATTGTTGTGCTGCTGAGTGATTGCCGAGTTCTGAGGTTAGGTTACCACACTGCCTCCCAGAGAATCCTGTGGCCACTCATCTTCCCTCCCAATGAGATTCAAGCACTGAAGTGATTGTACTTGGCTTAGTTTGCATTGCCATATTAGGATGGGCCCCAGATCATCAGGCGCAAATCCCAGTGCCAACGGCTGAACCCCAATACCCATTGTTTACCTTGGGCCCTTCCCCCAAACAAGGTCTGACATAGGGTTTAGGCAAACAGCACAAGACAAGAACATCAATACCTTTTGGAATATTGTGAATGGTGGTGTCAAGGGAGGTCAGACTGTTGGGAAGTGGACGTTGGAGCTCAGGTAAGAGTAAAGCACTTTAGCCAACCAGGATCGGAGGCCGAGAGCTGAGTAGAGGCGGTGATGCGGTCAAGGCGGACGTCTGGCCCGGCCAAAAGGTGATACTGCCAACAGGTGTGCTGTAGGAGGGAAAAAATGGAAGACATAGAGAACCGGAAGCAGCAGTGTGATCGAGGAAGGGACGCTTTTGCAAGACATGCCGGCCAAGCTGGAAGGCTGAGTGCGGGTGGCCTAAGGGAGCACCAGGCCTGAGGAGCAAAGCAGAGCGACCAGGGCACCTGCGGTGAAGTGGAATCCACACTCGCGGTGAGCCCTGGCAATCGCAGTGATGGCCCGAACACATAAAACACCTGATGAGGAGGTCTGAGTCGAGGCGGAGAAAAGTAAGACGCTTCTTGTGAGTGCAGGCTCCAAGCCCAGCCAGCAACTGTGGAGGATCCGAGGGCTGTGGACCTACTGCGGGGGCCTGAGTGGCGACTGATTGATGGGGTGCCTCTCAGGACACTTAGGACTGGTGAGGTAACTAATGCACTTGGAACAGCTGGTGCGGAGGAGCAAGAACACAATGGGGAGGAAAATGTGAAGCCCCAGTAAACTGAGATAGTAAATACCCATTTGGCGTAGCGGTGGGCAACCGGACTGAAGTAAAGGAGAAGGACTGCACCAATAACTCAACACTGGTGAACACACCCCTCAGGTGCAAACCAGCAAACAGGGCCCCCTGGGAGGACTGGTAGTTTGCGGGTTGGGCCCATGGAACATCAGGGCCATGCATGGGGAGGGGGGCCGGATGCATCGCACAGCTGCAACTGCCCTGGACCGCTGAGGTAAGGGGCCCTAGAAGATGCACGAAAGAAAGAAAACACTATTGATAGGGGCGGCTTCGAGACACAGGTGACACCGATGCTCCGGTGCTTCACCAGTGCGGGTTGGTATCTAGTCCCACTTCCTCTGTGTAGAAACAGCCCCCGCTGATCGAGAGTCATTCTCGAGGGACAAACCAAGAACAAAGCAGAACACAGAGGATGTAAGTTGGACCCACGGGTAGACCTCAGTGGGGCACCAGCGCTATCGCCACAGCATGGACATAGCGGTAATACGAGAAGAAGAACCCAATAAAGTGTGAACCTTGGTCCAACTACATACAATGATAGCCAGGAGAACAGAATGGGCAAAGTTATGCCTAAGCAGGGAAGTGGGCTGCCAGATGGGGGGAAGCCTCCCAGAGCACTGTACTCATGGAATCAGAAGAGACAGAGGCCCACAACCAATCAATACACATGCATTTGGATAAAATATTGGCAGCCATCGCCGACACGAAAGCTACCTCACAACAAGACATAGGGACAGTATCCGTTGGCCTGGGCCTACTACAAGCAGCACACCACAAACTTGTAGACAGAATGAAGGAAGATAACTGGAGGTATAGGAAATAAAACCGAAACAGCAGGAGCTAGCTGACCTTACCACCAGAGTAGCATCCCTAGAGAGACGCAGAGGGAAGAAACCGCCAGAATAATATCAGAATGATGGGGATCCTGAAGGCACAGAAGAAACTGACTACTTAGAATCATGACTCCAGCAAACAGTGACAAAGGGGACACTTTCAAAAGTCTTTACATTAGTAAGAGCATACAGAGTTCCATCATGGCCTCTTGCCCCTGGTAGACCCCCAAGCCCAGTGGTGGCAAGACTGTTATACTATAAAGATCGGGATACCATAATCCAACATTCTCATACATATGGACTGTAAATGATCGACAACAATAAGGTATCAATATTTCTGTATTTTACAGCAAAAGTTCAAGCACAACGTGCTTCATTCCTAGAAACCAAGAAGGCACTGTGTGCAGAAGTCATACAATCTTCCCTACAATACCCTCCCAGACTCCGTCTACAAGTTGTTGGAAGAGCACTCTTTTACGACTCCCCAGAGGAAGTATGGTCATGGTTGGAGATGTATAAAGTAGGTGCACAACCTTAAAGTCAGCAGAAAGACAAGATAACAGGTCCCAAGACACAACACAAGAGACTCAGGCGATCAACCCACAGGCCCCGGGTACAAAAACCTAACTCGTTACAAACAGCACGAGAATGTCAAGCAGCACTGAAGGGAGCGGCTTTAGAGGAAATGGCTGGATCCACAGATCACGGCACAGGTGGTTCAGACTCAGGGGCGTCGACGCAGAGCGAAGCGCAGCTCCCGGGGGTGACTCCGACCTCTGTGGACAAACTCATTTGAAGCAGACCTGGGGGAAGAGTACAGATAAATGGGGACAGGGGTAGGTGGATGTATAAAGAACTGGGACAGGGACAGGTGAACAGGTCAACTGTTGAGAGCTGAGGAGAGTCAACTTATTTGAAGAACTATGAGGACTATAGGGGAGGGCTGCAGTTCTGGTATTAAAAGAAGTTTATAAAAAGAATTACTGAGGTGCTAGGTAATAATGGAACAGCTGTGGGAGCATACATTTAGGCTGGGCAGGGACAGGAGGTTTATATTGATACTCCAAGCCACACCCACAGATTGACTTCTGCATGGGAGAGTCAGAGTCATCTATATGTCTTACTTTTTACTTTCCTTACAGGTTTGGGCGGCAGGACGTTGCAAAACTGCCTAAGGGACGGGGTTACTTGTTCACAAGGTTTAGTGTTCGTCAAGTGGCGCTAGTACTTATAAAACATAGAGGGGTTGGGGGCAAGAGGGGAGTGGGGAAGCAACGAGGCACAGTTACCTTACTGCGACACAGACTGCAGGAGTTCATCAGGAGATCAAGATGATGTCCTGGAATGTTCTTGGCCTAGGTTCACAAATTAAGCGCCAAAAAAAATCAGCTATGCACACAGGGGTGCACACATTGTCATGATACAGGAAACCCACTTGATGGCAGAAGAGGGGGTTAGATTACAAAGGAGGTGGCGGGGACAACTTTACGCAACTTCTTATTCTGCTTTTTCAAGGGTTGTGCTAATATGATTCCAAGCCAGCACCCCATTTACGATACAAATTACATTTATAGACCCAGAAGGCAGATTTGTGTTGGTACAGGGTCGACTCCTTGGCAAAGAAATAGTACTGGGTAGCATATACGCCCTGAATCATGACTACTTTATGTTTTGAGAGAGATTGTCCGCATCTCTAGCTTCTTTACATGGGATTAAGCTATTATTGGGTGGAGATTTTAATTGCGTAGCGAACACCAACCTAGATCGCTCAACCCCTCCGCTATGCAGCACATTGTTCACTAAACTAGCACGTTCTTTTAAAGAGTGGCTGACAGAGTGGCAACTTCATGACATTTGGAGAGTGCAACATGAACTGTCAAGCGATTATTCGTACTATTCACACCTCTACAATCTACACACAAGACTAGATTTGTTTGTCTACTCTGATAGACTGGCGTCCCTGGCAACACACACAGAATACTTGGGTCACACCTTCTCTGATCACACCTCTCCTTCTCGGATTTCGACCACTGCCAGAACCAACAGTGACCCTTATGTGGCGCCTCAGTCCTGCCTTATTATCAGACGACCACTTTAGGCAATCCCTGAAGGAAAAGGTCGCAGACTACTTTCTGCACAATCAGGGCTCAACTGCCAACAGAGCTACAGAATGGGGATCATTTAAAGTGGTGGTGGACACTGCCTAGGCACAACGGTGGGACTAAGAAAAGTTCGTTCAGGGAGGTAGCCCAATTGGAGTCTGTCCTGTATGAGCAGGGATGTAAATTGTTGAAAGACACAGCTTTGCATAGACAGTTAGAAAACACAAGACAAGAATATAATGGTGCGCTCGAACGGAGACGAAAACTAGACCTACGCGAATATCACACAATAATACACGAAGAGGGTGCTAAAGCAGGTAGGCTACTTGCATGGCTCGTATGGCCTGAAAATAGAGGAGCACCAATTACACAAATTATGAATGCAGAGGGCAAAATGTTATACCTCCCCAAAAGTATAATAATTTGTTTAGCACATACTATAAAAATTTTTAAGAGGATCAGACTCCACAGCCGGTAGGGGACATAGCAGAGTTTCTGGCAATCTTGCCATTACAGTCCCTGGACCCACACTTGAGGGCAGGACTGGAGAACCCTGTGATGGCCCACAAAATATGGGAGGCCCTCTGGGAAAGGGCCACGGGGAAAACGCTGGGTCCAGATAGGCTACGGCAGAGTTTTACTCTGTGCTGGTGCAGACTTTGGTCCCAAAACTGGAAGAGCTATATGCCGAAGCATGGCATAAGGGTATATTGCCGGTCTCCACCAGAGACGCCTTAGTGATCCCCCTCCCGAAGACTAAGAAGTCAGGAGCACAGGTGTTTGTATTTAGACCACTCTTATGCTCAATACAGACTTTAAAATTGTGAGTAAAGTCCTGGCATTGAGAATATTACCTCATATGACAACGCTCATTCATAATGACCAGAGTTGTTTTAGACTAACAAGGCCACATCAGCTAAGATCCGGAGACTCCTTCATATTCTGCACCATCCAGATAGGGATCATTACCCTGAAGCTTTGGTAATGTCAGTAGACCTAGAGAAGGCCTTCAACTCTGTTAGATGAGAATTTGTATGTGCTACAATGACAAAAATCAGACTAGGAGAAGGGTTGACAAAATGGGTCAAAATGCTATAGTCCCATCCCAAGCCACAGGTTAAGACGGGAGGGTTAATATCAGGACCCTATAACATCTTCAGAGGCATCAAACAGTGGTGCCCACTGTCCCCTCTCCTGTTGCCCTGCCCATTGAACCTCTGGTGGGGTTGTTTAGACACACAGGAAGAGCGCATGGAATATTATTGGGGGAAAGAGAGCATATCATTTCATTATATGCAGATGATAAACTGCTATGCTTGAGAGAAGGGAAAGGAGGTGTAGTGCAGGCACTGGACCTTCTGGAACGTTATGCCACACTAGCATGCTTAAAATTGGACAAAGCAAAAACCTATACATTGCCAGTGACAGGGGGGCATGCACAGCCCATCTTCCTGTGGATCTGAACTGGGGCCCCTGCACCTTTAAATATCTGGGGATAAAAATATTCCACAATTTGGTAGAACTGAAAGATGGGAATTTAAAGCCAGTATTGCTGTCCTTCGGCATGACGATTCCTTTCTGGGACTCGTTAAAACTTCCCATGATGTCGCTGATTGCACTTAACAAAGTGATCATGCTCCCAAGACTGCTGTACTATTTTGTAAAGTTGCCTGTGGCAATCCCGCCCCTGTTGTTCGCTGGATTAAACAGAATAGTGTGTGACCTAATATGGGATAGGATGGGGGAAGAAATAGGGTCTCAATGGCAGCAGCGAATCCAAGAGGAAGGAGGCTTAGGGGTCCCAGATTTTGAATTATATTATTTGGCAGCACAGCTGAAATGGTTAGCCAAATAGGTGGACAGACGGGACCTTGACCTTTTGACTGTCACAAACCCAACTGCAGCTAAGAGGCTACTCAACGCTGCGCTCATACATCCTTCCATGAAGGTTCCACATCCGGGAGTACTCCTGCGGGAAGCATATTTTGCTGGAAAAGAACCCAAAGACGTACGGCCGGAATACCTCTCTATGCCCCAGACATACTTCTGGTCGGATTTCCACGTGGAACTCCACCTACTCCTTTACCGGAGGCACAGTTGACCAGTTGGACGGTGGCCAGAATATTGACAGCAGGGGACCTATATCAGAACAGTGCATTAGTCCCACTTGAGGAATTCTTTAGCCAGAACGAACTGCCAAGTGGCCAATTTCTTTATTATCACTCTGTAGTGAAAATCTTTAAGGAACTATGGGGAACTGTCCAACGAGAACAGCAAACACATGGCACATTACAGGTCTTGATCATGTTGGGGTCTGTGAGACACCTAGTAAAATGGAACTACAGAGCTCTGATAGGGAGAGTGAAGATACCAATAGGGCAGGAAAAGGTCAAATGGAGTGAAGCAGTGGGGAGGAACCTGGAATATAGGGAATGGACCAAGATACTGCAAAGCGCAAAGAAAATCTCTAGAAATGCTGCACTGAAACGTATTCAATTCAAATATGTGCACATTGTTTACCTCACGCCCCACCGACTGAATGTGATGTATAGAGGGGAGACGCGGGAGTGTCCCAGATGTGGACAACAAGATGCAGGCTTTATCCATATGACCTGGGGTGCAGGCTTTATCCATATGACCTGGGGATGCACAACACTACAGGAATTCTGGGACACAATACTAACCGAAATAAATGAGACGCTGGCCAGGAACCTCCCAAACTCTGATGAAGTATGTCTCCTGGGGCTATTCCCTAGAGCAAAGGCTAAAAGAGTGGGTTCACGATTTGTTGACCTGGCCCGAGTCTTGGCATGTAGATGGGTGGCCATGGCCTGGAAGGCCCGCAGGAGCCCCACGGTAGCACAGTGGAAACAAGATGTAGATTGCCGGGCAAGGACAGAAGAACGGGCCATACAAAGGGAAGAACACAGGAGACTCCGTAGACGCCCTATAGCAGACCTGTGTACAGAGATAATGAGGGCTTGGTGCTCCAGAGAAGCGGATCTCCAGGGGGAGCATGCGAATATGGAAGGGAATGTAGAACAAGACAGTGACACATCTATGAAACCATAAGTAGACATAGATAGCAGAGGACTAACATTGGAAGAACACCTCACACGACAGACTCCCTCCCCCGGCCCTTCAAACCAACCCTCTACAAAAGATAATAGAAGCGGGAGGTAGTACCACTAGATGACACACAGTTATAGTGTTTACGAGATAAAGTGACAAGTAGATTATTATAATGAATATGGCATACTTAGCAGACGTAAACATAGATGTTACTCCCCTGAATATACAATGTTCCTATACAGATCAGGGGGAGAAAAGGGAAAACCAGGAGGGGATACAAAATTAGTGTCAATTGCTGACGGCCCCTAATACTTGAAGGACACATTAGAACTACAAATTTAAGGTTTGACAAAAAAGATACACGATGGGGGAATCGTAATGTGTAAGGGATGAAGTATACTTGGGCATACATACAACTGTAAAAATTCAAATGCTAATAAAACATTTTTTTTAAATGCTTCAGAGGCTTTGATATGGTGGTTTTACATATGGTGAATGTAATACTGATAACAAAAGAGGAGGAATAAAATGTATGTAAGATAGCTATCCTTTAAGGAAAGCTCCAAGTTCTTCGGTAGGGTTGATTAAGCTAACGGTGTTTTCTCCTTCTCCATCCTAGGTTTTTGTAGAATGACCAGCGACACCACCCCTCCAATGAAGGAAAAACGTACCCTGGTAAGAAATGTGGTTGTTGGGTTTTCTTCCTCTTAACCATTCAGCACTTCTCCTATGTACACTGATTATTTCCTCCTTTAATCAATGTGGTCCAATTCCGCAGGGGGGGGGGGGACAGGAAAGGAAAAGTAGTACAAGGCAAGCACAGCTGTACTTCTTTGCAGTGGGGTGAAGGTCTTTCTCAAAATAGGAGACAGTGGTATTGAAAGGAAGAAAAAGAGACTTTTACGCCTCTCTAGTTAAAAGTTTTTAAGTTCACCCAGTAAAAATTCTGAGCCAGAAAAAGTGGAAGCCTTCTCGTGAGAAAGTGAAATCACACTGTCCTTCATCTCCCTTCACAACAAAAAAACCACAATGTTCTGTCAGGAAAAGGCAGAAACTGCAAGGGAGAGATGAAAAAAAGTCAACTGAAGTTGTTGAAACCAAAAGAAAACAAATGTTTTTTGAGAGAAAAAGCCTGAAAATGCTGAGTTCAGTGCTCCAGGATCCTGTCAGCAGGAGCCAGAAAAAAGAACTGAAGCAACTGCCATCTGATGAGCATGATGGGATACTGGTGGGATACTGGTGTTCTCTGAGTTCTTAAAGGTACAGTTCCTTTTTTAGCCAGATAATAACAGCCTATGGGGATACTCTGTCCTGCTCTCCTTCATAAAAAAGGATTTGTGTAGAGATTTATGCTGATGGCAAATCATCTCAAATTGTCCTTATTTACTTTATATTGGCCCTTTTTTGTCTTTATGATGAATAATCTCACCATTGTGGCCCAGGTATATAGGCTGCATAATCTGTCTCTGTCCTAAGTATCTTTGCAGGCCTTTCTCAGGTAGGGTAAGACTATACACTTAAGAAGATATATTGAAGTGCTCCAGGGTCCTCGCACATGGGCAGGACTATTCAGTGCTTATGACTATAAATGGAAATCCCTACGAGAGAGCAATGAATATGCAAGAGGCCACTGACCCCAGCAGAGAGGCTATCTGTCAAGCTTTGGGGTAACACAATTTCTATAGAAGGTGACATTTCTTCTCGATTGATGACACTCTTTACTTTGAAGGTAACACATTTTCTTGTGCTCTCCTTGGTGTTGTGCCTACATATGAAAAACACCTGGTCAAAGTCCTGTCTGCATTCTTTTGGCCGGTGATCTGGCAAATTCTGAGGGCTGTCCCACCGTTCCTGGACACACAGTTCCGCTAGCTGCTTTCAGCGCATTAGCTGGAATGCAATGCAATGCAATGTAGTGTATTTTGTAAAGCGCGCAGCTGCCCCAACGGGGCGTCCCGGCGCTGTATAACGCTGTGGAACCCTTCCTGGCTCTCCCTGTGAGATGCGCCTCCTGGGCACCCCCAAGGTGAAGCCAGGCATCCCAGTGTTGTAGGGGCCGTTGTGGAGATTAAGCAAGCTATTGCCCAGAGTTGCAGCGTGGGACCCATGATTAGAGTAGGCGCTTAGGTGAGTCCACGGACACAGACATTGAGCTCAAGACCCTGCCGCGTCGGGACTTGAACCCTGGTCCCGGGCCTGATCTCTGCTTCAGAGTCTGCCGCTCTAACCAGTGAGCCACACTTCTCCAAATATATCCACTCTTCTCTCTCTGCCAGAATGAGCTGATGTTTCTGGAGCTGAAGTGTGCCTTCCCTGTATTGCTAAAGCAATAACAGAGCCAGAGTTTGGATCTGACCGCTAGAACACAGGATTCTCTGGGCGGGCTGCAGCTACAAGTCTGGTCTATCCTGCCCTGGAAGGGAGGGTGATGTCAGTTTCTTTCTGACCGCTGTCCACGCCATTGGACATGGGGCAATCAGATCTCTAGAGTGGAACATTAATATAGACTAAAAGAGTCCATTCCACAGGACAGGGTGGATCGGTGAGGAATCTGCAGCTAAAGTATCCACCAGAAAGAGCGTTGTCAAAGGTAAGTTACTTTTTCTTCTGGTGGATAATTGTAACCACAGATTTCTCACCTTGTGAATAGTTATCAAAGCAGCGTCTCCTGAGGTTGGGGGTCTTTTGGCAGGACACGACAGGCAAAATACCCCTCCGGTCGGGCCTGGCTATGGATAGTACTTCGTGAAAGTATGAACTGATGCCCATGTAGTAGCCGAACAGATGTTCAAGGCTGAAACACCACAGGCTAGTGCTGAGGGTGCAGGTTCCACTCTGGCGAAATAAGTGAGTAAGTGTTTTGGAAGCAGTTTCTTTGCCAAGCCATAACAGATCTTGATGCACAAGACTATCCATCTGCATATAGTCCTCTTCTGTACCGCTTCCCCCTTTTTGCCTCAGAGAACCCCACGAAGAGCGGATTGTCCTCAAGATGTTCTTTAGTACGGTCAATGTAGAAATGGAGTTGTTCTTCCTTCTTGGAGGGGCGAGGAGGACAAAGAAGGCTGGTAAGGTGATGGGCTGCCCTATATGGAAGTGAGTGACAACCTTCGGTAGGAAGGCAATGTTTGGCTGAAAAAGTTGGTATATTGCTGCTGGACAAACAGGGCTTTCAAATCACTCCTGTGCTGGGCGTAGTTCATTGCAATGAGAATGCTATTTTCAACATCAGGAGACGGAGGAACAGCTGTGCATTGGTTTAAATGGTGGGCACATGAGAAAAGTGAGAATCAAATTAAGGTCCCACTGAGGCATCAGACATCATGTTATGGGGGAACATATGGCTCAGCCCTTGCAAGAAACGCATCACACCAGGTAATTTATAAAGAGATGATTGATCAGGTAGATGTAAAAAGGTGGAAAGGGCCAAGTAACCTTTACAGTTGTCACATCAGGGCCTTGCTGGGCTAAAGAAAGGTAAAACAACAGTATGCCAGGTACATGTGCCTTTAGAGGCTGGATGTTCTGGGAGGAACACCATCCAACAAACATCTTCTGCATAAACAGATTTGGTGGAGGGGGCTGCCTGGCTGCCAATATGACAACTACTTCAGGAGGAAGATCAAAAGCCATGAACTGTCACCGCTTAATCTCAAAGCATGGAGGTGTATGTTGTACAAGCTCTGGAGCACAACACTGAACTGCTGCTGCAACAGGAGGTCTTCCAGTAGGCGCAGCAAGATTGGAGGAGAGAAGCTCATGGGCAAATGTTCCGGGTTTCACACTCCCCTCAACCAGTCTGAGCCACTGGGTTGACTTGGGTTTATTGTTTTCCTGATCTTTTGCAGAACTCTGGGAAGGAGAGGCAGTGACAAGAAGGCATTCCAGTGTCCCGAGCTCCAGTCTAGGGAAAAGGTATCTCCGAACGAGAACTGCCTGCGGAACTTCAATCCATAGAAGCTTTGACATTGGACTTTCTCAGCAGAACGGTTCTCTCCACTATTGGAAGACGCCCTGTGCCACCTCTGCGGTTAGCCGCCATACGTGATCCACAAGGCAACGTCGGTCGAGTCTGTCCGACCTGATGTTTAAAGATCCTGCCAGGTGTTCTATGAAAAGGCAATGCCCTGATGATTCACCCACTTCCAAAGCTGCAATGTTTCCTGGCACAGGACTCATTACCCTACTGCGCCATGTTTGCTGTAGTACCACATGACAGTACTCTTGTCTGTGGAAACCTGCACCCGTTCCCACTTGAACCTGTAATTCCAACAAGTTGACGTGGAAACCGGCCTCTGCCGGAGGCCGGAGTTTCTGATCTTCACCACTCCCATGTGACCTCCTCAACCCAGCAGAGATGTATTTGTCACAACCATTAGTTCTGGGTGAGTTAGAGAGAGGGGTCTGCCACCTGTCCAATTGACGGTCTAGCAGCCACCACTGCAGATCTTTTTAAATCTCCTTTAATCCCTGGATGTAATCTGAAAGGTTTCCTTGGTTCTGAGCCCAGTGAGACTTCAGATCCCACTGCAAAGCCTGCATGCACCACGTGGCGTGGTCCTCAAGCAGGATGCAGGAGTCAAGTAAGCCTCAGAGCTGCTATCACTCACTGAGACCTGGGCCAAAGACAGAAACATCACGATCATAGCCCGAATGTTCTGGACTCTCTGAGGCTGAGGAAAGGCTCTGTAAAGAGCCATGTCCAAATATGCCTCTACAATATAGTAAAGTGTGACTTCTGCATGTTATTGGAAGGGCCCAATAAGTTGGTCATCATCTGGAAGTGGTTTATGACTGTTTGAGATGAGGCCCTCTTCAGCAGCAAGTCATCAAAGTACATGAACACTGGCATTTCCAAACTCCGCAGATGGGCAGCAACCACCACCACGACTTTCATGAACACCTGAGGTACATTGGTAAGGCCGATTGGAAGCACCAAGAACTTTAAGTGTTTGTGGCCTACATGAAGCACCAGTTAGCGTCTGTGGTACCAAATTATGGGAATGTGGCAGTAGGAGTCCTGCAGGTCCAACACCAACATTCACAGCTGTTCACAGCAGAGAGAACTTGGGCAAGAGTGAGCATACTGAACTTGTTATTCTGAAAGCAGAAGTACAGAGGGCGAGGGTTGAAGGTAGGATGGAGGTATCTATAAAGTAACAGGAATAGCAACCAGTCCTAATTGCTGATGCTGGCACCCTCATAATAGCTCTGTTGGTCAAGAGACCTTGAACTTCTCCTTGGAGTATGGACAAATGGTGCTTTGGGAGGCATTGAGGTAAAGGAGGCATATCGGGGAATGGTCAGAAAGAGGTGGGAATATTAAGGCTGGACAATTTGGAGTACCCACTAGTCAGATGTGATATTCTTCCACCTGGGGAGGTAAAAGATGATACAACTCATATTGGGCGATCATACGCAGCCAAGGAAAAATTAAAGTAGTTTTCGTGGTGGCCGCAAAGGAAGAGGCAGCAAATTGGGTAGCTTGTAATCCCTGGATGCCTAGATGATGAAGGCCGGATCCCTGTCCTCTGCCTGGAAATAATTGGGAGACCTGTTGCTTCAAGGTGCGCTGCAGCAGATGTTGGAAATACCCTTGTGAGAAGCTGGCTTGGTATATCGTGTACACTTATGTAAGTGGGCTCCCTGTACCAATCCAGACAACCCTTATGGTGATTTTAGTGGTCTTAGACAACCTTAGAAAGCTCTCTAAGCAGTAGCTGTGGAGATCAGCCTTCAGGCTTAGTCCAGAAGGAGTGTAAAGCAGCTTGTTTTTCCAAAACATTATCTTATTGATATAGATATGTATTTATTATATAACACTCCCAAACACATACAGGTTTCTCCTAGCCGGAGGTACACACAATGCACACAATACTTTTCAATAGAAACAGGTAAGTAGTATCACCAGGGGGAACCAAACTATATCCTAAAATAGTGGACTGCGAACCACGACTCAAGACTATACCCAGAAGATGTAGAAAGGCCAGGGAACCAAGGATCCACCCAAGGTAAGTAACCAGGAGCCCCAAGGAGGCAGTGAGCAGAGTGGGAACACGACCGCGAGATCAATGCAAGTCAATAGGTAATTCGCGGTTGCAATTGTAAAGAAGAAGGACCCTTCCCAGTGGACCCTGAAGAAAATCCATGGAAGGTAGAAGGTTGGAGATCAGATTTACTTCTGCTCACCCTTGAGGCAAAACAGCCGGGGGCTCTTCTCACTATCCCTTTATTTTCTAATAACGAATTAAGGTTATAGAAATTGTTTGCAGCATTTATTTTAAAATTGTGTAAATATTTTAGACAGTCCGCTTTTAGCTGCCTACACACAAGATCTCCTCGTGGCAAGATCTACATTGACCCGAGGCCCCCGAGGACTTTCCCTGACCGGTACAGCCGATTTTCGGGCTGACGCCGGCAGGTTACAACGGGCGCCATCTTGGGGAGGAAGGAGGGAAGAGGTAGCGGTCCAGTTGTTGGACGCTACCCAATGCATTAGGTATTTAACCTCGCCCTCCCGCCCAAAATCAGATTTACTTCTGCTCACCCTTGAGGCAAAACAGCCGGGGGCTCTTCTCACTATCCCTTTATTTTCTAATAACGAATTAAGGTTATAGAAATTGTTTGCAGCATTTATTTTAAAATTGTGTAAATATTTTAGACAGTCCGCTTTTAGCTGCCTACACACAAGATCTCCTCGTGGCAAGATCTACATTGACCCGAGGCCCCCCGAGGACTTTCCCTGACCGGTACAGCCGATTTTCGGGCTGACGCCGGCAGGTTACAACGGGCGCCATCTTGGGGAGGAAGGAGGGAAGAGGTAGCGGTCCAGTTGTTGGACGCTACCCAATGCATTAGGTATTTAACCTCGCCCTCCCGCCCAAAATCAGATTTACTTCTGCTCACCCTTGAGGCAAAACAGCCGGGGGCTCTTCTCACTATCCCTTTATTTTCTAATAACGAATTAAGGTTATAGAAATTGTTTGCAGCATTTATTTTAAAATTGTGTAAATATTTTAGACAGTCCGCTTTTAGCTGCCTACACACAAGATCTCCTCGTGGCAAGATCTACATTGACCCGAGGCCCCCCGAGGACTTTCCCTGACCGGTACAGCCGATTTTCGGGCTGACGCCGGCAGGTTACAACGGGCGCCATCTTGGGGAGGAAGGAGGGAAGAGGTAGCGGTCCAGTTGTTAGGACGCTCATACTCCTCCCCCAACTGGATATAAAGATGACAACTTCCCGTCCGCGGCAGTCCGGGGCACGGGGCCAGAACCCCTGCCCATTCTACCCAGACTACCATTACTAACAGGACACATATTAGGTACACTGCCAATGATCTGCTTGCCATACGCCCCAAGATTAATGAGAGCTGCCGCCACACTATGTCCGTAGACCCTTCCACCATGCATTGCGCGTCCTGCCATTTCGCTATAAAAACTGGAAAGGATGGTAAGCCAATAGGGAATACTCTGAAAATGGCACTACTTAATTGTAGATCCCTCAAAAACATAGATCAGAGATACATGACATGGTGTCAGATGGGGATCTCGATGTACTTTTTTTAACAGAGACTTGGCTGGACACTACCTCGACTCCAGAAACCTTAGAGGCGGTCCCGGTAGGATATAGCCTGCTCAGAATCGATAGAGTAAAGCAGATAGGAGGGGGACTAGCTATAGTACATAAGAGCGACCTACACTGTACTTTAGAGAAAGTTACTCTATCAAATAGCGAGAGTGGGTTTTTCTCAATAAAGACCAGTCCTAAAAATAGCATTAATGGACTTTTAATATATAGGCCGCCGGGTAAATCCTCTGATTTTATCACTCAGTTGACTGAATTAATAACGCCACATGCACTTCGGCATAAGAAATTCCTCATCCTGGGAGACCTTAATTTTCATTTTGAAGATTTGAAATGTAGAGAGGCACAGGCCGTGATAGAAGCCCTGAACTGTCTATCACTCACACTGCAATCACTATCCCCATCCCATCAACTTGGCCATCTTCTAGACCCTGTATTTGCTAGCTGGGAAGGTCTCAAAATGAATATCCCGCTACAGATCACATGGTCTGATCATTTTGTCATCCCCTTTGAGGTACAAAATGTTCTTGAGGATTATAGCACGATTAACTCTAATGTGCTCAACTCTAATCCCATGAATCGTAGAGACTGGAAGAGCTTTTCAGAAGAAAAGTTTAAATCTGCCCTTGGGAGGGAACCTCCCCCCTCCAGCGACTCCCTACTCACGGCATGGGAAGAATATGAAAAATGGATGTCCAGTGCTCTGGACACAGTAGCACCGTGGACTTCTAAACCCTCTGTTAGAAAGACTCAAACGGCTCCATGGTTCTCCAAAGAACTCAAGGAAGCGAAAGCCAAATGTAAGAACATCGAACGAGGATGGAGGAAAAACTACGATTCAGAGGACAAACTAAAATATAAAAATGAATTAAAAATTTATCACAAACTTATTAGAGCAGCCAAAGGTGTGTATTTCAAAGAACGTATTGAAAATGCTAAAAATCCCACTAAGGAACTGTTTTCAATATACAAAGAGCTCACGGTCCCCACCAGACTTGAGGCTCGAGACACATACTCTAACGAGTTATGTGAGGAGATTGCAGATTTCTTTGTGAAAAAGGTAGATTTAATACACGATACTTTCTCAAACAGCCCCCTTGACCATCACTCAACCGTGACAAAGGTTTCTGACACCAAGCCCCAGCTGACAACCTTTACAGTCCCTAAGAGATCTGACCTGCTCTCGATTATGAGGGGAATACATTCTGGATCCCCCCTGGATGTGATCTCCCCTAAGCGATGTACGGGAGTCCTTGATGGCATGACCGAGCAGATTGAACAGCTTATTGCTCTCTCTTTCCAGGAGTGCCATGTGCTGGATGCCTGGAAAACCGCTCAGGTTATACCCCTGAAAAAGAAAGCAAATATACAGATCTCTCAACTGCAAAACCTCCGACCGATATCTCTTCTCCCCTATTGTGGGAAAGTTGTGGAGAAGGTTGTGAATAAGCAACTTATGCAATTCATTGAAGAGAACTCCTACCTCCACTCAACCCAGTCAGGTTTTAGAGCAGGATATTCAACCGAATCTGCGGTTCTGTTTTCTACAGAACGCTTAAGACAGCTTGTTGACCGAGGGCAGACAGCAGCGTTGGTGTTATTAGATCTCAGTGCAGCATTTGACACCGTGCTGCACTCAACACTGCTGTCACGTCTATCAGATATGGGAATTGAGGGTCCAGCCTTGGAATGGGTAAGATCCTTCCTGGAAAACAGGAGTTTCCAGGTACATTGCCCTCCCTATAAGTCATCCCCCCGCAAGTTAAGGCATGGGGTTCCACAGGGCTCAGGTTTGAGCCCCACGCTGTTCAATATTTATATGGAGCCTTTGGCACATATTGTGGAATCCTATGGTGTGGATATCGTCACATACGCTGACGATACCCAACTAATAATTCAACTTGCTAATAACCAACCTGAGGAAGCCATTAATTTTTCCAACTGTATGCGGGCAGTTGCTGGGTGGATGAACAACAACTGCCTTCGCCTTAATGGCGAAAAAACTGAGCTACTAGTGATCGGTAAATTGTCATCTACCTGGTCACAGGTCTGGTGGCCGACGGAACTAGGGCCTATCCCCCGCCCAGCAGAGGCTGTAAGAAACCTGGGAATCATGATTGATGCGGAGTTGTCCTTCAAGCAACAAATTAATAAAATCACTGGTAAATGCTTTGGAATTCTTAAAACCCTCCGCAAAGTTCTCGACCTGCTTCCCTTTGGTGTCAGGAAGAAACTTATCCACGCCCTAGTCACGCCGCATCTGGACTACGGCAATGCCCTTCTCCTTGGCCTGAGCAAAAAAGGCATTCAACAACTTCAATGTGTCCAAAATGCCGCCGCCCGTTTAGTATTAAACCTTCCACGTAGGGCATCTGGCACAACGGCTTTACGCAAACTCCACTGGCTCCCCATCGTAGAGCGTATTAAATTTAAGGCACTATGTATGGCTCACCGCATTGCCCACGGAAAAGGCCCCAAATACCTGCAAAGACTCCTTATCACCCATCGCCCTTCTCGTAATCTTAGATCCGCTGGAGCGATGTTATTCAAACTCCCCCATGTCTATAAGTCCAGAATGGGAGGCAGCTCATTCCGCTTCTTGGCTAGCAAGCACTGGAATGGCCTCCCCCTGAACCTTCGGATGGAGCCCTCCGAAACAAGATTCAGACAGAATCTAAAAACTCATCTTTTTCCAAAGTAAGTGTATTCTGACACTTCGGGAATTTACTGTACCTTGGTTTTCAGCTTCAGTTGGGAGCAGCAGTCTTTCAGCGCGGGGACACACCGTCACTGGTGTAACCAGGCGCTTAAGAAATGGCCTTATTATTATTATTATTATTATTGGAGAGCCACCCCACCCATGGATACCTTAGGACCCAGGATACCTGCCCCAGGGGAGCAGGGTACAAAGGTGTGAAGTGGTGTCAGAAACTGCAGTTGAACCCAGTGGAGGACTTCAGGAAGATGCCACTGCTGGAGAAGGAGAAATTGTCCAGTGGAGCCAAAGCTGGATTCAAGTCGAGAAGTACCTGAAAGCAGTGGAGGAGAGTCTATGCCATTTGGAAGTGGCCAGGAGGCACGGAAGACAAGTGTCCACCACTGCGAGGTGCTGCAGGAGAGTTGACGGTGACCTTGGAGCTGCAGCTGTGAGGACCAGGTGACTGTGTGGAAGACCAGGAGCCGTTCACGAGCTGTCCCACGTTGGATGTCGAGAGTTGAGGGGTCGGTATCCGTCGGGAGTACCAACAAGCCTTGTTAACTGAAACACTGGGGAAAGTGAAGAAGGTGCAGTGTCGGGACCAGCATGGTACAGGTGACTCACAACAAGTAGCGGAGTCAGGGCAGGTTTGGAGCAATCAGGGGAGCCCAAAGAATACGAAAATGACCCTCAAGAAGACCTACAGGCAGGATGCACTGGAGTTGCCAGAGGACCTTGAGCAGTTCACCAGAGATGCAAGCCCATGATGCAGGAGAAGTGGTGAAGATGAAGATCATGGTCACTGTAGATGCTTGAGGTGGGGTCTAATTGGAGCCCGAAGAGCTTGGTGGAAGGAAGTCAACAAGCCTTTGCACTGTAAATTGACGTGGAGCACAGGGGTTTGATTCCTGCGGCCCCGATGAGGGATACTGGCCTCAAACTTGGTGAGAAGACAGATCAGGCCTCAAGGGACGTGAAGAACCACCATCTGTGTTGCGGAGCCTTTCGGAGTCCATAGGAGCTCAGTATCAGCAGAACGGTCACCTTAGTTGTGCTGCCTGCGGATGCAGGGAAGTGACTCCTTCACTTCAAGTGAGATTCCTTCAGGTGTGTTGGATGCCTGCAGGCCTTGGAAGGTTCCTGTAAGGTGCACAGGTACAGATGTTGCAGCAGAGGATCAGGGCGAAGAGATCAGGGGCAGCAGGACTCTTCCCGGTTGCAGGCTTGATGCCCAGAGCGAAGTCCAGTGAAGTCCAGAGTGCCTAGCAGGTTAAAGAAGAGGTGTCTAAAATGAATCTTGTCCCACGACGAATCTAGGGAGTCCGTGGGAGCTCAGGATCAGAAGACCGGTCAGCTTAGTTCCGGGCCTGCGGATGCAGGAAAGTGACTCCTTCACTTCAAGGGAGATTCCTTCAGATGTCTTGGATGCCCACAGACCTTGGAAGGTTCCAGTAAGGTGCACAGTCATGGACGCTGCAGCAGAAGAGCAGGGCAAAGGGATCAGGAGCAACAGGAGTCTTCCCGGTTTCTGCCTTGATACCCAAAGCGAAGTCCAGCATGCCCAGACAGTTGAAGAAGAGGTGTCTGAAATGAATCTTGTCCCTTGACGAATCTAGGGACCCACCCACAGGTAAGCCCTTAAATACCCTAAGGACTAGAATAGGATGATTCAGAGGTCCCTCCCAAAGAAGGGGCTGGACAAGGGGGAGGATACTCTCCTGTCCTTTTTCCAGTTTCGCGCCAGAGCGGGAGCCAACGGCCCCCTGAACTGGGTTGAACTGGACTATGCATGGAGGGCACCAAGTGTGCCCTGCACGCAGACTATGTGGCCCTGGCAAGCACTCCCACCCTGCCCCAATACACTAAATGCTGTCAGGGAGGTGGTCACACCCCCCTCTGACAGGATACCTATGTTTTTGCCTTCCCCTGCCCGAGCTTGGCTGAGCAGCAGGAGGGAAGAAACGTGTCCCAGGCAGCCAGACAGGAGCCCTGTCTAGCAGCCCTTGTCTGGAAGACTGGTACTGGGAGCACCGGGGTTTCCCAAAGGAGGTTTACTGTGCATGGAATCATACCTCTCACACCAGGTATGATTCCAACATGTTTGATACCAAAAGAACAAGTTACTTACCTTCGGTAACGCTTTTTCTGGTGGATACAATAATCTGCCTGTGGATTCCTCACCTTGTAAATATCCCGCTGCGTCAGCAACGTTCCAAAAAGTCTTCTGTAGCACGCCGGGGTGGACGGCGCCATAGGAGCACGGCATCGTGCGCAACTCCGCTGACGTCACCGACCCCATAATAGGCCTAGGTCGGCGTGATGACATCAGTTCCACCCTTTTTTCCATGCCTTCGAGGCACACGGACGGACCGACAACAATAGATATATATATACAGTGTACACAGTACGAAATAATCAAGATAACACACATAGTGTGAATACGACATAGCAAATCAAGTACAAAAACACACTTCTTTTGAAGATAACATGTATACCTTGAAGCAATGTAATAAACCAGGTATAGAAGAGTGGACAACGGGGAGGCGGGTGGGCATGTGAGGAATCCACAGCAGATATTGTATCCACCAGAAAAAGCGTTACCGAAGGTAAGTAACTTGTTCTTCTGATGGATACATCTGCCAGTGGATTCCTCACCTTGTGAATAGAGTCCCACAGCAGTCCCCACTCCCGGAGGAGGGTATCCACTCCTCTATACCAGTATATCCTGAAGGACAGAGCGCGCAAAGTGACCGTCCCTCCTCACTTCGGTATCCAAGCAGTAATGCTTTGCGAAAGTGTGGAGGGAGGCCCAAGTTGCCGCTCTACAAATGTCCTCTACAGGTACACCCCTAGACAAAGCAGATGATGATGACTTTGCTCTAGTAAAGTGAGCTCTTATACCCTCTGGAGGCTCCTTACCCGCCAGGGAGTAGCAGATCTTGATGCATAGTATAATCCATCTTGAAAGTGTGCGCTTGTGCCCAGCTCTTCCTTTTCTGCAGTCAGAAAACCCAACAAAGAGCTGGTCATCCACTCAATAGTCTTTTGTCCTATCAAGATAAAAGCCCAACGCCCTCTTAGGGTCCAGGCGGTGAAGTCTCTCCTCCTCCTTGGAAGGGTGAGGGGGAAGATAGAAGGTAGGGAGGGTAATGGACTGTCCAAGATGGAAGGGAGTTACCACCTTAGGCAGAAAAGCAGCCCTGGTCCTAAGAACCATTCGTTCAGCATGAATGGTCAAGAATGGGGGCTTTGAACTAAGAGCTTGAAGCTAACTTACCCTCCTTGCCGAGGTAATTGCAACCAGGAAGACCGTCTTAAAAGATAAAAGTCTCATGGGACACTTGTGCAAAGTTTCGAAAGGAGAACCCATTAGAAAAGTAAGCACAATATTTAAGTCCCATTGAGGCACAATAAAGGGAGTAGGAGGAAATTTATTTGTAAGACCCTTTAGAAACCTTAAAACCACAGGAGATTTAGAATAAAGACGGCTGATCCGGCAGGCAGAGAAAAGCCGACAAGGCTGAAAGATAACCTTTGACCGCAGCCACAGCAAACCCTTGCTGAGCCAAAGTAAGTGCAAACTGAAAAATATCAGACAACCGAGCCCTCAAAGGGTCAATGGACTTCTCTCCACACCAAGTAACAAATTTAGACCATCTGTAAGAATGGATAGATTTGATGGAATCACGCCTGGCCGATTGAATGACATCCACCACGTCATGTGGGAGAGAGAAAGAATTCAGGTTGCTCCGTTCAATCTCCAGGCATGAAAGTGTAAGGTCTGGAGTTGGGGGTGTAGAACCTGCCCCTCCATCTGAGAGAGGAGATCTGCCCTGAGAGGGAGACGGAGCGGCGGGCACGAGGAGATGTGGAGAAGATCAGTGTACCACACCCTTCTTGGCCAATCCGGGCGATCAATATAACTTGGGCCTGGTCTTGGCGAATCTTCCTCAGAACTCGAGGAATCAAGGGTATGGGGGAAACGCGTAAAGGAGTTGTGAGCCCCAACTCAACTGAAACGCGTCCCCCAAGGATCCCTGCATCGGAAACTGAAGACTGCTGAATGATGGGCAATGAGCATTCTCGTGAGTGGCGAACAGGTCCACCTGAGGAGTTCCGCACGTCCGAAAGACGTGACAAACTACCTCTGGATGAAGCCTCCACTTGTGATCGGCTGAGACTGCCGACTGAGACTGTCTGCACGTACATTCAGAACGCCGGCCAGATGATTTGCCATCAGACAAATCTGATGGTCCTGAACCCAGGGCCAGAGACGCAGACCTCACTGCAGAGACACTGCGACCCTACTCCTCCCTGCTTGTTGACATACCACATCGCGGTGGTGTTGTCCGTCAGGACTTGAACCGACCGACCGCGAAGGGAAGGGAAAAAGGCCTTGAGCGCCAGACGTATCGCCCGCAACTCTAGAAGGTTCATGTGAAGCAACCTTTCCTCTGGAGACCAAAGGCCCTTGATCTCCGGATCCCCCAGATGAGCACCCCACCCTAGAGTGGATGCATCCGTTATTACTGTGGCAACCAACGGAGGAACATGGAAGGGCTTTCCTTGAGACAGATTGCCCTCCACGCTCCACCAAGACAGATCCGCTGCAGTTTCTCTGGAGATCCTGATTGACTCCCTGAGATCTCCGTTGTGTTGATACCACTGCCTGCGGAGGCACCACTGGAGTGCCCTCATGTGCCAGCGTGCATGGTTGACCAACAGAATGCAGGAAGCCATCAGACCGAGCAGACGAAGAACCTTCAGAACTGGAACGACCGCTCCATTGTGAAATAAAGGAATCATTTCCTGTATGTCGTGAATTTGCTGTGGAGGAGGAAATGCCCGACCTACAGTTGTATCCAGTACCGCACCAATGAACAGGTTGCGCTGGGAGGGCACCAGGTGAGATTTGGGTACATTTATCAAAAAACCCAACCTGTACAACAACTGAGTTGTGACTTGCAGATGATGGAGCACTTTCTTTGGAGATTCCGCCTTGATTAGCCAATCGTCCAGATAAGGGAATACTGGAATCCCTGACCTTCTGAGACGTGCTGCCACCACAGCCATCACCTTGGTGAAGACTCAAGGCGCAGTAGTAAGACCAAAGGAAAGGACCGCAAACTGGTAATTCTGCGATTCCACCGTAAAACGGAGATACTTCCTGTGCGACTTCAGGATTGGGATGTGGAAACATGCATCCTGCAAGTCGATCGACACCATCCAGTCTTCTTCCAGCAGCGCTTGAAGAACCTGCGCAACGGTGAGCATCTTGAACTTCTCCTGCTTCAGGTAAAGGTTCAAAATCCTGAGATCCAGGATTGGCAAAGTCTGCCATCCTTCTTGGGGATCAGGAAATAACGGGAGTAGCATCCCTGACCCCTTTCTTGCTCCGGAACCACCTCTATCGCACCCTTTCTCAACAATGCCAGGACTTCCTCCTGCAGAAGAAGCAGGTGGTCCTTTGAGCAAAACCCTTGGCAAAGAGGGTAATTCGGAGGGAATTCCCGAAAGGGAAGTTCATACCCATTCTCCACGAAGATTGAGAACCCAAAGGCCCGACGTGGCCGATTCCCAATCCTGAAGAAAATAGGAAAGCCGACCCCCTACAGGACCCGCATGATCCGGAATGGTGGATCTAGGGCTGCCTTGCTGTAGTAGGAGGGGGGTGGGTAGAGGAAGAGGAAGAGGAGGAGGAGACCTGATGTCCTCGAGGACGAGCTCTTTGTCTGCCCCTGTATGATTTATACAACGGATTTTGTTGCTGCTGCTGTTGCTGTGATTGCTTGTAGGGACGAAAAGAAGATCTTCCAAAGCCCCTATATATTTTGCCCACAGATGCTCTAGTTTGCAAACCTAAAGATCTGGCTGTTGCCCTGCTGTCCTTGAACCTCTCCAATGCAGCATCAGCCTTTTTACCAAAAAGGCCTGAGCCATCAAAGGGCAAATCCATTAAAGCAGCCTGAACATCTGCAGAGAATTCAGAAGTCTTTAACTAGGCAGCTCTTCTGGTGGCAATCGAAGAGCCCATGACTCTAGCAACTGAGTCAGCTGTGTCCATTCCGCTCTGTATGACCTGCCAAGCAGCAGCCTGCGTGTCACTAACCACCTCATTAAAATGTTTCCTGTCCTCTTCAGGAAGTTTAGGAGACAATTGCTTTACAGTATCCATCCAGGCATGGATATAATGGCCCAGTAGGCAAGTGGCATTTGCAGATTTGAGGGCCATGCTACCTAATGAAAACACTTGTTTGGCACATTGGTCCTGCTTCTTGGAGTCCTTATCACCAGGTACCTGGGGAAAAGCACCTGCAGATTTTTTAGAGCAGGCAGCTTGCACCACTAAACTCTCCGGCAAGGGATGAGTAGACAAAAATTCAGGGTCAGCAGGAGCCACTCTATAAAGTCTTGCCACGGCCTTAGAAACTGCAGGAGCCGTAAGAGGCCTACTCCACACCTCCAAGATAGGATCCATCAGAGCATCAGTAAAAGGAAGTATAGGCTCAACAACAGATGATGGAGAATGGAGGACTTCAGTCAGAATGTTCGATTTATACTCAGCAGTGGGCAAAGTCAAATTCAATAGATCCGCAGCCTTTTTAATAACCACATGGTATGGAGCCACATCCTTAGAAGGAGCATCCGACACTGAGGCTAATTCCCAATCAGGAGACAGTTCTAGTCCACTTGCCTCTCTTAAATCATCAAAATAATCCTCCGGATCCTGAAGCTCACCCTCTTCATACTCAGCTTCCCTATGACTCTGCTCCTCCAAAAGGCGCTGGGCTTCACGCCTCGAACTCTCCTTCCGAAGCGACGTTGACGGATCCGGAATCGACTCCGAAGGCGCCGGAACCGACGTCAAATGTGGAGCAGGAGCCAGCGTCAAACTTTGAGTTGGAAGATCTCGAGGTCGGTCCGGAGCCGGTGAAGCCGTAAACGGCGTTGATGACCTCGGCGGCGCCGAGAGATGCCAAGGTGGAGTCGGCGGCGGCATAAACGGCATGAACAGCGCCGGCGCTTAAGATTGGGGAACACCCAAATTGTACGCCAACGGACCCATGGGACCAGCCGGTGCTCCAGAGGGGTACATTGCTCTCGCATAAACACCATACATGGCATTTAAAAAATGCGAAGTGTCCTGTCCTGGACCCGGAAAAGGAGTATACGAACCCATCGGCTGCTCCTGGGGAGGCTGCACCGGAATCGATTCCTCTTGTTCCTCCTGATCCTCGGGCTGGTGAACCGGAGTCGCCGAGTCCTGAGGAACAGGAACCTCTTCCTCTTTATGTCCCGGAGACTGAAATGGAGCCGTTAGAAGGATTCGACACCGGAGTCGGTGATTTTTCTGGCGACTCCAATGGTACGGTCTCACCTTCAGGATTTCGAACCAGAGAGGGAGAAACCATGTCCTTACGATGCCATCTACTAGACAACTTCGCCTTTGAACCTGATGACTTCGCTTTCGAATCCAACTCCTTTCCCGAATGGTGCCTTGATCCATGCTTCCTCTTCTTATGTTTTTTCTTCGATGATCTGGAAGCATGACCCGAAGTTGACTTCTAAACCAACCTCGACCGGGACCTCGACCTCGAGCGCCTCGATCTCGATCTCAAACTTTTCTTGGTCTCTTTACCTTTTAACTTGGCTACCAGGAGTTTAGCCTCACGTTCACGAAGAGCCTTCGTATTTATTTTCAAACAGAATCGACAACCTTGGACGTCGTGATCTGAACTCAGGCATCATGAACATTCATCATGAGGATCTGTGATGGACATCATTTTACAGCATTCTTCACACGGCTTAAAACCAGTCTTCTTAGATGACACCACGGCAGAAGACAGCGACACTGGAAAGATACAGAAATCCTTCAAAAGCAACAAAGTTACTATAAACAAAACAGAAGATCCCTCGAAACCGTTAGCGTCGACGACACGGAAAAATGGGAACTGATGTCATCATGCTGACGTAGGCCTGTTATGGGGTCGGTGACGTCAGCGGAGTCGCGCGCGATGCCATGCTCCTATGACGTCGTCCACACCGGCACGCTACAGAAGGGGGATATTCACAAGGTGAGGAATCCACTGGCAGATGTATCCATCAGAAATTATAGGATTTGTTAAGGCCAGTTTCGAGATGGTCACAGCATGATGACGCAGTGCCCCTCTAGAGGTCATATGGCTGTCTCACTTACAACCCAGGAGAATGGACTCCGTAGGTCGTAGGTGTGTCCAGCTCATGCAGGGGCACACTCACACTTAGAACCAAGCACCCTGACTTCAGGATTGAAAGGTCTGCTCTAGTGGTGACTTATAGGTTTTAAGCGCAGTGACCTTAGATATAGGTAAACTTTTCATAAGGGGCACTAGCACCAGCTTACACGGGCTGCAATGGCAGGCCTGTAGTTACCAATTGAGTGGTCTCCCATGGATGGCATAATACATGCTTCAGCCCATGGGGAACTACTGGTGTACCTATGCCATGGGTACCTTAGTACCATATATTAGGGACTGATAGGTGTACACCAGTGTCCAATCTGGGATGTACCTAAGTACTTGCCAAACCAATTTAGGAGAGAAAGCACAGAGACTGGGGTCCTGGATAGCAGGATCCCAGTCAGACTAGTCAGAAGCAGCATTACATCAGCAAAAACAGCAAAAAGTTTGGATAACCATAAAAGCAGACCCTACTTTCCTACAACCCTTCTGAAGGCATAAAAGGGACAAAAATGCTACAAAAACTGTAGTACTGGTGGTGCCAATGCAATGGAAGGTGCTCTCGCAATGCTTTCTTTAAAGTGATCCGAAGCTGAGTCCACCTTGTCTCCAAAGAAACATGTGCCATTGAATTGTATGCACATAAGGGGGCTGTTGGATGTCGGTCGAACAAATGATGGAGCATATTTAAGCATGGTGCTGAAGCACCATGTTTGTCCTGACTGCCTTACCCAAACAGTCAGTGATATGCATACCCGGGCACATGGAATATTTTGCTGAGTCCTTGCCAGCTGGAATAAGGAATTGAAAATTGGGTTGGATGTCTGTCACCATGTCCCATTACTCATGTGAGTATCCCCACGGGAGGCATCTGGTGTTCACTGACCTAAGAGCAAGGCTGGTTGAGGAGACCATCCTTTTAGCAAATGCCTCCATGTGTTTCGACTCGGTCTTGGTCAGAAACGCATTTAGGTTATGTCGACTTTTGAAGGCCTTCACCGCTAGGCTCTCCAGAGTAGGGTACTGAAGGAAGAAGGGAGGGGCATTCTAGAGAAGGCCTGTGCCACCTTGCAATCTGCCTGTTGACTAGGGGGCAAGATTCTGCCTTTGCCCAGGTGCCCAGCACAGTGTTTGTTAGCGCCTCATTGAATGGTAGGAGGGGCTCTTGACATGTCTGTTCAGAATGAAGGACTTTCGCAAGCACATTAGATTTGGCTTCAGTAGTGGTTAGTGGCAGGTCCAAGACCTCTTCTGCTCTCCTTATAACTGGATAAAAGGGGCACATTTCTCAGTAGCTGTTGCAGAGGTAAGTAAATGTAAGCCAATATTAGGAGATGTGTCCAGTCCACTGTTGCTCTGGAGATGCAGATTTTCTAGATTTGACTTCCACTGTTGTTGTCTTTGAGGTTATCATATTGGGGTGGCAATGTCTTTGTATTAGAGTGGGATCATTGTTGCAAACTTGGCAGGGGATGCAGCATTAACCTTATAAGTAAGAAAGGACTACTGACTCCCTGTATGGCTTTGGTGGCTGCAGTGCCAGCGTTGACACTCGGGATTGTGGTATCAACTCTGTCCCAAAGTGGGGGTTGACCATGAGGTGGTCAAGTGGCATGTCCGATGTCAGGAAAGAATCTGCTGGCAGTAAACCGACTGGATGCCACATCGGATCCTTAGGGTCCAAAGGCTCTCCAGAGGGATCGGATCGAGTACTTAATATCCTGTCCATGGCCTCCTTTTTAAAAAACTATTTTTATTGATTTTCAATACATCCAAGAAGGAAAACAAAAGAATGGAAAAAGTACAATAGGGGGTTCAGTTACATACCTCAGATGTTTCGCAAAGACACATGGCAAATCAGGTTATTTAAGGTACATCCATGGCTCCATGCCTACTGCCCGGGTACAACCTATGAGTAAGTTCCTTGCAATAGTCACTGTCCAACCATTGAAAATTCCCATCCCCAACTAAACCCCCACCCCTCCTCCCTCACCAAGCTCCCAGGCGTGTCACTTAAGTGCTGGCTGCAAAAGGTCAGTAGAGCTAATGTCGCAGTGGGGCAACTTATTGAAATGGGGGGAAGCTGAGTGGAATCAGGCTTGCATGTCGAGCGCCACTACTAATCATGAGGTTACAGAGGAAGGTGGACTTAAAGCTATCTATACATTAAACTATGGCTGCCACAGGGTCATCCACAGATACATCCTCTGCATCATCTACAGGAGATTTGAGAGCTACAACAAGCATTTCCCAGGCTCTTGCCCTCTCCAGTGCCTTTTCACTCCCCATGTGATTTGCAATTTGTAACCTAATCACTCCCTCACACTCAGCCCATTTCAGGAATTCTGCTTTCCACTTAGCGATGCTAGGGCCCTGTTTCGCTTTCCAATGTGCGGTGATATTTCTCTTGGCTAGTAGTAAGCCCAAATCTAATAATTTACTAGTGATTTTTTTCTTTGAGGTATGTGGAAACCAATGTAGGATACAGGGAGCCATGGATGGGTCTATGTTCCTATCAGTGAGGTCTGTCAGCAATGCCGATACCTCCTCCCAATAACTGTCAAGGAACGAGCAGTCCCATAACGTCTTTAAAATCTGCGCTGTCTGTATTACATCTCGGGCAGGACGCTGTCCATGGCCTCCTTGAACTTGTGGAGCTGTCGTGGTGTTGCCAATGGCACAGGGAAGTCAGCTGCATCTGGACAAGGGTCAGAGTTGATTCAAAGAGCAGAGACCAGGTTCATGGCATGGCGGTACCCAGGTATTTGCGCTGCATCTGACAGTGGGAAAGACAGGATGAAGGGTAGCCGTGCTTCGACTTCTTGAGTTTTTATAAACGTTTTGGACTTACCAGATAAGCTAGACTTTGAGGATGAGTAAGAGGAGAGGACGTCCACATCCTCCATTTGGACATTGATGGCTCTTCCTCATCTTCTGATAGTGCTCTGCGACATAGAGTTTTGCTCCGGTGTTCTGAATGCCCTTCTGGTTCATCTTTGAGCACATGTCTCATGACTTCGAATCATGTTTGGTGCCGGGACACCAAAGGCAGAACACATGGGGGTCTGTCACTGACATCAGTTTGTGGCAGTCCTTTTGCACACTGAAAAAAAGTGTTTAGGGGCGTGGCCAGCAGCCAACGATGGCGGCAGCGTAGAAGGCGAGCTCCGTGGTTGAAGCGGCCTCCTTAGAAATCCGACCAGTAATCCGTACAACACCCATCGACTCTGGAAAGGTCCTGAAGCCCAGGACCGGGCGGCACAAGCGGAGACCAGCGGATCCTAAATCCGACGGTGAGAAAGGCAGTTCCCAACGTGACCAGTCCGGGCCGTTGGTACAGGCTGGAGCCGGGGCGTCAATTGCAGTAGAGATCGGGCAGGAAGTGCATCAACTGGGGAGAGGCGCCGCCGGAAGTGCCCGCTCGGAGACGAGACTGGGAAGATAACGGAGACGGCGAGATGGACCCGACACCAGATCAGAGTTTCCCGGGTGTAGAGGACCGGGGGCCGCAGGCAGAGACTCGACGAGATTCCGAGACTCGCACAGCTCACCCGACCAGGCGATCGAGGCGGAGACACCTAGGCGGACGCAGGAGCCAAGGACACCATCTTGTGCACCGAACACGGTGAGGTCCGAGGACTTGGACAGATTACCAGCAGCGCGGGCCTTTGTGCATCCCCGCCGCCCCCAAGAGCAAAGAGAACCATCACATGGACAACAGCCTCCCCGGTGGGGAAAGGGGTTGAAGTAGGCACGTCTAGCAGACGAAAAAGACGCTAACGCTAGAACAGCAGACCCGGCGATTGACGCACCCCAAGCACTACATGAAACGCACTATCTCCTGGGTACGGACCTGGCACCACGGAGCCCCGTGTCCCGTCGGGTGCGGGGGGTCACAGTGGAGACATGGTTTAAACACCGGGACAAGGGTGCGCACACGGCTGCGCCTCAACTCGGCATAGGGAAGGAGCGACACACAGCTTCACCTGGCTGGCCTCATGGTGGCATCGCCGTTATAACAAACGCAACACTAGCGCCCAAACAGATCGTGCCTCTGGCAACACCTGCCATTGGGGGATAGAGAAGAAAGTGCCGACTCGGAGTGCACGCAATGGGGGACTGAGGCTGGAAGGGCGCAACGGGACTCAGAACGCAGTTAATCCGATATCCACAGCATACCCCCCATACTGCCAGCAAGCAACGAGGAGCGGGGATCGCGCACATCACTGGTTCAACGAGGCAGCGGCAATACGAAATCGACCCACACGACTCCGGAGGGGTCGACACAGGGGTGACTTCCCTTTGGCCCCTGCACCATCAGCGACTCTGCACGTGGGGGAAAAACCACGCCCTTGAATACCAAGTCGAGAATAAACACCGAGATGGCTGGTAAAGGCACAAAAGGCGGAGCCACACAAGCCCAGCTGGAAAAATATGCCTATGACAGAGCTCCCTCCTCTTCACAAGATCCAAAAACACCACCGGGCAAGACAATGGAGGCGGCGGGAGGCAAAAAGGCGGCCATAGATGATGTCATGAAGGCCCTCGCTCAGGTGCAGGTGACGGTGGGATCAATATAGACTGAAATCACACTCATACGAGCGGACTTCCATAAAATGTCAGAGAAAGTGCAATCAATGGAAGTAGTAACCAAATCATTGGTGGAAGATGTCTCGGAACTACAAATAAGCATGGAACGCATCACAAAGGAGAATAAGGCCCTGCGCGACAAGCTGGATGATCAAGAAGGGCGCTCAAGACGAAATAACATACGTATAATCGGGGTTCCGGAATCGGAGGGCACAAGAGCTATGGACCTGTACGTAGAAGAACTCATCAAGCAACACCTGCGACCAAAAGGACTCTCTGCCTTTTTCACGGTAGAAAGGGCGCACCGGGTGCCCGGAGGCCGCCCGAAACAGGGAGCTAACCCAAGGCCGATCATCGCTCGCCTCTTCAATTTTAGAGACAGAGATGCGATCCTGCAGGCGGCTAGGAACTCCCCACCAATTCGAATTCTCAACTCTACGCTGGCATTTTTCCCGGATTATACGGCGGAAGTTGCACGAAGGAGGAGAACCTTTTTCGAAGTGAAGAAAGAACTCAGGGCCAGAGAAATTCCTTATTCAATGCTCTTCCCAGCTAAGCTCAGGATAGTAGTGGACAATAAAACATGTTTTTTTGACTCACCGGAGACAGCACAGGATTGGTTGGAGGGATGGAGATCAACGACCCGCCTGCGCCGTTCTAACAGGACAAGTATGCACAACAACGGGGACTCACGTCCGAGCTCCCAAGCATCCGGAGGAGAAACGGACCACCGCTCACCTCTGCACGACATACCAGAAACAGAAGACACGGAAGAACAATGACTTCTCACGACTACAGTTACAGATCGACTGCACCGCTGACCGGGCGTGCCGCCATGGACACTGGGCAGAGGACCTCCGGGACTGAGGAAGGGGGCCGCTGACTCCGGAGGGTCCTTCACCCCAGCGTGCAAGTACTATGTTTTGGGAAGGGATCAGGCACTCTGCTGAGTTGGAGGGGCGGGCAGTTCTAAGTCCGTTGAGCAGGGGGGCAGGGTGGGGGGTAGTTGGGGAGGGGGGGTTTTATGTTCTCAAGACGGTTACACTGATAGGGATTGGAAATACATGGCATACTCATATCACATAGCAGGTACTAGGCAAAATAATAGAGCTCAGTCGGGGCGACACGATGATGCACTCACACACGGAGCCCAAGGCAGGAATGACACGAGTTGAGCATGAGAGGGAGGACACGGGATCGAGGCGAATATCTCAGTTAGGCATTATGTCATGGAACGTACGGGGATTGGGGGACAAAGTCAAGCGGGGATTGGTACTACAGAGTATACGACGCCTTAGTCCAGCCTTGGTTCTATTGCAAGAAACACACCTAACGGGCACAGCTACAAGAGCCCTAGACAGGAAAGGCTACCGTATGATCACCCACGCAGAGTTCACTAGGGGATCCCGTGGTACTGGAATCCTCATGCACCGTTCCTCGGGGTTCATTGTTCGATCCATAAAAACAGACACACAGGGTCGTTTCGCGGCCGCACATGGTCAATGGGAAGGGAGACCGCTGAATGTTGTCTCGGTCTATATTCCACCGGCACTGCACGCAGTTGCTCTCCCTGAATTGGGAAAATTTCTGTTGGAACTGCCTGAGGGAGATCTGGTCTTGGGAGGGGACTTTAACGCTGTGGCACACAACACACATGATAGGTTCGCGACACGAACGCACAACCCTGGGCCTTCCCGCCTGCATGGCTTCCTGGAAGCACAAGGTCTGGTGGACCTTTGGAGGCACTTTCATCCGGAGGTGCAACAGTATACATATCACTCGGCGGTCCATGACAGCCTGTCACGAATTGACTATTTTCTAACACTAGGACACGGCCTCCTCACTATTAATGATGTACAAATTAGACCTAGGGGAGTTTCAGACCATTCACCGTTAACACTGACTATCTCAAACCCTGAACAGACCAGAACACGAGTTTTCCCGATATACTCAGGGTACCTTAAAGTCCCACTGATAGCCAAAACACTAAGGGAAGGTACGAGGTCCTACTTTACCGAAAACGAGGGGTCAGTGGAGTCTCCCACCACTTTATGGGAGGCCTATAAAACGGTTCTTCGAGGGCAGGCCATCTCTGTGATCACGAAACACAAACGTACACAACAACAAGAACTTTTAGATCTAGAGAACGAATTGGACAAGGCCAGTACTGAACATGAGGCTGACCCGACAGCAGACACACGACACACACTCCATTTGTGCCAGCGGCGTCACACTGACCATCTGCGCAGCAGGGTGATGGATAGTTTAACGACCACAAAACAGAGGGTATACGATGTGGGCGACAAGGCAGGCAGACTCCTCGCCTGGTTAGACAGGAAAAGAGACGGACAAAGGGCTATACTACAATTGAAGGATCGCACGGGTACATTACAGACCCACCCTTCTCTGATAGTCGAACTTCTGGCGGACCACTTTCAGGCAGTTTACACCCCTGAAACCGAGGTTACTCGGGAGATGGCGGAGAAGTCTCTCGTAGGGATATCCACCCGCACCCTATCACAGGCCAAAGTAGATGAACTAGAAGTAGATTTGACCACTGAGGAGATTCATGCGGCTATAGCAGCCCTACACTCAGGGAAAGCTTTAGGTCCCAATGGTATACCGATAGAATGGTATAAGATAATGTCCGAAACGCTCTCCACACCCCTACTCAATATATTTCAGGATAGTCTGGAACGGGGACAACTACCGCATGACCAACGAGCGGCAACTATAGTGACGATACCAAAGCCAGGCAAACCGCCTGAGGATTGCGGCTCATACCGCCCAATTTCCCTACTAAACGCCGAGAACAAAATCCTGGCAAAATTACTGGCCAATAGACTACTGCCACATCTGGGGCTTCTAATACACCCTGACCAGTCAGGGTTTATGCCGCGTAGAAGCACAGCGATGAACCTCAGGCGGCTGCATGGGGTGATGGCACGGGCGCCACTGTTAACGGAACCGGCGGCGATCCTCTCACTGGACGCTAAGATGGCGTTTGACCTGGTAGAATGGCGATATTTATTTGCAGTACTGGAACACATGGGCTTCGGCCCAAAATTTATAGCATGGGTCAAACTACTATACCAAAACCCGGTGGCGCGAGTGACGACCAATGGCCGTCTCTCCAGAGAAATATCATTGAAGAGAGGCACGAGACAAGGCTGCCCGCTCTCGCCGCTGCTATTCGCCTTGGTCCTGGAACCCTTGGCTACTGTTATTAGGACAACCCGGCTACTACGAGGAGTGCAGTGGAGTGACGGATGGGAAGACAGGGTGTCATTGTATGCGGATGACATGTTACTCTATCTGATGGATTTACAGGTGGGTATACCGACACTACTGGCACTGTGTGAGAGGCATGGGACGGCGTCGGGTTATAAAATAAACTGGACCAAATCAGTGCTCTACATGCTACACGGCACACCGCCGGTTCTGAGCACAGACTGTCCATTGATAATGGAGGACGCCTCCTTCAGATATTTGGGGATCCATATTACACGAGAACATGATACCTTCCAGGACCTGAATCTGCGTCCACTGCTCGAGAGACTGAAATCAGACGCGCGACACTGGAAAACCCTCCCCTTGACATTACTAGGCAGGGCAGCGCTCTTCAAGATGATGGCGCTGCCCCGTTTCCTCTATGTCCTGGAAAATACACCGGCGATTGTCCCAGCGCGATTCTTCAGACAAGTTTCTACTCAACTTTCGGGCTTGTTATGGGGGAACAAACCAGCGAGAGTGGCGCATTTGAAATAGGTCAGGGACTGGTATAGTGGAGGGATAGCACTCCCTAACCTGGAACTGTATTACTGGGCAGCACACCTCAAGGTGATCAACCGATGGTTACATGGGCCGCAGGATGACCCGGCGTTGATGGCAGATAGACAGCAACTAGGCACTGCCACCCTTTTGGCCCCGCTCTATAACAAAGGCATGATTGGGAAGCTGACAGGGCCCACTAGACACACTGTAGCGCTGTGGCATAAAGCCCAGACACGACTGAAATGGGAGGGTGTGATCACACGTATGACGCCGTTATGGGACTCCAAGATCTTGGGTAATCTAAGACACAGCAAGGGCTTTGATCAATGGGACACCATAGGGATCTCTACGGTGGGGGATCTATGGACGGGGGGCGGAGTAGTGCCATTTGAAACACTCAAGGAACAATACGAGCTGAGGGTAACTGAAACATATCGATACATACAGATCCGACACGCGTTAATGACCGCATTAGAACGTGATGCTACGGTCCCGGAATCGGCTCCCCTGGAGGACCGCTTATTGACAGACTACATGGAGGACAAGGCAACGTCTCTCACTTACCGTAAACTAATAAATAATCTGCCTGACCCCCTACAGAAACTAAAAAACACTTGGGAGGAGGAGCTTGGGGAGTTAGATGAGGAGGGTTGGAACGCCGCACTGGCATCACCCAGGGAGGCCGGCATATCGGCGAGATTTAGACTGGTGCAGTTTAAAATACTGCACCGAGTCTACTACACACGTACCTTGCTTCACAAAATACATAGAGCTGACAACCCGCACTGCCTGCGACAATGCGGAGCACAGGGGACACTGTTCCATACTCTTTGGGATTGCCCTAACATCATGGTTTACTGGCGGAGAATAACACGCACTATGGCTCAAACTTTACAACTACCCATCACACTTGACCCCAAGGTTTGCTTACTAAATATATGGGGCCCGAATGATCTGACGACCTATGGGAGGCGATGGGCGGTGATCGGCATGATGTTGGCAAAGCGTGACATAGCGCAAAAATGGGGTGCAGCAGACACGCCTACCCTGGCCCAATGGTGCAAGAACATGGACATAACAATGGTAACGGAGAGGGCGGTATATAAACAAAGGGCTAATCCACGTAAATGGAATAAAATATGGCTACCCTGGAATACATATAGGGGGGATCTATGCGAGCCTCTGCCGGAGGAAGAAGACATGGATAGTTCGAGGGAGGATGATGACGAGGAATAGGGGTTGAAGGGGAGAGGGAATGGTGCAGAAAATGGGAAAGCTACAAACACTATAAGATCACCGGGCGGGGTTACAGACTATACAATACATAGAATTTTCAGCCTATACTACTGCTTAGCTCATGAACAATGTAATGAGGATTGTTATAATCGATGCCAAGTATCCAATCAGTGACGTTGTTAGTTAATAGTTATAAAAACAGAAAATGTAAGTTGAGACATTGGTTGATTGTGGCTGAATGTTGAAGCTACAATGATGACAGTTGATAACTATAAATGTGAGTACTACCATGCAACAATAAAAACAATTAAAAAAAAAAAAGAAAAAAAGTGTTTAAAAAGAGTGAGTCTGTCAGGCCTGATGGAATTCAAGGGATGGAAACAAAATAAACTGACTTCAACGCATGGAGGTGGTGGCTATATAGGGGCTCCAACATTATTTCCATGATGGTGCGGATGCAACACTGTGCCGCACAACTTCACCAAACAATGTGCGCGGGAAATGCTGAGAAAATTCTTCAGCTCTAGTCTGGCACTTGGTGGTAGTCACAAGGTGAGAAATCTGCGGTTAGAAGAATCCATTAGTAAGACGTAATTGAAAGTGGTAATGTAGTCCACAGATGAAACACTCAATGGAGAGCCTGTTGGATGAAACAATCTTCATGATACGAGGTGTAACGATAGAATGGGAAAATATAAAGGTGATCTCTTGCTCCTACGTTTTTGTGAAGTCCAATCAATACTCCAGCCCCTTTAAGGGGCAGGAGAAACTGCAGGTAGAATTATTGGGGTAGGAGAATTCCTTGACAGGTGGATGTCTTGACCTCAGTACCAGTTTTAGTACAAGGAGGAGACCGAAACAGAACAGGCAGCAAGACACCTGTAAAGGATCTTCAGTGGTGTTTAAAATCAAACAGGAGTTAGTGAATATGGAGACTGATCTAATGATGGATAAAGTCTCTGCCTGTTCTTGGGCATATATCCCAGATAATGCGTCAACATCAAAAACATAAACATACATGCATGCAACACCAAATAGTGTCCTGGCTCCTAATGGCCTGACATCAAGAGTTGTGAAAACATGAAGTGTGGTTTTGATGTACGCTAGGAATGCTTTCAAAGTCAAAGACTTGCCTGACGCTGAACAGTCATGGTGATTCAATGTTGTTAGAGATGCTCTGCTGTATGACAAGCAATTCAGCACCTTCCTCTTTGTCTACATCAAATCCTTCAACAGTGAGCATGAATGCTCCTATTTAGGTTGAGCACAACCAACGCGCACGCGCTGTCTGCAAGACCTGCTTTGATCAATAGTACAACTCTATTCCGCCCTGCTACTTACCATTGGTTCAACTCCGGAGTCGCTTTTCTTTGCTGCCTTCTAAGTCATTCACGCAGCGGATACCTTACTTTCATTAAAGGCTGAGCAGCACAGTTTCCTTACACTTACATTCCTTATCTGTGGTTTGGAGAACTCTTTTTTTGTCAATGTTCTACGCCCATCGCTACTTTTATTTTTGGCATTCTCCTTCCGATATACGTTATTTTCTTTTTTGCCATCCTTTTTCTGCTTCACGTTATGAACTCTCCCCCCACCCTCCAAGCATTGAGCAACATTTACGAAGCCTGTGTAAAGGAAACGTTAATTCATATATATTTTTTTTTATTAAAAAAAAGATTAAACGCCCCTTCCACCTATCTCCCCAATCGCCTCCCACAAAATTGCTTGCCAGCTTCCACCACCCCTCCCAGGCTCTCTGTGTCGAGATGATCTTTGGAGCTTGGTGGACGTGCAACTGTCAGACGGCAGACCAGGAGGCACGACTTACCCATAGCCATCCCTGATGGCTACAAGATCACCCGGAAGGACCGCACCAACCAAACCGGAGGAGGCATCGCCATCGTCCACAGAAACACCATCCGAATCACGACCAACTCCGACGACACCCTCACCGCCGCCGAGCACCTTCACTTTCAGATACACACCGACCACAAGACCACCCTCAGAGGCCCTCTCATCTACAGACCCCCGGGACCACGCACACAATTCAGCGAAGCCATCGCAGACTTTGTCAGTCAGCACGCCCTAACCTCCTCAGACTACATCCTCCTAGGGGACCTCAACTTCCACCTGGAGAACAACAATGACGGCAACACCACCACCCTGCTGGACAACCTCGGACTCAAGCAACTGGTGAACACCCCCATCCACTACGCCGGCCACACGCTTGACCCCGTCTTCTCCTCCAGCGAGCACATCTCCTTCAGCCACTCCACCGCACTACACTGGACAGATCACAGCTGTGTCCACTTCACCTTCAGGAGTACCACGACCCACCACCACCCGCAACAGGTTCCCCGCAGAAGCTGGAGCAAGATCACTGCCGACCAACTCACCACCTCCCTCAGCCAGAACCCCCCCGCCAACACGACAGACCCCAACGAAGCAGCCCGCAACCTCACACAGTGGCTCACCAACTGCGCCGACGACCTCGCACCATTGAAGAACCCTCCCAGCAGACCCGGCAGCAAGAAAGCCTCGTGGTTCACCAACGACCTCAAATACTCTAAGAAAAACTGCCGCACCCTCGAGAAAACCTGGCACCACGACCAAACAACAGAAAACATGTCAGCCCTCAGGAACGCCACCCGCAAACACCACCAGCTGATCCGCACCACCAAAAGGACAACATTCAGAGAACGACTGGACAGCAACACCCACAACAGCAAAGAACTCTTCAGCATCGTTAAAGAGCTCTCCAACCCCAGCACCTGCAACAACGACATCACACCCTCGCAAGACCTCTGCGACTCACTCGCCTCATTCTTTCACCGCAAGATTGCCGACATACACAACAGCTTCGGCGCACAGACCACGCACCCAACCACCGAACCAACGACCCCCACCACCACCCTCTGCGCCTGGACCTTGGTCAGCACCGAAGACACCACATGCATGATGAACACCATCCACTCCGGCTCTCCAATCGACCCCTGTCCACACCACATCTTTAACAAAGCCGACTCCATCATCGCACACCAACTCCGGGACATCATTAACAGCTCCTTCGCATCCGCTACCTTCCCGGAGAGCTGGAAACATGCCGTGCTGAACGCCCTCCTGAAGAAACCCACCGGGGACCCCACGGACCTCAAGAACTTCCGCCCCATCTTGCTCCTCCCTTTTCCTACCTAAGTCATCGAGAAGACCGTCAACAAACAACTCTCCACCTTCCTCGAGAAAAACGGATCCCTCGACCCCTCGCAGTCCGGCTTCCGAGCAAACCACAGCACCGAGACCGCACTCATCGCAGCTACTGACGACATCAGGTCCCTGCTCGACAACGGGGAAACAGCTGCCCTCATCCTCCTGGACCTCTCAGCAGCCTTCGACACCGTATGCCACCGCACCCTGATGCAGCGCCTCAGCAACACTGGTATCCAAGGATCAGCCTTGGAGTGGATCATCTCGTTCCTCGCCGGAAGAACCCAAAGAGTCCGCCTCCCCCCGTTCCGCTCCGTGGCCACCAAAGTCATCTGCGGCGTTCCGCAAGGTTCCTCGCTCAGCCCAACCCTCTTCAACGTCTACATGAGCCCCCTCGCAGCCATCGCACGCCAACACAACCTCAACATCATCTCCTACGCTGACGACACCCAGCTGATCCTCTCCCTCACCAACGACCCCGCCACCGCCAGAACCAGCCTCCAGGAAGGAATGAAAGACGTTGCGGAATGGATGAAGCTCAGCCGTCTGAAACTGAACTCAGACAAGACAGAAGTCCTCATCCTGGGACCATCCCCCTCCGCCTGGGACGACTCCTGGTGGCCCCCGGCCCTGAGCACCGCCCCCAAGGCAACGGACCACGCACGCAACCTGGGCTTCATCCTGGACTCCTCCCTAACGATGACCAAGCAAGTCAACGCCGTCTCGTCATCCTGCTTCAACACCCTGCGCATGCTCCGAAAGATCTTCTGGTGGATCCCCACCGAAACCAGGAAGACATTCACTCAGGCCCTCGTCACCAGCCGTCTGAACTAAGGGAACACCCTCTACACTGGAACCACAGCCAAACTCCAGAAAAGACTCCAGCGCATACAGAACACCTCGGCACGACTCATACTGGACATCCCCCGTCACAGCCACATCTCTGCCCATCTGAAAGACCTGCACTGGCTTCCCGTCAGCAAGAGGATCACGTTCAGACTCCTCACCCACGCACACAAGGCTCTCCACGACACGGGCCCCAAATACCTCAACAGCCGCCTCACATTCTACACACCCACCCGCCAGCTCCGATCCGCCAGCCTCGCCCTCGCCTCCGTCCCACGTATTCGCAAAGCCACCGCTGGAGGAAGATCCTTCTCCTACCTGGCGGCCAAGACATGGAACTCCCTTCCCACCCACCTACGGCTGACCCAGGACCACCTCTCATTCAGGAAACAACTCAAGACCTGGCTGTTCGAGCAGTAGAGACTCTCCCCACCCCCTCCCCCCAGCGCCTTGAGACCCTAGCGGGTGAGTAGCGCGCTTTACAAATCTCATTGATTGATTGATTGATTGACTTCCCACTAATAGTTCGGCAAAATACATTACTCCAAACCCACTCATGCTGAGTTATGGTGGTGTTAAAAGGTGTGTCAGTGTGTCTGTTGTTTTCGTTCTTTGATTTGAAATTGGCACTGTTGCCTAGATTGCGCCCACCAGTTCATATTTCTGGCAACTGAGCAACATCAGAGCCGCCAGTTACAGCAGCTGCACCCTTACTCCCGGGAGCCGCAACCCCATTTTGCCAAGAACATACAGCTCTTTGAGACTAAGGGCAAAAAGCCCTAGTGCATGAATGACAAGAGGGGCATAAGTTAGCAAACACAACAGGCCCTGTTTTATAGCTGTGTTTCTGTATTTTACAAAGATAAGTACAACATTGCTTTGTTTTAAGAGTTTTAAATTTAAATGTCAGCTGGTTGCCATGTGGTTTCTTCTTCTTTTTAATGATCTGTGGTGTACAAAAATAACCATTATATTTCTCAAAAATCACAGGTGTGAGAAAATACGTTTTGTTTTCAACAAACATTTTAAGAAGATGGGTACATTGTGATCAATGAAGTTATTCATAAACAATATGCGCACTGAGTTGGCATGCACCAGCGTTTAGCCCGCAGAGTACTCTTTGTTCCTGATGTCAGTTTCCATTCTAGCAGCCATTTCCAACATCTAAACTTGCCAATCAATTTTCTCAATACAAGATGGACACTATTGACACATTTAATTATGCAATGGTGTACTAACTTAACATGGACGTGTGCGTTTATTTTAGACTATGGAAATGTCTGCAGACTTTGGAAATCTCAATATGTCATGTATCGCAAGGCTGCTTGTGTCTTCAATACAGAGCACGGCGCTGTTTTTTTGCTTGCTCCGTAGTTTAGCTCTTTCCAATTGGCAGAGGCTGTGTGTGCGTTTTTTCGTGCAACACATGATGTTTCTAATATTGTTTTTTTTTTCAAAGTGTTTTCCTGTGTGGTACTGTTGCCCTATTCCCTCACCTACTCCATGTTGCTCCCTCCCTTCCCAATCCGCCCCCTCCCTCCACACAATACAAAGCGCTTTGAGGATACTAGTTCTCATTTTTTACATATCATTCTCAGATTGGTACATTTAAAAAATAAAAAACATAATTTCAGAATGAGTGTGCATGTGTCATCATGCGGATGCCTCTAAAATAAAGTTGATTGGCGGACGAGTCACACTTAAAAAAAATGTTATAGAAAAATGCCCAACAGGTATCATTAAAAGGCAATTTCAACAATGTATGCAATTCGCATTACATGAATAAACAACAAGGAGTCTAAGTTTTTTTTGAAAAGGGGTATTATTCACCAATTGAAAAAAGAGAGGGGTCTTTCATATGGCAATACAGTTGGACAGCACTGTACAGAACAAATCATGTGACAACCCGGTGGCACTTGGTGAATAGTGATATATACAGTTGGTGATGGTGAAAGTGCAAGTGCTAAAGTGAGCAGCATGGTCGGCGCATAGTGACAAATTATCAAACAATAATGGCTCCAGAGGATCAAGTTGTAGTCACTTAGAACATGATTAAATGAATTTGAACAGGAGAACACAACGTAATATGCGCCATAAAATTATGCTGTGAAGTCGACGGCGTTTCGATCCCCGTGAGTCGGGATCGTCATCAGGACAGGGTTGTCGATGAAGACAGTGATAGTCACCCAAGCGGAGGCGCGTGGGTGGCTAGGGTCCAAGCGGTCGCTCAGGAGTCCGCGGCTGATCGTAGGTTTGGTTGAATCTGGTCAGCGGGGACGCTCCTGCATTTACTGCGAGCGAAACAATATCCTGAGAGCCCTAATCGCCCTCCGCCGCCCTGATTCATACAGGTGCCGCCCGTCCCCGCTGACCAGATTCAACCAAACCTACGATCAGCCGCGGACTCCTGAGCGACCTCTTGGACCCTAGCCACCCACGCGCCTCCGCTTGGGTGACTATCACTGTCTTCATCGACAACCCTGTCCTGATGACGATCCCGGCTCACGGGGATCGAAACGCCGTCGACTTCACAGCATAATTTTATGGCGCATATTACGTTGTGTTCTCCTGTTCAAATTCATTTAATCATGTTCTAAGTGACTACAACTTGATCCTCTGGAGCCATTATTGTTTGATAATTTGTCACTATGCGCCGACCATGCTGCTCACATTAGCACTTGCACTTTCACCATCACCAACTGTATATATCACTATTCACCAAGTGCCACCGGGTTGTCACATGATTTGTTCTGTACAGTGCTGTCCAACTGTATTGCCATGTGAAAGACCCTCTCTTTTTTCAATTGGTGAATAATACCCCTTTTCAAAAAAAACTTAGAGACTCCTTGTTGTTTATTCATGTAATGCGAATTGCATACATTGTTGAAATTGCCTTTTAATGATACCTGTTGGGAATTGTTTTTGTTTATACTACACACCCATCCCAACGTGGTCTATGGGTTTCCTCCTGTTGCTCTTACACATAGAAAAATGCTGCACATTGTCGGCAACTGACACTGTACAACATTGGCAAAAAATAATTGGTCAGTTCAAAAGGTCAGTAAAAATTTTTCCAGTGTGATTAATGTAGTACATTCCAGAGTTTTAACTTAAAATGACACTTTTACTAGATATAAAAAGCACTTGCAATGCTATCAGGCCCGGACTGGCCGTTGCGGGCACCGGGCAATCCCCCGGTCGGCCGCAAGGGTGGGGGCCAGTTTTGGGCCCTGGGGCCGTTTTTGTTACAGAGCCGGTTTTGCAGCTTAGCTGCAAAATCGGCCCTGTAACAAAATCGACCGAAAAGCGGCCCTGGCAAAGCGCTCGTTCCCCCGAGGGGGGTTGGCCGAGCACTTTGCCAGGGCCGGTTTTGGCTCCCAGTCCGGCCCTGAATGCTATAGGTCTTGCATTTGCGAGAGTTTGAGCTACTGGCATAGTAAATAACAATGCATTTTATTTATGTGTTTTGAAAACCTGCAAGCGGTAGGTAACCAAGTGCTTTGTTCTTATAGTCCTAGCTTACAAGAAGCATGGCTGCCAGTAAAAGAGGTGCAGTTACTGCCAGCCTTGCTTATTGCAAGCAACGACTATAAGTACAACGTGAGTGTTTATGCACCGGCTGCAGGTGTTCAAAACAAATAAATAAAATGATTTGTCATTTACCATGCCAATAGCCCAAACCTTCGCAAATGCAAGTTCTATTGCATTGCAAATGCTAGTCTGACATTCTCTTCCATAGATCTCTTTGTACTGGGTCCATAGGGAGGAAAGACACAGTCACAATGGGTGATCGATCTTTCCTGTTGGCTTGGTCATTCCCCTTCACTTCCATTCTCCTGAGGCCTTCAAGCTTCTCTCACAGCCTGATATTTTAATGGTGAGAGTTTTTAACAAGAATTGCACTCTTTGATAGAGAAAAAGGGGAAAATGGCTAGAAAATTTCAGTTAGTGGGAATAATCCTTTCGAAGAAGATAATAGCTATAAGGTGGCAAAGTGTGAGGCTGCCATAAGTAGATAAGGAAATACTCATGAAGCGGACACAGTGGCACAGAAAACTAGCAGACTTCATGACATAGGCTGAGCTGGCTAGGCTACTCAATGACCCTGCGGATGGTAGACCTTTATGAGTCTCTATTAATCAGTCCGGGGTGACTCAGGAATAGCGAAAGGGGTGGACTGAGATGAGATGGGATTTGTGGGGTTTAAGTTGTGGTGAGTTGTTTTAATTAATGGGAGTATGGATGAGGGCAGCATGATTTGTGTGATATAAAGAAATTATTTAAATCACAACAGCACTTCCCATTTATTGACTGCTAAAGAAATATTTAACATGTTGATAGGATGGAATACAGCTGTGACATAATGGGGGCAAGGGTGTGTCGGTAGATGGGTACAGTGTGCATTATTCCGTATTTGTTTGTGGTTAGCTGTGATTTGTTATGTAAAGACAGAGTTGCTATTACCATGTCCAATGGGTCAGATTTAATTGAACTAACATGGATATGTTATGTCATACATAATCTGAAAAGACTAAAGACTATTTTTTTTTTAAATAGTCCACCCATCGCTTGTCAATGCTAAACTTTACACTTTTCTTTATCAGTATGCCAACTCCCAATGAACTTCTAATTAAAACAAAGATCACAAAGTGTATGTAGTGATAACAGTCTATGAATTGACATTCATTGGCTAGGAAATGTGCTTTATTAATGAGCAGCAGATAATTTTCATCATCAAGACCAATTGCATGAGAATTCTTGTTCTGACTTTATTACTGATGTCTTTAAAGTTCCAAGTCATATGTTTTTTAGGGTCCAACCTCAATAAGCGAAAACCACCTGGTTTAGTATAACCATATAAAGGCATATACCATCAAGGTTAACCCCCATAACAATTGCATGCTTTCGTACCCGGCTAATGGAAAATACTAATAGTGTTAACTTCTCAGAGTAGGTTAGAGTCTCTGGCCATCAGTGGTTTTTTGGCCGATTTAGAGGCTTTGCAGTTGACCCAGCTTATTTCTCAGCCTACACACGTGGCCGGCCACACCCTTGATCCGTTTTTTACCACTCTCTCTGATGTTCGGATTGTGGCGGTTGATCCTGTGATATGGTCTGACCACTATCTGGTGTCTGCTTGGCTTCCCCTCCCTGCTAATCCTACTATACCGCCTCCTTTGCGGATACCCCGGCGTCACTGGAACAAACTTAGGTTAGAGGACCTTCACCGTATTTTGGGTGCTGAGCCATTAGGTCCCCTGCTGAATGCCACCTCGGGCTATGACCGGTTCTGTAACTGGATTACCAGGGCGCTGGACGCCCTGGTACCCATCATCTCCAGCAAATCCAGTCCTCGGCAGGCTAGCCCTTGGTATGACAGCGCGCTGCGTGCAATGAAGTCCTCTTGCAGACGGGCGGAAAGGGTGTGGCGTAAGTCGTACGATGCCGACAAGAAATCCATCTACCTGGCCTTAGTTAAGCTTTACCATCGAGCTATATGCAGGGCCCGGGCGGCGTTTTACGCAGCCGAATTTCGAAATAGCCTTAACCCGACTAAAACCATCTTTAAGACCATAAAAGACTTAATGGCAAAGAGAGTTCCCCCACAGTTGGACAGTTCCACTGCCCACTGTGAAGCCCTAGCCACCTTCTTTTTGGATAAAGTCAGGAAGATCTATCTGGCGTTTCCAAGCACATTGTCTCCTGTGATTCCCTGGAGCGGCTCTAGCAGCTGTCCATCGCTGCACTCCCTTCCTACCATCTCCAATGAGGAGTTCGCAAAGTGGGCCCTGCGAGTCAAGTCTGGATCGCCTGCAGACCCGGTAAGATCTGCTCTCTTCAGGGACGTTGCTTTTCAGGGCCGCACAGCAGTGTGCTCCCTGATTAACCTCTCCCTAACCTCTGGCCTGGTCCCTGCCAAATGGAAGCAAGCGGTGGTTTCCCCGATCCTAAAAAAACCATCTTTGGATCCATCGAGACCTGAAAACTACCGCCCTATATCTTTGCTCCCTTGGCCGGCCAAGGTTATGGAGGCCCATGTAAATCGGGCCCTCACGGAGCATATGACCCTTGTGAATGTCCTGGATCCCACGCAGAATGGGTTTCGTGCTGGCCACAGCACCGAGACGGCCCTTCTGGCAATGGTTGAGCATTTGCGAAGTGTGCTCGATGCAGGTCAAACGGCAGCGCTTATTTTACTAGACCTGAGCGCTGCCTTTGACACTGTCTCCCATCGCATCTTGCTACACCGCCTGCAGGACATTGGCATTTGTGGTTCAGCTCTGCAGTGGTTCCGCTCCTTCCTCAGTGATCGCTCCTTCTGCGTTGCCACCCCTCCTTTTCAGTCCAAGTACCATCCTTTGGACCTGGGGGTCCCTCAGGGCTCCTCGCTGAGTCCCACGCTTTTTAATCTGTACGTGCAGCCGCTGGCTGAGGTCGTCAGGCAATGGGGCCTTACCATGGTCTCCTATGCTGACGACACTCAGTTGGCGGTTACGATCAGCGGGGATGCCAAGCAGGATGCCCTCAGGTTCCGAAGTGGACTGAGAGAGGTGGCCAGCTGGATGAATAACAACTGTCTCCAGCTGAACGCGTCAAAAACAGAGGTGATGATCGTTGGAAGGGAAGCGGACCACTGGGGGGACGAATGGTGGCCTCCAGAGCTGGGATCAGCGCCGGCCCCTGTCCTGGAACTCAGGAATCTCGGAGTATGGCTTGACCACACGCTAAGCTTTGTGACTCATACAAAGAGAGTGGCGGCCTGCTGTTTTGGAGTACTACGCGGGCTAAGACCCCTGCTGCGATTCTTCGATGCTCCTACAAGACAGCTGGTCATTCAAGCAATGATCATCTCGCGGTTGGATTACGCCAGTTCTCTCCTTTTAGGAGCGAACCAAGCCGAGATTCTCCGTTTACAACGAGTCCAGAACGCGGCGGCTAGGGCGGTGGTTGGTCTGCCTCGAACCTGCCCCACCTCTAACACCCTGCGGTCCTTGCACTGGCTCCCGATATGCAAGCGTATCCAATTCAAGGCTCTCTGCCTGGTTTTTAAAATTCTGAGAGAGTTGGCACCCGGAATACTGAATACACTGATCTCTCCCTATGTTCCTACCCGCTCACTACGATCCCTTGGACAGTCCTTGGTGGTCGTCCCCCGCTTCAGACTTAGTCGGATGGGGGGTCGCTCCTTCCGCGTGAAAGCCGCAACCCTCTGGAATGCGCTCCCCTTGGAAATCCGCCTTTCGAATGACCTAATGTCTTTCCGTAGGGCCCTGAAAACCTTCCTGTTTTAATTGTTTCTAGCTTTTACTGTTTGCTTTTTGTTACCGGACCTAGTGTTGTGTTGTGTTTACCTTTCCCTGCGCCAGGACGCTCCTTTGCTGGAGCAGCTGTGCGCATTAAAATGCAACTAACATAACATAACAACAGAGTAACTGACTTATGGGAACTATAGTGGAAATGAATATGCCATCTGGACTAAATTTCACATTTTCCCACCTTAACCTGCATACAACACATAATTTCTGATATTCTGGACACATACAGTCTATAAATTATAAATAAATGTGAAAATATTGATTTTTCAACATAGGTGTAAATAAAACCAACAATTTTTTTAGATTACCTGATTTTTGCGGTGTTAACCCAGGCATACAAGGGTATAGTGAAGGCTCTCCGTTCTTGACTCCGCACAATTTCAGGTAGAATGTAGTCAATCGTAAGAGCATCATATTTGATTCGACATCTTGCAAGAGCAGCTGCCAATTTTGTTTTATAGCTATGAATATAAAGATTGTTTTTCGGTCACTTAAAGTCCTTGCATTATACATTAAGGAATGCCTCTATGCATTTGATCAGCACTGCAAAATAAATGTGTTTTGTAACAAAGCTTATTAACGAGTATTAATTTTTTAATGATAACACATAGCAACTTTTAAACCTCCCTTACTGTCTACTTTTTATTTCCCCCTTATGCCCTACAAAATTAATAGGAAAAGGCATAATTCACAAATCCTAACGGTTTAAAATAGGAATGTTGGCCTTCTAGGCTTGCTTATACATTTGGAGGAAAAATCGGACTTTTTAAGGATTCGCATACGATTGGTATGCAGCCTAAACAGTGCAAAAGCCTCCGTACCACACGTCCAGTGGTCTCGAAACATCACATCCATCTTGTATTTTAAAAATAAGCATAATGTGCGAGACAGAGGTTACGGGACAAACCTTCCCTGCTCCGTTTTAGACATGTAAAAAACTGTAGCTCAAACTAAGACATGTATGGTACCTACTGCAACATAAGTAAATATATAAATAAATTATTAAGGCAAGCCACAGAAGCCAAACACAGCCTCTTTTCCAGGATGCATTGAATTCATGAGTTCCCTGTTGGGAATATTCCTAGAACCTAAATGATTCCAGGTGTACCCTAGAAAATCTATAACTAGAATATTTCAATGTGTAACATTCGTTCATGTGAAATTTCCAGCAGATGGATACTTCTGCATGTGTAAATGTGAAGCATATGTAAGTATGCACATATACATGTTTTACTCTGTGAAGAACAATTATTCCCTGGGAAGAAACTCCCCTCAAGTTTCATGCTAGATAAGAGGGTGTAACATTCACATTCCCATCTTGGAAACACTATGTGTATTTCCATTCAATTCTTTATAAAAATTCACAACTTTACGTCGCCATTCAATAAAATATTAAAACAAATATCCACTTACTAGATCATATATAACACTATTTATTTTCCTAATTCATCTATTTTTCTCCATATCATACTATATTAATAGATCTCGTTCAAGACCGGTCCCAATCCACACATTTCTGGATCATTACTACATTGGGATCCCAGCACTGGTTTTGTTAGGTTTACACAGTTGAGAAGTAGGTTATAGGCTACCCCTTCGATACATTTTACTGCTGAGGCCAGATCCTCTATATGATGCAGAAATAGTGCAACCAGTTGATGTACCGTAGCTATACACAACCCTAACTATAATTATTCCAAATTGGGCTCGAAGGATAATAAAAATGATAAGATTCTTTATATTGATGGATAGCCCTGTAATGTCAATCACTGTTGAAATAATACTAATGCTAGAGATCTGTCAATTATGGAACTGCTGGGAAAGTGATAAATGTGATGTTACAGATGTATTAATCCTGACTGCTGCATATGATAAATGCCAATCAAAATTTGTTTAAAAAAATGATACTATATTAATATGAACATTTGCAAAATAAAAAAAACGATTTAGTTACTGGGTAACAACATAAGCTTATCAATATCATTGTAGTCACTGTGCGAATAGACTAAGGGCCAGATGTAGGTCGCCAAATACCGGTCGGCCGTTACCAACCGGTATTTGGAATTTGATATGTAGGTGCCTGAATTGTACCGATATGGTAAATTTACCGATTCGGTAAAATACCGAATCGGTAAAGTTACCGAATCGGTAAATCCAGATGTAGGTGGCACTTTAAACAGTGCCACAGGCCATTACCGATTCATAATTTACCACCAAATTATATTTGGTGGTAAATTATGAATTTCTGTGTACATGCCCTAAGGGCATGTATGTGTGTCACATTGCACACAAGCCAGAATCTGGGGTGCAACAGGGTGTCAAAGTGACACCCTGTCCCCCTTGTAAAATCGGTAATTTTACCGAATGGGTATTTACCGATTCGGTAATTGCCATGGATTCCAATGGGCCTCAAGGCCCATAGGAATCAATGGCAATTACCAAATCTGTAAATAATTAATTACCGATTCAGTAATTCAATCGGTAAAAATACCTACATCCCGATTGCCAGTTCTTAAATACCGAATCGGTATTTAAGAATCGGTAATCTGGCATTACCTACATCTGGCCCTGTGTCTTTTCCGTACAAACAGAGCAGAGGCATGATTACCATTAAGTGTGAAGGAAGAATACGATGTGATTATGATGTAGATGCACAAAGAAAGAGAAAGTGCTTGTTCTTGAGACTTTTTTTTAACTCAATATCTTTTTTATTAAATGTTCACAAAGTAATACAACAACATATCAAACGAATACAAAGAGCGGATGTCGTGGCCAGGGTTAAAAGTAAAAGTAAAGTCCACATTTGTAAAGCTCACAATCACCCGTAAGGGTCTCTAGGCGCTGGGGGCCGTCGGGAAGATTAAGCGAGCTATTGCCCAGAGTCACATGGTGCTGGGCTAACCTGCCGCCGGAGCCGGGGATCGAACCGTGGTCCCCAGATTCCAGCGTCAGTCACCCTGGCCGCGGCGCCACACCTCTTCGGGTTGGCAAGTCATGCAGAATATAAACAATAGCACAAGAGAAAAATGGTAGTGAGGTCCATGGAATGAGTAAAGGTTATGTGCAGCAGCGATCAATGCCAAAGGATGTTATTCGTTATCATTAGGCATGTCATGAGATGGAGTGAGGCGATGCCAAGCTGCTACTGCTCCATCCATATAGGAGGGGGAAGAAGGGCTGGTGTATTTTTACCCTGGGCCTACGCAAAAAGGCGGGGATCCCACTGGGAAAAAGGAGAAGAGAGTGGGAGGGGTCCTATGCCATTATTCCCTGGGGAGAAAAAAGGGGGTCCAGTTTGGACAACGTAGGAAGATTTAAAGGGAAAAGGGGAAGAGGGCGACAAAACTTGTTCAGTAGGTCTCCATCAGGATGCAGGGAAGGCTGTGTTGGTGGATGGATAAGGAAGGCAGCATGAGGGGAGGTCTGCCCTAGAGGCAATAGCACTCTCCTCGGTTTGGATCAACAGTAAGGGCAGGTGTGTAGCAACACCTTTCCCTATTGCCTAGTCAAACAGGTGAAGGGCAAGGGGATTGGATGGCTGAATGCTTAGGTATTCTAGCAAACGCATATAAGTGCTAAGGGGCTGCCAGAGGCTTATTAATTCTTTGTCTGAGCAGGATCTCTTGGGCGAGCAGCGGGGAACTTCCAGCCTAGCGCTACAAGCTGCTTCCCTGCACCTGAGATATCTTGTGTCAGGCACCAGTCCACGTGTCATTGCTTCAAGAGCCATTATACGCAGGCCTAGAATAACCGTGCAGTAGTCTGCCGTAATTGGGTAGCCCAGAGTGCTTTTTATGTGGCTCAGGATTTCTCTCCAAAACAGTGCAATGGGTGGGCATGTCCACCATATGAGTTGGCTTCCAATGTATTGGGAGGGTGTAGTGCCTAATGACACAATTGGGAATATTGGTGTCTTGAGGAGTTAGGGAGTTGGAATTCAGTTTTACATTGCTCAAAGGATTTAACAGCTGTCCCCTGAAAGAGGTCTTGCAATATTCTGCATTTGCCATTGACCCAGGCCGGGAATGAGTCCCGGGGGAGCGCAGGTATAAAGTAGGGTTTGCACTCAATGTGGGTGTTTGGGAAGGGAACGTGATTAGGTCTCTTCTTATTACAAGGCTATCCCATATTTCCAAGACTGTTTGATTCAGGGTAGAGATGTAAGTGCTTCGGGCGTAGGTTTTTTGGAAGCCAAGCCAGATCCCATAGCAGTCTGCAGGCCACCGCCCTGTCTAAGTGTAGCCAGTGTTTCTTGCTTTCTCTAACTACCCATTGCAAGATGAAGCAGAGGTGAACAGCCCTGTAGAAGTCCTGCAGGTTAAGACATGCTAGGCAGCCTCGATTCATAGGGAGCATGAGTAAGGCATTGGATATGCAGTGTGTTTTCCCTTTCCAGATAAAAGAGCTTATGTCTCCTTGTATTTTTTAATGTCCGCTGCTGAAATAGGTGTGGGGTGGGACTGGAACAAGTAGAGGAGTCTGTTATGTTATGATGCATTTATAGTGCGCACAGATACTCAAGAGTGTCCCGGCACGGAGTGCTATTGTCGGAAGCAGAGGAGGCTATGCATACCTAGGCTTAATCAAAGACAGGGTTTTGAGATGCTTCTTGGGGAGACGCTTCGCATCGCCGTTGCTGTGCTGTGGAGGCTAACAGGCGTACTCCAAGGACCAGGACGCACTGGGGCACGCACCTGACATCACGCCCCTCCCCCTTGCAACCGGGGGCTTGTTAAACTCCTCGCGTCTTCCGCTCAGCGGAGACGCTTCGCATCGCCGTTGCTGTGCTGTGGGGGCTAACAGGCGGACTCCAAGGACCAGGACGCTCTGGGGCATGCACCTGACATCACACCGCTCCCCCTTGCAACCGGGGGCTTCTTAAACTCCTCGCGTTTGCATCGTCGTTGCTGTGCTGTGGGGGCTAACAGGCGGACTCCAAGGACCAGGACGCTCTGGGGCACGCACCTGACATCACGCCTCTCCCCCCCGTAACCGGAAGGTGTATAACGACCAGCCCCCCGCCACGCGGGACGCGCGCGGCCGGGCAAAGGGCGAGCTGTCGGTGGCCGTCAGGGGCCGAAGGAGGCCGGGCTGGGCCACCTCATTTGGCAGTCCAACGCTGATACTGATGGGACATTGAGCACAGTGGTAATCAATTATATTTTATAGTAATCATTCGGTCAGTATTCACTTTTTTCTGTTTTTTGTTTTTTTTTAACTGGGACAACTCTAATATAACGACCCTCAGTAGGTTTTTTTATGTACTTTTATTATTCACAAAAGTTTTAATTTAGCCATTTTATATATATCCACTAGTATCTGTATTATTGGTGAGTACCTTTATGACGAGAACAATGGGTAAGAGCAATTCACCCACCACTCGCCCTAACACACGCCAAAAGGCTGCTCTTACTACCCAACTTCCCAGTTTAACAGCAATTGAAAAAATGCTCCAAAAGACCATAGGGGTAGTAGCCACGGCCATAGAAAACACAGAAAGACGGCTCTCACTGACAACTGCCATACCCCACCCTACGCTAACTGCCACACCTCTTCCCACGACACCTGCAGATGTTTCCTTATTAACAGTCAATTCCCCTGACTCGCTGCTTGCGTCCTCCTTTGCGGAGCTTCCATGCGCACAGATCGAGATAGTAGTCAGTCCTCGCACCAATCCACTCTTCTACGTGGGTTCTCGGGTGGCCAACAAGATACCCAAACATTGCCCAAAAAAAGAAGAAGTCCAGACTACAAAAGAAAACTGCTAGGAGAGATACATCCGCTTCGGATGCTTATCAGGCTGACGCGGGGCCTCCTTTCCCCACCCTTGCTCCTCCGCTGTGGGCTACTCACTTAATAATTGACTTGCAAGAACATATGGAACAACTTGTTAAATCTCAGTTAAAAATCGTAATGAGTAAAATTGACAAAGTTGTTTCCATGTTAAATAACAAGAGCACTATAAACCCACAGCTATCCCCACCAACTAGGAATATCCCCCAGATTCCAGCTGTTGACAACACTAAACATCCTTCTCAAGGCCTAGGTCGAGGTGTAGAGCTGCGTCCAGATAATTGGGTGCAAGGGCCGGACCAACCGACATTGACCATCTGCCCCACTGTTTTCACTCCCCCTTGCCCCGTTATTCCACCAAGTAGACACACAAATAGTGTAAGTCCTGGCCCTAGTAAATCATTTCCAACCTCAGCAGGGTTCGATAAACAGATGTTAAATCAGGGGTTGGTAACACAGAAGCCTTCCACTACATCTTCCATTAAAGTCACCAGACAACCACTACCCAGTATCCAACTCCCACCTGAGGCCTCTCCGTATGTGGTGGTTTTAGCTGGAGTACCACAGCTGTCAGGAGAGCGAGGAGAAACGTTTCCCGAGTTAAAAAATAAGATCATATTCTGGTTGAATAAATGTAGACCACAATCGAACTCAGGTCAAGGGGAAATCCTATTTGCCAGAAGAGTTAATTGGATTGGGAGTAAACCTAAGGACAGGGGAGGGGACTGTGTGATCATCAATTTTTGAGATCCTTGTGTGGTCAACCACATCCTGGATTGGGTTGGCCCCCGACAACAGGGCCCTATCATTCCCCTTCCCCTAGGGTATTTCTATCCACAGGCAAGGTTCCCCGGGGTATACGGCTTATCGTCGGTTCATAAGAGTGGTGAGACATCGGAATACAATATCCCGGTGGAGAACAGATTCAGTCCACTGAATAATGTAGACTGACTAACTTTCCTACCCTGGCACTCGGATATAGACTCTAATCCAGTTGGGTGGCAGGTGGCATTAGAAGGTGTGAGGCAAGCTGGGGAGCATCTCGAGATCGTCGGTGGGGCCCCTCAGGCGGACTCATGGATGCTCCTACCCACTGTAAATTCTAAGCTGCGCCCTCAAGGGGAGGGGTCCGGGATGGATAATAGAGAAGGTATCCCCTGTATTAGTAGTTCACCACTGATTATAGTTGATCCTGTAAGGCAACACCCTTGTATTTCACTAATAGGGTCTTGGAATGTAGCAGGGCTGAGTGCTAAGTTATCAGACCCAGAATGGGGGGAACTGGTGGATCGCTATGATGTGTGTCTGTTCCAAGAGACCTGGATGACTATTGCCCCCTCTAGGGTGGGTTTTGCAACCTATCATTTACCAGCTCTACAGGGTGCAAGGGGTAGGCCATCAGGGGGACTGTGTATATGGGTGGCCACTCACTTGGGGTGTTCTGTGAAAGCGATTGATTTGCCTTCCCCGGATATCCTGGGCATTGCCCTTAAATTACTAGACGGCACGTCAATGGCGATATTTAACATCTATCAGCGCCCTTGTTCTCTATCGAAGCGGTCGCCTCTGATTGACGCCCTTGATGAACTTCCGTCAGTACACTCCTCTCTCAAATATAAAATACTGGGAGGTGACTTTAATTGCCATTTCGAACCTTTGGCAGGTATACCGTCTGTGACCGCAGAGGAGGATGCTATCTGGCATATTCAGGAGTGTTCTGTATACCCAGTTAAGCGTCTGACCCCACTGGCATTACAGATTAACAAGCTTCTAGTCTCTCACTCTCTTAGAGCCTGTAATGGCAGGATTGCTCCCGATGTTCCTGGGAAGTTCACCTTTAATAGACTGGGGAAAACCACAACCATTGATTACATCATGGTTAATGTCGAATTTTGGTTACAAATTAAGTCATTTAGTGTAATCGATAGGGTGGACAGCGATCACAATCTCCCAACCCTGGAACTAAATTTCGCATTGGGTAGTCAATCGGGAGCGAGGGAGTGTGATTTACAGAGTAACCCTAACTTAATTGCAGCGACAGGAGGCAGACGTATTAAGTGGGCCAAGTTTGTGCTAGCGCCGGATAAAATAGCGGAGCTCTATCAACAAGTTGCCTCCTCCTTAGCTGAGGCTTTTAATCTTCCGGCCATAAATGAGCCTTCTAATTTTCGGGCGCATGAGCTTATCCACAACAACTTAATCACCTCCCTAGCAGACTACTTTTACACACCAGCCAATGGGAGGGCACGGTTTAAAATGCAGGAGCAGTGGTTCAATAAATCCTGTAGGGAGGCGAAATGCGGCTCAGTCGAGAGCTTAAGAGGGGCCAGACTCAATTATAAAAGGATTATTGCAGAGTCTAAGTCGGACTGGTAGGCCCGTAGATGGGAAGACATCAAGGACGCTCTGGATACACACAATTATAGGGCATTTTGGAACCTGGACAGATCTGGCTCGTGCTATAACACCAAATCTGAGTGAAGAGGTATGGATAGCGCATCTCAAGCACCTTTTCGCTCATACTAGTACTCTGCCTCCAGCAGTTTCCTTGAACCCGGATTACTATCCAGTTAATCTGAGGGAAACTCAGGAGGCCCTCAAAAATTTGGCGAGTGAAAAGGCCCCGGGTTTGGATCGTATACCGGGCGATCTGTTTCTGAGCGAACAAAAGGTTTGGGTCCCCTATCTCTGTCTTTATTTCAACGCCATCCTTTGTGGTATGGAAATTCCTCCAACTTGGTTGGGGGCTGAGATTATCCCCATCCACAAAAAGGCCTCCCCACTGGACCCGGTCAACTACCGCCCCATTAGTCTCATAGACGTCTTGCAGAAATTAATGGCCCGGATTTTACTATCTAGGTTGCAATGTTGGATGGACGAACATCACATCCTGACACCCCTACAAGCGGGCTTTCGTGCCAAAGTTTCCACCATCGACCAACTGTTTAGACTACAGATGGTCTACTGGAAGACGGTGACTATGGGGTCTGGTACTCTGTATTTGACCTTTGTAGATCTTCGATCTGCGTTTGACTTGGTCCAGAGGGAGCAGCTATGGGCGGTTTTGTTGGAGATTGGAGTCCCAGCGTACCTGTGCCATCTATTCAAACGGTTACACCAGGGAACGTTTGCAAGAGTTAGGTATGGGAGGATCGGTGGAAAGGGGTGTGAGGCAGGGGTGCGTTAGCCCCCACGCTTTTCTCTCTATTTCTAAATGGTCTGATTAAACATCTTTTGGGCGCGAGGGATTTAGACTCCCCAAGTTTGGCAGCTCGCAAAATCCCAGCCCTGATGTTCGCTGATGACACCCTTTTATTATCTAAATCCCCAGGGGGCATACAGTGAACTCTAGAGGCTTTCTGTGCATTTTGCAGACTAAGAAATTTGGAAATAAATCTCTCCAAAACCAAATTTATGTTTTTTAATTCTAAATTTCCTAACTGCCCCCTCCCTAACATGGATGGCACGGTGCTCGAAAGAGTTTCCACTTTCGAGTATCTAGGGGTAACCTTGAATGACAAGATGGAATGGGGGACCCATATAGCCAAGGCAAACAAGAAGTTGGCTCAAGCCGTTGGAGGCATTTTAAAGGTACACAATGAGTGCTCATCTAAAATCGTGGAACCGCCACTAGAAATTTATAAAGGTCAGGCGAGAGGCGGAGCGCTCTATGGAGTAGAGTTATGGGGTCATGCTAACACCTCTTCATTCTCTACTACTGAGAATAACTTCATTAGAAGACTATTGAGACTCCCACAGAGTATACCATTGATCCCGCTACGCCTTGACCTGGGCCTGGCCCCCTTACTGGAAGTCATCCCTAATCATCCTCTTTTATATTGGAGGAGACTATGGTCTACACCCGAGCTTATTAGTTATCGGGAGGAACTTAGTCACCTATTGACGTGGAGGGGTGTGGGGAAAATCCCCTGGCTAAAGCACGTGAAACAGCTTTGCCAGGCCTTGGGGATGGGTGACCTGTGGACTTCCCCGGAACCCGCGTGTGCCCTGTCCCCTAGGAGAACACTCGTTAAAGAGCTCAACCAATTCCGAATTGACCAGATGATATGTAAACCATCATTGGGTAAGTTGACCAGTTGTTTTCTTGAGGTTACGGATCAGTATCACTTTGAGAGATTCCTGGACGACATTCAACCACCATTGGCAAAGAAATTATACGTCCAATTTAGACATGGGTCTCTCCCAGTGAGGGCTGTAACAAGCAATTGGTCAGTGGCCCAACAAGCACTTAGCCTATGCCCGGGGTGCGAACATGCTGAAGAGACAGATCTGCACGTCCTGCTCTTTTGCTCTTTGTACTCCAAAGCTAGGGCCAAATAGATCTTATCAATATGTAAGTCCAGGGGCTTTAGGGATTATAGGGATGTGTACCGATTGCTAAAATATGATTCTTCTCCTCTGACCGTGTTTGCGTCTTCAAGATTTTTATTTTCTATGTGGTGTACTAGAGGAGCAAAAATTAAAATGTTAACCGCCCCAAATGTTCCAACATCACTCTGCACTTACTAGGGTTTTTTGTAACTTAAATCATGTCTGGCTGCTTTTAATCTTATCTGCTAGTTTTTAAATGTTTTAAATGCTATATATATATTGTTTTGGTATAATGAAAATTGCGTAAATTATGTATATCTTGTATTGTTGCCTACTGCTGGTCAAAATGCTGCCCTATGTAATTTTGTACTTCTGGTTTTATGGATATCAACCGATAATAAAGTTTTCTGACTGACTGACTGGCTTCTTGAACAGCCTAGTATCTTGGATGTTGCGCAGTTCCAGCGGAAGAGAATTCCAAGCTTCAGCTGCCTTAAAAGGTAGGAAGCTGCCCCCCATACCAGTAAGGTGGAAGCGGGGGATGACAGCCAGACGCTGCGCAGCGGAACGCAGGCGCCTTCGAGGAACATAGAAGGCGAAGCGTCTCCTAAGGTAAAGTAGCCCCAATCCGTGTAGAGCTCCATGCGCCAAAGTAAGGGCTTTAAACTGGACACGGCAGGCCACGGGAAGCCAGTGGAGATCCTGTATGTGTTGATTAATGTTTGGTATTCCTGGGATACAGAGCAGAACCCTAGCAGCCGCATTCTGTATTGTTTGCAATTTTGTTATATGGTAGCCAGGCAAGCCAATGTACAAAGCATTGGCATAGTCAAAGCGTGACAGGATTAGAGCACTAGTCACCATTTCCTTAGCTGATCGAGGTAACAGGGGAAATAACTTTCTGAGTGATTTCACCATGCCAAAGCACACTCCCGCAAGTTTCTTTATCTTCATGGAGAACCTGAGGTCTTCACTGAACCTGTTAAGACACTCAACTGAAAGCCGTAACGACGAACACGGACTACGAACCACAAGTTCCATGAGGCCATCCGAGTCGAACTACAATACCCAGAGGACCTAGCGCAGAACACTCGCGGAGGGCGTCACCATAAAGGCAGTCGGGACGCCAGCAGTCAGCGTCGGATATTTTGATTCCTTGCAACGAGACCGCAACGCCGACGCTTCGGAGAAGGTGAGCCCCGTGATTCCTTGAGTTGTCTACGCGAGCGCGAGACGCTGGTGCGGGGAAAGGAGAGCTTGCGAGCAACTCGTCCCTGTCAGCAACGGGGGTTCGTGTTCCGCCACAGTCGTTAACCTGTCAGTCCCCGCTCGAGGGTTATCGAGCGGTTGAGACTTAACCCTTCCATAGACATTGTCAGTCCCCGCTCGAGGGTATTCGAGCGGTTGAGACTTAACCCTTCCATAGACCTTGTCAGTCCCCGCTCGAGGGTTCTCGAACGGTTGAGACTTATCCCTTCATAGACTCTGCCAGTCCCCGCTCGAGGGTTATCGAGTGGAAGGAACTGTCCTGGCTTTACGTTATCCTTTATATCGTTTTGCCCTCCGTTGGAGCGTGTCAGGATTGACACGAGTGCGGAGGACAACACTATTCCACCAATTGCGGCCTATCCCCGCTCGAGGGTTATCGAGCGCGTGGGACCCAGTCCACGACTGCCTTTGCCAGTCCCCGCTCGAGGGTTATCGAGCGTAAGGAACTCTTCTGGCTTTTTCGTTATCCTTTATTTCGTTTTGCCCTCCGTTGGAGCGTGTCAGGTCGGACACGAGTGCGGAGGACGACAACAACCATCTTGTGTATATACTCGAGTGGCTTTGTCGGCCATTACTTAGCACGGTGTCCTCTGTTGGGGAGTGCCAGGACTGGCATTCGTGCAGAGGACGGTTGGAACATCTGCCGTACCCTTAAGCACTATACCTATAATAAATAGCTGATCGCTTACCCCGCTTTGTCTGTTCTCAGTTCTTGATCTGTGGGTGCCAGAGGGTGTGAGGTTACCCGATCCCGAGGCCATCAGGATTACAGAACCAGACCCCCAAGTTCTTAGTAGGGATGCCGACAGAATTTGGCGGGGGGTATTAAGTGGGTCAAAGAGTCTCTCTAAAATGCGGGGGAAAGGATCTGTACAGAAGTACCTCCGTCTTGTCCTCGTTGCACTTCAGCTGTGCCAGTGCATGCCATTTAAAAACATCAGAGAGACAACTTTGCCTGGGGACAGGTAATTTTTCTTCCAGGTGAAGAGGAGCTGGGTATCATCAGCATAGGCAATAATCTTGGCTCACAGCTCCTCTGCTAAGTAAATCAGGGGGCGTAACATAAATATTAAAAAGCAGGGGGCTCAGAGTGGAGCCCTGCGGAACTCCCGTAGTCACCTTTCTAGGGGCCGAGAAGAACAGAGGCTGCCATACCTGCTATGGTTCTGTCCTCTAAGAAGGATTTGAGCCAGTCCAAGGCCCGTCCAGAAACCCGAATACTTGAGAGGCGAGCAAGCAGTTGATGGTGGGGTACCGTGTCAAAGGCGGTAGAGAGGTCCAATAAAATCAGAGCCGCTCTGACACTTGCATCCAAGCATTCCCTTATTGCCTCAGACATTTTGACTAGAGCCGTCTCTGTACTATAGGATGTCCTGAATCCTGATGGAGCTGGATGGAGGGCGCCAGATGCCTCAACAAAGGTGGATAACTGTTTAAAAACTGCTTTCTCACACACCTTCGCCACGGCCGGATGGAAAGATATAGGTCTATAGCTAGCAAGTGTGGCGGGGTCTAGAGAGGACTTTTTTAATAGCTGTAGTAGTTTAGCCTGCTTCCAGTTCAGAGGAACTTTGGCAGTCTGGAGCGATGGATTTATGATGTTATTAACCTAAGGGTTGACTACCTCCACTGCCCTTGTAAGCAGCCTAGCCTGGCCCGGGTGAGTCAGCGAGCCAGATTTAAGCGATTTAAGAATGGACAGTGTGTCAAGCGGGGCAAAGGGTGAGAACCCCGTCAGGGGGGAAACTGGCGGATGGAAACAGAAATGGTCGAACTGGCCAAGTCCCGGGGGAACTTGTCCCCAAACTGTCCTGGATTGCATCAATCCAATATCAATAAAAAAGCGTGATAGCTTCTCACACCATTCGGTGGAGGCAGAAAGGGAAGTACGATCCGCGCTGGGCATTAAAAAACTCTGGACAATGGCAACATTTTCCTTAGAGTTATTTCTGGTCTTGGCAATACGTTCCGCATAGAAGCAACTTTTAGCCTCTGTAATAGCAGCATAATATACCCTCTGGGCCTTCCTTAGTACTGTTTTAGCCAAGGGGCAATATGCCTGTCTCCAACTGCGTTCCAATATGTTACAAGACTGTTTTAATTCCTTAAGCTTGCTGGAATACCAGGGTTTTGAAGAGGCGTTTCTAGCTCGTCTGTTCCAATTGGGCGGGTTAGGAATTCAATTGCCTGGGAGATCCAGTGAGTAAGGCTCACCAGCGCACTATTCAGGTTAGTGGTGGGAGTAGGACGTGTGTCCAACAGTGCCTGGCAAAAGGTAGCCGAATCAATTCTTGTCAAGGGTCAGCCTTGAGGAAACTCCTTAGATAAGGGAGATAGCACAATGGTCCAAGAGAACTGTATCAAGAAATGATCAGACCAGGATACTTGAAGGGGTACCGTAATATATAAAGGGACATTTTAACATACTGGATCTAAAATGTGCCCCCCACTATGGGACGGTGAGTTAATCCATTGAGTAAGTTGCACCATGTTAAATGAATCATATAATTCCCTGGTATTGCTAGCCTCCACACAGTCCAAATGGATATTAAAATCTCCAAGAAGCAGAAAGTTTGAAAAGCAAAGGGCCCTCGGGACAATTACCTCATCTAGGGCTTTCAAAAAGGCTCCTGAGGGGCCGGGCGGTCAGTACACCCGTGTGCCGCCCAGTGTAAAGTGCGGGATATGGTCTGGGAGGGATATTCATTTTGATTATGTTGATGTGACCCAATCAGGAAATGTGGAGTGATTGACTTTTCCGGAGATCCTCTAGGACCTCCATAGTGCGGCCATTTCGCCTGCGGCCACTTGTAAAGGGTATTAGTGATAGTGAGGCTGAGATACTGGACAGAGTGCAGCGACCAATGGAATGGGGCTAGTGGCTGCAATTAAGGGGGGTGGAGCTGTGGAATGGTAAGACTGAGCACCTGTGATTTGGCCATGTTGACTCTGCACCCAGATACTGCCTCAAATGCTTAAAGGGCTTGGACCACTGCTGGAAGGGAGGACTCCAGCTCAGTTAGGGCGAGGAGCGGGTCATTGGCAAATAACAGAACTTTTCTGTCCTGTTCCAAAAGGCGATGCGCATAATGGTCCAGTTTGCCGGAGTCGGATGGCTAGAGGCTCAACAGCTAGGGCAAACAGCCAGGGGGATAGAGGACAGCCCTGTCAAGTGCCTCAGGAGATGAGGAAGGAGCAGGTTGACTGGCCATTGACCCGAATGGTCCATGAAGGAGCCACATGAGAGGCCGTTATTTGCTGGTCATGTTGAGGCATCATCCTATTTTGAGGACGACTCGATGGAAGTTCCAGCTCACCCTGTCAAAGGGCTTTTCGGCATCTAGTGACAGAAGGAGAGCTGGAATGTTATGCCTGTGGACCTTATCGACCTGGTGGGCAAGCTGCTTGAGGTTGTCAGGACCTTGCCTGCGTTTTATAAAGCTGACCTGGTCAGGCTCTATCAAGCTGAGCAGGAGTGCTTCAAGGCAGTTAACCAGCATTTTCGTGTACATTTTTGCATCAGTATTTAGAAAGGGTATTGGGCTGTAGGATGAGCAAAGAGTCAGGTATTCACAAGGCTTCGGGATCAGTATGATCTCAGCATTGGACATGGTCGGTGTGAGGCCAGTGACATGAGTGAACGAGTTGCAGAACTCAAGCAGATGGTCCTGCAGTTGCTGGGAAAAGACCATGTAGAAAGCGGGTGTGAGTTTGTCTGGCCCTGGCGTTTTCCCATTTGGGAGCTCTTTAGGAGTCGCATGGAGTTCCTCCATAGACAGGGGGTCGTTCAAATCGTGCACAATGCTGGGGGCTAGCGGCTGCCATGGGCAATCCTGGAGTTCTTCTCCCATTTTGGTGTATATGTGCTGGTAGTATGCCTGAAAGGCCTCTTTCTTATTAGGTTCCCTAACAGACCAGCCAGAGCCCTCTGCACGTATCTTGGACACATTGGATCGGGCGTGATAGTGCCGCAGTCGGCTCGCTAGAATAGTGCCCCCCCTTGTCATCCCTATCGTAGTATTTTTGTTTGAGTGCTAGAAGCTCATGCTCAGCTTTATTAGTCTGGTGTTGGAGACTGTTTTATATGGAATACTGAGATACTTATTGGTAGACTAATGTAGTCCTATTGGTCGGGTGTTTATGATTTTTGGGCTGTTGAGCAAATAAAATGAAGAAATGAAAGCGTAGTCAATGTTCTTAATAGATTTGAAACTTTCCTTTACAAAAGCTAAACATTTCCATTTTCTTAATGTGGTACCACTTATTGGGGGATCTAACATTGTGATATATGGTACCATAATTCCCACCATTCTACACGATTCACAAATCTCATGCCATAGAGATACATCAATTAGTACATTTTAATTTTTACAACTAAAGCAATTTGTTACGAGAGAGATTATCCATGTCCAGAAATAGCTGATTAAATAACGTCAGCTTCTTCACAACTGTTATGAAAGAAAATACATTAACCATGATTAAATTACTTTAAATTCATATTTAAGGGACAACCTGAGACGATATAACTGTTTATGTTCTTTTATGTCAACAACGTTACTGAATATGTATTTTTTTCTATTCGATCGTTATACCTACGAAGGAAAATCCTCTTTTACTCTTATGGCCTTATGACCAACAGTGGAGATACAAATACTTTAAATCATTCATCCTCTATGTTTCCTGTAGTATCAAAAACACATTGGGTTAACATGCATAACACTTGCAATTTATTACATACAAGGAAAGATGGGCTCGCCTTGGACAAGACTTTTGTTTCTGAATCTCTTGTTTTTTGGTTTATAATTGTAAAATGTTTTTCTAACTTTCCAATAAGAAAAAATATTTTGTTGATGTAAAGCTAAAAAAGCATGGCCAGTTGTGAATTTCGTTGCACCTACACTGTTCTAGTTGGTACAACCATACCTCCTATTAAGGTGTGATTTGTGGGGTGAAGCTTGACTTGAGGTAAAATTGTTGCATCTAGAGTGGCCTGCATGCCCACATGAAATGCCCCAGCTAATTCCTAAAAGATAGCGTAGGGGAATGGAAGGAAACTGATCCCTGCATAGGGTAAATTAATATTCACTAAACAGTATGCATTAGAGGATGAGGCGTTATGAAGCTCTCCTGAGCCGAAGCTGGTGTTAGCACTTCTTCCTGCTCTACACATTAGCCATATGAAAAGAGCAGACAAGAGCCAAGAATACAACTATTGACTAACCAAACAGCCAGTATGGAGGAGGCATGACTGGTGACTGGCAGCATTCCAAAGCATGTCAGCTCCTTTGAGTCTTCAAGAGTCAAAGTGGCACCTTGTCACTCACGGTGGAGGAGACAGCCACCAGAGGATTGAGGAGGCTGGAGAAGTGGCCTTGTTCTCACCAGTGTCCCATCAGCCAGAACACTGACCAGCGCAGCAGGCTAAGAGGCCTCCTTGGTCAGGCTGAGATAAAAGGAATGTGGAGCTATTCTAAGGACTAATGGATATGGGTTGGAAACTCCCTTGCCCTTCTAGGCAGTGAACTATGAAAGACCGAGTGGCAATAACAAGATGATCTAATGGAGTAGCGAGATGGCCTGTGATGCACTGAGGAGGACCCACTGAGAGCTGGCTGACCTCCTGTTTTGTTGTGAAGAATTACACTGCGAGACAGCTATCCGACACACACAAAATTGCACATGAGAGTTTGCCACCATTTATCAATTCACAGTTAGCTGAAAACATAAACAATAGTATGGCATGACCCAATACCCATCTGTCTAGATAAAATTGATGCAATATATGACAGAAAACGATTTTTGAGTTCCTCTTCCCTCAAGATCCAATCCTCTCCTGAATTGTACAAAAGAAGGCAACACATGAGCAAGAGCTTGGATGGCGAAAAGGCACCACATGGACCAATTCTAGTGAGAAGGAGATGGCTGGACAGCACATCAGTTAATGACCACTTCACCCTTCTGAAACCCATGAAGGCGAAAACGCTGCTTGGTGGGAGCTGACATGATCAAGTTACCCACGCTGTATGTGGGCTTGACTTGACCTGATGAGCAGTTTTGCGTTCAGATTGAAGGGTTAGCACCTGCAGTGTGGTACAGGAATTCACACAAGGTGATTTTAACTGAAGTGTCTGGACTAACCAGTTAGTTAGAAGTGAGTTGTTGCTGTAAAGGAGAAAGGACCAAGGAATGCGTCAATACCATGTATCAACCAACTGTATAAGTATGTGTTTCTTAGGGGGACAACACAAGCAGCAGATGGAGTCACCACATTGGCAGGGATGGCAGCAAATCAAATCGTTTGGAATCCTCTCTGAAAGACATACTCTTTTTAAAAAAAACATATTTTATTAGATTTTTGTGTTACATAGTGGCTGGAGCCAATAACAGAGGCAAGTAGAAATCTGCTACAGCAAGGTACCAATATAGCATGTGTCAACGTGAGCCTGAGAAAGACACAGACAAATAAAACTAGAACTGTAGCACAGGCAGTACACTTCGCTCCCCGACCTCGGTGAAGTTGTGAACATTCTCTTATGTGGCCAAGTCAGTTACCCAGAAGGGTCAATAACTGATGTGTACATTACTAGTTTATGATGGGTCTATCAGTTGTGTAGGGGGTAGGTCGATGCCTCTGTACGCTGCCCAGTGAGACCGGACCTTCCTATGTTTCTGTGGGTAACCTCTTGCCTTGAACATGGCTATTTCTGACCCCATACATCAGTCCATGCCACGCTTCAAAGCCCCAACTGATGGCGGTGAAGTCCCCTTCCAGACTTGAGCAATGTCTCTCTTGGCCAACGTGAGACCCACAAACAGGAGGTGCTGTTTATGATTACCCCCAATCCCCTCTGTGCTATGTAATAACATTTGTTTGGGCTCAGGGGGGAGGTGCAAGGATAACACCCTCTCCAGGCAAGTGGCAACCTTTCCCAAATTTGGCTGGTGAGCTCTGCAGCTTCACACAGTTTGGAAGAAGGTACCCTCCTCATCATCACATCTGAGGCAACTAGGGGACGGTATAACACCCCCAAACACCATACGCCGGAGCCGAGACCATGTGTAGTAAGTTCTATGTACATATTTGAATTTAATCAAATGATACTGCGTCGCAATGGCTGTGACCCGTGGACTTCCTAACGCTTCTGACCAGTCATGCCTCCCATGCCAGCGTTGCATTTAATGTTGTATGTTTTGGAGTACCTAAGGTTTGGAAGATATGGCGGATTTTGTGTGCCCCAAGGTCCCTCATCAGGAGGCGCCCCTCCAATGGATGGAACTCCGGAAACCCTTACAAAGAACGGATCATTGGGGTCAGTGCATGCCTAAGCTATAAATATCTGTAAAATTGGTTGTGGTGGAGGTGGTACTCCATTTGTAGCTGTAGAAAGGATTTAAGGACTGTGCCCTGCATTATGTCGCCCAGCGTCGAAATCCCAATTAGGTCCCACGTGCGGAAACCAGGCAATATGGCAACTGACCGGAGGTAAGTTCCCTGCCACAGTGGAGCCCTCTGCATCAGTTGCCTTCTCCATCCCATCTGTCTCACCATATGCCGCCAGATTTGTATAACCACTCTACACGCCAGGGGCGGATGATCTATGTTTAGTTGGCTATAATGGAGACCCAGGAGAGAGTCAGCACCCATTGCATGTCTCTCTATTATGAACACCGGGTCCGTTTGCGAGCTGTACTACCATTCATTTAAGTACAGGAGATGGGAGGCAGCATAATACCCATAAATGTCGGCAGCAGCAATGCCACCGCAATATGTCGATTTTGTGCAGGTTCGCAGTGCAACACTGACCACCCCGCTGTCCCATAGAAAGTGCTTAAGGAGCGTATTTACCTGTCGGAACCACAAGTGTGGGATCTCACAAGGGTAGTTCTGAATCCAGTATAATATGTGTGGCAGAGAAACCATTTTAAAAATGGTTGATCGTCCATACAGGAATAGGGGTAAGGGGGACCAAACCCTTGTTTCATCATGAATATGGGATAGCAATGGGTGAACGTTGTGAAACAATGATACTGGAAACCCTCTTTGATGTAGGATAATTGCGCACACCATCTTCCTCTCCCCTGGTCTCCGCAGACTGGGAACAGCACTGAGTTCAATGGATTGGAACCCAGACCTGATGTTTCCCCGAATACGCAGAGAATTTGTAGGATTCTTGGGCCAGAGAATCCTGGGTCTGGAAGGAAAAACAGCACGTCGTCTGCATATAGTGCAAATCTGTTTGATGCCTCGGCTGACCAGTCAAATCCTCGTACCAGGGGGTCACGCCTCACCCATGTGGTCAGGGTTTCTATGGTTAAGGCAAGTAACAGCGGGGAAAGCGGAAAAACCCTGTCTTGTTCCCCTACAAATTGGGAAATGTCCCGACCGTATGCCACTCGGACGGAGGCTGTGCGATCTGTAATGAGAAGTTTATATATGCGAGGAAACACTGTCCGAAGTTGAGAGCTCGGAAGAGTTGGGAGAGATAATCCCAACTTAGAGAATCAAATGCCTTGTCGATATTGGCCAGCAGAAGTGCTGCAGGGTGCCCAAGTTCAGGGGCCTTCGCACTGGCGTTATGGACTCGCCTTATGTTGTGTCTAGTAGATCTGCCAGGCATAAAGCCCGCCTGATCGGGATGGATCAGCTTGTGGATATATATATGCATACGGAGGTGGTCTGCAAGAACTTTGCCCAGCAGTTTTACTTCAAAGTTTAGAAAAGAAATGTGATGGTATGAAGAAGGCTCCTCTAGAGGGCGGCCAGGTTTGTGAAAGACTACAATCTCAGAATGACGCTAGTCTGGAGGGGTAATCCGCTGCTCTAGGACTTCCTAAAGTACATTTAGGAGGTGAGGGCCCAGGTGGGACATATGAGCTCTTAGGAAGTCACTCGGGACCCCGTAGGGACCTGGTGCGCAACCTGGACATAAGCCTGTTAGGCCCGTACCAAGCTCCTCCAAAGTGATCGCAGCATCAAGTAGGTCTCGGACATGGTCTGGTAAGGCCCTGGGTGGGATATCTTTCAGGAACTCTCCTATCTGGTCTGTTTCGCAGCATGGGCACCGGGGTAGGTGTGTGTCGCCTGACAAAGGCAGTGAAGCAACTTACTAGATTTGTTTCTCCATTGATAAATTCTAGATTGGGTTGCCAACCAAATATTGCGGGCTTCGTCAGTCAGCAACAGATGCCGTTTTTGGGCGAGAAGAAGGCAACGCTTTGCCGCGGGGTCCCTGCCCTCCCCAACTCTGGTCTCTAGGTCCCACTGGCGATTCTGTAAGTCGACCACCTGCATTAGGCGGTGGTTCTTTTCCCTTGTGCGGTAACTAATATCAATCCCTCGAATTGTGGGTTTAAGGGTTTCCCACAGGGTGGTATATGAGGGGGCAGTGGTGAAATTTGAATCTAAGTAATTTGTGATTTCCTGCTGGATGGTGGTATGATATGTTGGGTCACACAGATGCCAGGGTGACATGTGCCATCTATAGGGGGGCCTATGGGGACCTATAAGTAGCTTTCAAGTAACAGGGGAGTGGTCTGAGAGGCCATGGGACAGGATGGAGATGGCTGAGGCCTTGTGAATATAAGTATGAGGGAGAAATACGATAGTCTAACCTGGAAAGGGAACCATGCACTGCCGAGAGATACATGAAGCCCAGGTCTGTGGGGTGCTATGCTCACCATGTGTCTGCCAATCCCAGGATTGTGGCCAAATGGTGTAGTTTGGAGTCTCCATTGTGGGGGCCTGGGCATGTCTCCCACCACTGATCAATGGGTGCCATAATAGCATTGCAGTCGCCCCTCCATCACAGATATGTCACCAGGGAGTTTCCCCCGAAAGCTAGTAACCCTGTCCGCAAACGCTTGACCAAGGGGAGGTGGGGCATTGAAGCTACACAGTGTCAGTGATTCCCCTTATAATGTGCCTGTCACGATGGTGCAGTGCCCACCGGAATCCGACCACGTCATTGAAGCTACCCAGTGTCAGTGATTCCCTGTATATTGTGCCTGTCATGATGGTGTAGTGCCCACCGGGATCTGACCAAGTTTTGGACATTATGTATGGAACTCGACGATGTGTAAGAATAGCTGTCCCACGGGACCTACAGACAAAACCTGAGTGATATACCTGATCAAAGCCCTAGCGAGCAAGACAAGGGGCTTTATTGCCCATCATATGAGTCTCTTGAAGGAGAACATCCACCTCTAAACGTTTGGCCTGTCTCAGGACAGCGCCTCATTTGATTTTGTCCAGGACCCCTTGTACATTCCAAGTCATGACATTAAGCCCCCCCATGTGAGCATTGGTGGCATGCGTGGCCATCTGCGTATCAGGGGGATGCCAGCAACGAGGCATGTGTGGAGAAGCGACTGTATCTGTGTGCCTGTGCTTGACCTGTGCAAACATTTGTACATGACAACCTGGTGTCTTCATTCCTCCCCCACCCCAATACTTCCCCAAACCTAAAGGATCTGTTGCAGCAATAAGACTGCAGGGGCCCCAAGTGAGGACACCAGAGAGCCATCGCCAATGGTTCCCCAACTTCATCATTGTCCTCAAACAGAATTGTTCAGGGTGTGGTGAAGTGTTGGTTTCAATCCCCAAAGCGTGGCGGAAAACCCTGGGCAGACCAAATTCTCTGAATAGGCGAATGTCTATGTCTGGAGATCAAGGCAGGGAATCAGCGGCATCTTCCCGGCAGTTAAGACTCATCTCCTTGCGCTTGAGATCACCAATTGGATCATGATCTGTGCAGTCTCTTGGAGGTGGACTTTTTTGGCAGTGGTCTTTGAGTGCCTTGAGAAGAGTCAGATTCCAGCAGAGGCAGGTTGTGTCTTAAGATGTACTTCCTCACCTGTCCAAGGTAAATGGCTTCTGGAGTGCCAAAGAACAGCGATTTGGACTTGTAAATAACCCGTATGCGGGACGGGTATAGTAACATTTACTTAATGTTAAGCGTGCGCTTAGCCGCGGCGAATGAGTAGCGTTGCTGCTGGAGCAGTCGAGTATAGTTGGGAAAAAGCATAATGCTGTTAGAGTTGTAGACCAGCTTCTCTTTGTGCCCCCTGGCAAATTGAAGTATGATGTTGTGGTCCATATATTTCAATAATTTGGCTATGACGGGGCGGGGACATTCTCCTGGGGGGGGTTTCATAGTCATCGTCCGGTGGGCCCGCTCCAACGCGAAACAGGGGGATAGGGAGTCGTCAGGCATGATGGACTTCAGCCATTGTGTGATGAAGGGTTCCATGGAGATACCCTTGCATCTCTCCGGGATGCCAATCAGGCAGCTATAATTTTGCCGTGAGCGACCCTCTGCTTCCTCCACCTGGGAAGCCAGTTCCTGCATTACCACCTTAAGTTTATTGACCTTTTGTTGTAGAGTTGCGATGGTATCTTCCACGGATAACCCAGGTGTTGGCTTCGGTAATGCGGTCGACGGCCTTCCTGAGATCCTGTCTTAAGAATGAAACCTCCGAGCTCATCACGCTGATCCTTGCATCCAATGTGTCTCGAGCCTGGGTGATCGCGGCCAGCAGGGCAGCATTGTCAGGGATGGGGCTCCCACTCTCTGTACCCCCACCCCCGGACAGTGGTAAACTGATATATGGTGATTTGCTTCGCAGCAGGGCTGATGGGCTTATCCTTCACCATGGGATGTAAAGGGCCAATTCAGGATCCCGGCGTCGCCTTCCCCGTGACACACCGCCAGTGGGTATCATGACTGGTCAGTCACACTCTGGGAGCTCTGTGGGGTCTGTCTGGGTGAGCCACCACAGGCCGGGCCTCACGGAACCAGACGGCTCAGGCCACAAGCTGCACCGGGCCTAGCCCGACCACGTTCTGCAGCCCGGAGAAGGACTGCAAAGGGGGGCCCCTACAGGGACCACACACGCCGGACCTCCAGCCCTTAGCGCCTACCCACAGATGCTCCTGTTACTGCAAGCCCTGGGGCCACCAAACGCTCATCAGTGCACGTCTGGGGGCCAGCAGGTGGAAGGCCCCAAGCACCCCAAGTACAGCAGGCCCTGGGCAACACACCAGACAAAGCCCAGATCCAAAATCCAGCCCCCAAGCTCCCCCCATGCCTCAGGGGAGCGGGGCTCTGCAGCACACCTGGTCCCAAAGAAATCTGGCCACGCACTGCAGGCCTATCTCAAAGAGGACAAGTGGGCACTCCACAGAGGCAGCAGGCCCTCACTCGGTAGGGGGCCACAGTCCACCAATGCAACGCGGCAGGCCCCGTGGAAATCAAGGTGCAGTGTCTTCTACGGTCCCCAGCAGACGTCTGCAGGTCAGGAAGGGACAGCTCCAGCCCCCTGGGAGCAGCCACAGCGAATGGGCTGATGCCACGGGCCTGCCCCACCGCGGCCAGTCACTGCTCTGAGTAAGGGAGAGTAAGCCTCTGCCCCGTGTTCTGAGGGGGCTGAGGGCTGCGGTTGATGCTCTGTGTGTCACTGCCTGTGCCTGCGTTGCACCGTGGGGCTTTCCGGATAGTTACGCGGCCTTCGTTGGCCACTGCTGGGCCTGGTAGCTCCTATAGCAGCCTCACAGCGCCAGGGGTCAGCAGGCTCCTTCTGTGCCGTACCACTTCACCTGCAGCCTCGTCTCTGGAGCTCCGGTCGGGCCACGTGCCTCTCAGCCCCTACTCAGGCTGGTCCTGATAGGCTACATCCAGCACCTTCAGCACTCGCGCGAGCCGGGAGGCCGCGAGGTAATGTAGGCCCTAGGGTCAAGACCGTGCCCCGCAAGATCGGGCCAGGTCATGCCAGGTCATGCCAAGGTCTAGTGTGCCGCCTCTCTGGCTGTGCTGGGGTTACTCTGCGGGGTTCGATGGCTGATGGTCCTCCCATTGATATATTTAGATGGATTTTGGCAGATTCAGGGGCTCGATGGGTCCGAGCTTGCCTAACAAATGACCACCATGATGGCTGTCCAAGCCACGCCCCCAGAAAGACATACTCCTGAAAGACACCAGCTCAAGGGCAGCACTGGAAATCAACTCTGACTCAGTGACAAAGAAAGTCAAACTCTTGAGAGCTGATTTTTCAAAAATTGCAGAAATGGTTGGTCACATAGCACAGTCACAGATGATGAATAACAGCGTGGAACACAGCTTTTGTAGAAATAACATCTGATTTACTGGAATTCTTGAACGAGCAGAAGGAAAGAGTATAGAACTGTTCAAAGAGGAACAGATAATAATGATGCTGAAGCAAAAGGGTCTATCTATTGTTCTTCTCTGTGGAAAGGGCACACAGACCTCCGATCCCTTTTGTCCATTTTCGGACAAAAGGGATACCATGAGGTTTCTAAACTATAGAGAAAGAGATGCAATATTGCAGGAGGCAGTGAAGAGAAGCCAACATCTTATGAGAACGCAAATAAATATATAATTTCCAATTTGACACACATTGTCCAGAGGCAACACAACAGCTTTGTCTGGGTAAAGAAAAGCTGATGGATACACAACCAAAATATATGATGCTGTTTCCTGCACATCACAGGGTAATTGCTGTGAGTAACATCAGCCATTTAGGGAGGCCAGAAGATGAATGGACCAAGGAGCAGGGTCAATGGAGAAGAGATGGGGCACAAAAAGGAAGGAATATGAGGGCAACATCCAGGGCCAGACAATATAGAGAGCATTCACAAGGAGAGACAACAGTAAATATCATGGAGGGCAATAAGAACACTGCAAAGTATCCAATAGAAAAGACGTTATCACAAGACAGTTCCCCGGGTCATTAATGGACTTTATTGTGAAGATGGAAGATAAGTGAAAGAAGGATGCTGTAAGCATATTTGGTGATGGACCAAAAGAGCCCAAACTCCAGCAACAGTAACCATGGGTCATGTCTACTGTTAGGTACCTAATATTAAGAGAAGGGATTGAAACATAATATATAGTGATTGATTCTGGAAAACCCAGAAGTGCAAGAATCCAAAAACATGACTATGACTACAATGGTATACTGCCCTGTGTGTTACGGTTAGACAAACTCCCCAAATTTCCATTATGAACACCCTGGACTGTGACACAGGAGCTTCACCAAAAAGAGAGAGAGGTGTCCTCCTATACCAAAGGGACAGGACACCAAAATAACTTTAAGTCAGAACAACAATTTCCCTTTGGAATGTTTAAAAGAGCACACTATCATTGAATAATATCAACACCATACAGTATTACACAATAAGTATTGCAAAATCACCAAATCTATGTACAAAGTGTGTTATTAAAATAATCCCAAGTTCATTAATAATTATAAAACCTTCTGTTACATCATTATATGTCGTACATGGCTCGGTGACCAAACCTGTTCGATTTAGCGCTGCACTTTAAAGCACTAAATTGAACGAGTTTGGTCACCGAGCCATGTACGACATATAATGATGTGCTGACCATGACATTACTACCTGATTAGTGCGCCTAATTACAAAAATTCTTTTTATATCTAGTATAATCTCCCATTTTTTAAATATTGGAGTATTATTTTGTACATTTAACCATCTCATATGTGATTATTGATCTATGGAATATATGTTGTGTTTTTAATGCACTCTGTAACAGAAGATTTTATAATTATTAATGAACTTGGGATTCATTTAATAAAACGCTTTGTAAGTAGCTTTGGTGATTTTGCAATACTTATTGCGTAATACTGCATGTTGTTGATATTAATGAATGATAGTGTGCTCTTTTAACCATTCCAAAGGGGAATTGTTGTTCTGACATGGGAGCTTCATACAGTATTATTGAAGAAAGAATCGGGTGTTGAAACAACCTATAGTACAAGCAGAGTGGTCTGACTCTGGATCAGAATAATTCTCTTCTGCATAATTTTTTACATTTTTGTACTATGATGTGGCGTTAGGCACTTTACATGTTGTGAGTGGTGGACAAGTGTAGACCAGGCAAACATGTGAAGTAGGGGCATTGAGGGATGGGTTTTGGATACATTTTATGCCGCAATGTTTGCAGGAAAACCTCACTCATCCTGGAAGATCAAATTGCAACACTGGAAGTAAAGGATGGTGGTGGTATTATTGGGGAAGGCAATCCGTATAGCTACTGGTAGAGGACGGTGAAGTTTGTTAGCTTGAATATCAACAGGCTCGGTAATGGTACAAAGTGGGGGGGGCGCCATTTGATCACTACACATAAACATGAAAGGTTCTTTTTTGCAGGAAACACCTATTGTGGGTAACATTTGTGATTTTATTGCTCCATGCTTCCTACTTCTCCTGGTTCTATGGGGCCGGAGTTAAGGTGACATAAAGCTCCTAAGACCCAACTATCTGACTGCATTCTAGATAGGCCCTGTCGTATTTTAGAACATAAAGGTTGCCATCTTTCTCCGTTCATGCAGAATTTATTGTCATGCCTGCCATTTGACGCAGTTGTTGTCTGCCTTTTAATCTTTCTAAGAACTGTGAAAGTGTCAGGTCATCGGACTGATGATATAGACGTGATGCGACATACGTTTTGGTCAAGTGTCTACATGTCACCATGTATAGGTCAAAAAAGAAAAAGTCTAGATATATATTCAAAACAATGTAGTCTGAATTGAAGTCCCCTTATGTGAGACATTCCAATCTCTGATAAGGTTTAATATATACGGACCACCAATTGATCATTTAAGAAAGAGGTCCTTCACTCAGATTATTGCCCGAGATTCTGCCAGACAACGATCTCATCTAGATGCAAGATCTCGCTCAGTGCTGATAGAGCCAACAGGCCTCGGCAAATATACTTGTCCACTCACTATGGCTATTCAGATTTTGTCAGGATTAGCTATTTTTAGGGCCTACTAACCCGTTCTGGCGAGCTGATAAAAAACAGGTGTTCTGTTCTCCCAGAAAGTTAATGAGCAATAAATATCTCTTTAAATCTTGTTTTTATCTTGTCACATTTGTTCTGCATTCAGAGGCAGAGGTCAAATGTGAGCCTATGTCTTACAATTTACAGTCCGAGAAAGAAAATTACACACAACCTCCAGGATAAAATAAGCAGCAAAGGTACAGGATTTTGTAAAGTGAACTGTCTTAAAATCGTGCTGTACAAAGTGTGAAATGAAAGGCTGCAGGATGTCAGTTTTTTTCTTTTAACAGCCTTTAAATATCTTGTAAATGAACAGTACAATCATTTCAAAATGTATTTTAGTAGTTAAGAAAGCCCTTTTTAGGTCTCGCCTTGCTATTGCGTAAGCAATCGCTATGCGATAGATATAGAGGGGCACCAGAAAATCCTACCAAGAGGGCTTTGGAATGAGGATTATGGCCAGTGCATGTGCGCCGGGCGTGCGCTCGCCATTTGCTCCCCCGCCCCACCATCAGACTTGAAAGGAAGCCGCTCGCACACCACCATTTGTCTGAGCCTCGGCATCAGACTTTAAAAAAGCCGCTCCCCCACCCCCCCTATCAGTCTTCAAAGGAATGCGCTCCCGAACTTGCTGGCCTCGCTCTCAAATGGCAAGAGCTTGTTTTCTTTTTTTTATTTCACGGCTGATTTTGCGTCACACTAGCGTTTTTTTTGTGGGTTTTTTTCGTGGCCGATTTTCGTTGCGCGGCCGCCAATGCTTGTGATTAAGTATGGGTGAAATTTGCGAATTAGCGGTCCGCGAATTTGCGCAAAATGGCAAAAAAATCCACGAGTTCATGAATTTTCGCGAGAACTCGCGTATGTTTTTGCCATTTGCACAAATATGTGACCACGTGTGCCTGTAACTTTGCCAGCACGCCAAAAAGCGCCGAGGTCCCTTGAGTGAGCTGGCCATTATAGTGGGGACGGGCGGGAAGACATTTCATACCGCTAGTGTGTGGTGGACGGGGCCAAACGGGCAGGTCTTCTATGCGAGTTCACATGCATCTTGTTTATAAAGGGTCAGAGACCGAGCAGAGCAGCAGATGAGGAGAAAGCAGCCTCCTGGTCACAGGAGCTACACGGGGATGGCGCTCGGGAAACTCATGGATGCAAAAATACGTTTGGCACAGGACCCCAGAATCCTTCCGATGTCCAAGATAGCTCTGCTGCGCGTTTTGGTACAAAGCCATTCTGATCCTGCTCAGTGGGTTCAGGCGCATGCAGCTGCTGCTGCTGGACAATGTCCCATCTCATACTAAACTGCCCCGTACAGGCATATGCTGGCGCTGGGCAGTAGGGTGCAGTGGCATGCGGATGCTGCACGCCTGGTACATGCGCATACTGGTGCCAGGGGGGACACGTGTTTATTGGTGCTGTGTAGCAAGTTATGACCTTACATTTCGACTGCACCAGACGGTGGTACCACCTACACGGATCAGGAGCATCCAGGCACCACACTTCATGGTGCAAGAGCATAATGGTGCTGTGCGGTACGGGGGCAGGGGGGCACTTAGCACAATGTGTGCTCACACCCAGAGGGCTCCCAGGCAATTGAGCACAAATGATTTTCACACTGAGAGGGCTCCGGGGCAGTTCAGCAGTGCGGGGGCACACACCCACTGGGCCCCGGGGCAGTTCAGTAGCGCGGGGGCTCACAACCCCTGGGCAGCTCAGCAGCGCAGGGGCTCACACCCACAGGGCTCCCAGGCAGTTTACCAGCGCCACCCTCTGGTTCATCACTGCCACCCTCTGGTTCACCACTGCCACCCTCTGGTTCACCACTGCCACCCTTTGGTTCACCACTGACACCCTCTGGTTCATCACAGCACCCTCTGGTTCACCACTGCCACCCTCTGGTTCACTACTGTCACCCTCTGGTTCATCACAGCACCCTCTGGTTCATCGCTGCCACCCTCTGGTTCATCACTGCCACCCTCTGGTTCATCACTGCCACCCTCTGGTTCATCACAGCACCCTCTGGTTCATCACAGCACCCTCTGGTTCACCACTGCCACTCTCTGGTTCACCACTGTCACCCACTGGTTCACCACTGCCAGCCTCTGGTTCATCACTGTGACCCTCTGGTTCACCACTGCCACCCTCTGGTTCACCACTGCCACCCTCTGGTTCATCACTGCCACCCTCTGGCTCACCACTGTACCTTCTGGTTCATCACAACACCCTCTGGTTCATCACTGCCACCCTCTGGTTCATTACAGCACCCTCTGGTTCACCACTGCCACCCTCTGGTTCATCACTGCCACCCTCTGGTTCACCACTGCCACCCTCTGGCTCACCACTGTCACCCTCTGGTTCATCACTGCCTCCCTCTGGTTCACCACTGCCACCCTCTGGTTCATCACAGCACCCTCTGGTTCATCACAGCACCCTCTGGTTCACCACTGCCACCCTCTGGTTCACCACTGCCACCCTCTGGTTTACCACTGTCACCCTCTGGTTCACCACTGCCACCCTCTGGTTCATCACAGTACCCTCTGGTTCATCACAGCACCCTCTGGTTCACCACTGCCACCCTCTGGTTCATCACTGCCACCCTCTGGTTCATCACTGCCACTCTCTGGTTCATCATTGTCACCCTCTGGTTCACCTCTGCACCTTCTGTATTATCACAGCACCCTCTGGTTCACCACTGCCACTCTCTGGTTCACCACTGTCACCCACTGGTTCACCACTGACAGCCTCTGGTTCATCACTGTGACCCTCTGGTTCACCACTGCCACCCTCTGGTTCACCACTGCCACCCTCTGGTTCATCACTGCCACCCTCTGGTTCACCACTGTACCTTCTGGTTCATCACAGCACCCTCTGGTTCATCACTGCCACCCTCTGGTTCATTACAGCACCCTCTCGTTCACCACTACCACCCTCTGGTTCACCACTGCCACCCTCTGGTTCATCACTGCCACCCTCTGGTTCACTACTGCCACCCTCTGGTTCACCACTGCCACCCTCTGGTTCATCATTGCCACCCACTGGTTCATCACAGCACCCTCTGGTTCACCACTGCCACCCTCTGGTTCACCACTGCCACCCTCTGGTTCACCACTGTCACCCTCTGGTTCACCACTGCCACCCTCTGCTTCATCACTGCCACCCTCTGGTTCATCACATCACCCTCTGGTTCATCACAGCACCCTCTCGTTCACCACTGTCACCCTCTGGTTCACCACTGTCACACACTGGTTCACCACTGCCACCCCCTGGTTCATCACTGCCACCCTCTGGTTCACCACTGCAACCCTCTGGTTCATCACTGCCACCCTCTGGTTCACCACTGCCGACCTCTGGTTCATCACTGCCACCCTCTGGTTCTCCACTGCCACCCTCTGGTTCACCACTGCCACCCTCTGGTTCACCACTGCCACCCTCTGGTTCACCACTCCCACCCTCTGGTTCACCACTGCCACCCTCTTGTTCATCACTGCCACCCTCTGGTTCATCACAGCACCCTCTGGTTCACCACTACCACCCTCTGGTTCACCACTGCCACCCTCTGGTTCACCACTGTCACCCTCTGGTTCATCACAGCACCCTCTGGTTCACCACTGTAGATTATGGGGAGAAAGCACACCTGCCCAGCCTCAACATAGACAAATTAATTTGGGGCTGGTTAATGTGTTACTGAATTTGAGCTTCAAGTCCAGCACCTGCTTCCTTATCTGTATGTGCTTCCTGTTGCGGTTTAATGTTTGTGACAGGAGCATTGTGCCATACTTGTAACTATTCTCTGACCATGCTTCGAGGGTCAGAGCAGGGTCAGAGAATAGTTGCAAGTAGGCAAAAAACTCTGAAGGCGCCGCTCAGGAGGCACTTACAGGGTTACAGCAGGTGCCCAAGTTGAAGTTAATTTCTTTGTAACCATTTTGTAAATGGTTACAAAGAAATTAGCTTCAACTTGGGCACCTGCTGTAACCCTGTAAGTGCTTCATGTACTTTAGTTTTGCAAAATCCGTTCCGCACGCGATTTCGTGGATTTTTCTGCAATTTCGCGAGATTCGCGGATCGCGAAATTGCAGAAAATCCGTAAATTCCGCAAGCGGAACGAATTTTCCGCCCATACTTACTTGTGATCCAACCGGTTAGTTGGGCTGCTTCCAAAGTTGTTTTTCATCCTTACAAGTGTGACAGTTTGCTCATTCAAGCCGCCCAACACTAATAATGGCTTGGGCGACAGATCTTAGGCCTTTTCAATGTATATATTAAGTAATATACAACTGCTGTTATACCGATTTCTAAATTAGACCGACAGCCCCACCACGTGGCAGACTGTCATACCTGTCCTTGTTAAATATTAAGTGCAGTCCGGCGGGAGTGTTAACATGCCTTCTATAATCTTTGCAGTTGAGCTCCGGTTATAGTGGTGTGGTGTAAACTGGTGTGCGTGGGTGTTTCATTAAAGTGCACACTTACTTTACTCAGTATTCTTCTAACCACACTTTGACTACAACTGCAGGATCCCACAACCAGCTGGAGGCGCTCCCTGCTTCTGCAACCAGCAAGATCGCAGGAAGGTGAAAGCTGAATGCTGTATTCTGCCTTGAACTTATGGACCGTTTCGGTAAGAGGTGCACTAGGCAGACAACCTCTTTTCTGGTCCTTCGATAAGCACAGGTTCTGCTTTGCCCCCTACTTAACATTGGATGGGGGATGCTACAATTTGTTGTCTCGCGTAACTGCTCCCAGCACACCTGAGAAGCTCCTGACATCTGCAGCAGCACTGAGGAGCCTTAGATGTAGGTTTCCTTTTGGGGAAAACACTGATTGGAGTGTTTTCGTTAAACAAATTCACCAGTATCAATGTGCAAATGTTACTAAACATTTCTGTGAATTCACTAACAATAGAGTGAATATCACCAAGAATGTTTTGGTTTAAAAAGATTTTTTTACTCCGGGTCACAGTGAGCATCACAACTTTTTTGTACCCGCTTAAGTCGTATCACAGTATCTTTTCTGGTGAAGTACCCATTTGGTGTGGAAACCCACCACCACAGGTTTGCAATGCTTCCAATCAGTCCAGTAATAATTAGGGAAAAAAAGTTTAGGCTGTTATAACATTTAATGGAGGCAATCAATGGAAACTAATTTTATTCACACAAGAACAATGCACCTACATCTTCCAACGTAGACATCTTGGCAGTAGAACAGCAAAGAATGCAGGCCAGAATTTCGCTTCACTTTTGCGCAGCCACTGAGCAGTTAATAACGGCAGGTTTCATAAGGTAGGAAGTGAATTCTTACGTAACAGCTGAAATCGCCTAGGGTTCCCAGTGCAATAATGACTTTACATCTGCAGATATCGATTTCTGCCATTGTTTAATGTTCATTTAAAACACTCCCCAATGTGTTGTTTTTTGCCTTTTCTCTATTATAATAGTTCGCACTTTTCCCGAGATGACGGGCGCGTGGAAGGGAAATGCACTTGAGGATGCTGGGAGCGCCTTGTGTGTGCTTCGCCGGGGATCGGACGTAGCAGATGTGCACGAAAACAGTCCAGAATGCTTACGACACAAATGCCTCTGGAGCCAGGCTATCAACAGCTGCTTCCGAGTCTGTCCCACTATATCAGTTCATAAAGGTGAAACTGCTCCTCTAGGGCAGTCTTCATTTTACTACATCAAAAAACGCTCCCACATTAACCAAACATCGCGGATGTCTGTAGGTCTGCCTTATAACAGAAAGTGCTCTTTCAGCTAATGGTGAAAGGCACTCATTCTCGTCATACATGCGCTTTGTCACTGATCACACACAAACCTGCTTTTGGCGACACCCATTCCGTGGCTAGATTGTGCTAGTGCCCCCCCCCCCCCAGTTCCTGGGCTCTTTTTTTAAAAATGAGCACAAAAAATCAAGTTCTCCTTTGTTCCACGTCTCACCTTAACTACAGCGGGCATACACAAATGTACATTACACCCTAAAAAATTAAATAACATCTACAATACAAACAAGCATTTACAATGCAATAGGTTTCGCAGCATTAAAGTTTGAGTTATTGGCATTGTGTATGACAATGCGTTGCATACATTTTTTAGCAAACTTTGAATTGGTGAGCAGTGAGAGGGTGTGCAAGAGTATGCTGTTGCTCACAGCTGTTATAATTCACACAGCTCTGATGATGCAACTCACGCACGGGGCTGACGCAGTTATTATTCACACAGCTCTGATGATGCACCTCAGACACGGGCTCACAGCTGTTATTATTCACACAGCTCTGATGATGCACCTGAGCACGGGGCTGACGCAGTTATTATTCACACAGCTCTGATGATGCACCTGAGCACGGGGCTGACACAGTTATTATTCACACAGCTCTGATGATGCACCTCAGCACTGGGCTGACGCAGTTATTATTCACACAGCTCTGATGATGCACCTCAGCACGGGGCCGCCGGCAGTTATTATTCACACAGCTCTGATGATGCACCTCAGGCATGGGGCTCACAGCTGTTATTATTCACACAGCTCTTATGATGCACCTCAGGCACGGGACTGACACAGTTATTATTCACACAGCTCTGATGATGCACCTCAGCACGAGGCTCACAGCTGTTATTATTCACACAGCTCTGATGAAGCACCTTAGGCACGGGGCTGACAGTTATTATTCACACAGCTCTGACTATGCACCTCACGCACGGGGCTGACGCAGTTATTATTCACACAGCTCTGATGATGCACCTCAGGCACAGGCTCACAGCTGTTAGGCCGACGAGTGCATGCGAGGTGGGCGAGTAGTACCGCGGGTCTCGCACTATAGGAGGCACGGTTAGAGGGTAAAGAGGCTGGAAAAGACAGTGGCGTGGAATGAAAGTGGGAGGGCTCGGTAGGTGGGAAGAGAGGCTGTGGCTTGAGGGAGATGCGTTGTTGAAGTATGCGCACTGTGCAGAAGGAGGCTGGCATAATGTGTGAGAGATGGGCTGTCGGTGCCAGTTATATTCGGGGGGTGGTGAATGGCTTGCGATGCATTTGCGGAGGGTGGAGCTCGTAGTGTGGGTGGAATAGCAGAGGGGGTGGGCTATGCTGTGGCTTGGGGGCAGGCATTTTTAGGAATATGTGGTTAGAAGAGGGGCGGTTTGGTTTGTTGATGTGTGAGCGCTAAGGAGATGGGTGTCTTGTGTAAGGAGGTGAACAACGCAGATAGCTTGCAGCTTCCGTGTGAGAATGCCTGTCACGCCATGGAAAGGGAGAGGTGGTGGGAAAAGACAAGGAGTGGTGGAGTACTAGTAAGACGCCCCTAGAGGAGTCCTCTGGGAAGCCGTGAGAGTTTTGAGAAGGTAAACAGCCACTCCCCTTACAGTCTCCATCGAAGCGTGCAGCCAGTGCCTGCTGGTGTTGTACATTTCCACTGTCCATCCTACGCAGCACCCGTACCGCGCCCCCTGGATCACCAACCATATTACCGGCGCAGCTGTAGCAGTGCACCTTTAATGCGAACGTATACGTTATGCCTGATTCACGTAACATAATTCTATCGAGAGAGGTGGTTCCCCGGTGCAGTGCTTTACTTTAACAAAAGTAACGTTTGGGGCGAGATGCGGAGGTATACCGGCATTAACCCCGCAGCAACACTTGCTAAAAAGTCCACTTTTAAAACCCAAGCATGGCGCATGCAGGCAGGAATGCTATTTTTTACGGGAAGGAGGAAACAAGGTGGGGACTATTATATAATACGTCACTACTTTTTCAATAGCGCGGCGAACTCTTCATCCACTATCTTTCCGACCACTTGAGTCCCAAAGTGTCCAAGGATGTTCTCAAAAAGCTAGGATAAATCGAAGTGCGCTCTCTGTCATCTTGCACAGGCACGCCCCTCTCCAGCGTTATGCTGCTGGCATGGTTTTCCCTTTTGGGGAGGGGGCGTGAACCACTGCTCCGCCCCCCTCCCAAACACAGAGTCCCCCATGGCACCCTGCATACTTTCAAAGTGCATGAACGGGCGACCACTAGCCTGAATGCCGCAGTCATTAATGACGTCCCCCCAGCAAACCTTGAAAAAGTTGTTTACCTCCCCTGTCCCATCCCGCTGCAGCTGCCCCGGCCAACATACGCCATCCCTCAGCCTGCACGCCGCACTCTCCCCATTCACCAACACCCTGTGCGAACAATCCAAAGAGACGGAGACCCCCCGAGCTCACGGCGGGGTTATTTGTGCCTTACCGTGCCGCCCTCACTAAAGGCTCGAGGAGCGACGATGTCCCAGAGTTCAATCAAAATGCCAGGGAGACGATGCAACGGAAATGCAAAAAAAATAAAACAAGTGCCGGTTTGCGGTAGTACAGCCAATGGCAAGGTTAGGGCGCGAAACCGAAACCACGGTTGTAGCGCAGGAGATGCCGTCGTGGTGCGTGTGCACGTTGGCTGTCCCTGCGCAAGCTGCGATGAGAAGACACGCTGAGACTAGGTAAGGGATGTGTGTGTGTAAGCGCCGGGCTGTTCTGTATGTATGTGTGTGTGTGTGCATGCGTGTGTGTATGCGCGGCTGCGGGGGGGGTCTCTATGTGTGCGTGTGTATGCGCGGCGGCGGGGGGGTTCTCTATGTGTGTGTGTGTGTGTTTGCGTGCGTATGTGTATGCGCGGCGGGGGGGTCTGGGGGGGTTCTCTATGTGTGTGTATGCGCGGCGGCGGGGGGGGGGTCTGTATGCGTGTGTGCGTGCGTTTCTGCTTCCAAGGAGCCATGGGAGACAGGAAGCGCGCGTGACCTGATCCGTTTACGCGCGCGTGCACTCTCCTGCTTTCTGTTAAAGGGAGCATCTTTGAAGAAGGAAAGTCGCCTCCAAGGTGGAGAAGAAAGTTGCCTCAACTAAAGAACAATCCAAGATGGAGAACCAGAATCAGACTCCAACTTGGTGTTTTTTTCCAGTAGTCTTGTAAAACAGATGAAGGTTTGCAAATATAACTCCCAGCAGTCTGAGTTTTGTGTAACTGTCACCTTTAGGCTGATCTAGATTGTATTAGGGTCCTTTGAGGCACATTATTATCATTTATTATTTCTAATATCATTACATGGAAGTATATGTTTTTTCCTACTCACTGTGAAATGTCAATAAAAGTGTCAAACAGGAGATACTAGAATGTTGCACCTAAGCTTACCAAACACATAGAAATGTCAGAGATAAGGAAATTACTCCATTACCTGAAATTATCTCTGCATCCATTGTCATGTGTAGTTTTCAACCGTTTTTCAAGTAAATAAAGCATAAAAAACGTTTAAGATTATTTTTTTTTTAAAAGTGATTCGTAGGTAGTACATACAATAACAATTTCTCACACACTATCAGCCTATCCCACCTCTCCGGAAAAGGGTATCGAAAGAGAAAAGGGGCAAACGTATCACTGTCGAGAACAGTTAAACGTAGTGGTCATGTTTGCATGATACCAATACCTGTTTACTTGAAGTCAAAGAGGGTAGGAAACTTAGTGGAATGAATTAAGTACTTTTGTTTTTAACCTTTTGATATTTATGCAATTTATTTCGGTTCAAACAAAAACCTAAATACCTGTAAAGTAAACTGTGGTCGTATAAGACAGTGTACTTGGCATAAATAAACGAAAAGAAGCAGATATTTACCCTGTCAGTTATCATTATTTACTTTTGTTTATATTTAAAGTAACATGCCTATGCCTAACTTATCACAGTTTAGGGTACTCTTCACAATAGAAACATTGCATCAAAAGGAGATGAATGTTTGATAGTCAAGTCCATATTTTAAGAAGTTCTTAGACTATCTCTATTCTGCAACTAGACCGCTGTCTGTTTGTCCACTACAAATCGGGCGGACATCTTGCACATTTTGCCACTCTTGCTAAAACATATTGGAGATGTGGCGTCTCAAAGTTGCGAGCTAAAGGAGTTTCGATCTTCAGACGCAAGAATCTATTAACGTCTACGAAACTATAAATTAATATTAGCCAAAAGCGTTACTGTGATCAGTCTTCAACAAACGACACAGAATCCTCCAGTAAGGAAGACGTACATTGAAATAACACTTATTGTTTCAACTTTCGAATGCATATAATGGTACCAGATAATATTATGTAACGTCACCTAGCCAGCTTGTCTTGAGTTTGTCACATTTCTAGGTGAATCGGCTCCCGCACGCCGGTTACAACACGAGAGGTTTTAGGCCTCAGGTAAGTGCTAGCTCTACGTGCGTAAGCGCAGAACTTCCCTTTCCCCTGGACTACAGTTCCCATTTGTTTTTTTTTGTTTTTTTTTAAATTTTTAAGAAGATCTTTATTATACAATATGCGGTTATCATACAATTCACAATCCACATCCCGATAAAGGCTGCATGGGCAGACGTTAGTTAGTCAGGTACTGAGCAGGATGACACAGCCATTTAGCCGACAACCCGGGGGTCCGGCGGCGAGTTTCATGTGTTAATTGGCATGATCATTTGTTGACTAGCGACTTGAATGGTAGATCCCATGTTTTTAAATTTTTTCCCCCTCAATATTCATATTGCAATGATCACCCAGCATTTGCCTCCCGTATGTGTCTCCCCAAAGTCCCATAGGTCGTGCACTAATCAGCTGTGGGTAGTCAGAAAGGGGGAGGGGGGTCAATTGTGTGCGCGTTTTCGATGCTGAGTCAGTATTGCTGCTCTTGTATTGACGATATATGCTTTAGTATAGCTCACTGAGGCATAGGAGTGCGCAGTTGGAGTCAGCAGGGTTAGTCCGCAGCCAAGTTGGGTTGGGGTCAGAGTACTCAGTAGTAGAGTGCCTACGTGTGCTCCCAGGCATATCACTGAGAGGGCGCTAGGGGCATGACAGCAACCAATAAGCTGTGTGTCTGATCCACGTACCACGCGTTTGTAATCGGGTGTCTGGATGTACCTCCTGTGGTATGTGAGTGGTGTCACGTCCCTGCGCCTCGCAGGTGTCATGTGGCCCCAAGGGATTGTCTCTTGGTAGTAACATAGTCTCTCCTGTATCTTCATTAAAAAAGAAAAGAAAACTAGGAAATTGAGTCTAGTCCGGGAACTGGACCAGTAAACAAACTGTTCCCTATGCCCGTATATCGGCTGGGAGAACCAGGGGTTGGGAAAGGAGTAAAAGGCAGGGGTGGAGGGGGGGGAGATCACTGCCGGTTTCAATGCAAGGCGTCTATTGCAGGGAGGGGCCCAGCGAGGCCACATGTAAGGTATGGGGACAGTCGAGAAGGGGGGGGGAGGAAGCACGGCGGGGGGGGGCCGCAAGGCTCCTATCTCCTTCAAGTGCATGTGTGCGACATTTGTAGTGTAGGGTCAGGGCTTAAGCCGGCAACGTGCGGGGCGGCGGCGCAGGTCAGCTATGTGGTGAGCCGTCTCCTGCCGGTGAACAGGCGGACGGGGGGGGGTCAGTGCCTTCCTCAGCGATGATGTCTGTCGTTGTCGCAGGCGCGCCAGGGCCAGGGCAGCAGCGCGCTGTCTGTGTCTCAAAGGCGTCCAGTGCGTGGTGAGGGGGCGGTAGCATCTCCCCTCAGGGTCGCGTGTCGAGTGTGCGAGGGGGGGCGGGGGGGGGCAGGCCTGGATCTTCTCCCAGTATCAGCCTGCATCACCATGATTATGTCGTCGCTTGGCTCATGTAACACCCCGTTCCCGGCAGGCGCGGTGGAACGCCTTTAGGAGGTCGTTCCAAAGCTGGGCGATGGGGAATTTGCGGAGTCCCGCTGTTTCTTCCCGGAGAAGTACCGTGCCCTCTGCACGTGCCCAGTTAGTGAAAGAGGCACGCCAATGCCGAACATGGGGGGAGGTCGCCGCCTTCCAATGCTTGGTGATCAGGCGTTTTGCTGTTATAAGCCCCATGTCCCAGAAGCGGGTCCGCACCTGGACTACAGTTCCCATGGTGCCGCCTGCCTGTGTTTGTGAAAGTGAAAATAAACGTTCCTGTTTGTGTTTCCCTGATCAGCGCGTGTCTCCTCCCAACCTCCGGCCTCACCTCGTTCTAGGCAGCTGCGGGCAGTGTCTGCGCTTCTGAGGGTTCATAAATCCCGGTTCCTGATGGTACTTCAGGATATGAGGCAAGGAGTGGCTCAGGATTGGGCGGCCTCGTTACCACCGGGGCACTCATGCAACTAATCACAGTACGCAGACGGTGCGAGGCGGGGAGAACGGTGGACCATGGGAGGCTGTATGCAGGTCTAATAGTGCGTGCGCCTCCGTCCATCCATGCCAGCGGCAGTCTGTGAAACCCAGGGCGCAGATGGAGGGGACCGGCGGGTCTAGCCAGGAGATCACTGGAGGGGAAAAGGAGCAGCTGACGGGGGAGGCACTGATGCACCAGTACCTGGCTTCCCATGGGCTCTACTGGAAGGAAGTTACAAATGATGGTTCCTGCCTCTTTAGAGCTGTGGCTGTCCCTGCGCAAGCTGCGATGAGAAGACACGCCAAGACGAGGTAAGGGATGTGTGTGTGTTTAAGCGCCGTGGTGTTCTGTATGTATGTGTGTGCATGCGTGTGTGTATGCGCGGCGGCGGCGGGTTCTCTATGTGTGTGTGTGCGTGCGTGTGTGTATGCGCAGCGGGGGGGGTTCTCTATGTGTGTGTATTCGCGGCGGGGGGGTCTGTATGTGTGTGCGCGTGCGTTTCTGCTTCCAAGGAGCCATGGGAGACAGGAAGCGCGCGTGGACTGATCCCACTTCGGAAGGTTGCGCGTGCACATCACTTGTCTCCTGTCTCCCTTCACTCCTTGAAAGCAGAAACGATTGCAATAGGTTTCGCTGCGACCGCAGGTGCGAAACCTAAAAAGTCATTGCACACTTTACCCCAAAAACATATTTGCAAATATTTTCTATGTGTTTCAGGGTGTACTACGCCAAACCATTCGGTATAGATCAAACCATGCTCGTAATGTAATGATGTGCAGGAGGCTAACATTAAGCCAGTGTTAAATATTGGCCACTCCCCTGTAACACCATTTTTAGGACTTGCCTATTATATCCCGTAGGGATAATAGGCGAGATTCTAGTAAGTGGTCCGAAAAGTCTACCTAGCTGCGGACCGCATATAGTTCATGTGAACTAGGCGTGCATGTCGCACATCACACACCCACACCATTGCCAGCCACATCCCACACCATTTGTCTGAGCCCCGGCATCAGACTTCAAAGGAAGCCGCTCCCCCGCCCCCCTTCATACTTCAAAGGAAGCCGCTCTAGCGCCATGCAAAGCTTGAGCGGTGCAAACTGCCGTCAGCTCTTTTTCCATTTAATGCATTGGCACACACATTATCAGCCATCAGTGCACACTTTCACCAGGCATACACCACCATCCGTCAGTGCTCACTTCCACCAGGCACAGACACCACTAGCCATTAGTGTACGCTTCCTCTAGACACACACGCCATCATCACCAGTCACTTTTGCCAGGCATACACACCACCAGCCGTCAGTGCACACTTTCACCAGGCACACACCACCGGCCGTTGGTTGGTGGTGTGTGCCTGGTGAAAGTGTGCACTGTCAGTGCACGCTTCCACCCCAGGCGTACACACCAACAGCCATCAGTGTACGCTTCCAACATACACACACCACCAGCCATCAGTGCACACTTTCACCAGGCACACATCACCAACTGTCAGTGCACGCTTCCACCAGGCATACACACCACCAGCCATCAGTGCACGATTCCAAAAGGCACACACACATCACCAGCCATCAGTGCACTTTTCTACCAGGCACACACACCACTAGCCATTAGTGCACGCTTCCTCTAGACACACACACCACCAGCTATCATCACCAGTCAGTGCATGCTTCCATCATGCACACACACTACTAGCTGTCTGTGCACGCTTCCATCAGACACACACCACCAGCCGTCAGTGCACGCTTTCACCAGGCAAACACACACCGCCAGCTGCCAGTGCACGTTTTAACAGGTACACTCCTCCAGCTGTCAGTGCACACTTTCACCAGGCATATACAACACCAGCTATAATTGCATGCTTCCACCAGGCACACACCCCACCGTTTGTCAGTGCACGCTTCCACCAGGCATACACACCACCAGCCATCAGTGCACGCTTCTAGCAGGGAGACACACCATCATCCGACCTGCCTAATGGTTAGACAACTATTTTTTTATGTATTGTCTTTTGCACACTTTTGTTAGGCTGATCTATTTTAGTACACATTATGCTGCAATCTGGTGTTTATGAGTTTTTTTCTGGCAAACCTCTACCCCAAAGCCTCTCACTGAAAGGTGTGAACTCTAGCACTGCCACACTCGCAAATGCCTTACAGTGTAACCACACACACAACCACACACACAACCACACACACAACCACACACACACAACACACAAACACAACCACACACACACCCACAACCACATACAACCACACACACAACCACACACACAACCACACATACAAACATACACACACAACCACACGTACAAACACACACACAACAAACACACTCACAACTACACTGAAAACCAAACCATCAGTGAACACTTTCACCACGCAAGCAGACACCATCACTCATCAGTACACGCTTTCACCACACACAAACACCACCAGCCATCAGTGCACACTTTCACTAGGCATGCACACACCACCAGCCGTCACTGCACGCTTTCACCAGGCATACACACCCCACCAGCCATCAGTGCACAATTTCACCATTCACACACACACCACCAGACGTCAGTGCACGCTTTCACCAGCCACAAATACACCACCAAACGTCAGTGCACGCTTTCACCAGGCAAACACCACCAGCCATCAGTGCACGCTTTCATAAGGTACACACACCACGAGCCGTCAATACACGCTTTCACCAGACACACACCACCAGTTGTCAGTGCACGCCCTCACTCTATCTATCTATCTATCTATCTATCTATCTATCTATCTATCTATCTATCTATCTATCTATCTATCTATCTATCTATCTATCTATCTATCTATCTATCGCCCTCACTCTATCTATTATCTCTTTTTAAAAAAAACATTTTTTAACAATAAACAAAATATATCCATTATTTTTCTTCTTTGCCCCGTCACCACCCACCCCCACCCACCCTCTTCCCGGAACCGTAGGGGACCAGACTTTTGATTAAATTGAGACAAAATCTATCCTGTGGCCTATATGCTTTCTACACAACCGTTTATTTCTAATACATAGGACAGCTCTCCCCGACTGCAAACTTAAAACATAGATTCATTAATCCACGTGCTAATTGGAGACCAAATGTCGGCCCCTTTTTTCTTAGCTCTTAGGCCTCTGCGTTTATATATCTCTTTCTCCCAGCGATACGTAGCTAACAGTTTTCCCAGCCAACAATGAAGTGAGGGAGGTTCTTTATCTAGCCAGACCTTGGCTAGGGAGAGCCTAAACACAGCCATCATAATAAAAAGCAAGGTCTTCTTGGGCGATGTCAGAGCCTGATTGCTTACCCCCAACACAATTACTTGCGGTGACAGCTCCATATCACAATCCAACATTTGTTTGACATAATACCCCATTTTTCCAATCAGTCCAGTTAAACGGGGGCATGTTGCAAACATATGTACACTATCGGCGGCGAGATCGCCACAGCGAGAGCAATAAATACCTGCAGAGCCTCCCCACTTAAAAATCCGAGCCGGAGTGATATACAAATTTAGCCACGTCTTATAACATTGAACCTGTATGTTAGCAGACGTGGCTGCTGTTGAGCTCAACAATGAAGAGTCCTCACAAACCCCCGGATCTGCTTGGAACTTGTCCTGCCACCGGTCCGTGTGTTTAGCGAGATCATCCTCCATTGTGTCGCTGATCAGTGTGTAAAACTTGGAGATTGATGCCCCTTGGATTCCCAAGGCCGCCTCCATTAGGGGGATTTTGTGGCCCTGAATCGTCTTCTTGGAAAGAAAATCCCTGATTTGTAAGAATTTGAAGAAGTAGTTGTTTCCCACCCCAAATTTTTAATTGAGTCAAACGTCAGTATTGTGTTATCCCTTATTAGATACCCAATATATCTGATCCCTTTCTCCCTCTAAGATTCCATATAGCCATCATGAAAGATTTCTGGTAGGGTTGATTGTTTTGCAGAGGCGAATACCTGTGTATCCTATTCAATTTAAGTTTTTTCCTGATAGAAGTCCATATTTTAAAAGCACCCAGCAGAACCTTGAACTTTACTCTATTAAAGTAGGCAAAATCAATATGCCGCATCAAGCACCCGTGGGACTCGTCCCCAAGCAGTAGCCTATAGATGGAGGGGTAAGATCCATCTAGGGCGTTGGGAAGTCCTTTCCCCAACAGGTCAGTCATCTGTTGAAAATTTGCAGCCCAATAAAAGATCTGAATATCTGGGACAGACCACCCACCTTGTCCTTAGAAAGGGTCATGTACTTCAGAGCTCTACGCGGGTGCTTCCCAGCCCATAAACAATTAGAAATAGCTTGGTTAAAGGCAGAGAGCCAGGTTTTATTAACTTCCAGTGGGATGGATTTAAACAAGTATAAAATTCTAGGCAAAAACAACATCTTAATAACATTACACATTCCCAGCAGTGTCAGGTGTAAGCTATTCATTCTATTGAAATCAGATTTTGTTTTGGACAACAAGGGCACCAGGTTACACGGCACTATATCATCCACATTAGCAGAAATTTCCACCCCTAGATATCTAGCCATCCCTATGACCCTACTATCGACCAAATCTGCCCGAGGGTTTTTAACGATCATTGTTTTTTCCCTGTTCAAAAAGTAGCCTGAAACTTCACCAAATCTTTTGGCCTCTTTTTTCCACCTCCCTCACTGCATCTGCAGAGTTAGTTGTTATTATAGCAAGGTCATCTCCGTATGCTAAGATCTTTGACTCACCCCCCGGGGTTTGGACTGCCCGATTGTTGTAGTTCTCCACAATTATCCTGATAAAAGGATCTATATATAATCGAAATAATAGAGGAGAGCAAGGACACCCTTGCCGAGACCCACGTGTAATTTTTATTGAATCCAACAAGGCGCCCATCACGGTGATCCTAGCCTCGGGATTTTGATACATGCAGCCTATTGCATTAATATAATTTCTACCCAGTCCTTGCCTTTCCATGGTAGCCCAAAGAAAGGGCCAGGAGATCCTATCGAAGGCCTTCTCAGCGTCAAGGAAAATGTCCGCCATAGGGTCTCCTGACACTCTAGCAAGGTCAAGCAGCGCGCTTATCCTTCTAATGTGATCTGTAGTCCCTCTGCGTGGTACAAATCCATGCTGGAACGGAGAGACTAGCTTTCCTATGACTGTAGATAGCCTGTTTGCCAGAATTTTTTAATATATCTTTAAATCGCTATTCAGCAAGGTTATTGGCCGGTAAGATCCCAGTTCCGCAATAGGCTTGCCTTTTTTTGGGAATACAATAATATTAGCCCCTTTCCAAGAATCTAGGGTAGCCTGATCCCGTTGTGCACTTCAGAAAACTTCCAACATCAAACCCAGAATCTCTTTTTTTAATTGTTTATAAAACTCCCCTGGAATTAAGTCTGGGCCTGTGGCTTTGCCTGAAGGGGAAAGATCTATGTCCATTGACAGTTCTTCCCAAGTGATCGGCTCATCTAGTCTCTCTCTTTCTTCTACAGGGCCACCCCTGATAAGTAATCCTGAATTTCCCCGCTCCCATCCTGAATGTGTTTGGTATACAGATTTTGGTAAAATTTCTGAAAAGCTGTAATAATAGCTTTCGTCTCAGTCACCAGACCCACACCCGGATCCCTAAATTCTCTGATCCTGGCATGCCCTGTTTTCTCCCTGGTGCGTGTTGCTAAAAGATGCCCTATTCTCTCGCTGCTCTCATAAGCTCGGGTTTTCCACGCCACATATTTACCAGCTGCCTTTTTAGCTGAGATTTATATGATTGCGGATCTGGCCACAGTAACTTTTAGCTGAGTTGCCTCTGAATCTGCTCCAGCAGAAAGTACCTCTATCACTTGAGCCTCTGCCGCACCTCGATCCTCATATAATGCTTGCAATAGGCTTTTCTCTTCTCTCTGTGATTCCTACCCAAACCTGTTTGATTCTCCTCTCACCCCTGCTTTCAGTGTGTCCCACACATTACTTAGGTTGGTGCTTCCATAATTATCTTAAAAAAACCTGGGAATCCACTCGCCAATCTTCTGGATGTACTCTGTGTCGCTTAAAAAAGTCCTATGAAAAGACCACCGTGACTGCAAGAGAGGGAGCTGAATATCTAGCTCAATCACCAGGGGATTATGATCTGACATAACCTTAGGGAATAAGTCAATAGTACTTTTTGAGGCTAGCTCCTGTGAAACTAGAAAATAATCCAGCCTAGCGTATACCCTGTGGGGAGCGGAAAAATATGTGTATCCTAAATCGGCCCCCCTTTTCAAGGCCCATACATCCTCTAACCCATGCAGTGCCTGCAGTTGAGACAGTGAATTAAACACTTTGGGCTTCCTGCCCTGATAGGGGGTTTTCCTAGTAGCAACTTGGCTATTCAAATTAATATTTACATCTCCACAGAAAATCAGAGGTAAAGTCCAGCCTACTCATTCAGTTCTAAGCCAGTCAAACAAAGCTGGGTCATCCAGCACAGATCCATATACTGAGCAGAGGGTAAACATTTTATTTTCTATACACCCTTGAACAATCACCCATCTGCCCAAGCTGTCAGCCAGGCATCGAGGATAGCTAAGAAAGCTACCCGTCCCATTCCGAGCCAAAATAGCCACCCCCTTTGTGCGAGTTTCTTGTGTTGTGTTAGCTACAATATGGTACCCAGACATCTCCAGAAGCCTTGTCCTGCTTCCCTCAATATGATTTTCCTGGAGGCATAGAACGTCAGCACTTAAAAATTGCACATCCACACTAACCCACCTCCTCTTTTAGGGATCATTTAAGCCACAAATATTAACCAAGGCTGTTCTAATTTTCTTCATTACAAAATAAGGTCAAAAGCATACCACCCATCCAAATGTAAAGTTGTACAAACCAAAAAACCATGAACATGCTGCTTCTCCCATGGTCCCGGACCCCCACCCTTCCCCCAAACCATCCCTCCCCCTCCCTTCAAAATGGCAAAATAGGTCCAAGGACCCTTGTGATGCCTCCTGCATGTGGTTGCGCCCCTAGCCGCTCCCGGCCACGACCCAACACCAAAACCAAAAAAAAAGAGAAAGACCAACATTAGGTGATGCTGCCTATCTCCAGCTTAACCCTCATTTCCTAACTTCCCTATTCGTAAGCTCATTCAAGTACTCCTTGGCTTGAATTTCAGAGGTGAACACTCTGGTCATGCCTTTACAAATAACATTTAGCCTAGCTGGGTTCAACAAAAATACTTCACACCCCTGTTGCTGGAAGGGAGAAATAAGAGAGCGGAGTCTCCATCTCCTCTCTACCGTGGAATGACAAAAGTCAGGGCGCACAAAAAAGGAATGTCCTGCAGCAGAGCTTCTTGCGTCTGGCCTGGCTTTCTGAAACATAGCTTGGCGTAAGAGAAAGTTACTGAAAAAGATTAATATGGCTCTGGGTTTTTCTTCCTGGCCTGGTCTTTTCTTAAGCATTAAGGGGAATCTATGCACCCTTTGCACTTCTGCATCCCAGTTCCAGTGAGCCAACTCCAGGAAGGCCTCTCGAAAGAGCTTCAATACAAAACCACGAATGTCATCGCCTTTGTCTTTCTCCGCAATTCCTAGTAACTGTTGGTTGTTTCGTCGTCGTCTATTTTCAAAATCCTCCAGCTTCCAGAGGACGTCGGTCATTCTGCTCTCATTAGAAGTAGACTGTTTGTCAGAGTTCTCCACACTTGCCTCCAGTTGAACTATGCGCTCCTCCAGTGCAGTAGTACGATCGTTAATCTCAGAGCAAGCTTTATTAACTTTCCTGACAGCGCCCTGAAGTTTCCTAGTTGCCGCATGGGCCCTCTTGTGCTCCTGCCGGGCTTCCGTCTGTATTTGTTTTAAAGTAGCATAGATCAATTCCATAGAAGGTTGGCACCCTAGAGCCCCTGTAGCACTATCAGTACCATTTGTGATACCCTGCCCAGGTATGGGCTCTGTCTCCTGTGCTCCTTCCAGATGTGAGGCGGAGTAGTCCTATTTCAGCTGGCTTGACTGGCTACAATCAGAAGTAAAGCCTTGATCTTTTCCCATGTCTCTTTTGCTTTTCTTTTGACTGCTTAAGGGGATGCGCATCTGTGTGTCAGGTTTCAGAACAGGGCTTCCGCTGTCTGTAGAATGCCCATCGAGGCTATTTTTCCAGCTGTCCTCTGAGATATCAGATTCATCGGTCATTGAGTAAAAGTTATCCGCCTCTGGGGTCGCTGCAACAGTTCCTTCAGCTTGCGCCTGAAGAGGCAGGTCAGATAATACTTTTACCGCGGTATGTGGAGACCTGTTACTATCAGCCCCTGAGTGTGCCCCATATTGCTCCCCGTCCTCCACGATAGGCTCCACAGTGAAATGCCTTTTGACACATTGTTTGTATTAGGAGGAGCCCTAGTAAAGATGTTAGCCAGTTCAATAGCAAGGCCATTAATCTCATCAGCCCTTGACACCGCGCTATCAGGCGTCACAGGGCTACTAAAACCACTGTTTTGCGCCCCCTTACCCTCATTTAGCTTTTTCTTCCCAGTGTCTTTAAGCGTTTTAACGTTTAAGTTGGCTGCGCTTTTACCTTTACTCAGGGACAGTCTTGAATCCACCGGTGCTGACGAAGTAGCAACAGTATTGGATCCTTTGCCGGCAAACATCACCGGCACCGTTGGAACCTTGCCACGGGCTCCTTTCTCAACCTTCTGCTCGCTAGCTCCGCTTGCCGCTGTTTTTCCTCCCTTCCCAGACAAGACTGTTGAGCATCAATGTTGGATTCCAGAGATGTGCTTTCTACGGCGCGACGAGTCAAGGATGCCGGCTTGGTTCCTCCGGTCCCGTCTGTGTCTTTCCCCACCGGCTTCCCCTTTGGAGGCATTCGTGGAGATATACAAGTTATCTCGTAGCACCTCGCTGAGTCCTCCGTCCCAGATTCCGATGCCAAGTATAGCCGAAATCCCCGCCGCTCCACGCGTCTGTCCGCTGCTGCTGCTGCCAAAGAAAGGGCTCTCAGCGCTCGAGTTCAAAGGGTCAGCGCCGCTGGGGAGAACCGCATCCGCATCAGCCTGGAACAACGTGCCTCAAGCCAGAGTAAGTGAAGTTATCGAGATACAGGTATTTTTAACTTCCAAAAGCAGTTTATGCAGCAGTCATCTTTGTCATCTTTGTGGCCGTGATCGGGAGACAGCTACCCGCAGGACTCACGCAGCTTGCCATCTTGCCAGCATGCTGTATTTCTTCTGTGGGCAGTATCTATCTATCTATCTATCTATCTATCTATCTATCTATCTATCTATCTATCTATCTATCTATCTATCTATCTATCTATCTATCTATCTATCTATCTATCTATCTATCTCCCTCACTCTATCTTTCTATCTATCTAGCTATCTATCGCCCTCACTCTGTCTATCTATCGCCCTCACTCTATCTATCTATCGCCCTCACTCTATCTATTGCCCTCACTCTATCTAACTATCGCCCTCACTCTATCTATCTATCGCCCTCACTCTATCTATTGCCCTCACTCTATCTAACTATCGCCCTCACTCTATCTAACTATCACCCTCACTCGATCTATCGCCCTAACTCTATCAATCTATCTATCTATCTATCTATCTATCTATCTATCTATCTATCTATATCTATCTATCGCCCTCGCTCTATCTATCGCCCTCACTCTATCTATCGCCCTTACTCTATCTATCTATCGCCCTCACTCTATCTATCTGTCGCCCCACTCTATCTATCTATCGCCCTCACTCTATCGCCCTCACTCTAGCGCCCTCACTCTATCTCTATATATCGCCCTAACTCTATCTATCTATCTATCTATCTATCTATCTATCTATCTATCTATCTATCTATCTATCTATCTATCTATCTATCTATCTATCTCCCTCACTCTATCTATCGCCCTCACTCTATCTATCTATCACCCTCACTCTATCTATCTATCGCCCTCACTCTATCTATCTATCACCCTCACTCTATCTATCTATCGCCCTCATTCTATCTATCGCCCTCACTCTATCTATTTTTCGTCCTCACTCTGTCTATCTATCGCCCTCCCTCTATCTATCTATCGCCCTCTCTCTATCGCATCACCACAGCATCACTCAGCACCACCACAGCATCACTCAGGGGCACCAAAACATCACTATGCGCTACCACAGCATAACCGAACGCCACAGCATCACTCGTCGCCACCACAACATCACTCAGCGCCACCACAGCATTATTCTGTACAACCATTCAACTGGTTCAAATTTGTTCTCTCAATGTTTCAAGCTTTATTACAAATGTCACAAAAAGATGTTATTATTTCACTTCTGTTCTTGTATTTTCGTCACAATAAAATACACTGAACATAATCATCACAAAAGTTATTTACAAAAGTTTAAGCTATTGCCATTATAAATTACAATAACTTTTATTTAAGTATTAATTATTTAAAAAAAATAAAAGCCATTGTTATTTGTAATATCAATATATCTAAGTCACGTAAATACAACACATATTGCATTACAAATGCTATAGGTGTCACATTTGCGAAAGTTAAAACTATTGGCATTGTAAATGACAAAGCTATTAATTTCGCTATTTTTAAAACCAACACATAAATAAAAAATGTGTCATTTACAATACCAATAGCTCAAACTTTCCTAATAAGAGACCTATTGCATTGCAAATGCTTGTTTGTAATTCTGTGTGATGACAAAAAGTTTTAAATAGGATGTAAACAAATCAGAAAACCTTGTTTTGGCATTGTGCAAATGATAAATATTTTTGCTGAGACACAATTTCCACAGATTACGGTTCATACAATATATAGTTTTATCAGTAAAACCGCATGTTAGTGGGAAATTTTGTGGCCATTTCAATGTCATTTTACGATGTCTGTTATAAAGGTCTGAAAATTTGTAACAGCGTACTGCAAGCTATTATTAAGTGACAGGATCAGCTGAATGTCATCCACATAGTTGATTAGAGTCATATTTTGTGATTTTATTTAAGAGATCAGTGTCTCTATGTAGATGTTAAACAACACAGGGCTGAGTGCCGAACCTTGTGGCACTCCATGACGAGTACATCTGAAATTGGAGCAAAAAGGAGGTAGAGCCACTGCCTGACAGTGGTTCGCAGATATTATTTCATCCATTTTAACATGGTACCACTAACACCCACTGACGCTAATCATATCAGCAGGGTTTGGTGGTTTACCATGTCAAAGCCCGCTGACAGATCAAGCAGGACCAGCACTGTAGATTGGCCACTATCAACCCTCATGCAAATCTAATCCATGGCACTCAGTAGAGCTGACTGTGACATGGGCAGGTCTAAAACCAAATTGCCCACCCTCAAACAAGAAATGCTCCTCCAGGTATTGGGATAAGATGTTACTAACATTCACTGGAAAGGGGAGGATGTAGATTGGTCTAAAGTTAGCCAAAATTGCTGGGTCAACAGGTGACTTTTTCAGCAGTGGCTTAACTATGGCCTTTTCCAACTTTGAGGTACCAGCCCAGATTTTAAAGATTGGTAACCAAGTTGTAGCAATGGCAGCAGTAGCTCATCCACCCATTTTTTCCATTGTTGAGGGGGGGAGGTCTAGAGGAGATCCTAACATGGTCAACATGGCAATGCTGTGGAAACTGTCCTCAGAAATTGAATCAAAACATTCAAACCTGTGGTTGATGTATTCAGAAACGTGTTTATCGTTATTCATAGAACTGGGTATCCTCAGGTCATAGATACTGGACATGGGGGCGGCAGCCTCCACAGTGCTTTCGATATTCTCTATGATCTTACTAATCTTTTTTTCAAAGAAGACTGCCAAGTCATCACACAATTTCTGTGAGTGTGTTATTTCTTGCTTCAAGCAATTGGGGTTAGACGGATTGCAGAAGATATTGAAGACCCTTTTTGCATTATTTGAGACAGCTAAAATGGAATTACAGTAAAAGTCAGCCTTTGCCCTTTTAGCCTCCTTTTTGCAATCATTCACACTAGTCTTTAAATGTTGTTTATATCCTTCTGAATAGTGCCAACGCCAATTTCCTTTCCAGCTGCCTACACATTAATTTTGCTGCTTTTAGGGTCTCATTATACCAGGGAGCAGACGGTCAATGACAGGATTTTTAATGAGAGGGGGATTATTTTGTTTAGAACTGTATGATTTCCTCCTCAACGATTTTACAATTAGTTTCAAGTGAGTTCATAGATTAAAGAGAGTTGTGATGTGAAATATAGACTCTGGCTGAGATCTACTAAGTTTATGTCATGCCCTGCTCTTTATTCCAGTCATTACAATCTTCTTCGGGGGGACACATTGAGGGTGTGTAAATGAAAAGAAGTCAGCGAATGGTCAGTCCAGCACAGGGGGGTGATCTCATCTATCAATATAAGGCCATCTGGGGAAATGATAAGATCTAAGTTATGACCACCTTGATGAGTAGAACCCTGCGATAATTGCTGGAGACTAACAATTTCGCGAGAACTCTGCAGAGTGAGTGTAGTCTTCTTCCGCCCATAGGTTAAACTCACCAAAGATAAAGAAGTTAGAATAGGCAAGAGCCATATTGGATAGTTTCTATGAAATGGGAAAGGTGTGAGATCAAAGAATCAGGAGTCTTATAACATAAACCTCCTGAGAAAGCATTGCCCTTACCAGCCTTCAATGAAAATCCTAATACTTAGGTGACTTCAGCCTTGTCCATTGAAAGAGCGGAAAAATCCAATTTTTCATTTTATAATATGCCCACTCTTCCCTTCTTCTTATTTATCCGGGGTTTGTGGAAGGCCTTATATCCCTTTGGGCAAGCTTGGCCTAGATCTACTGCTGACTCAGTAGTGGTCCAGGTCTCCGTAATAAATGTTTTGTGGTGCAGCGAGGTAGCAAGGTGTGGAGCAGCAACTGAGGTTAAGGATGCAGAGGGTTGCAGAATGCTAGCAACACGAGGGGGAGGACCAGGCTTCTGGGGTGCTGAGCACAGTCAAAGCACGACTGAGCATAAACAGGCTTGCCTTTGGTGCACCGTGACAGCCATTAAGGAGGTCCTTGGAGAGAAGTGATGGGAAATCCAGTGATGTCTCTTCCTGCCCAGAAAAATGATGGAAATGGCTCCTCTTGCTTGGCTTCTTGTTTAAAAGACAGTTTTGGCTCAAAATTAGTGCTATCACTTCCTGTGCAGCTAAAGGATGGGAAATCCAGTAATGCACTTCCTGTGCAGATGGATAGTGGAAATAACTCCTCTTGTTTGGCTTCTTCTTTTAAAGACAATTTTGGTGGGAACCAGTGATATCACTTCCTGTGAACATGGATAATGGAACTGACCTTTCTTGCTTGTCATATGTCACCTGAGCTGTTAAAATGCCCCGGTGACATATAACTGCTTTATGTGGCAATTTTTACCTAGTTATGGATTTTCTGAAGTATAGGACCTCTAGATTGAGTAGAGATAGAGGCCACATGTCCAGACTATAAAGATTTGCCGTTGCAAAAGGGTTAGCACATATTTGGCGGAATCAGCAGAGAAACTCTGCTACATATAACTTTTACTGGCAACATGCGATGCATGGTAACCACATAATAAAAGCATTTCCCCACCTCAATGAAATCCAAACTAGTTGTTCTAGGTTAGACTTTTTTCTGATTCCTAAGCATACGTTCCTTAGATTGTGAGATGCAGAGTGTATTGTAAAGGGTATATATTATCACTAGCTACTACAACTTACCATCTTATAGCATAAGGAAAGGCAAAGGGACATATGGAGACTTGATTGGTAAGAATTTTAACCCCTTCGCCGCGTCGACCTACCAGTGCTCATGTGCCTAGGACGGCCCGGCCGTACTTGCGCATGGCACAGGGAATCCCTGTACCCCACAACAGCTTCGGGAGCTGGGCAATAGCTTCCCCAGCTCTCGAGGCCCCCACCCCTGGCCACAAAGGGGGCCAGAAAGACTGTGTGGGTGGGGCAAGGGCCTGTGACTGGCAAGAGACCAAAACCTAGGGATAAAGGGTATAGCACAGAGTGCTACATTTAAAAAAATGTATAATTTAGCCAACTCTGCACTGGACACCCACATAAGCGAGGTATAATTTTACTCGGGAGACTAAGGAGAACGCTCTGGGGTAGGACATTTGTGCCGGCACGGTGATTCCACTCATAACTATGTAGAATATGTGTTTTTTTCAACTAAATTTGAGGTTTGCAGGGGATTCTGGGTAGGAAAGCATTGGAGAATGCACGCAAGCCATAACCCGCTGGAATCCCTGGGTGCCTAGTTTTCATATATGTGCGGGTTTGGTAGCTTCCCAAGGTGGCCCCAGCCCAGGGCCAAAAACCCTGGTGACCCCCTTGCCAAACCAGGTTGATTTGTGGTAGGTAATTCTGATGTCTCCTCAATACATTTTGGGCCCTTGCCTGTCGCGGGTACTTGATCCACCCACGTGAGTGAGGTACCATTTTTATCGGGAGACCTGGGAGGAAGCTAGGTGGTAGGAAATTTGTGGATGCACAGAGATTGCAGGACTTTCCCACACAGAAATTTGAGAAACATTTGAATTTTTCAGCAAAATTTGAGGTTTGACGGAATTTGGGGTAAAAAAACATTGGGGGACCCACGCAAGCCATTCTCGCTGGACTCCCCCGGGTGTCTAGTTTTTAGAATTGTGTGGGTTTGGTAGATTTCCCAAGATGGCCACAGACCCTGGGGCCAAAAACCCAGGTGACTTTCCTTGCAAAACCAGGTTGTTTTGTGATAGGTCATTTTGATGTCTCCCCGATACATTTTGGGCCCTTGCCTATCGTGTGTACATGGGGCACCCACATGAGTGAGGTACCATTTTTATCGGGAGACCTGGGGGAATGCTGAGTGGTAGGAAAATTGTGGATCTACGCAGATTCTAGAACTTTCAACGACAGAAATGTGAGGAAAATGTTTTTTTCTTTTACAAAGTTTGAGGTCTGCAAGGGATTCTGGGTAACAGTACTTGGTGAGAGGCAGACAAGTTACCCCATCCTGGATTCTTCTGAGTGTCTAGTTTAAAAAAATGTATAGGTTTGCTAGGTTTCCCTAGGTGCCAGCAGAGGTAGGGTTCAAAATCTACAGCCAGGCACTTTCCAAAAAGGGTCAGATTTCACTGTGAAAATGTGGTGTGTTCACGTTGCGTTTTGGGCCATTTCCTGTCGCGGGCACTAGGCCTACCCACACAAGTGAGGTACCATTTTCTCTGAAGACTTTGGGAAATGTGGGGTGGGTGGGATTTTGTGGCTCCATGCAGATTCCAGAACTTTCCACCACAGAAATGTAACGAAAATGTGGTTTTGTTGGACAACTTTTAAGGTTTGCAAGGGATTCTGGGTAACAGAACCTGGTGAAAGCCAGACAAGTTACCCCATCCTGGATTCCCCCGGGTGTCTAGTTTTCAAAGATGTATAGATTTGCTAGGTTTTCCTAGGTGCCAGCAGAGCTAGGGTTCAAAATCTCCAGCTAGGCAATTTGCAAAAATAGGGTTTGTTTTCACTGTGGAAATGTGGTGTGTCCACATTGCGTTTTGGGCCGTTTCCTGTCGCCGGCACTAGGCCTACCCACACAAGTGAGGTACCATTCTAGAACTTTCCCACACTGAAATGTGAGAAAAAAGTGATTTTTTTTAGCTGCTTCGAGCACTGAGGAGGACGCCTTTTTCAAACGGGACTGCAAGTCCCAGGGAGCCTGCTGCTTTTTGACCACACCTGAACCTGCCGCTATTTAACTTCTCGCCGCTCCCATTTCACGGGAGCCGCTTCGAGCACTGAGGAGGATGCCTGTTTCAAACGGGACTGCAAGTCCCAGGGAGCCGGCTGCTTTTTGACTGCACCTGAACCTGCCGCTATTTAACTTCTCGCCGCTTCGCGGGATGCGTCCGGGCCAAGGGCGGGCCCGTTTGAGCCCGTTAGAGGCCGGACGAGGCCGGGCCGGGTCCCCACTCTAAATCCTGCAGCACTCCAAGGTTAGTCCATACTTGTTTATTCTTGCCCCTCTGTGGGTATTGATTTTTCGTGACATTTGCTGATATCGTGCCTAGTCTACGATGAATATCCGCGAGGGAAAGGGGAGCCATGCTCAAATGGGCGGAAGTGTGGCTGGGACCCTGGATCAATTTATAATCAGAGCTAGTTCAGTCTTAGCCCACAAAATTGCCCTGACTGAGCATGGTTTATCTCTAGATCCCGTGCAATTAAAATGATCGTCACTGGGCGGTTTGATGTCTGCACGCTCACCCAAATGTTGTCTGGCCATAGGCACAGATCCTCTTGAGTCGGCAGGAGGTATTAACCAGTCTCCATCTGTACCGCTGGACATTTCCACAACAATGGAGTCTCCAACTAGCCCTATGCCTGTTGAGTTGGTGCAAGAGGGTACAGCATGCAGCACATTTCCACGCGTTACTACAAGGTCTGTGCCCAAATCTAAATCTCAAGTCATGGACCCACTTCCGGAGCCGGCTACAAAGAGGTAGCGGGGAGGGGTGCCCCGCAAAGGCAAAAAAATACAAAGATGCCAAAAACGAACAGGAATGGTGGGTCTGCGACTCTAATACCGTCAACGATAATTGAGCCTCAGTCTACCACTCCCACATTGGGCGCTTACATTTGGACTCAGTTGGTGTTCCCTCGCTTGAAGCTGACGAGGGTTTATGGGTCAGGATGGGGGCCCTAATCTCGGCATCTTTATCCCCAATTCTTGAGAGACTGACACTAATTGAGGAAAAATGAACTAATCTTGAACTGTTTGTTGTGTCTAATCTTGGTTCTATTAAGGCCTTACCGGGGGAAAATAATCGTCCCTCTGAAACGATACCTAATGTGTTGTGTAACCCTGTAAATTCCCATCAGCCATCCCTTTAACATCTAATTCATTGCTTTTATTTTCTAGTAGGAATGGCGAGGCGGGTATTGCTTCTGATATTGGTGTAGTGGCTCAGGGAGTCTGTGCGGACTAGATGGGGAATACATCTAGTGAATTTGCCCAGCTTATTCCGAGTACTTCAAGGGTGGAGGGGAGAAGACCTTGTGCTAGGACAGTAAGTAACATCCTAATAAACAACCCTATTTTTGGTTTAGATAACCAATCAACTACTGTCCCTGGATGTTCCGGTCGTGATTCTCTCGCAGTGCTTTATGGATTGGCAAATAGCTTGACCGGAAACAACAATAAGGTATTACATCTCCCAACTGCCGCCGCTCTACTGGTGGTAGTTCTGAGGAATGTACCGACCTTACAAGCTGGGCAGACTGAATCCACTAGACAGTTAATGGCAAAAACAATGCACTGGCTCAGTGTACATCTGAAGGAAGCAGGGGTATGGGGCTGGGATATTTGTAATCAATTGATAATGGCCAGACGTTTATCCTGGGTTGGATATTCCACTAAGGATGGGGGGGGGGTGACTGTGTGGTAGCCAATTTCAACAATGAGCCCATAGTTAGACTCCTATTGGGGTGCTTAGGGAGTAGAAATGAAAGGCACTGTCCCGGAAAAATATCTGTCCTGCCCCTAGGGTTATTGTGTTTTTATCCAGGAGCCTAAACCGATATTCCTATTTTATGCCCTTGTCCGGTTATAATCAATAATATCCATATAACGGCATAATAATCATATCCATATTCAGTCGTAGCACATGCTGTCACATTAAGCAAGGCTACTTCCCCGGCCCCCTAGAAAGCACAACGAGTTCTCTAAACAAACCAAACCTCCAGCAACCTGGGAAATCCCCCTTGCTTTTGTTTTGATTTCATCCTAGAACTCCTGTAAAGCACTGTAAAAACGGCCAGTTCTTAGTGACATCTTTATTGACGTCTTATGTCCAACCTTATGTCAAACCCGGCACCTTTCAGGTATAAATATACCAACGTTGCCTTAAGCAGACACACGGTGGTGGTTTTGGAGCAGAGAAGCTATCTACTTGCCCGAGAGCCCAGCTGATGCGAGAGCCCACGGACACTGCCCCTCCTCTTTTGACGCACTGAGAGAGACGCTGTCTTTTCTCCTGCCGAGAAATCCAGCTCCGGTGTTTCCAGATACCTTCGCGGGTTACTGGGATATCAAGTCCTGGGAGAGAGATACAAGACCTCCTGCTTTCTATTACCCAGGTACGAAGCTGACAAAAACCTTAGAGAGAATTCTTGACTCAGATTCTTGGCAAAACAAACTTAACTTAAACTGCTACTTACTTACTCCTTCCCGCGTATTAGGCTTAGGCCAGGTACACCGGGGTAGGCGTATTTAGAAGTACCAGTTGAGTACGTTAGTCAATGTATATAAGTATGTATATATTTTATCTATTTTAAAGTATCATATGGCTAAGAAACCATATCAATGCTTTTACAGTATCATTTTATAATCCTCCTTTGACTGTACGCACTTTACTTTACTATGAGTATTGCAATTGTGGCAATTCATTTCTCTTGTATGAGGAAGAAGACTGCTCAATAAATTACACCTTTTATTGAAAACGCCCGTCTCTCTTTTCTCTGCACTCTGGTGAAACTAAGTATGCACACTTGACTGAGTGAAATAGCTGTCTATTGTTTTCACACGACTCTAGAGATACACTCTTATTCTGAGGGAGCAAAATTGTCATGTTTTATGGTTGTCAGAAGCAAATCCTTCTTGTCTATCCAGGGAGGTTTAACTTCTCCTCGTTTATTCGAGAAATTTTCTAGTGACCTCTGAGCTAGCTGGCAAACCTTAAGTATAATATATAGAGTAGAGACCTAGTCAACCTCAGTCCTACGTCTACACTGCTGAATATATTATTCCAATGCACAGAGCCTATTGGGAATATAGGAACTACACTACATGGCGCCCAACGTTTGGTAAGGCGATAAATCTAGCGCAAGACGTTAGAGTAACTCAGTCGTGCTTTTTCACACAGACCCTTTTCCCGTAAATACTCCAAAAGACGTCTGGAGTGGGTAAAAGGTTAAAATCCGCCGGAACTTAGTAGGAAGAGATTTCTATGTATAGTTTTTGGTTTAATCAACGTTGAAGGATACAGTGTTCCAAAAATATTGTGCACCTAATCTTTGTTTCCTTGAAACTTGATCTGCAACAAAAACCTTTCTGTCAGTAAGATGTCAGAAAGTGAAGACGAAAGGGAGGCAGCTAGAATAGCTGCTCGACTCCTAGCGGATGACACAAGTCTCCAAGAAAATGACCCAAATGTTATACTCATTCCGGTCAACATAAGGAAAACTATAACTCTTAAACTTATAGAAAATGGACTAACACCGAGAGGTGGAATAGTCATATTCGTAATTGAGGCCCATGAATATCGGCAGACAGAGGTATTCTATTCATGGATAAACTTTCCAGCAGCAAACGCTGTCACACACGACTTCCACTATTACAAAATAGAGGAACCTACGGATGAAAACATTCCTTTCGAGGAGGTTGAAATCCCATTAAAATACCAAGAGCACCTGCTCTGGTTTAAAGGCGCCCTAAAACATAATAATCACATCACCAGGCTCGGTCCACTAGGTAGACCAGGAGCAAGTGGCCGGTTCTAGCCAGCTACACACCACACCCAGACATTGAAAAAATGTCAGTACCAGAACTTTTAGCACAGCTAAAACAACTAATTAAAATTCATAGACAATTAGTCCAATATGTAATGCGGACTTCAACAGTCCAACCAGCTATTAACATTCCACAGCTGACCCCTCATCAGGGGAACACAAACAAAATTACACCACAGAACATACAATCATGTCTGGGTAAAGTACCCATAAAACGGGAACAAATTCCATTCTGGTTAGCACAAAAAATAACTCAAATAGAGGCAGTATTTCCGGATACTACCCCTACTGAGAAACACAGAATTCTGACTATCTGTCTTCCTATGGGGATCGCACCACATGTGGAGGACTGTGACACTTGGGGCACAGTCTTTGCTTCCATTTACACAAAAACACATGGTGTTCCGTCCATGGCGGTAATACCAGATGTACTAAGACAGATTCAAAATGAATATGGTCCAGAACCTGCTTTAACTTTGGGTATGAAATTACTGAAAGACTTCAAGCAGGTCTCGGCTATATTATTAGCCAACATAAAAGGAGAAGCAGCATCTGTGGCGATCCGCCAGAAATTGAAAGAAACAGATATAGCAGACCAACCAATTGAACTTGCCAGAATCATAGAAAAATCCTATGAAGAACTAGGAAGAGATAGTTTGGGTGGGAAACCAGTAAAACCCCAACTAACTGAAAATCCTGAAAAGATATTTATTAAAAATAATCTGAACACTCCAAAAAAGAGCTGGGATGGAAATAAACAATCCACTCCCAAAGAAAAAAGATTCCAGTCCAGAGGAAGGTCTCCTCGGCGGAGAGAAAGATCTCCGGACCAAGGACACAAGTCTCCCCAGAGGGAGCCCTCTGAGAAAAGATACAACCTTAGAGATAGGGATAAATTAAGAAAGCCTGATAGATATCAAGATATTGATACACGTCCCTCTTGATCTTTTCAGACTTCCTTGCAGAAATCGGAAAGAAGAGGACGGTCAGAACACAGGGAAGAGCACGTCAAGTCCAAAGACAAGGAACCTGCTCATCAAAGTAAAAAAATACAATTTCCAAAAAGAAGGTAGCCAGTATTAAAATAATCAAACATGCCGAGGATACTGAGAACACAGCTGAAAAACGGAGAGTGGGCCCAGACAATGCTAGACAGCGCAGCAGAAGTGACAATAGCTCGCAAGATCCTGATGAATCATCTGGAGACAGTGGACACGAATGAATACATTCAGGTGGAAACTGCAGATACCAGAGTTAGCAAACCTCATAAAATATATGAAATACCATTACGTATAGAGGGAGATAAGACTGAAAGTAAGAGGTCTATTTTGGGATAACCTTTCCAAAGGCTATGACATCCTTTTAGCTGAGAAAGACTGGCCACCAGAGTTTGTCAGGGAGTGCCCACATGGCAAAGAAATGATTATGCCTGCCTTCTCAAATCATATTCCAATACATAAAAAATATACATATGCAAGAAAATGGGCAGTAGCCCAAGCTCCTGCATTATACAAAAATCATGTAGGATGTCCTCACAAAATCCAGTTAAAATGTCAACCAACTGCACAAAGGCAGTACCCAATTAAGCAAGAAGCTAAAAAACAAGTCAGGGAGATCTTAGATCAACTTGAATACCAGGGGGTGATTGAAACATGCACCTCACAAATGAACAATCCTTTGTTTCCTGTCTCCAAGCCAGACGATTCATATCATCTAGTTTTGGACTACAGACACCTTAACTCGTGTTGCAAAACATTTGCAGTACAAAACTCACACAGTGCGGCACTAATGAATAACATCGTGCGCAAAAAATACAAAACGACATTAGATATCTCTGATGGATTCTTTTGTCAAAACATAGCACCTGAAAGCAGGTATTTGACCGCTTTCTCAATAATGGGGTCGCAGTAAATTTCTGTCGACTCCCACAGGGATTCAAGAACAGCCCAGGATTATTCTCAGCAAGAGTAACCGAGTTACTACAAATATATGATGATGAGGCATTATCTTATGTCGATGACATCTATCTAACAGATGATGACTTGGATACTCACTTGAAAAGAGTAAACACCATAATATTGGGGTTCGCAGCAGAGGGTTACAAATGCAACTTTAAAAAGTCAATAATTGCACATCTAACTGTCCTATTTTTAGGTTATGAATTATCAAGTGAAGGCTGGCGGAAAAAACGTCTTCAAAGGCGACTGTGCAGCACTACCCGTGAACTATCCACTCAATTATACATACATAATAGATGCAAACTCCGTTCCTTTTGCTCGAATCCCTGGAGTGGGGGATAGAGTAATTCCAAACACGAACAGGAGTATCTTCTTGATTCAAGAAGCACACATGGGTGAGGGTCTAAGACACCAGACGATCAAGGAATCTCTGAAAGAATTACAATCAGAATACTGGTGGCCAGGAATGAGCTTGCAACAACACAAATTTGCAATGAGCTGTCCAAACTGCAACAGAGATCGCAGTGGCGAACCGGCCGGAGTAGTGCCAGGACCCCAATTAGAGAGCATAAGGCGATCTATACGCATAATCAAACAGGAAAATGGCGTCCCAATGTATATTATTTAAGACTAGATTCACTTAAAATGTGGCCCCAGCGCTCGGCTGACGCCAGAACTGTTATAAAAGATTTGCGAGTCTATATCGGCACATACGCAATTGGCATGCTACATTCTGACCAGGGTCCTGCTTTCAGCTCTCGAGCTTATAAGGAGGCCATGACCAGCATGGGCATTGCATTGCGGTATTCTTGTCCCTTCCATCCTGAGGGAAATGGGATTGTGGAAAGAAAAAAACGAGACATAAAGCAACCTATAACGGCGAGGGTATTAGGTTCGGGTGATGGGTGGGTCCAACATTTAACAAGTGTCCAACGTAGTCTTAACAATCTGCCAAGAAATTCTCTGAAAGGTTTTCAGTCCGTACAAACTATTGTTCGGGACTAGAATGCATATTCAGGACCTAGATAGTCAGACTTCAGTGGTAGAAGAAAAATGCTTTGATATCAAAGATCGTTTGGCTATTTTACAGGACTTAAATGAAACAAGAAAAGACCTGAGCAACGTAAAGCTAAAACAGCAGCCAACAGTCACTGAAGATAAACCACCTGTCTCAGCAAGGCCTGTCTGGATTCCAAAAATTGGGGATCTGGTCAGAGTGAAGATCGCGGTGAAGAAGGAATTTGGGCCTTCTTACAGAAAAGCAGTACCTGTCTTAGCTGTCAGCGGAACAAGATCAGTTGTACTACCGCCCCTTGCTGGTAAAAAGGAGAACCGAGTTGTATCCATCGACCTGGTAAAACCACAATCATGTGGCCAATAATAAGTAGTAGGCCCAGTGGACTCCCAAGAAGTAGCAGAACACCTAAACTTGCTACAATACAAGAGGTTCAAACTGAGAGACTAATCCTATCAATTCAAGAAGTCTTTATTCGATTGATGCATCATAAAAGACGTAAAATACAGTAAATACATAATTAAAAACATCTAAAACCAATATTAAATTACTTACAGGCTTCTATGAATGAGTACAAAATTGGCATTACCACATAGATTACCAATGAGCATCAGATATAGTGAACTAGTCATTAACAGGTAAGCAAGCAAACATTATTAAACCCCCAGCTATTTACTTTTGATGAACCTGGTTCTAAGCAACCAAGCCCACCCCAAATATTTAGCTACCCCCACAACAATTATTGGGGTCAGGTTAGTTTTTAAAATTCTGCCTGCTTCGACAGCCGAGCGGGTACCTAGGCATCTACAAACCGGGCTTAACCATTTGGCTCTTGGGGCTGTGTACAGAGGAGACACAAACAAAAAATGATTTACACTTTCTCCATGACCAAGACAGTTTGGACAGTGCCCCGTCCCACCAGAACCCCACTTTTTAGTGAAATCCCCTAGAGGCAGCGAGCCACATCTGAACTGGTGGAATAATTTACAATCCAGGGGCTTTGTTATCATGTCCCAATATTGTTCGAGCTTGGATATGTCTTTAAAAACAATAAATAGACTTGTAAGATTGCTGGAACACAGACTCAAGTGTCTATTATAAACCACCCAGTCCCAATAGTGCAATTTTAGGTCTTTTTTGGAGGGAAAGGTTGCTAATTCAGGACCAGACCACAAATCACCATACCCCAGGGCGGAAAGGGTAGAGCTTAAATCCTTAAACCAGCCTATGTTTGAAGAACCAGGACGATCTTTGACCTCCAGGCAGGCCCTGGCATAAAAATGGAGTTCCGGCGTTGTCCATAGACGTCGCCAGAATGCCAGTGGACGGAATCTCGCTTGATCCTCCACCGGTTGACACCCGAGATCATATAAAAGCGGGCATCCTGAGGAATTTGTTTTGGGCTGATCTCAAGGGATCCAGTTTGCTGAAGCCCCATAGCTCCGCCCCATATAAAACTGAGGGTAGAACCTTTGAGCCATATATCTTAATTAGTGGTGAAATTGGCCGGGTAAAGGAGCCTTTGTGCTCTTTAATCAGCGCACCACCTATCTGCAAATGCTTTAGGGCCATAAGCTCAACCTGGTGGGACCAACTAAGGGTCTCGCTAAAAGTAACACCCAAGTAAGTAAAAAACTTGGTTTGTTCCAATGGGGTACCCCCCATAGTTACCCTTGCACTAATTTGATTGTGACCTCTTAAAACCATGAATTTGGTCTTAGACCCATTCACTTCAAGCTCATGTTCGCTGCAGAAAAACTCAAACCTCGACAAGGCTTGTTGAAGGCCCTGTCTGGTTTTTGAAATCAGGAGAGTGTCGTCAGCGAACATGAGCAGGGGAATTTTCATTCCGGCCAAAGACGGAGCGTCCGTGGGATGGTTTTCAAAATACTTGGTAACCCTGTTAATATATAAGGAAAAAAGGGTAGGGGCCAACACGCACCCTTGCCTGACACCTTTGGCCACAGGAAACCTATCCGTCACCTCCCCTGGTTTGCCCCAGCGGACCTGGGCATAGGTATGTGCATGTAGGTTCACCAAGAGACGAACAAGGGGGGGTGGCATGCCCAGTTCTAATAGGCACTTCCACAACCCAGCCCTCGGGACGAGATCAAAAGCAGACCTCAAGTCCACGAAGGCTGCGTATAGGTTACCTTTACCCAAGACAACAGTCTTCCAATAAAGGAGCATGAAGCGGAAGGCCTGATCTAGAGTGCTCACATGAGATCTGAAGCCAGCTTGAAGAGGGGTTAAAACATTATGCTCTTCTATCCATTCCTGAATCCTGGCAAGAACAAGACGGGCTGTGATTTTTTGCACCGCGTCAATAAGACTGATCGGCCGATAGTTGGATGGAACCGACCGATCACCTTTTTTATAAATAGTCAGGATTTCTGCACCTGCCCAGGATTCGGGAACCCTAGCACCTGTGGCCAAAGCATTTGCCAGCTGGACTAAGTACGGTACCCAGAGGTCATGATCCTGTTGGAATAAATCGGCAGGAATGCAATCGGGACCAGGTGCCTTTCCCCTTGGGATAGATTTCAAAACTACTTCAACATCTCTGACCGTAAACTCTAAGCGGTCATCCGACAATGGCCAGCATATGTTTTCCTGCGCATCACTGGGGCACCTAAATTGTTCCTCAAAGTAGCGAACCCATTGTTGTTGGTCCACCGAGGCTGGGCTCGGACGGTCGTCCTGGGACAAGCCCCATTTAAGTAGGTGCCAAAATTGTTGCATGTTCCTAGAGCCACATGCTTCAGTTAGAGTTGACCATCGTTCTTCATCCCAATTGGCCTGAGCAGAACGTTTAGCAACATTAAAAGCCTTCCTACAAGACCTAATTAAAGCAAGATTCTTAAGTTTTAAAGCTTTGAACAGTTCTACATGGGTCCGACGGCACTCTTCATTTAACCAATTGGAAGATTTCGTGGACCCCCTATTACCCCTTTTGGAAACAAACTTTGTGAATAGTTTTTTTAAAGACATGAACAAGCTGGTATGCGTGTTAGTAATAATTGTGTTAATCTCCTCCTGTGAATCACACTGAGAGATTACGGCCAGGAAGTTAAAAACCAAAGATCTGATAGTTTTGCGTGCTTCAGCATCTACAGAGATCTTTGGCCAGCGTACCCTCCTCATATCATTAGTGAGTACAACTGCCTCCTGAACTAAGTTGGGCAGGCATTTGACCGGCCCTGAAAAGCTGAAATCCCTTAATTCTGCCACCAGTGGATCGTGATCACTTTCCGGACGTGACTTTACTTCCATATCCACTACCACATGCCACAGTTTTACATCCAATAATATATAGTCAATACGACTACTATGTCTACCATTACTAAAGGTGTGTTTGCCCAACCTGTCGGAACATACTCGACCATTTAGAGCACGTAATCCCCGATCCAGACACAACCCTTTAATAAAGATAGCCGCTTGAGACCATTTTTTAATCGAGGGAAGGTCAAGTTGAGGAATCCCCCAGGCCAGATCCTCTGCCTCTGTTATGAGGCCATCATCCGAACTCAATGGTTCGAAACAGGAGTTTAGATCGCCCATTACAACCATATGACCAGCTACCAGAGCATCACTTAAAAAATCATCTAGTCGGAGAAGGGCAGATGAAACCCTACCACCCTGGACGCCCCTAGCATATATGTTAATCAACAAAATATTCATCCCACTAGTAGATTTAATGCTAACTATTAAAACGTCTGGGCTATCAATAAAGACTTCCTCTGCTGACACTCCCTCACATTGACGAACCCAAACTGACAGGCCACCCATAGCTCGACCTCTATGTCCTCTGATAGCTGGTTTACTAAAGTTCAGGTAGCCAGAGAGGAACAGAGGTAAGAGTGCCCAGGTTTCCTGAAAGGACCAAACGTCACCTTGACGTATAAAATGTATCCAATCAGGAATACAAATGCGCGACTCAAGACCAGCTATATTCCAACAACCCAAGATAGTACCATTTCTAGGTACTGAGGCGCTAGATATATCTTTAACAGAGGAGTGGGGATCGTTATTCAAGAGATCGACTACTTCTTGCAAGGGGGCAGCTCCATTTATGTCGTCAGTATAGGTGCAATGGGACCCACCCTGAATACCTAACACCCCATTCACTCTCTCAACAATTATGCCCGGCACCGTTTTAACACTCTCAACAATTGGGTCAGCAGATAACATTATTACGGGTACCCTATCCATATCATCAGTCGCGCACAAATAAGCAGCGCCCCCCTTAGCACTTTGGGCTGCTTGAACCATTAGAGTTTTAACATAACATAATGAGTTAACTGGGGCATCTGCAGTACCCGTACAATCTGAATTACCCTCTGTAACCCAAGATGGAATGGCTGGTCAATCGTTAGACGCCAGCCCTGATAAGGGTTCATAGAGGTTCCTCAGCGGGATGTTCCAGTACTCATTAGGCTGAATGTATTTGCTTTGTTTGTTGCGATCGGGATAGAAGCTTTGGGGCTGATTGAAGTGTGGAAAAACTGGTGTAGGGGGGAGACCAGAGAACTGGGGTTTGTTAAGGAATGGAAAAATTGGTGTAGGTGGAGGGCCAAGAAGCTGGGGCTTTGGATTAACCCAACTCGGGGTATGTGAAGAGCTATTATAACTTGATTGTGCGTAGGAACGAAACAGAGCCTCTGGATTTATTTGTGGTCCATAAAAACTGGGAGTAAAGTTGGACCATTTAAGAGATTGTTGTTCTCTTTTGGAACAATGTTGGCCAGATGGTTTGAGCAGATTCTCAGGGTAAAAATAACTGAGATTCCGCGTGGAAATCCCACCCTCGTTATTTCCCACATACCAATCTGTAAGGTGGGATACGACTCTGTGATCCCTAAAGTTAATGATCACTGTGTCACCCTCTATATCCTTAGGGCGTAAACCCACCCACTTGCATCTTCTGACTGAAATAATGTCCCCATTAAGATGGGCAGGAAGGGGTCTATTAGTTTTCAGCCAGAAAATGACTTTGTTTTTTAAGTTTTCGTTATTTTCCCGGTTCCCATTAGAAATTGGGGGCACACCCGTCAGGATAATTACAAAATTGGCTGAGTCAGGGGGAAGTTCCACAATATTCCTACGTGTTAGAGAATGTCTGTAATTAGGGTTATCAGTTTTAGCAGCCCCATGTTTTACAGATGGTAATAATCCCTCATTAGATGGTTTGTTAGAGACCACCATAGTCTTCACTTTAGCAGAGTTAATGGCATGAGGGGGTTTAGATGCCAGATCCGGGGCCTTAGGTTTTATAATACCTTCGATATTGTTATTTTTAGATTGGTAACTAGAAGCAATATTTATAGCACTAGGCGCAATGTTTGTAGCACTAGGCATAGAAGATGTACCAGCCTGCCTATCAGAGCTTGCAGGAGGGGGTAAACCCGCAGACGCCAAAAATCGATCCATTTTATTTCCCAAAATCCTCACACGCTCCACTAGAGGTAGCATGTATGATTTTATGAGTTTCTCAAAAATGTCATAACTCTCCTTATTAAACCCAGTTAAAACAGCCTCTGGCGAAGTTGGGTGGTGTAGGGTGACTAAAGGTGCCTCAACCACAGGCGAGGCAGGTGACGTTACAAACGCTAGCAGTGCTCTTTGCAGAACGCACTTTACTGCTGGAGGGAAACCTCGTTTTTAAAAATTACTTGTGTGTTATTTTTGCGTTTCATTGCTGGAGGGAAACCTCGTTTTAAAAATACCTATGTGACATTTGACTTTGTTTAAATAGAATCTTCCCCTGTTTTTAAAATTGCGCCTCATACTTGCACACTAATTTGTTAAAGACAACGCACTTTAGCGGATCCCTGCACCCCTCAGCTTTCACTCCTTTGCTATTACCGGCGGCAGCCACATTGGGGGGAAAAGCGGGACGCTTGTTGGCGCCATCTTTGTTTGCGCACTAGCTGCTCAGAGGCAGCTATTTAAGGCGGCCATGCTGACGCGCAGCGTTCGCGCGCAGCGTGAGCACACCGGAGTCACGCCAGAGTCGAGCCCATCTGTGCCCATCCGTAACCAGACGGGACCCGGGGCCACGACCCCTAGTCCGCGCCTCACTTACAACAGAGGTGAGCTATGGGAATTAAATCATGGCAAAATTGCTATTAGTCATGCGTGTGCTGCCACACTCGATCGGTTAGGACTGTTAAAAGTCCCTAGGACAGAGCTGAGCCAACAACATGTGCACAAGGCTCGTGGTCTGCACTATGGACTCCTTAACACTCGCTCCCTTCAGAAACACAACTTGGAGGTATTTAGTTTACTGGAAGATGGGGAACTAGATGTTCTGGGAGTGACGGAGACGTGGTTAGAGGACTCCTCTATGTCAGATCTCATAGCATCTCTGCCAGTGCAATTTTCGGCCCTTCATCTAAACAGAGCGGATACGAAGAGAGGGGGTGGGGTGGCCCTTCTATATAGCTCACGCCTACAGGGTGAAAGACTCCTAGCCGAAAATATGGGTGGTGCTGAGTGTTAGACTCAAGCTGGGGGCAGACTGTATAGTCATTCTTTTAGTCTATCGCCCTCCATGGGCATCGCCGGATTTCCCTGATTCATTCTTGAGATTGGCCCAAGATACGCGCTCAAGATATGACAAGGTGATTATCATGGGTGATTTTAACTATCATTGGGAGAAAGCACCAAAGGAAGGACAGGCCCTTCAGATTGATGAGGCATTGATATCTTTAGAGTTTGCCCAACAAGTGAAGGGTCCAACACACGTTAAGGGCCATACCCTGGATTTGATTTGGACAACACCTCCTGTACAGGATACGGTGGTGGCCCAGCCATGTGTTTGGTCTGATCACTTTCTGGTGAGGGGTGAGTTCCTGCTGGACAAACAAATAATGAAGCCTAGGGAAGGATGGAAGGCGGTCAGAAAATGGAAAAACATTAATGGAGATAAACTGTTAGACCATCTCCGAACCCATCCATCTCCCAACACTAAGGCAGAAAACTCTGAGATCCTCTGTATAGAATTATTGGACAAACTTAGAAAGACTATGGACCACGTGGCACCTATACGTAGGTTGAATGTAACGAGTAGAGGATATGGGGCCCCCTGGTACAACGAATCCCTTAGGGAGAGGAAACTAGGACTTCGGAAATTAGAAAGAGCCTGGCGGAAGCATTATGATTCCAACTCACGGAGCCAGTATATACAGGCACTCGCTCAATATAAACAGGCGATTATAGCCAGGAAAGCAAAGTTCTTTGAGGAGAGAATAACCACTGCTAATAACACTCAGAAAGAAGTTTTTAAAGTCCTCACGGAACTCAGGAAAAACAAAGAACAAACTTTGGAGTTCACGCAAGAGGACTGTCAAAAATTTCAAGATTTCTTTGTCAACAAAATCTCCGACCTAGTAGCTGAAATTGGCACAACCCCCGAGCTTGATTGTCCCTTGCTGGATACACCTGGCAGAACATCGGTGACTAGTCCGTTAACGGCCTTTTCCTTGATTACGAAGGAAAGGCTGCCAGCTCTTCTGAGTCGGGTTAAATCGGGTTCCTTGGCAGACCCGTGCCCACCAGAGGTGTTTAAACTAGTACTGCCAGGTACAGAGGACGAAATGTTGAATTTACTAAATACTTCTTTACTAACAGGCCAAGTCCCGTCTTTCTTTAAGGAAGCCCGCCTGATTCCTCTGCTGAAAAAAGCTGGGGCAGATGTGAAATGTCTAAAAAATTTCAGGCCCATATCTCAGCTGCCGTTTCTGACGAAGGTGGTTGAGCAACACGTACTCACTATCCTGTCAGAACATCTGGAAAATAACAACTTATTTGAGCCAAACCAAGCTGGGTTCCGTGCGAATCACAGCACGGAACTCGTTATGCTGTCCATTCTGGATGATTTGAGGAACAGGGCAGATAAGAAAACTCCAAGTGCCCTGGTGCTATTAGACCTCTCCGCTGCATTTGATACCGTCTGTCATAAACAACTATTGTCGCGGATGATGGATTTCGGCATCGTGGGCGCAGCACACACCTGGCTCTCCTCCTTTCTTGAAGGGAGGTCTCAGAGAGTACAGCTCGGTGACCTTCTTTCCACCACTACATCGATCACCTGCGGAGTGCCACAAGGGTCTGCCCTGTCGCCCCTACTCTTTAACATCTATTTACAGCCCCTGATTAGATTGCTTAACCAGATGGACTGCCATGTTTATAACTATGCGGATGACACCCAAATAGTGATCCAACTTGACCAGGGTCCGGGTGGCCTCGTAAGACTGCAGAACATCTTGAAGCACACAGCCAACTGGATGTCCAGAAATTCATTAAAAATCAATCCGGATAAGACCGAGGTACTGCCAATTACCATCGCAGGGAACCCCTGGACTGAGGATTTCTGGCCAAGAGAATTAGGGTCACCTCCGGAACCAGCTGCTGTGGTCAAGAGTTTAATGATTCAGAAAAGGGGGTGGTGATGAACAGAGTGCCTGAATTAAGCACACCACTCTTACCCAGTCCAAGGATCAGGGCTTGATCCATCACCGTTTTTTAGCTCACTGCACCATCCCAGCTCAGAACTTGGCTATATGCAAATTAGTCTGTTCCCGTCCCAGTGCATGATGGGAACAGGGCAAACCAAACTACCAAGCCAATTCTTGTACTGGGAAGGAAACAAGCTTCCGGGGACCGGTTTCTGCCATTTCAGGCGTCGTCGGCCCGGCTTGCTTGAATCCTGATGGTGCAATGAGCAAGGGACTCACATCTGAGTATACCCTTCCACGCTTATGGTGGACAAAATGATTCAGAAAAGGGGGTGGTGATGAACAGAGTGCCTGAATTAAGCAAACCACTCTTACCCAGTCCAAGGATCAGGGCTTGATCCATCACCGTTTTTTAGCTCACTGCACCATCCCAGCTCAGAACTTGGCTATATGCAAATTAGTCTGTTCCCGTCCCAGTGCATGATGGGAACAGGGCAAACCAAACTACCAAGCCAATTCTCGTACTGGGAAGGAAACAAGCTTCCGGGGACCGGTTTCTGCCATTTCAGGCGTTGTCGGCCCGACTTGCTTGAATCCTGATGGTGTAATGAGCAAGGGACTCACATCTGAGTATACCCTTCCACGCTTATGGTGGACAAAATGATTCAGAAAAGGGGGTGGTGATGAACAGAGTGCCTGAATTAAGCAGACCTCTCTTACCCAGTCCAAGGATCAGGGCTTGATCCATCACCGTTTTTTAGCTCACTGCACCATCCCAGCTAAGAACTTGGATATATGCAAATTAGTCTGTTCCCGTCCCAGTGCATGATGGGAACAGGGCAAACCAAACTACCAAGCCAATTCTTGTACTGGGAAGGAAACAAGCTACCGGGGACCGGTTTCTGCCATTTCAGGCGTCGTCGGCCCGGCTTGCTTGAATCCTGATGGTGCAATGAGCAAGGGACTCACATCTGAGTATACCCTTCCACGCTTATGGTGGACAAAATGATTCAGAAAAGGGGGTGGTGATGAACAGAGTGCCTGAATTAAGCAGACCACTCTTACCCAGTCCAAGGATCAGGGCTTGATCCATCACCGTTTTTTAGCTCACTGCACCATCCCAGCTCAGAACTTGGCTATATGCAAATTAGTCTGTTCCCGTCCCAGTGCATGATGGGAACAGGGCAAACCAAACTACCAAGCCAATTCTTGTACTGGGAAGGAAACAAGCTTCCGGGGACCGGTTTCTGCCATTTCAGGCGTCGTCGGCCCGGCTTGCTTGAATCCTGATGGTGCAATGAGCAAGGGACTCACATCTGAGTATACCCTTCCACGCTTATGGTGGACAAAATGATTCAGAAAAGGGGGTGGTGATGAACAGAGTGCCTGAATTAAGCAGACCACTCTTACCCAGTCCAAGGATCAGGGCTTGATCCATCACCGTTTTTTAGCTCACTGCACCATCCCAGCTCAGAACTTGGCTATATGCAAATTAGTCTGTTCCCGTCCCAGTGCATGATGGGAACAGGGCAAACCAAACTACCAAGCCAATTCTTGTACTGGGAAGGAAACAAGCTTCCGGGGACCGGTTTCTGCCATTTCAGGCGTCGTCGGCCCGGCTTGCTTGAATCCTGATGGTGCAATGAGCAAGGGACTCACATCTGAGTATACCCTTCCACGCTTATGGTGGACAAAATGATTCAGAAAAGGGGGTGGTGATGAACAGAGTGCCTGAATTAAGCAAACCACTCTTACCCAGTCCAAGGATCAGGGCTTGATCCATCACCGTTTTTTAGCTCACTGCACCATCCCAGCTCAGAACTTGGCTATATGCAAATTAGTCTGTTCCCGTCCCAGTGCATGATGGGAACAGGGCAAACCAAACTACCAAGCCAATTCTCGTACTGGGAAGGAAACAAGCTTCCGGGGACCGGTTTCTGCCATTTCAGGCGTCGTCGGCCCGACTTGCTTGAATCCTGATGGTGTAATGAGCAAGGGACTCACATCTGAGTATACCCTTCCACGCTTATGGTGGACAAAATGATTCAGAAAAGGGGGCGGTGATGAACAGAGTGCCTGAATTAAGCAGACCTCTCTTACCCAGTCCAAGGATCAGGGCTTGATCCATCACCGTTTTTTAGCTCACTGCACCATCCCAGCTCAGAACTTGGCTATATGCAAATTAGTCTGTTCCCGTCCCAGTGCATGATGGGAACAGGGCAAACCAAACTACCAAGCCAATTCTTGTACTGGGAAGGAAACAAGCTACCGGGGACCGGTTTCTGCCATTTCAGGCGTCGTCGGCCCGGCTTGCTTGAATCCTGATGGTGCAATGAGCAAGGGACTCACATCTGAGTATACCCTTCCACGCTTATGGTGGACAAAATGATTCAGAAAAGGGGGTGGTGATGAACAGAGTGCCTGAATTAAGCAGACCACTCTTACCCAGTCCAAGGATCAGGGCTTGATCCATCACCGTTTTTTAGCTCACTGCACCATCCCAGCTCAGAACTTGGCTATATGCAAATTAGTCTGTTCCCGTCCCAGTGCATGATGGGAACAGGGCAAACCAAACTACCAAGCCAATTCTTGTACTGGGAAGGAAACAAGCTTCCGGGGACCGGTTTCTGCCATTTCAGGCGTCGACGGCCCGGCTTGCTTGAATCCTGATGGTGCAATGAGCAAGGGACTCACATCTGAGTATACCCTTCCACGCTTATGGTGGACAAAATGATTCAGAAAAGGGGGTGGTGATGAACAGAGTGCCTGAATTAAGCAGACCACTCTTACCCAGTCCAAGGATCAGGGCTTGATCCATCACCGTTTTTTAGCTCACTGCACCATCCCAGCTCAGAACTTGGCTATATGCAAATGAGTCTGTTCCCGTCCCAGTGCATGATGGGAACAGGGCAAACCAAACTACCAAGCCAATTCTTGTACTGGGAAGGAAACAAGCTTCCGGGGACCGGTTTCTGCCATTTCAGTCGTCGTCGGCCTGGCTTGCTTGAATCCTGATGGTGCAATGAGCAAGGGACTCACATCTGAGTATACCCTTCCACGCTTATGGTGGACAAAATGATTCAGAAAAGGGGGTGGGGATGAACAGAGTGCCTGAATTAAGCAGACCACTCTTACCCAGTCCAAGGATCAGGGCTTGATCCATCACCGTTTTTTAGCTCACTGCACTATCCCAGCTCAGAACTTTGCTATATGCAAATTAGTCTGTTCCCGTCCCAGTGCATGATGGGAACAGGGCAAACCAAACTACCAAGCCAATTCTTGTACTGGGAAGGAAACAAGCTTCCGGGGACCGGTTTCTGCCATTTCAGGCGTCGTCGGCCCGGCTTGCTTGAATCCTGATGGTGCAATGAGCAAGGGACTCACATCTGAGTATACCCTTCCACGCTTATGGTGGACAAAATGATTCAGAAAAGGGGGTGGTGATGAACAGAGGGCCTGAATTAAGCAGACCACTCTTACCCAGTCCAAGGATCAGGGCTTGATCCATCACCGTTTTTTAGCTCACTGCACCATCCCAGCTCAGAACTTGGCTATATGCAAATTAGTCTGTTCCCGTCCCAGTGCATGATGGGAACAGGGCAAACCAAACTACCAAGCCAATTCTTGTACTGGGAAGGAAACAAGCTTCCGGGGACCGGTTTCTGCCATTTCAGGCGTTGTCGGCCCGGCTTGCTTGAATCCTGATGGTGCAATGAGCAAGGGACTCACATCTGAGTATACCCTTCCACGCTTATGGTGGAGAAAATGATTCAGAAAAGGGGGTGGTGATGAACAGAGTGCCTGAATTAAGCAGACCACTCTTACCCAGAACAAGGATCAGGACTTGATCCATCACCGTTTTTTAGCTCACTGCACCATCCCAGCTCAGAACTTGGCTATATGCAAATTAGTCTGTTCCCGTCCCAGTGCATGATGGGAACAGGGCAAACCAAACTACCAAGCCAATTCTTGTACTGGGAAGGAAACAAGCTTCCGGGGACCGGTTTCTGCCATTTCAGGCGTCGTCGGCCCGGCTTGCTTGAATCCTGATGGTGCAATGAGCAAGGGACTCACATCTGAGTATACCCTTCCACGCTTATGGTGGACAAAATGATTCAGAAAAGGGGGTGGTGATGAACAGAGTGCCTGAATTAAGCAGACCACTCTTACCCAGTCCAAGGATCAGGGCTTGATCCATCACCGTTTTTTAGCTCACTGCACCATCCCAGCTCAGAACTTGGCTATATGCAAATTAGTCCGTTCCCGTCCCAGTGCATATTGGGAACAGGGCAAACCAAACTACCAAGCCAATTCTTGTACTGGGAAGGAAACAAGCTTCCGGGGACCGGTTTCTGCCATTTCAGGCGTCGTCGGCCCGGCTTGCTTGAATCCTGATGGTGTAATGAGCAAGGGACTCACATCTGAGTATACCCTTCCACGCTTATGGTGGACAAAATGATTCAGAAAAGGGGGCGGTGATGAACAGAGTGCCTGAATTAAGCAGACCTCTCTTACCCAGTCCAAGGATCAGGGCTTGATCCATCACCGTTTTTTAGCTCACTGCACCATCCCAGCTCAGAACTTGGCTATATGCAAATTAGTCTGTTCCCGTCCCAGTGCATGATGGGAACAGGGCAAACCAAACTACCAAGCCAATTCTTGTACTGGGAAGGAAACAAGCTACCGGGGACCGGTTTCTGCCATTTCAGGCGTCGTCGGCCCGGCTTGCTTGAATCCTGATGGTGCAATGAGCAAGGGACTCACATCTGAGTATACCCTTCCACGCTTATGGTGGACAAAATGATTCAGAAAAGGGGGTGGTGATGAACAGAGTGCCTGAATTAAGCAGACCACTCTTACCCAGTCCAAGGATCAGGGCTTGATCCATCACCGTTTTTTAGCTCACTGCACCATCCCAGCTCAGAACTTGGCTATATGCAAATTAGTCTGTTCCCGTCCCAGTGCATGATGGGAACAGGGCAAACCAAACTACCAAGCCAATTCTTGTACTGGGAAGGAAACAAGCTTCCGGGGACCGGTTTCTGCCATTTCAGGCGTCGACGGCCCGGCTTGCTTGAATCCTGATGGTGCAATGAGCAAGGGACTCACATCTGAGTATACCCTTCCACGCTTATGGTGGACAAAATGATTCAGAAAAGGGGGTGGTGATGAACAGAGTGCCTGAATTAAGCAGACCACTCTTACCCAGTCCAAGGATCAGGGCTTGATCCATCACCGTTTTTTAGCTCACTGCACCATCCCAGCTCAGAACTTGGCTATATGCAAATTAGTCCGTTCCCGTCACAGTGCATATTGGGAACAGGGCAAACCAAACTACCAAGCCAATTCTTGTACTGGGAAGGAAACAAGCTTCCGGGGACCGGTTTCTGCCATTTCAGGCGTCGTCGGCCCGGCTTGCTTGAATCCTGATGGTGCAATGAGCAAGGGACTCACATCTGAGTATACCCTTCCACGCTTATGGTGGACAAAATGATTCAGAAAAGGGGGTGGTGATGAACAGAGTGCCTGAATTAAGCAGACCACTCTTACCCAGTCCAAGGATCAGGGCTTGATCCATCACCGTTTTTTAGCTCACTGCACCATCCCAGCTCAGAACTTGGCTATATGCAAATGAGTCTGTTCCCGTCCCAGTGCATGATGGGAACAGGGCAAACCAAACTACCAAGCCAATTCTTGTACTGGGAAGGAAACAAGCTTCCGGGGACCGGTTTCTGCCATTTCAGTCGTCGTCGGCCTGGCTTGCTTGAATCCTGATGGTGCAATGAGCAAGGGACTCACATCTGAGTATACCCTTCCACGCTTATGGTGGACAAAATGATTCAGAAAAGGGGGTGGGGATGAACAGAGTGCCTGAATTAAGCAGACCACTCTTACCTAGTCCAAGGATCAGGGCTTGATCCATCACCGTTTTTTAGCTCACTGCACTATCCCAGCTCAGAACTTTGCTATATGCAAATTAGTCTGTTCCCGTCCCAGTGCATGATGGGAACAGGGCAAACCAAACTACCAAGCCAATTCTTGTACTGGGAAGGAAACAAGCTTCCGGGGACCGGTTTCTGCCATTTCAGGCGTCGTCGGCCCGGCTTGCTTGAATCCTGATGGTGCAATGAGCAAGGGACTCACATCTGAGTATACCCTTCCACGCTTATGGTGGACAAAATGATTCAGAAAAGGGGGTGGTGATGAACAGAGGGCCTGAATTAAGCAGACCACTCTTACCCAGTCCAAGGATCAGGGCTTGATCCATCACCGTTTTTTAGCTCACTGCACCATCCCAGCTCAGAACTTGGCTATATGCAAATTAGTCTGTTCCCGTCCCAGTGCATGATGGGAACAGGGCAAACCAAACTACCAAGCCAATTCTTGTACTGGGAAGGAAACAAGCTTCCGGGGACCGGTTTCTGCCATTTCAGGCGTTGTCGGCCCGGCTTGCTTGAATCCTGATGGTGCAATGAGCAAGGGACTCACATCTGAGTATACCCTTCCACGCTTATGGTGGAGAAAATGATTCAGAAAAGGGGGTGGTGATGAACAGAGTGCCTGAATTAAGCAGACCACTCTTACCCAGTCCAAGGATCAGGACTTGATCCATCACCGTTTTTTAGCTCACTGCACCATCCCAGCTCAGAACTTGGCTATATGCAAATTAGTCTGTTCCCGTCCCAGTGCATGATGGGAACAGGGCAAACCAAACTACCAAGCCAATTCTTGTACTGGGAAGGAAACAAGCTTCCGGGGACCGGTTTCTGCCATTTCAGGCGTCGTCGGCCCGGCTTGCTTGAATCCTGATGGTGCAATGAGCAAGGGACTCACATCTGAGTATACCCTTCCACGCTTATGGTGGACAAAATGATTCAGAAAAGGGGGTGGTGATGAACAGAGTGCCTGAATTAAGCAGACCACTCTTACCCAGTCCAAGGATCAGGGCTTGATCCATCACCGTTTTTTAGCTCACTGCACCATCCCAGCTCAGAACTTGGCTATATGCAAATTAGTCTGTTCCCGTCCCAGTGCATGATGGGAACAGGGCAAACCAAACTACCAAGCCAATTCTTGTACTGGGAAGGAAACAAGCTTCCGGGGACCGGTTTCTGCCATTTCAGTCGTCGTCGGCCTGGCTTGCTTGAATCCTGATGGTGCAATGAGCAAGGGACTCACATCTGAGTATACCCTTCCACGCTTATGGTGGACAAAATGATTCAGAAAAGGGGGTGGTGATGAACAGAGTGCCTGAATTAAGCAGACCACTCTTACCTAGTCCAAGGATCAGGGCTTGATCCATCACCGTTTTTTAGCTCACTGCACTATCCCAGCTCAGAACTTTGCTATATGCAAATTAGTCTGTTCCCGTCCCAGTGCATGATGGGAACAGGGCAAACCAAACTACCAAGCCAATTCTTGTACTGGGAAGGAAACAAGCTTCCGGGGACCGGTTTCTGCCATTTCAGGCGTCGTCGGCCCGGCTTGCTTGAATCCTGATGGTGCAATGAGCAAGGGACTCACATCTGAGTATACCCTTCCACGCTTATGGTGGACAAAATGATTCAGAAAAGGGGGTGGTGATGAACAGAGTGCCTGAATTAAGCAGACCTCTCTTACCCAGTCCAAGGATCAGGGCTTGATCCATCACCGTTTTTTAGCTCACTGCACCATCCCAGCTCAGAACTTGGCTATATGCAAATTAGTCTGTTCCCGTCCCAGTGCATGATGGGAACAGGGCAAACCAAACTACCAAGCCAATTCTTGTACTGGGAAGGAAACAAGCTTCCGGGGACCGGTTTCTGCCATTTCAGGCGTCGTCGGCCCGGCTTGCTTGAATCCTGATGGTGCAATGAGCAAGGGACTCACATCTGAGTATACCCTTCCACGCTTATGGTGGACAAAATGATTCAGAAAAGGGGGTGGTGATGAACAGAGTGCCTGAATTAAGCAGACCACTCTTACCCAGTCCAAGGATCAGGGCTTGATCCATCACCGTTTTTTAGCTCACTGCACCATCCCAGCTCAGAACTTGGCTATATGCAAATTAGTCCGTTCCCGTCCCAGTGCATATTGGGAACAGGGCAAACCAAACTACCAAGCCAATTCTTGTACTGGGAAGGAAACAAGCTTCCGGGGACCGGTTTCTGCCATTTCAGGCGTCGTCGGCCCGGCTTGCTTGAATCCTGATGGTGCAATGAGCAAGGGACTCACATCTGAGTATACCCTTCCACGCTTATGGTGGACAAAATGATTCAGAAAAGGGGGTGGTGATGAACAGAGTGCCTGAATTAAGCAGACCACTCTTACCCAGTCCAAGGATCAGGGCTTGATCCATCACCGTTTTTTAGCTCACTGCACCATCCCAGCTCAGAACTTGGCTATATGCAAATTAGTCTGTTCCCGTCCCAGTGCATGATGGGAACAGGGCAAACCAAACTACCAAGCCAATTCTTGTACTGGGAAGGAAACAAGCTTCCGGGGACCGGTTTCTGCCATTTCAGTCGTCGTCGGCCTGGCTTGCTTGAATCCTGATGGTGCAATGAGCAAGGGACTCACATCTGAGTATACCCTTCCACGCTTATGGTGGACAAAATGATTCAGAAAAGGGGGTGGTGATGAACAGAGTGCCTGAATTAAGCAGACCACTCTTACCCAGTCCAAGGATCAGGGCTTGATCCATCACCGTTTTTTAGCTCACTGCACCATCCCAGCTCAGAACTTGGCTATATGCAAATTAGTCTGTTCCCGTCCCAGTGCATGATGGGAACAGGGCAAACCAAACTACCAAGCCAATTCTTGTACTGGGAAGGAAACAAGCTTCCGGGGACCGGTTTCTGCCATTTCAGGCGTCGTCGGCCCGGCTTGCTTGAATCCTGATGGTGCAATGAGCAAGGGACTCACATCTGAGTATACCCTTCCACGCTTATGGTGGACAAAATGATTCAGAAAAGGGGGTGGTGATGAACAGAGTGCCTGAATTAAGCAGACCACTCTTACCCAGTCCAAGGATCAGGGCTGATCCATCACCGTTTTTTAGCTCACTGCACCATCCCAGCTCAGAACTTGGCTATATGCAAATTAGTCTGTTCCCGTCCCAGTGCATGATGGGAACAGGGCAAACCAAACTACCAAGCCAATTCTTGTACTGGGAAGGAAACAAGCTTCCGGGGACCGGTTTCTGCCATTTCAGGCGTCGTCGGTCCGGCTTGCTTGAATCCTGATGGTGCAATGAGCAAGGGACTCAACTCTGAGTATACCCTTCCACGCTTATGGTGGACAAAATGATTCAGAAAAGGGGGTGGTGATGAACAGAGTGCCTGAATTAAGCAGACCACTCTTACCCAGTCCAAGGATCAGGGCTTGATCCATCACCGTTTTTTAGCTCACTGCACCATCCCAGCTCAGAACTTGGCTATATGCAAATTAGTCCGTTCCCGTCCCAGTGCATATTGGGAACAGGGCAAACCAAACTACCAAGCCAATTCTTGTACTGGGAAGGAAACAAGCTTCCGGGGACCGGTTTCTGCCATTTCAGGCGTCGTCGGCCCGGCTTGCTTGAATCCTGATGGTGCAATGAGCAAGGGACTCACATCTGAGTATACCCTTCCACGCTTATGGTGGACAAAATGATTCAGAAAAGGGGGTGGTGATGAACAGAGTGCCTGAATTAAGCAGACCACTCTTACCCAGTCCAAGGATCAGGGCTTGATCCATCACCGTTTTTTAGCTCACTGCACCATCCCAGCTCAGAACTTGGCTATATGCAAATTAGTCTGTTCCCGTCCCAGTGCATGATGGGAACAGGGCAAACCAAACTACCAAGCCAATTCTTGTACTGGGAAGGAAACAAGCTTCCGGGGACCGGTTTCTGCCATTTCAGTCGTCGTCGGCCTGGCTTGCTTGAATCCTGATGGTGCAATGAGCAAGGGACTCACATCTGAGTATACCCTTCCACGCTTATGGTGGACAAAATGATTCAGAAAAGGGGGTGGTGATGAACAGAGTGCCTGAATTAAGCAGACCACTCTTACCTAGTCCAAGGATCAGGGCTTGATCCATCACCGTTTTTTAGCTCACTGCACTATCCCAGCTCAGAACTTTGCTATATGCAAATTAGTCTGTTCCCGTCCCAGTGCATGATGGGAACAGGGCAAACCAAACTACCAAGCCAATTCTTGTACTGGGAAGGAAACAAGCTTCCGGGGACCGGTTTCTGCCATTTCAGGCGTCGTCGGCCCGGCTTGCTTGAATCCTGATGGTGCAATGAGCAAGGGACTCACATCTGAGTATACCCTTCCACGCTTATGGTGGACAAAATGATTCAGAAAAGGGGGTGGTGATAAACAGAGTGCCTGAATTAAGCAGACCACTCTTACCCAGTCCAAGGATCAGGGCTTGATCCATCACCGTTTTTTAGCTCACTGCACCATCCCAGCTCAGAACTTGGCTATATGCAAATTAGTCTGTTCCCGTCCCAGTGCATGATGGGAACAGGGCAAACCAAACTACCAAGCCAATTCTTGTACTGGGAAGGAAACAAGCTTCCGGGGACCGGTTTCTGCCATTTCAGGCGTTGTCGGCCCGGCTTGCTTGAATCCTGATGGTGCAATGAGCAAGGGACTCACATCTGAGTATACCCTTCCACGCTTATGGTGGACAAAATGATTCAGAAAAGGGGGTGGTGATGAACAGAGTGCCTGAATTAAGCAGACCACTCTTACCCAGTCCAAGGATCAGGACTTGATCCATCACCGTTTTTCAGCTCACTGCACCATCCCAGCTCAGAACTTGGCTATATGCAAATTAGTCTGTTCCCGTCCCAGTGCATGATGGGAACAGGGCAAACCAAACTACCAAGCCAATTCTTGTACTGGGAAGGAAACAAGCTTCCGGGGACCGGTTTCTGCCATTTCAGGCGTCGTCGGCCCGGCTTGCTTGAATCCTGATGGTGCAATGAGCAAGGGACTCACATCTGAGTATACCCTTCCACGCTTATGGTGGACAAAATGATTCAGAAAAGGGGGTGGTGATGAACAGAGTGCCTGAATTAAGCAGACCACTCTTACCCAGTCCAAGGATCAGGGCTTGATCCATCACCGTTTTTTAGCTCACTGCACCATCCCAGCTCAGAACTTGGCTATATGCAAATTAGTCTGTTCCCGTCCCAGTGCATGATGGGAACAGGGCAAACCAAACTACCAAGCCAATTCTTGTACTGGGAAGGAAACAAGCTTCCGGGGACCGGTTTCTGCCATTTCAGGCGTCGTCGGCCCGGCTTGCTTGAATCCTGATGGTGCAATGAGCAAGGGACTCACATCTGAGTATACCCTTCCACGCTTATGGTGGACAAAATGATTCAGAAAAGGGGGTGGTGATGAACAGAGTGCCTGAATTAAGCAGACCACTCTTACCCAGTCCAAGGATCAGGGCTTGATCCATCACCGTTTTTTAGCTCACTGCACCATCCCAGCTCAGAACTTGGCTATATGCAAATTAGTCTGTTCCCGTCCCAGTGCATGATGGGAACAGGGCAAACCAAACTACCAAGCCAATTCTTGTCCACCCCCTTTTCTGAATCGTTTTTGGCCACTATAGGTGTGGCAGGGTATACTCAGACATGAGTCCCTTGCTCACTGCTCCATCAGGATTCAAGCAAGCCGGGCCGACGAGGCTGAAATGCCAGAAACCGGTCCCCGGAAGCTTGTATCCTTTCTGGTGAAGAATTGGCTTGGTAGTTTGGTCTGCCCTGTTCCCATGATGCACTGGGCCAGGGACAGACTAATTTGCATATAGCCAGGTTCTGAGCTGGGATGGGGCAGTGAGCTAAATAACGGTGATGGATCAAGCCCTGATCTTTGGACTGGGTAAGAGTGGTCTGCTTAATTCAGACACTCTGTTCATCACCACCCCCTTTTCTGAATCGTGGTCAAGAGTTTAGGCATCCAGGTGGACGGCAGGCTGTCCATGCAAAAACAAGTGAGGACGGTGGTAGGGACCTGCGTTGGCCTCCTCCGACAACTTAGAAAAGTCTCACCTTTGTTGTCCTTTTCCACTCTGAGGCGAGCAGTCTCCGCCACGATCCTGGCGAGGCTCGATTATGGCAATTCGCTGTATATAGGACTGCCACAAAAACTCTTGTATAAGCTGCAGGTTGTCATGAACGACGCTGCTAGGCTTATTTTTAAAAAAACAAGGAATACTCATGCATTTCCCCTTATGCAAAAACTGCACTGGCTGCCGGTTAAGCAAAGGGTGATGTTCAAAGGACTGTGCATTGTTCACAAAGCCCTGTACGGCAAGGCTCCAATGTACATGAAATCCCGCCTTATTCCCTATTGCCCAGCACGGACACTTCGATCTGCTGACGCCTCTCTTCTTACTCAACCACGGTGTAGATTGGCCACAGTAGGTGGACGTGCCTTTTCATATTTGCTCCCAACAGCCTGGAATAAGCTGCCAATTGAATTACGGAAGGAGACAAATTTGTTGACCTTCCGAAAAAAACTAAAAACAGTGCTTTTCCAGCAAGCATGGGGTGTTTTGTAACTTTTATGAACAGTTGTCCTCCACAGTACTCGATGTTTGGACCCTGATCCTGATAAAGCGCTTAGAGACCCCCTAGGTTATAACGCGCTATACAAATCGAAATAAATAAATAAATAAATAAAATAAAATAAACTCGGTGTTAGGGTTAGCTATAAAGGGAGAAGGGGTTTGATGACTAGAACCTTTTCTTTTAACACCACCCTTTTTCCTTTTTTTCCTGGGTGGAGAACACACAACCTTTTTGGCCTTGGTAGGCTTAGAACCGGTGTCACTAACATTAGGTAACAGAATATTCTCACATAGACCAACACAGTCTAAAGACCGATTAGTTAGTGTTGAGTGTAGATTAGGTGCCATAGTCTGGACGACTGGAGTATTAAGGTCAATGAGGCTAATGGAAGCGGGAGATGAGCTATTTATGTGGGCCTCACTATTAATACTAGAACGAGCTGGGGAGATATTAGGAACCCTAAATATACTGGGAATTTGGTCCGTACCAAACATATCAGCTTCAATGGCCGTCTTCCCTTGAACAGCCAATTCCTGTGTATTATTTGAGTCCGGTTGAGTGGACAGCGGTAGATTCTTAAGATGTTCAATGGAGCGACGACGATCAGCGCGTATCTCAGCTAAGAGGAGTTCCTTATCAACCTCCTTGTGAGCCTTCTCGAAATATTTATCGAACGGCCCAAGGAAGGAAACACCCACACCAGAAGAGAGAGAGGTAGTCATACCAACTAATGGACTGGATATAGCTATCTACTCTCAAAACCCACCTAACTACTCCACAGAGGTACAACAACAATGTAAAACAAATAGACAATACGTGTCCGTGACCTGGCCCAGCCCGGCCTCCTTCGGCCCCTGACGGCCACAGACGGTCCCGCCCTTGTCCCAGGCTTCTCCCGGCGCTCTCCCGCGCAGTGGATCACTGGGATACTTTAATAGCAATTGGGATAATTAGAGGTGTGCCTTTACCGTGGTCCGGTGCTCAGGGGGCGGGGCTAGCAGGGAGAGCGGCCAGGTGTCTTCAATCGGCCAGCAAGGACTCCTAGAACATCGAGTCCTTGCTCCTGCTCGCAGCCCTGCTTGGCCCCACTACACCCTGATAAGTTAGTTTTTAAGTGGCGCCCTGTCCTTGCCACTTTAACACAAAAGGCGAGTTCAATGGTGCAAAATCACGGCAAGCAATCCCGCCAGCTCCAAACTGCTCCAGACACGAAGGAGAGACTAATCACATTTGATAAACCTACAGTGAATAAAAAAGGACTATGCAACAATGCCATGGAACTTGTGCCTCTTGAAACCCAAATTTCAACAGTTCGTCAAGAAACACCTGTCTACAACGATGTAGCCTCAGACTATGCTATTGAAACAAAGAAAATTCCAAAAGCAAATGAAAATCCAGAAGCGATTCCAACAATTGACAGAACTGCATCAGGCTACTTCATCAATTTCGATGACTTTTCTGAGGATCCAAGCGAGCCTGAGGAACAGCCAATAACAAAAACTTTTAAAGACAAAGCAACAGAACTCTTTCATCAACTCAAAGAAACCTATCTGATTTCTCCATGGATTGAATTTTGGATTGTGTTAGGTGTACTTTTCCTCCTGCTTTGGCTCATCATGGTTCTTTGTTTGGGAAAATTAATTGAGGGAAAATAAAGTACAATGGACACAGCAAGTCAGAACATCAACTTGGTCCTAAAGCAACACAAGTCATCTCACATCGAGAAAAGAGAACTATCATCAGTGAATGAGACAGCCAATCCGATACCCGGTAGGGTAGCTTGGGACAAAATAGATTACGAAATCTATGGCCCAGTCGAACTCTTGAAATATCCTCACCAGTTTAAGGTTTCATTAAGTGACTTTGTAAAACAGAGTACATTCTCTGATGATTGGGACTTTGAAAGTATTAATGATATGATGTCAGATTTAGTTATGTCAGCAAAATTTACAGAACATGATTACTTACAGGGTTCATCAAATTATGAAGAAATGTACTGCTACAATCACTTTGCACATCATTACTTGCATAAATCTGCTCAACCTAGAAATGTTTTTATTTATAATCAATGGGAACATTGCGCAACTCCACCAAAAGGCAGTTCGAAAACATTTTATGAGAAATTCCCATACTTCTCAGGGTTTAACACAAGTGAAACAGAAACGTTTTATTTCAAACTGTTAAATAAGACAGGGATGAAAACAATGCTGACAAACACTAAATTAATCTATTCAGAAACATTTTTTGAAAAAATGAATACATTTGGTTTTGATTTTTGGAAAAACAACATTGAAACAAAAACCATCTGGGGTACCAAAGATTGGCAGGTACAAGGTATAGAATCATTATTTAGAGCCTGCATGATCCCAGAACAAATTATATTCTTGAATGACACCATTCAACAAACAACCTGTCTTGGCCTAACCAAAATTAAAGACTTAAACAAGCCGTCTATTCCAAAGCCAACACCTGACAGTAATAGCACTACAGATGTTGAGATAGACGTATCCCATATTTTTAACCAAAATAGAACACATCCTGATTGGAAAAAATGGTTGATCTGGCCCACAGACACAAATAACTGTCAAGATAGATTCCTGAACAAATTACAGGGGTTCAAATTGACCAGGCCAGACCCTAGATACTCCCAGAGACAACATCCAGGGATAGTTACAACATACAGTGTAGGAAAACTCTGCCTCGAATGGCTACAGAAATCCACACTGGCAGAAATTAAGCAACACTTGACTTTACCTAAAGACGGTGCTGACTTGCATGATTTCATAATGGGACCACGCAAACAGCGTCAAAAATGTTTCATAGCGGCCGGTATATACGCAGCTTACAATGAAGCTTGGAAAGAAACGCAAATTGAAACAGCAGAAAAAATACGGGAAATTGACCGTATTAATTTGGAAAAATCACTTTCTGTTGTGGACAATGGGTTAATGACTCTGTCCTCCAGAATATATTCACTGGACAGTATTGTATCATCTGCTATTGATATAATAGAGCAGGACTTACTAATGTTACAACACGGTCAGTCCCAATTATGTTCTATTGTACAGCTTGGCTGGACGTTGCAAAATCTGCGTTCAGGCTACGTGCCCTTGCGTTTAATCAACACAACGTCATTATTCTCTATCTTTAACCTTACTGATACACAAATCAGTTTGGCACAAAAAGGAGCAGAGTATACAATTCGGAGCATTGAAAAACTTGAGAGATTACCATTGACAATGTCAGAAAGACCTGTCATTGAATGGATAATACACGGAATAATAACAATTCCGATAACGACTTTCCAATTTAAATACTGTCAAGAGTATATACCAGCGGGCCAGTATGAAAGGTTGGGTAAAGGGTACATTAAGTCATCATGGAAATTGCCTTACACACACACATGTTATAGTGAAAAGAAACAGAATGTATTTCTTAGTGGTTACAATTGTAAACAATCACTAAGCGGTATTCTTCTGTGTCAAGGTATTGACCTGCATGGGGCCTGTGAGGGGAATTCAAATAACCTTTCATGTCACCAGCAGGGTACACCTGCAACACAAATAGAGCCATTCTTTAGACGGCTTTCTAACGGGAGTTATATTCTAATAGTGGACCACAGCTGTTGTGGCATGGTGCCAGGAAAAGCTTATCTTGTGAGCGTTAGTTCCATGGTCACTTGCTGTATGCAAGTATTGTATCCAAACAGCACTCCAGACACGGAGGCGAAAATGTTGCCTTTTTTGAATATCTCTTCTATTCGAATTGATACTTTAAGCAGAATGAAGTCTGTTCTTTTACAGACAACTGTGTCCCTTGACGTCATCAATAGAAACGTATGATCTGCAAGTTGCAAGGACAACGGCGGAGATACATACCCTTTTATCATCAAATTGCCCAGTGCATTTCGCAGAAATGCTAAGCCAAATTCTAAATATGTCTGATACCAGTGGTATCCCACATGTATTTAAGACAATTTTTTCGGGACTGTTAACACCCTTCAAAACAGTTCTGGGCATTTTTCCTAATTTTGTCCATTCTGTCTTTGGCGGCCTACCACTTCTATTGGGTCTCGTAGCAGGAATTTTATTTTTGATACTTCTGCTCCAATATGGCACGCCAAGTCGCAGACAAGACTCCAGCAACAATGGAAGAAACGATCCTGGCTATACCCTATCAGGACCTCATAACTAAAGTCCTTGGATTAGCCCGGCTAAGAGATCTGAATATGACCTGGTTTCTTTCATTTAGACCCATCTGGCAGAATTGCATCTTACCTGTGCTTCGATGTATGCTATGCGGAGAAGAATGCGTGTTGGACGTCTGTCTTACACTACCATCAGCAGTACCATTGGATACCGATACTTTGCTAAGCCCTGTAACGGCTCATGCATCGTGTTGTCCCCAGCGGCTACCCATTCTGATGACGTCATTCGTTGAAACTTCTACACTACGATTAGGTGGTGGTGAAGTACGAGATGAGAGCAACATCACCCAGGTACGACCTTCTGTGAGCATTGCTGATCCTGACATCGACGATAGCAATCATGCTCGAGACTGCTCAGTTGCGGCATTTTCAAACTTGATCGAACTTTCACCTGAAGCCGTAGACAACTTTTTTGCGAGTCTGTCTGAAATGATGTTCTCTCCTGAACAAAAAGAATAACTTTTAAGCAAACGAGCACACAGCGTTCCCTGAACTCTGAATTCGGCCTTCGACTTTGTTAAACAAAAAAGCTACTGAAAATATTTGGAACTATTTTTTCCCGCTGAAAGCAAAAAAAAATCTTCTCGATCCAAAATATTTACCTTTTTCTGGCACTTGTACTCTGCTTAAAGTAGAACTATTCTTAAAGAACAGAGCTTCTATTTTTAGGAACTCTAGAGACAATATATTACCTCAGCCTCTAGCACATTTACAGCGACTGTATTTATATGTGATGGAATGGTCCCGACCTTTTTTTCTGTATTAAGAGCCATTTCATGTGTAAATTTCGCGAATCGTTCAGCTAATCATATATATGCATCGTTTTAACTGAATGATTACACTGCTTGAAAAGCGTACAGTACCAATATCATTTTCATGTATTTCACATGCACCATTTCAATTGCAGAAAAATGTATTTTAGGGTGGGTTGGAATACACATGCACCTATAAATGTTTACTATTGCTTATTTTTAGTAATGATGGACATTAGATCGTGGAGTGGGTATTGTGTTTTTATCTAGGAGCCTAAACCGATATTCCTATTTTATGCCCTTGTCCGGTTATAATCAATAATATCCATACAACGGCATAATAATCATATCCATATTCAGTCGTAGCACATGCTGTCACATTAAGCAAGGCTACATCCCCGGCCCCCTAGAAAGCACAACGAGTTCTCTAAACAAACCAAACCTCCAGCAACCTGGGAAATCCCCCTTGCTTTTGTTTTGATTTCATCCTAGAACTCCTGTAAAGCACTGTAAGAACGGCCAGTTCTTAGTGACATCTTTATTGACGTCTTATGTCCAACCTTAAGTCAAATCCGGCACCTTTCAGGTATAAATATACCAAAGTTGCCTTAAGCAGACACACGTTGGTGGTTTTGGAGCAGAGCAGCTATCTACTTGCCCGAGAGCCCAGCTGATGCGAGAGCCCACGGACGCTGCCCCTCCTCTTTTGACGCACTGAGAGAGACGCTGTCTTTTCTCCTGCTGAGAAATCCAGCTCCGGTGTTTCCAGATACCTTCGCGGGTTACTGGGATATCGAGTCCTGAGAGAGAGATACAAGACCTCCTGCTTTCTATTACCCAGGTACGGAGCTGACTAAAACCTTAGAGAGAATTCTTGACTCAGATTCTTGGCAAAACAAACTTAACTTAAACTGCTACTTACTTACTCCTTCCCGCGTATTAGGCTTAGGTCAGGTACACCGGGGTAGGCGTATTTAGAAGCACCAGTTGAGTACGTTAGTCAATGTATATAAGTATGTATATATTTTATCTCTTTTAAAGTATCATATGGCTAAGAAACCATATCAATGCTTTTACAGTATTATTTTATAATCCTCCTTTTACTGTACGCACTTTACTTTACTATGAGTATTGCAATTGTGGCAATTCATTTCTCTTGTATGAGGAAGAAGACTGCTCAATAAATTACACCTTTTATTGAAAACGCCCGTCTCTCGATTCTCTGCACTCTGGTGAAACTAAGTATGCACACTTGACTGAGTGAAATAGCTGTCTACTGTTTTCACACGACTCTAGAGATACACTCTTATTCTGAGGAGGCAAAATTGTCATGTTTTATGGTTGTCAGAAGCTAATCCCTTTTTGTCTATCCAGGGAGGTTAAACTCCTCCTCGTTTATTCGAGAAAGTTTCTAGTGACCTCTGAGCTAGCTGCCAAACCTTAAGTCTAATATAGTCAGTAGAGACCTAGTCGACCTCAGTCCTACGTCTACAATGCTGAATATATTATTCCAATGCGCAGAGCCTATTGGGAATATAGGAACTACACTACAGGGTTTTTCTACAGACCTCATTATTATTCCCCGCCAGGAGGGGGGGTTCGTAGTGCCCATCATAGGGCCATAGGCCGACCCTTTGACCTTAACCTAGTCAATAGATTTGCTCCTTTGTCTGGCTTAGATGCCTGTGATTGACTGTTACCATCAGACCCCTCAGGGACAGAGAACACCTTTAATCAATTTGTTACTCCCCATGTGATAGATTCAAGCTTTCAGTTAGTAACAACTAGTGGGTCACAGTGTGCTGAGGATTTGGTACCGATAGAACAAGGTGAAGGATCAAATCCCAGCACACTAAGCATTTTATCATGGAACATTGCTGGGTTGCTATCGAAGATTAGCTCCTCTGATTGGTCTAATTTCATAGAATCCTATGATGTTATTGCCTTCCAGGAGACCTGGGCTCTGAGTACGATTTTTTGGCTAGGATACTTGGCATTTGTGAGCACTAAAGGGCGACCCTCAGGTGGTTTAACTATTTGGGTCAGACAACAGGCGGGTTATCAGGTAGAAGAACTAGGGATTGATAATCCGGATATTCAGGTTATTAAAATAAACCCCGAGTATGAACCAGAGTTTCTAATGATAAATGTCTACGCTAGAGGGCTGGTGGATGGGAAGGTTTCACCGACCATCTCCAGCCTGGACACATATATTAAATCATTAAAAGGGTCATGTAATTGGATTATCGCGGGGGATTTTAATTGCACGTTCGAGCCACTAGGATGCTATTTGGGGTGTTCCGTATTTAATGCTCGCCCCAATTAAGAAATGGATAGAAGCTGTCCTACAGTTAAAAAGTCTAACACTGGAGAGGAGTCTTCGGGCTGCTAATGGAAGATCTAATTCAGACAGTAAAGGCAATCCCACTTATACTAACAGGCTAAGAAGCAGTAGGATCGATTAATGCCTTATAAATTTAGAATTTTGGCAAAGGGTGAGGGATATGGAGGTTTCGAAAAGATCAGAGAGTGATCATGATCCCTTGACATTGATATTAGATGTTAAACGTTGCTCACTTCCGAGGGGTAGTATGGATATTGTAACAGCAGATGTTATTATGTCTCACGACTTCCGCAGGTTAAAGTGGGCACAGGTCTCCGAGGATGAGGGCACTATGATCCAGATTACGTCAACACTTGCCGATTCTCTTACAGCCCTCTCGCAACTTGATCTTAATGATCTCTCCCAGCCCTTACACAGCTCACGAGACCCTGTTTGCTAAGCTGAGATCCTTTTTTACAAAACCTAAAAAAAGAACCAATATGTACCCTATCCATAAATCAGCAAAATGGTATGACGGGGCATGTAGGATAGCCTACAGGGATTTGATTAAAGCAATAAAGGCAGGTTTAACGCAGGAGGTAAGGAAATTAGGATCTGAATATAAGGCAACCCAACAACGGGCAAAGAAAGCCTATGACGAAAATAGATGGAGGGACCTGTTAGACGCACGTAATAGAAAAAACTGGTGTTGATTCTGACAACTAATTAAGTGGGGTAGCGACAATGCCGGTCCGGTACCAGTCAACAATGTCCCCCCAGAAGTCTGGGTTGCACATTATCAGACCCAATTTTCATCGCTTGCAAATAGTACTGGGTAGTACCAATGTGTAGTCCCGGAGTCAGTCCTAACATTTACCCTAGTGGAAATTGAGCGCGCTCTTGATGAGGTAGCTGCAGGTAGAGCCCCGGGCCCGGATTGTATCCCAGTGGATATATTTAAATCTGAGCGGGAGAATTGTCTTAAATATATTCTCATTTTTGCCAATGGTTTGGCTAGAGGTGCCCCCATCCCAGAATCCTGGCATGGGGCTGAAATTATCCCCATATACAAAAAAGGGGATCGTGCCAGCCCAACTAATTATCGGCCTATAAGCCTCATAGACACCATGCAAAAGCTGGTGGCCCGATTAGTGCTAAGCATGGTAAATAGGTGGATTGCTGATAATGAAATCTTATCCACCTACCAAGCAGGATTTCGTTCCCATGTTAGCACTATCGACCAAGTTTTTAGAGTCATGTTGATATACTGGAATACAGTGGTCTTAGCAGGGGAGACCCTCTATGCAGCATTTATAGATCTTAAATCTGCATTTGATCTAGTGCCCCACAACAAGCTATGGGACAGTCTTAAGGAAGTAGGGATGCCCGCTGAGATCTTATGATTCATCATAAAACTACATGAGTCTACTTATGCCCAAGTCCGATGGGGTCAACAGGGTGAGTTAACAGAACGTTTTCCTGTGAACAAGGGAGTTTGGCAGGGGTGTGTTCTAGCCCCTACCCTTTTCTCGTTGTTCATAAATAATGTTATCTCATATTATACCAAAAATCCTACGGATGCCCCTACTCTTGCAGGATCGAGGGTTCCCCTTTTAATGTTTGCAGACGACACCTTAATCTTGTCTAAAACACAAGCTGGTCTGCAAAGAGCCCTTGATAGATTTAGTATTTTTTGTAATGACCATGATCTTGTAGTCAATGTTGACAAGACGAAGTTCATGGTCTTACATAAATATAAAATAGTGAAAGCCAGAGTAGAAATGAATAATGCGTCCCTGGAACAAACTGACTCCTTTACATATCTGGGCGTTACCATGGGCAAAAGGACAAATTAGAAGCCACAGATGGATCTGTTAGTCTTAAGGCATAATCAACTAGCAGGGGCCCTTCTAAAAGAATACCGGCTATCCCAAACTAAACCAGTTGCTCCAGGAAGGTTGGACCTTCAATAATTTATGGAGCGGAACTTTGGGGCTTCGAAAATTTAGTTCCATTAGTCCAAGCTCAGAAGGAGTTTCTGAGGGCATTGACCGGCCTCCCTCAATCGACACCACTTAGGGCCCGATGTAGGTGATTGTGAAATACCGAATTCTCATTACCGAATTTTACCGATTCTGTATTCAGAAAGTGGTATTTCAGATGTAGGTAAGAATTCGGTAAAAAATGCTGAATCCTTAATATTCGTTATTACCGAATCGGTAATTGAGATTCGGTAATAAGGAATACCTACCCATTCATTCCTATGGGCTTGGAGGCTTCGCCTCTCTCTCTCACAGCGCCTTCGGGTTCATTTTATTACAGCTGGAGCATCCTTGGGCGTTGTGGTCAGATGAAAGGCACCAAACACAGTCCTCGTGCGGATCCGTGATCGACATCAACTTCTCGTATGCCCCACAGGGCTTGAACTCTGATTTCCTCGATGACATGTCAAAAGGAAACAAGTTTTAACTCGAAACAAGTAACAGTAACAAAGTAACACACGAGCTACTGTTGATCCCAAGAAAAAACTGTTAGCGTCAACGACGCGGAAAAATGGGAACTGATGTCATCACGCCGACGGGGTCCTTTTATGGATTCAGTGACGTCAGCGGAGCCGCGCGCGATGCCGTGCTTCTGTGACGTCATCCACGTCGGCGTGACGAGCTACGAAAGAATTTTCCGAATGTTGCTGATGCACGGGATATTCACAAGGTGAGGAATCCACTGGCAGATGTATCCATCAGAATCGGTAATACCGGGAGGTATTTCAAGGGTGCCAGGGTGTCCAAAGGACACCCTGTTGCACCTGTGAAATGTGCATGTGTGCACATGTGGCATACATCCATGCCCTAAGGGCATGGATGTGTGCCACATGGCACTTCTAAAAAAGCAAGACAGTGCTTTTTTAAAGGAATTCGATAATTACCACCAACTTGAAGTTGGTGGTAATTACAGATTCCTTAAGGCCCAAAAGCACTCTTTTATGTGCTTTCTACATTGCATTTAAGGAATCGGTATTAAAGATTCCTTAAATGCAAGGCCAATAAGGAATCGGTATTAAGGAATCGGTATTTACCGATCCCTTATTACCGATTCCTGCCCTACATCAGGAATGGATAAATACCGGTCCGTAACGGTGAAATTTACCGAATTTCACCGTTACCGACCGGTATTTGGCCACCTACATCGGGCCCTTAGACCTTTACTTTCAGATCTGGGTTTATTTCTTTTGAGGAGGTTGCAGGTTTTAGACCTCTTGCCTATTGGCGAAGACTTTGGACTACCCCGGAGTTAGCTCCCTACGCGCAAGCCGTTAAGTATATTAGAGAAGCTGACAATAAAATCATATGGTTAATAAAGATTCAGGCTATATTATCGGATATGGGCCTCTACCATTTGTGGCTGGACCCAGAAGGGAATTCTTTCTCCTCAAAAACAGATTTCACAGCCTTATATAGGGACACGGTCTGTCAGAAGTCTCTTTCTCTAGTGAATAGTGTTTCCCTAACAGGTCTCTTTTTGGATCACAAAATTGAATATAGGCTGGAGGCTTATTGGGATACCATTACGAGTCCTGGTGGCAGGAAACTCTATCACCAATTTAGAGTGGGCGCCCTCCCCCTAAAATCTTTTACGAAAAAGTGGGGGATCGATCAAGATACAAAATGTCATACTTGCCCATGTGAGGAAGAGTCCTTACCACATGTTCTGTTTGTGTGCCCTGCATACAAGGGCCCTTGTAATAAATGGCTCAAGTCGGTTTGTGTTAAAATAGGAACAAGATCTTGTCAAACGGCTTTGCGTATCTTAAAAACTGATACTAGTGAAGTCATAGTTGTTGCTATGGCTAAATTCTGGAGTTGGACGTGGGCCCTTAGAAGGAATAGTTTGCATGGTACTACGTAACATGAATAATGTGTTTTTATTCTCTTCTAACCTAATCTGTTTATAAGAATGAAGTGTTTAACCTAAACTTGTGTAATTATGGATATAATTTTCTTTATTATGAATTTTTTTCTGGTTTCAAGAGGAAAGGATTTATAATTATTTTATAGTTTGATATGTGCCTAGAATTTTAATGGATTCTTATTATGAGATGTTTTTATTTAATATCTTTTTAAAAAGTCATTGCTTGATTTTTTAATCACACTGTATTGTCTATATGTGTCTTTTATGATTGTTCATGATCGAATAAAGACGAAATTGCATTTTTTCAGCTAAATTTGAGGTTTGCAGGGGATTCTGCACAGGGAAACGTTGGGAGACCCATAAAAGACATACCTTTCTGGACTCCCAACGGGTGTCTAGTTTTCAGAAATGTGTAGGTTTGGTAGATTTCCCAAGATGACCGCTGAGCCTGGGGCCAAAAGCCGAGGTGACTCCCCTTGAAAAAGCAGGTTGTTTTGTGATAGATCATTTTGGTGTCTCCCCAATTCGTTTTGGGCCCTTGCCTATCGCGGGTACTTGGGGCACCCACATGAGTGAGGTGCCATTTTTATCGGGAAACCTGGGGGAACGCTGGGTGGTAGGAAATTTTGTGGATCTACGCAGATTCCAGAACTTTTCACCACAGAAATGTGAGGAAAATTTGTCTTTTTGACACATTTTGAGGTTTGCAAGGGATTCTGGGTAACAGAACCTGTTGAAAGCCAGAGAAGTCATCCCATCCTGGATTCCCCTGGGTGTCTAGTTTTAAAAAATGTATAGGTGTGCTAGGTTTCCCTAGGTGCCGGCAGAGCTAGGGATCGAAATCTACAGCTAGCCACTTTGCAAAAAAGGGTCAGTTTTCACTGTGGAAATGTGGTGTGTCCATGTTGCGTTTTGGGCTGTTTTTGCTGTCGCAGGCGCTAGGCCTACACACACAAGTGAGGTACCATTTGTCTCTGAAGGCTTTGGGGAAGGCGGTGTCGGTGGAAATTTGTGGATCCACGCAGATTCCAGAACTTCCCCACACTGAAATTTGAGAAAAAAGGGATTTCTTTCAGCTAAATTTAAGGTTTGCCGGGGATTCTGGGTAAGAAAATATTGGGGGACCCACTCAAGACATACCTTGCTGGACTCCTGCGGGTGTCTAGTTTCCAGAAATGTGTGGGTTGGTTGATTTCCCAGGATGGCCACAGACCCTGGGGCCAAAAATCCAGGTGACTCCCCTTGCAAAACCAGGTTGTTTTGTGATAGGTCATTTTGATGGCTCCCCGATACATTTTGGGCCCTTACCTATCGCGGGTACTTGGGGCACCCACATGAGTGAGGTACCATTTTTATCGGGAGACCTGGAGAAACGCTGGGTGGTAGGAAATTTGTGGATCTACCCAAATTCCAGAACTTTCCACCACAGAAATGTGAGGAAAATGTGTTGTTTTTTTTTTTTACAAAGTTTGAGATTGCAAGGGATTATGGGTAACAGAACCGTATGAGAGCCAGTCAAATGTCACCCCATCCTGGATTCCCTGGGGTGTCTAGTTTTAAAAAATTAATAGTTTTGCTAGGTTTCCCTAGGTGCTATGCACCTTGCAAAAAAAGGGCCAGTTTTCACTGTGAAAATGTGGTGTGTCCACGTTGCGTTTTGGTCCGTTTCCTGTTGCTGGCACAAAGCCTACCTACACAAGTGAGGTATCATTTTTCTTGGAAGACTTTGGGGATCGCGGGGTGGGTGGAATTTTGTGGATCTATGCAGATTTCAGAACGTTCCCCACAGAAATGTGAGGAAAATGTAGTTGTTTTTTTTTTAAAAAGTATTGAGGTTTGCAAGGGATTATGGGTAACAGAACCTTGTGAGAGCCAGTCAAATGTCACCCCATCCTGGATTCCCCGGGGTGTCTAGTTTTTAAAAATGTATAGGTTTGCTAGGTTTCCCAAGGTGCTGACAGAGCTAGGGTTCACAAAATCTACAGCTAGGCACCTTGCAAATAAAGGGTCTGTTTTCACTGTGAAAATGTGGTGTGTCCACGTTGCGTTTTGGGACGTTTCCTGTCGCTGGCACTAAGCCTACCCACACAAGTGAGGTATCATTTTTCTTGGAAGACTTTGGGGATCGCGGGGTGGGTGGAATTTTGTGGATCTACGCAGATTCCAGAACTTTCCACCACAGTAATGTGAGGAAAATGTGTTTTTTTGAAAAATGTTGAGGTTTGCAAGGGATTATGGGTAACAGAACCTGTTGAAAGCCAGAGAAGTCACCCCATCCTGGATTCCCCTGGGTGTCTAGTTTTAAAAAATGTATAGGTTTGCTAGGTTTCCCTAAGTGCCGGCAAAGCTAGGGTTTAAAATCTACAGCTAGGCACCTTGCAAAAAAAGGGTTTGTTTTCACTGTGAAAATGTGGTGTGTCCACGTTGGGTTTTGGGACATTTCCTGTCGCTGGCACTAAGCCTACCCACACAAGTGAGGTATCATTTTTCTTGGAAGACTTTGGGGATCGCGGGGTGGGAGGAATTTTGTGGATCCATGCAGATTCCAGAACTTTCCACCACAGAAATGTGACGAAAATGTGTTTTCTTGGACAACTTTTGAGGTTTGCAAGGGATTCTGGGTAACAGAACCTGGTGAAAGCCAGACAGGTCATCCCATCCTGGATTCCCCTGGGTTTTAAAAAATGTATAGGTTTGCTAGGTTTCCCTAGGTGCCGGCAGAGTTAGGGATCAAAATCTACAGCTAGCCACTTTGCAAAAAAAGGGTCCGTTTTCACTGTGGAAATGTGGTGTGTCCATGTTGCGTTTTGGGCTGTTTCCTTTCGCGGGCACTAAGTCACCCGCACAAGTGAGGTACGATTTTTCTCTGAAGACTTTGGGGAATGCGGGGTCTGTGGAATTTCGTGGCTCCATGCAGATTCCAGAACTTTCCACCACAGAAATGTGAGGAAAATTTGTTTTTTTTGGCAAAGTTTGAGGTTTGCAAGGGATTCTGGGTAACAGAACCTGGTGAGAGCCAGACAAGTCACCCCATCCTGGATTTCCCTGGGTGTCTAGTTTTTAAAAATGTATAGGTTTGCTAGGTTTCCCTAGTTCCTGGCAGAGCTAGGGTTAAAAATCAACAGCTAAGCACTTTGCAAAAAAAGGATCAGTTTTCACTGTGAAAATGTGGTGCGTTCACGTTGCCTTTTGGGCAGTTTCCTGTCGCGGCCACTGTGCCTACCCACACAAGTGAGGTATCATTTGTATTGGGAGATTTCGGGGAAGACAAAAATGTGGAGCAACTGTAATTACCTATTGACTTTCAATGCATTTCTGCCTTCCAAATGTAAGACAATGGAGAAAAAAGAAGTCACTTTGAAAAATGATCTATAATTCACATACTGGTAAGAGTACTCACAATTTCGAGATATGCAAATAGCTACTGTTACTAACTCTATATTTTGTTCCCATTTGTAAAATACATAGGCGACTTTCATACCGATTTTTCCCTGTTTATATCTTTCCAAATGAATTGCTATATACACGGAACACAATAAAAAACATTGCAAGGCGCTGCTCAGTTATTGGCTCTAGGTTCCTCCGGTTCTTGGTGAACCTGCAAGCCTATAAATCCCCACAACCAGAAGGGTCCAGCGGATGTAACGGTATATTGCTATCAAAAGCTGTCATACTTAGTAGAGGTTACAGGTGAAAACGTTTGCACAAATGGCTGTTTTTTAAACTCATTTTCAATTTTTTCTATTTTCATCTGTTAGTTTCTATACAAAAACCTTGAAGGATCTACACAAATTACCCCTGGCTGAATTCAAAATGTTGTCTTCTTTTCCGAAATATATAGCTTTCTAGGATTCATCATTGCTTTCATACCCATTTTCGCCATTAACAGGAAGGAGGTTGAAAGCACAAAAAATAGCAAAAATAGGCTGTCAAAATGTTGGTTTTCTGACAAAAGTCTGCTTGTCCATGAAAGCTGGGGAAATGGTGATTTCAGCACCACAACCCCTTTGTTGATACCATTTGCTGGAAAAAACCAGACACTTTCATCTGTAGCTCTATTTTCCCATTTTTCCCCAAAACAAACACATTTTAGCTGTATTTTGGCTAATTTCTGGGTCCCGCCAGGGGAATCCACAAACCCTAGATGCCTTTAGAATCCCTGTGATGTTGGACGAAAAGGAAGCAAATTTGGCATGGATACCTTATGTGGTCAGAAAGTTACAGGGGCCTAAGCGCGAACTACCCCAATGAGTCAAAAAAGGCTTAGCACGGGGGGAGGAGGGGTTAAGATTTTAAATTTGTAGCATACCTAAATGACATATCCAAACAACTGCGGCTGTGGATGTTGTGCTACCAAGGGCACAGGTGATGTTGAAAATAACAAGCACAAGACTGGTTAATGAGTGTAAAGATATAGGGCCCCCTGCCGCTAGTACGAAGTTCCTCTAGGCAGAGGAAATAGTACATAATGTAAATTCCTAGGGCAACTTCAACAATAATAACATCCAAAAGCAGCAGGTAAATGGACACATCCATCTAATCATACGCACTCAACAGTCAAGATATATACATATACAGATTTTTAATTTTTTTTTGTAAACCTTTTTATTGGATTTTACATTTCATACATGTCATACAATAATCACTCTCAACTGCTGTAATTTTACATTTAATTAGTCCCGTTAGCATGACTAACGGTAGTGTAGTGATTCATCAAGCAATTGGCTCATTAACTGATGGACGGGGAGCCTCCCTATCGCCTTCGCCAGAGATGCTGGGAGGCAGCGATGAAGCGGTCGGTGGTATGAGCACCTCAGTACTCTGACCCGTATGACAGTCTCTAGTCCAAAGTCCCCTGTAAAGGGTATCGTGAAATGGTAATCCAGGTTCTAAACTGAGCTAGGGGACTCATAACTCGGGGAGTAAGGGGTCGGGGGGAGGGGGAGGGGCTTGTGGTCGGATAAGGTAGGAGCCAGAGTGGTGATGCTCCGTGTCAATCCACTAAAATGTAAATTATGTAGGAGCGTCGCCCATTCTAATGAGATAGGACGCCGTCGTATGCCGCGGGCATCCTCCTGGCGGATAAGGTCTTCCTCGGCTGCGGCACATTTCTTTACCGCCCCCCACCAAGCTGCCATTGGGGGACCCTCAGCCGCACGCCAGTGCATTGCTATACTGCGTTTCGCTAACAATATGGCTAGCAGAGCAAATTTGGTCTCTACCTTCTTTCGTTTATTAGTCTTAAAGATGCCTATGGCGCATGCCTCCCATGTGTGGAAATCTGTTAGGCCGGTGACTGTTTGCAGTGTAGTGTGTACCGTCGTCCAGAGGATTTATAGTCCGGGGCATGTCCAAAACATGTGAAGAAATGGGGTGTCCGGTGTATGACAACGGGGACATTCAAAATGGGATATCGGATAGAAACGCTTAAGCCGTGTCGGTGTTAGGTAAGCGCGGTGTAGTATGTTGAACTGGACGTTTTTGAATCGTTGGTTGCGGGACACTTTTATGTGATGTTCTAGGGCCGTCAGGCACTCCTATCATGAAGGTTAGGGCCTAAATCCTCCTCCCAGCGGAGCCGCAGTCTCGACAGCGATACGTGTGTGAGTTCTATGATGGATTTATAGATCCATGTGACATGATGTATGCTCTATCATATGGAGTAGTGTGTGTAACACCGGGTGAGAAGCAGGCTCTCTGTCTCTGAGATCCCAGGTCCGCCTACAGTCCGCCACCAGTTGCCGATGCATCAGGAATTGGCCGACCGGGAGCCCTCTCTCCTCGGCCAGGTCTGTGAACGAGATCAATTGACCGTCGATATACATATACAGATGTATTCAATATTTGAGAAAACATTTGTCAAATTACTCTGTACACGTTCTGATGCATTTTATCTTGGTGACACCAAAACATTATTTTAATATTTTTCAAAGATGAGCCTTAGGTTTGGGCTTTCAATACAAAAGAATGTATCTGTGTCATGAAGCGACTGCAGTTCCCGGGTGGTTTCTACACGGGTTTCTGCATAGGAATGCCTTCTTCAGGAAAAGCCACCTCAGATACAGGTACTATCTGTAAACATAAACATACCAATGGCATATAACGTCTCTCCTACACAGTATCAATATTTACAACGTCCTGAGATACTAAGAATAAAAATACAAATTTAGATTTTAAGAGCTCCGTATTTAAAGCCCATCACCCTTACAGAGAATTGTTCAAGTTACTGAACAGAAGAAAGATGAAGACAAAAATGAAAAAGAGACAAATACCACCAAAGTGCTAACATCACCTACTCATGCACGTGGTAGTGTGGCCATTGTAATAATCTGTTTGCATGCTACTATGAAAATGACTGTGCCCAATGCCCAAACCCCTCCTGAGGCATTCCAAAAACATGCTTGTCTAATATTCATTAAATAATTACCAATGAATCTGCATAAAAGCCCAGCCAGACCGATGCAGAAAGAGAAGGATAAAATAGAAGTCTTATGTGCAAATGGAACGTCACAATATTTTCTAAATGCAAAAATGAACGCACCATCAGGTCTGTGGTGGCTTAAAAAACAAGTTGTGGAATAATTCAGACATGCAAAGGCATACTTACCATGGAAATGGTTTCGGACCGCTTAGGGAGACTGGTTAATGGCCAGGAAATCTGCTGCATTCACACAATAATATAATTAGAAAAAGTATGTCTGGGCAATACTATAGGGGGATATAGGAAACTGAGGAGACAGGGGGAGGAATTTCGTAATCTAGTACAATCTCTCGCTAGGAAACAATACATTATTAGCGCCTAAAGAAAATTATAAGATGCCTACAATAAACCAGGAAAACATTAAGCCTCGTAGAGAAAAAATAAAATGACTGATTGGTAGATATCAAATATTAAGTATCAGGAAATATGGAATTAGAATAAGAATCTACAACATGTTTTGAGACATTTTATAATTCTAAACTTTTGGAGGAAGACTGGGAGATAGATCCCTTTGAGGAAGACTGAACCATATCCCAACTAGGAGAATGTGTCTGGGAAGTATCACAGTTGAAGATTTGACATTGGAAATGCCCTAAATTAAGCCAGGGAAGACCCAGTTGAAACCTTAAAAAGACTGGTGGAAATGACGGCAGATCCTATGTTGTCTATGTTTTTGGCACTTTCAAAACAAAACAACTCTGAAATAAACCACAACATCTAATCAGTAAAGAATACAAATTTATAGCATGATATACTGGATAGGAAAAATACATTAGGAAATTCCATATTAGTACCACTATTGGCATGTTTGAGCAATAATACCTGCCGGGGTCCTTGCAGGTAACAGCGGTGGGGCCAGGTGGGGATTTCGAGGGACGATGCAGAGGGGAAATTAAATAATTAATTTTCCCACCGCTGCGCTGTTACCTGCACGGACGTGGTTGAATAATACTAAATTAAATGTGAACAGGGACCTGTAATCCACTCAGGTGGATGAAAAAATAGTAAGAATCACTTCACAGATACAATCAAAAGGTGATGTCCAAAATATTTAACGAATGCCCTCCCCCCAGTCTTCTAATCATTGATGTTACCAGAAACAGCTCCTCTAAAGAGGAAAAAGCCTAACTATGTGTTTTACATTCTAAATGCTCAACCTGCATACTAACACAAAAGACCTTATGAAATAGCCCTACCAAGGGAAAGGGGAAGGGGGAAAACTAGACAGCATTTCTGGGAGACATGAAAGATGAATAACTGATATAAATCAAATCAGACCACACACTGCAATTTTATTAAATGTGTATGTCAGTAGTATCACTAAAAATGAATTTCACATGTGTGGATTATGAACAGCAAGTGAACATGATTCAGAGCCAACGAAATTTGCAGATTCATCAGCAGTGAGTGGTCATGTGCACAGTTCTATCTTAGAACTCACGGTGAATGGTTAGAATCTACAACAGAGACTAAATTCTATCTAAAATACTGGCTAGCCATTTTCTAAAAGAGATTACTAAATTGTTATATCCAGACCAAGCAGAATTTATCCCAGAATAATCAATGATGCCAGAACTCTGGCATTGCACAGGTCTGTTGAGAACCATGCCCGTATTATCACTGGATGCCTGAAAGGTGTTATGATCCACTCATGGTCCTGTACGTTTCATGTTTTAAACCAGACTGAACTAGGCTTAGTATTTTTGGTCTGGGTTAGGTGCTAGATACTAGCCTAAAAGCTAAAGCAAGACTGTATTGGGTGACTTTGTGCCACTTAGCTACAGTGGGGAACAAGGCAGAGTTCAACCCAACTGTCCCCATTACGTTTGCTCGGACTCTAGAGTCAACTGTTTGTTGAATAAGGGGGGGCATTGCCTTGAGGACTGAGATGAAACACATAACATCAAATAGACTCTTGGACATATATTTAAAATATAGGGAACAGAACGGAAATTCAGTGTGAATTAGGACAAATCATTGTTCATTCCTCTGAAAACAATAACTCAGAATTTTGGAAATCACTTTCCGTTACTAGCGGCAGTGGATGAGTTCAGATATAGGGGAATAAAGTATCATTAGTCTGCAAGAGATTCTAACATAGTAATTTGTCTACCTAGTTCGCATGGTTTCAAATGGATGTAACATGGTTGAGTGCAAAGCTGCATTCTTTAAAATGATTGCACTTCCCTGCTTCCTAAACATTATACAAAATACCACCTTTGCAAACCCAAAAAGCTTCCTGCAGATGTTGAACACAATTCTCAGAATACTATTTTGGGAGAATACGAGATTTTCACCGGAAATACTTTGTGATGAGGCCATAGAACTCCTAAACTTACAACAATACTAAACTTACAAAGCACTGCTTGTCCCCGGGTCCGTATGCCTCGTTCATTAAAGTGGCTTTTTAGAAGGTCTGCCCTTTCCTTTTTTAGATTGATGCAGGAGCATATTAAATGTTTGATGTCTTCGTATCCATCTCTGCATAGCCTGCATAATTTCCTGCAGTTCCCTCTCAGCCACGGTGGAAGGTGTGGAATAGCAGGAAGGATTCCTAACCTGAATTTCAGAAAGGATTCTTTTGACTTCCTGGAGTACCCCAGATCGAAGTATGCCTGTGGCCAAAAAGAATTTGTAGCTGCTCAGAGACATCCATGCGTGGCTCCTATGTGACAGGGTGGCCTTGTCCTGTATAAAGGAAAGTTTCTTGATATCCTTATTTACAACAACCTTAAAGTGAGAGTGGGTTGTTGGTACTTCCCATAATTCGGCTAAGCCTGTAGTGGCCAGTGATGCCTTCAAATAGGCTTTGGCAGGTGAGATGGATGTGGAGCTCAGTTCCTGCCAGAGCCCGCAGAGCCCGTAGTTTAGCGTGTTCCTGGGTGAGTTCTTGATTTTTATGCCAGCACTTAATGTACGAGCCTCGCCTTCCGAGGAGTTGCTTTGTTAGTCCAAACTCAAGAGGGATCTGAGCAGGCGAGGTGTACGACGGGAGGTTCAGCATAACTCTGTATGCCTTGGCCAAGGTGGTGTCCAGCAATGAGGCGTCCCTGCCTTTCAGCACTTCGCTGCCGTAATTGAATGACAATGGAATTTTTGTTTGCGCAACAAGTAGCAGAGGTGAAAAAGGTGGACCAGTCAATATTCTTTTGAGCTGTCTTACCGTTGTCGCAATCATCATCCCTTTCCTTTTTATGGCCTCAAGCTGTTTCACAAATTGGCCTCCCTTATCATTCTTGACACCTAGATATTTGTACTAAGTGGTGCTCACAATCTGAGTTTTACCCAAGAACCAAGCGTGAGATCGTTTTTTCCCATTGATTGTCAGGGTTTTAGTTTTATTAATGTTGACTTCCAGATTGTTTGAAACTGCATAGTCAGGCAGTGCGTTAAGTAGCCGTTGCAGTCCAACTTGAGTGTGACTTGCTAAAACCACGTTGTCCGCATATTACATACTCAAGGTGGCTCCCCCTAATCGAGGGGCATGCGCATTGCAGTCGTTTAGTGCTGATGTCAAATCTGCTGTATAAAGGCTAAAAAGAGTTGGTGCAAGCACATAATCCTGTTTTAGGCCATTTGTTGTCGGTATGCGCTTTGAAAAGAGGGAGCCGTTGCCGAGCTTAACCTGTAGCCATGTATTGGAGAAGCAGAAATGCAAAGTTTGTTTGGTTAATTTCGCCTTGTCGATAAGTAGTGACATCGCTAAAAGATTTGTGGTGGTGCCGGTCTTCTTTGAAAAGCCTGTCTGACAAAGGGCAATTATGTTGTGCTCTGATGCCCATTCTTGCAGCTCTGATAGTAGAATTGCCGCAAAATACGTTGCCTCAATGCCTAACAGTGCGATCAGGCGATAGTTCTTTGGTTGGGCTTGGTCTCCAGCTTTATAAATTGGTGTAATAATGGAGCCTTTCCATGATGCCGCTAGTTGCTAAAACTGGTCGTGAAGGTTTCCCATGTACAGGGGAAGTTTCTGGTTGGGTAGTCAAGCTCAATTAGCTGTTCTTTTGCTGCCAGGAGCACCTCTCCAGAGTTAGCTACGGATGACTTATTTTTTTTTAAATTGATGGTATGGCATGGGTGCGTACCTACTGCGTTTACAACAGACTTATCTGGAAGTGCTGGGATTAGGACTTCCTGGGGCCGATGGTCACTGTCCCCTTTGTCTCCTAGGCGATAGACTGTTATATGTTGAAAAAATGAAAGAGACACAAGGGAATAGTCAATTGTAGAGATCAAGTGTTCCTTGTAAAACGACACGGCTGCAGAGAGTCATCAGGAAATCTTCCATTTACCACCCTTAGGCCAATGTGCTCTAGGTCATCTAGCAGCTCTACATCACACTTGCAGGATCTACTTTGGTCACTGTGGGTTTGCATTGGAGTATTCCTGAGAAAATACTGGACCTGAGTATCTTCATTTTGAATGGTGCCTAGGAGATGTTGATTGAATTCACCCAACAGAATGAGGTTTGATGTGGTGTATGAGCTCATTTGGTGAAGCAGATGTTTGAGTAAGGTTTTTGCTTCTTGTTTTTTCCGTTTCGGGTTTAAATATATGTTGAAGAACAGCACCTCCTCTTTGTTCCCGCTCAGGTTAAGTTGATCCTTCATGGAGTTCAAGGCTAGAAAAGGAGAGGGTATTTCCTCCGTGTTACGGATTTTTGATATTTTAATGTATGTGGCTAGGCCGTCAGATAGACGACCATATTTACATTTCCTATGAGCAGGAATGTAAAAGCAAATAAATCCCTCTAGTTGCAGAAGCTTCTCTAGCCATGTTTCCTGTAATAAAGGATAGCAAAAGATTTTAGATAGACCTAAAGCTCTACCTTTCCAGCCTTTTTAGTCAGCCTGTTAATGTTCCATGAGCATAGCCTCAGAGGTGATTTATCTGGATTTTTGCAGTGCCTCATTGGGTAATTCTTAAATATAACAGGTTGCCTCTATGACCATGGATTCAAAATCTTCTTCCAAAAGAAGGGAGAAACTCTTCCCTACTTCCCAGTTCAACTAATGAGCTGAATTCCTTGTAACCATTCTATTTAGTGGGTCAGTAAGCAAATCGAAAATTGATCTATTTTCAAAATAATCAAAATATACTACAAACGTACATTAGAAAATTATTTTTACTTCATGAATATTTCATTTTTCTTTTGTTTTTGGTATATGTGCTTCAAACACGATACATGCATTTACCTTTTGCATATTAATACATCAATACAAAAAGGTGCAATAATTATATACAGTGCATACATCAGAAGACATTGGTACAATAACAAAACATCTGAAAAATCAATAGGTCCTACTCCATTTTACTCATGTACCGGGATATTGACTACTTGTCCTCGAAACTATATCTATGTATGGTCCAAGTAAGGGGGATATAGGTCAGAGAACGCTTTTAAAGGACTTATCAGTGTTTTCACCACTATTAGTTGGTTGACCCGATCGTTTCTTAAAGTTTTCTTTGCTTTGGATAAAGCGATGCTCTTGGCCTTGTGCAGTGAGGAGATGAGTGAAAGGGGTGCTGACGCGTTTCGACCTTCGTGTATGGTATCCGTGGTGAGACATTGAGTTTTAGCTTGTATAGACAAAGGCAGGAACAATTAAGATCTAGAAAACTTGCCAAAGCAGTTACAGACGCTGAGGAGGAGCTGAACGCAGCAATTGTAGCAAGGGCATCTTTGGACTAGGTTCTTCTTAAAGTTGCTTGGGCAAAAGCAGAAGCGGAGGAGAGTATCTAGTAAAGTGGCCGCTACTTACTTGGAAAGAAGGGAGCAATGTTACGAACTAAGCAAATGCGCTGGGTATACCGTAGCAGTTCGCTCAAGGCAGAAAGCGGCTTTAGGCGAAATCAAAGGTATCTCGGATGGGAGCGGGGAATACTCATAGATCCAGATGGGATCTGAGAGGTATTCAGGCAGTTTTATGCAGAATTGTATGATGAGGATCAAACTAGAGATCTCTCGGAAATTCAGGATTATTTAGGGACATTTCTGCTTCACTTCTTTCTGAAGAAGATACAGAAGCATTTGGCTGCTTAAGAAATTCTCACAGCTTTGGCATGCCTCCCATCTGGTAAGAATTTTATAAAAAAATTCACAATGTAATCTCCCCAGATATGATAGACACAATGCAACACGCTAGGTTAGGGATTTCGGTTACAAGCTCCTGGGCAGGTGTGGACATAGTAGTTATTCTGACAAAGGGGAAACCATCTACAGAACCAGGGTCTTATAGACCGTTAATCCTGATTAACTCTGACGCGAAAGTCTTTTCTAAGGCTATGGCACTCAGGCTATGTAAGGTTATTGGGGCGCTTGTTAGCCCAACTCAGCATGGATGTATACCTGGAGAGGCACCACGCAGCACGTATGCAGGGTCATTAATCTCTTTGATGCCACGGAAGCCCCAGGAGACCCTATGGCAGTGATGTTACTGGACGCTGAAAAGGCATTTGATCGGGTCTCCTGGGACTACCTTTGGTGAACTCTAGAACGGTCTGGCATCAGAGAGGGCTTCATTAAGGCTATCCAAGCTTTGTATATAGCCCCCACAGCTTGATGTCTTGATGTGGGCCCATTGGCAGGCCTTCTATAAGAGTGGAGACAATTGAGGGGAGTGACGATAGCTCGTCAATTATAGGACCACAGCTGCAGTTCAGTTTTACTTCCTGCTGGGCTCTACTGATTAACAGATTTAGTTGCCCTAGTTTCTCACCAATGCCCCCTACGAAGAGGGCGGGAGTGTCTAAAAGTGTCAGCTGCATATCCATTTTATCTGACTGGTAGTGTAACATGTCAACCGTTCGTTGCATTGTGTTTAATAAGATGTCCCATGTTTTCGGTACTGGATTCCCGGCTCGATTTGGTGAGCCTGGGATCAAAGAAGAAGCTGGAGGACTTTTTCGTGAAGTTGAATTGTTGATCGCCGTTTCTTGGTTGATGCCTTGAATTGTATTAATGCAGGCTGTAAGCGGAAGCTGTTTCCCAGGAGTGTCCAATGCATAGGACACTATTAGAACAGCCCACTCGTGCGATCCAAGGTAGGAGATGGGGTCCTGCCCACTTTCCCTGGAGATTGGAGAGTCCAAGGAAAACGACTCATTTGGGATTTCTTTTTCACCGCCTATTTCCGCTCCTGGTGAAGATTGGGCCGGTTTGGTGGCCTCTCGATGTTGTGGTGACACAAGTGTGGGGTTTTGGAGTTCCTTTTGAGGCATGACTTTACAGAGGTAATCAGATGAAAAATTCAAATTGTGTCCAATCGAATCCACTTGCACTTGAATTTGTGCCCTTGCCGTTCGTTATTTTAGGCTCTTGTAAGTTTTGTGCCTGCTTTCGCTTTTTGGAGTCGGTTGAGACTATTGTTATGGCGTTGCAGGTAGGGGTGGGGGTAGGCAAGGATTGATGAATAAAGTCCTCAGTACGAGATTCCACCCCCTCCACCCCCTCTTGGGAAATAGTTGGGCTATTTGTTTTGGGTTTCCACATTTTTTCTGATGTTAGGAGAGGGACCTCCGGTTTGGCCACTAGGATTCCCACTGCAGTTTGTTCTATGACTGGTTCCATGACTGATGAAGTTGATGGCAGTGTGGGGAGGAGAGGGAGGAGTGGATCTTGTAGGCCCAAAATGTTATCATTGAAAGAGAATATAGATGACGCTGGGTCCTTTAGAAATTGGAATTTTTATGAGATTTTTGGTTAATGGCTGCCAGAGTTTTGTGCTAGATTACTGGGAACACTTCCTCTGCTTGTTCAGTGGCCATCACCAGAGTTACTGTACTTGATTTAGAATTTCCATTTTGTTTGGCTTTACGCACGGTAACAGCAGGCTGCCCCCTTTTCCAGCCCTACCTCATGGTTGTGGTGGTCATAATTCTCGGGGGGGGGGACCTGCTTTCTCGCTCCTTTCCCGTTGTGTTGTATTTGTCAAAAGCCCCCCGGAAAGAGGCCGGGGACCCAGCGCTCTCTGCCTCCCAACTGTCCCGGCTACAGGAGCTTCGCTCTCAGTCTGGAGATCACCGAGCACCGCCGAGCCGCGGGGAAGAGGATCAGGCAAGGAGGACGCCACTGCCAGGGAACTTCTAGCGCAAGGCGGTGCACAGGAAGGGTTCAGAGCACCGGACGTACAACTTTATTACTACTCTGTGCAGGCACAGCACGCACATTATTGTATACACACTCATGCTCATATCCCTCACATTGCAGTCGAATATGAAAGTGTGCATCCGACCCCTCTAGTTGCATATATACTGGAGCCACAACAAAACACCCCTAAAGCAGAAATTAACCCTGTATACTGCACATCCCTCGCATGGTAAATGCTGGCGTAACGGGTGCACAAACTGCCCACATATGCACCAGTGCTGCCTCTACAGCACCACCCACGTATAACGGTAACGCAAGAAAAAAAATGCTAAATCTGCTGGACACTTTGGGCCTACATACTATGAGAAATATATTCCCCGGAGGTCAGTTTGTATCACAAAATGATACCTCACTAGTAACACACTGCGCATGACTTACTGTAAGGAAAGCTTAGAAACATATGCGGAAGAAATCCCACAGGCCTCCCGACCAAAAGATTTCTGGGACCTACTAATGGCTATGCAAACTGATGACTAAAATACTATATGGGTCTCTCCCTGGACAATAAACTGATGATATAGTACTCTATTGATTGTAAATGTAAATCCAAATACTAAATTGTAAGCTTATAATTGTGCTGTGTCTACTACGGCTGCGAATGTTATGATTATGTGGAGAAATTGCAACTTGTGACCTACATATATGCTGTGGACCTCTAATATACTGTATGTTAGCAATGGTATATGTAACATGGAAATTGTATATTATACTTGACCGGTTTAAATAAAAAAAAAATTTTTTAATTAAATTACAGCGGGCAATACAGTCGTGTACCCTCCAGTGCAGGAAATCTACTAGGCCTCTAAACCCCCCTGCCCTATTATATACTAGGCAAACACAAGGAGATGATGGATGGTGTGCTGAAACCTTTCAGGCGCTGACCCCCAGTCACAGATCTGGGTTTAATCCATCATTGTTCTTTAGCTCACTTCGCCACCCCAGTTGAGAACCAGCCATTTGCAAATCAGTCTTGCCCCTGTTCCTCATGGGAACAGTCCAGCCCGAACTGCCAAGCCAGGTCTTCCATGGACTGGAAACAAGCATTCTAGGACCGGTTTTGAAGTTTCAACCCTCATCAGCCAGGCTAGATTGAATCCAGTGGCAAAGTGAGCATGAAACTCACGTCTGGGCATATCCTGACAACTTAGGGCGTACAAAGCAAACACAAGGAGATGATGGACGGAGTGCTGAAACTTTTGAGACACTCACCCCCAGTCACAGATCTGGGTTTAATTCATCATCGTTCTTTAGCTCACTTTGCCACCCCAGTTCGGACCCAGCCATATGCAAATCAGTCTTTACCCGGTTCCTCATCTCATGGGAACAGTGCAGACTGAACTGCCAAGCCCGGTCTTCCTTCGACCGGAAACAAGCATCCTAGGAACTGTTTTGGGGTTTCAGCCCTCATTAGCCAGGCTAGCTTGAATCCAATGGAAAAGTGAACAAGGAACCTATGTCTGGGCATACCCTGCCAAATTAGTGCGTACAAAGCAAACACAAGGAGATGATGGACAGAGTGCTCAATCTTTTCAGACACTCATCCCTAGTCACAGATCTGGGTTTAATGCATCATTGTTCTTTAGGTCACTTCGCCACCCCAGTTGAGGCCCAGCCATATGCAAATCAGTCTTGAACCTGTTCCACATGGGAACAGTCCAGCCCGAACTGCCAAGTCAGGTCTTCCCTGGACCGGAAACAAGCATCCTGGGACTGGTCTTGGGGTTTTACCCTTTATCAGCCAGGCTAGCTTGAATCCAGTGGCAAAGTGAGAAAGGAACCCACGTCTGGGAGTACCCTGCCAACTTAGGGCGTACAAAGCAAACACAAGGAGATGATGGACGGAGTGCTGAATCTTTTCAGACACTCACCCCCAGTCAAAGATCAGTGTTTAATCCATCATTGTTCTTTAGCTCACTTTGCCATGCCAGTTCAGACCCCGCCATAAGCAAATCAGTCTTGACTCTGTCCCTCATGGGAACAGTCCAGCCCAAACTGCCAAGCCAGGTCTTCCCTGGATTGGAAACAAGCATCCTCGGACCGGTTTCAGGGTTTCACCCCTCATCAGCCAGGCTAGCCTGAGCCCAGTGGAAAAGTGAGCTGAGCAAGGAACCCAAGTCTGGGCATACCATGCCAACTTAGGGTGTGCAAAGCAAACACAAGGAGATCATGGAGGGAGTGCTGAAACTTTTCAGGGCCTCATCCCAGTCACAGATCTGAGTTTAATACATCATCGTTCTTTAGCTCACTTCCATTGGGGTGGCGAAGTGAACTAAAGAACGATGATGGATTCAGCCCAGATCTGTGACTGAAGTTGAGTGTCTGAAAAGTTTCAGCGCTGCGTCCATCATCTCTCTGTGTTAAATCCCTCTTGCCTTATTATGAACTAGGGACTTACAGGGGTCTGTCAATGCCAATTGTAATTATATCCAATTACCATGCATCGTTTTCATCAGAGCACTGGCCCTGGGCCTGATTAGCATAGCCCAGGGTACTGTCAGAGTCAGCTACCAGTATCAATCAAAAAATGGGTGGGAACAGGGCAAAAAGGATGACTTCCTCACACCATAAAGTTAATATTTTTCACAGCCAGGTTGGGTAGAAAATCTTGATTTTATTAAAGATACAGAGTTATGTATCACCATTATGATTTTTTACTTTGTTTCAGGACGAGTTTAACATTGGCATTGGTGTGCGGATGGTGACGGAATTTAATTAGAAAAAATCTTTTAGGAGCGTTCACAGAATGGTTTGCCATTTTGTGATGTAGGACGTTTGTACATTTGCAGCAAGAAAGATGGCTGGATATTTGGAGTTTTTATATATGTTTGGAGTGTTTTAAGGTTCTGGTTCTGATTCAACGTTCTCTCTTTGTTGCTACTGTCTGAGAGCAATCAAGAAGATATATGCATAATATTAACTTCCATATCTTTAATAAATTCCTGATTTTTTACCCACTTCAGCTGTGTAAAATCTTAATTTCAAAATATCACTGCCATCTGAATAGTATTGCTGGTGAAGTTTTGACAAAGTCTATTCTAGTCTTTTTACTGGTGGTGTATGCAGTTATTAAATCTAGCAGACTGGCATTATACTGCAGCTGATAGAGAATGCATATTACAGTTTTTTTTAATTCAAACTGTTTCATTAATATTTAAAACCATGATAAACAGGAAACATAGTGACACCTTCACCGGAGAATGCAGCTTGGAGAGGCGTGGTATAAGCAGCTAGGGAAGTGTGCACGAAGAGCTGGCAGGTGCATGCCAGTGGTTTGGCTTGACAAAAGCTCCAAATGATGCACTGGGCCCCAAAAATTAAACACACTGCGTTATTGTTGCCCTGCCACAAGTTTTGTTATTTCATCACTACCTCTGTATTCTTTAACAAAATTGTTTTTATTACTATTGAAATCCTCTGGGATTATATTTCGGATGAATATACATAATAGTGCCTACACTTAAAAGATGTGAAGAAGATAGAGGAAGAGAAACAGAAAGTAAGAAAAAATAGCAATTATGCCAATTTTCAGTTTTTTGCATGTGTATTTAATTGTATTCTGTTAAAAATGTTTGGCAGATTTCAGCCTAGATGTTGGTTTTAAGTATGCAGCTCAAGGAGGTTGTGTGAGAGATAGGTATTTGACCAGAGTATCATGCAAGGACTCTAAGTTCCTGGAGAAAGGCATGAAACTGCACCATGTCCAGATTGACTCAGATGAAGGGTACGGTCTGGGAAGGAGTCAGGTGTTGCTTTGGCATGTTGATAGTGAACCCCAAAGCTGTCAGGAGGTTTGCTGCGGTGTGGAAGTGATTCAAGACTGCAAAGGATGAGTCCGCACTTCAACAGTCAGATGCCGAGGTAGTGGAAGACATGGACCTCTGACTTCCTGAAGATGCACAACAACCACCATCATCATCATTTCTGTGAACACATGAGGGCGAAATGGTGAGGCCAACGGGGAGCACAGCAAACTGGAAAAACTCCTGCCCCATCATGACAGGGATATGAAAATAAGCATCCTGCAGGTTCAATGCTACCATCTAGTGTTGAGGGCAGAGGAGACCTGGAGGGCAGACGAGACCTGGGCCCGGGTGAGTATCTTGAATTTGACCTCCCGCAGGAGGCCATAGAGAAGGCGAAGCTTTAAAATAGGATGAAGGACTCCATCCTTCTTTGGTACCAGAAAGTAGCAGTAATAACAACACAGCCTACTTCAGACGCTGGCACTCTCTCTATGTCCCCTTTTAGTATATTTGGCGAAATCTTGAAGGAGAGTCGGTTGTTGGAGGTCGTGACAAGTAGTTATCCAGTTTCTACATCACCGGAGGGAGCACACTTCCCCTGGCCCCACGGGAACCAATGAACTTAAAATTGCGGATTTTCTGGACATTCACCTAACTCTTATAAGAGTTTCTACATCATCAGAGGGAGTACGCTTATCCTGGCCCCTTGGGAACCATTGAACTTAAAATTGCGGATTTTCTTAACTTCGACTAATTCCAATAGGAGTTTCCTCTTGAAAAGTACTGTTTCCATCGATAGTGCTCTACGCGCCCTTTTGGTTGAGAGCTCTTTAGTCCCAGGTTTTTCTTGGGGGTCATCGCTTTACGAAGTAGAGGTGACCTGGAAGCATTGTCTTTTGTTGAACCTACCGAGATAACATATGATTCCACTAATTAATTGCCATAGATAGCCCCTGTTGCCTGGTTGTCGCTTGCACAGTGGACTTATGTATTGAAATATGAAGAGTTCAGCATTACAGATGAAACTGTATATATAATTTTTGGTTGCGCCCTGACGAAAGAGCTGTGAATACTGTCCTTTCCGAAACGCGCGTCGGCGCTTTTTGTTTGTCTGTATATTCTTTTGTGCCTTTTGCTGTATATATTAATTTTTTCTGTTCCTGTAATTTGTGATATTTGTGCAGTGTTGTGTTGGTAATTGATGTAGTGTGGTTGCCTGTTAGTATGACTGGTTGCCTGCGGGTGTTTGGGGGCTGTGATAGATGTTGATAGATGTTGAATTTATTGAATTGCATTGTATGTTATATGTATTGAACTTATTTGAACTGTACAGTATATTTTTATGAGAGAGTCTTCTTTTTTTCAAATACAAAAAATAAAAAAAGTATTATGTTTTTCAAATAAATTTTCCTGTGTGGGACAATGTTGATATTGAGAAATTAATGGATCAGTGACCTTTATATTAACTGTTATCTAGGAGAGGTCCTCTGTTTTTGTTGGTTCTTGCTCTCTGCTTTCCTCTCCTAGTACCAAATTCAGGGACCCTCTGTTGTTTTTTAATACCCTTTTGCTCAGAGGCCTGCACTTCCTGCTGCAAACGGACAGATGGTCCTCCATCAACCATGTGGTGATGATGAAAAATGCGTTGGGGCGGCAATGGTCGATAAGATATAAATCCACTAACCAATAAATACGACAGAAGTCAGAAGTCACCCCCATCTCGTTAGAAAGAGCCGGATCCTGCCTCCAACAGGCTGGCTATGTGCCATGAACGACACACTAAAAAAGTTTTAAGATTGTAGCGGCTATGGGGCAGACAAGTGGGCTGCATGCACACCACTGTTGTTCAAGTGGCCTTTGGGTATTTTAGTCACAGCCAGAAAATATCTGAGAAGTATGCTGGACTGGTTGCCTTTGCTGGCGGTATTGAAAGCCTCTAATGTAGTCATGGAGGGGATGAAATTGGTGTGGCTGAAGCATAGGAGCAGACAGGCTCAATGAGCGCACCATTGCCATACTATCTTTAAAGCATTCAAGAGCCGTGTCCGCTTTTTCCCCATTAAGATGACACCCATCAAAGTGTAGTATGGCGTAAGGCCTGCTTTGCGTGCATGTTATGTTAGCATGGCTTATTTGAAGTGCAAACGCCATTTACCTTTTGCTGCTTTTTGCTGTTTTAGTAAGTTAGCCTTCACGAAGGTCCACACATGAGAAGGTCCACACATGAGAAGAGGTTTTGTTTTCGACATCTCTAGACTTACATAGTGCCCTTAGTCTGCACAGTGAGTGCTGAAGCCGTCATGGTTATCAAAACATATTAGCTGTTTTTCGACATGTTCGAGTAACGCTTTCTAGACACAACAATTTGGCAGCTGAGAGCCAACTAAGATTCTGGCGCCCTTATTATCACACACTTGCCATGATTTCACACACTTGGAAGATTTTCCGTTTCCAGGGATGCAGAGAGCTTTGGCTGATCCGACTGTGATTTACAAGCCTAAGAGACCTTCTTTAGTTTATAATACATAGTTCCTATATAGGGAGGGTATTAAAACTAGGCGCTATAAGACCTGTTTTCACCATCATTGTAATATGATTTCTCCTTTTGTATTTTATGGAATTGTAACCATGCTGACCATATTATTTTTAATCATATGTCTGCTTATGTTGGCTAAGATACTGCATTTGAGAACACAAATATTTTAACCTTACCGTGTCTCTTCATTACTCCTGTTGTGGACTGGTATGAGAGTATAACGAAAGAGTGTTCTCACTTCCCACTACTCCTGAGTTTGTCCTGAGTCGCATGTTCTAGGTTGTCTAATCATTGGTTACTTTGCTATAGGACAAAGCGCTAATGTGACACTGATGCGAGCTGGTTGGGGTTTTTCTAGGTACTGAGGTGAGTTTCTGGTACACCACAATTCACTGATGTCCTAGGTCTCTGTGCACAGTTCTGCGTGTGAGCAGGATCCTTGCAACAAAAGGGCATGCTTTTTCACACAATAAATCATTGTACAGGACCTTGTTGTCAAAGCAGTCTCCAGACCATTTCCAGGTTCTATGGGCGAACTGCCATAGAGTTTCCTGGAGTGGTCCTGATGTAAGGGATACAGGATACTGAAGATGCTGAAGGATGTAGATCTTGTGAGCAGGCCTCTCTGGGGCCACCTTTAAGTTCACGAGTATGGTGGGGCAACTTTGAACACAGGGGTTGATGTCCCTCAATGTCCGGGTGAAGTCCAACCAAAAACCAGTTGCCACTGGTTTACTGGTCTCCGGTTACAGTAAAATCAGCTGTTCCCTTTCATTGGCAATAACTTTCTTGCTGGACGACCAAACTACACTCCAACTGTCCCGAGTCCAGCAGACTCAGGTACAACTTTTGATGGTCTGAACTCGCCCTCCTAGGCTGCACTTCAGCAGTCAAGCTTTCTTGGCTACCAAGGCAGGCTTCATCAGCTTTTAAGGCCCTGTAACTATAATAGGAAGTCAGTCAACTTGGAGTCACTTCTTTTGTCAGAGGCACAAGCATGACTTTTCATCGAGCATGGCACCACAGGCATAGTCCTCTATTTGCTAGACCAAGGAGCAGAAGGTACAGTTCAGCTTTTGGTGCAGCCTCTCTATGTTGGATCCAGGGAACAGCAGAGCAGTCCTTTTTTGATCCCCTCTTCAGCCCACGTGATCTAAAGTCTGGGTGTCAGGTGTTTCCTTTCAATGCCCAGCTTGTGCTCTCAGGGAATGTAGTGACTACTTGCCAATGGGCTACCAGGTTCCCTTCTGCCTACTGATGACTTCCTGTAAAATGTGGCATCTAGCTAGTCCAGAATGCTTTAATCTGCCTATTCCCAGCATGGCAGAAGCATTTATTTTGTGTGCGGAGCTCCCTAGCCCATCTCAGAGGTGTGGCTACCTCTGAGATGGGCTAGGGAGGTTCTCGCTCTGTCCCCAATGCCAACCCGTCTGCAAGAACAAAAGAGCAGACCCTCTTGTATGCATTCACCATTTACCTTTGAATGGCAGCATTACTTTAAATGACAAAGTTGTTACCAGTCGGCAATGGCTCTGCCAGCCAGCAATAGCGGGCAGGGAGTCACAATTTGATTTTTCTCATTTCTGGTGGAACAATAAGTGCTGAAGTTCACAAGAGACATTTTAACTTACAGGCCCTGAGTAACTCTGGTACCATATACTGGGGACTTATTAGCAAGTTAACTTATGCCAACTGAGGGTCAACCAATCAGACATATACCTTTCAAGGGTCAGAACAATCATACTGAGGTCTGGTTAACAGACCTAAGTTCACCTTAAGAGTCAAAGAGCAGCAGCATCAGTCCTAAACATGGTGTTGATAATGCTCACCTCCAGATGAAAGTTAATATGCACCTAACCTACACCCTATTCGTTTTCATCATCTGTAATATCTAGTCAGGGCAAGAAAAGATCTGACCTGGGCCTGGGTTTTAGGAGCCTCCCAAGCCAGGATGGTCTGGATCTTGGGCTGAAGAGGAGGTTTAATGGCTTCCACCCACTTGGTGGCCCAAGAACACAATTGAGCCTTGCCCTATTTGGCACGTATTTACCTTAAAGTCAGGCCTACCTGCTGCAAGGTATGAAGCACTTCCTTAAGGTGGAGCAGGTGTTCCACCCATGTGGAACTGAATACAGCAATATCATTAAGATAACCTGCACTGAAAGCTCCCAGGTCTGGAAGAACTCTGTACACCAACCTCTGGAAAGTGTAAGGTACATTCTTCCTTTTTTAATTTGTTAATTTGTTCAATCCATAATATACATATACAATTGCATTTTACAATACAATAAAGGCTATATTCAAGGATAAAGATCTTGTAAAATGTAGCCCTCCACATCTCAAACGAGGGAGCCTCCTTCTGTACCCAACACGAGGCAATACATAGCCGTGCAACCGCGGAGGCAATACATATAATAAATCTAAACTTGTATACAGGTTGATCAGTTGTAACATTTCTCCAAACCCCCAATAACATCATTTCTTTTGTTATATGGATTGTGATCCCCACAATTTCTGAAAAAAATAGATCTATTTGTTGTTTTAGTTGTAAAAGCTCTATACACTCAAAAAACACATGCACAATATCAGCTCTATCGATACTGCATCTAAAACATTTTGCATCATTATTAGCACCCCATTACATCATCTTCTCAAGTGTGTGATATAGATCAAATATAGTTTTAAAATGCTGTGTTTTCAGATTTACTGACAACAATATCTTCCCAGCAGTATCTATAGAATTTTGCATAAGCGCACCAGCTTGCCCTAAGCGTTCACCCTATTTGTATTCTTGAAGATCTAGGTCATCTGGTTGTGTCTCAATTAATATAGAATATAGTACCCCTACCTTCACCTTCTTTCTAATTGCCTCAATTATCGGTGTGGGGACAATACGCTCATGTAGTTGATGTTTAACTAAGAAATCCCGAATTTGTAGAAATTTAACAAATTTGTGTTGTTGCAATCCGTAGCTATCAGCTAACTTTGCAAATGAGCATAGTACTCCCTCCTCAAATAGATCTCCTAGCTGTCTAATCCCCTTATGTCTCCACCTCAACATTTTATAATCCCAAAAAATTGCTGGAAACTTAACAGTTGAATTAAGCGGTGTATAATAATTAATCTGTGGGATACCCAATTTTTTACATACCACTTTCCATGTCCTGTATGCAGTAATCATTACCTTAAACCAGGTTCTTTTATAATAGCTTGGTTCACAAGATTTTAGTAATACATTTCTGGCTTCTTCCCTTATTAGTAGCTGATATCTTTAGGGCGCTTCTGCAACCGGCACATCATCACCAGTCAACAAAATCTGCATATTTTGCAGCAAACATAATAATAATAAAAAAAGAAATTAGGGACCGACCACACCCCCCTATCTAGTGGTAACATCATAAACTTAAATGCTCTCCTCGCTTTCCGCTTTCCGTTGTCTCCATATGAATCTATTGCATATTGATTGAACCCGTTGTAGAGGTTTTTTTGTCAATTCCAGCGGTACAGCCCTGAAATAATATAGTATTTTGGGTAGGACAATCATTTTAAGCACATTACGTCTTCCCACCATTGTCAGATAAAGGCACTCCGGCCGATACAGCTGTTGTTTCACCCCTGTAACTATACTGCTCCAATTAACCTCTATCAATTCTTGCAAAGACATTTTAATTTTAATACCTAAATATCTAGCTTTATCTACCACACTTGTCGCTCCCGTACAGGCCTGATTAGTACATACGATCTGAGTTTTAGACAAATTTAATTTATATCCGGAAACCACACCAAATTCTTCTGCTAACCTTTAAATCTCAGCTAATGCCTGCACTGGATCTGCCAAAGCTACAGCTACATCATCTGCATGTGCTAGGACACGTACCTGAAATTGCCTGCAATTCATAGATCTGATATACTCGCTCTGTTATGACATAAGCACAAAAGGATTAATATATAACGCAAACAGTAGCGGAGAGCAAGGGCATTCCTGCCTTGTTTCCCTACTAATATATACTTGTTGCGATTCCCTCCCTTTAACACAAATCCTTGCATGTCGTGACTTATACATACTTTGAATTGCCCTCATGTATGCTGGACCAAACCCTATCTTACGCATAATACCCCATAAAAAGGCCCACAAGACGCGGTCAAACGATTTTTCCGCGTCGAGAAATATCAACCCAAACCGTCTATGATGTACATTAGCATAATATATAAGAGTAATAACTCTATGCATATGATTCATTGTACTTGTACAATGTATAAACCTGTGCTGGGATAAGGAAACCAAAGGCGGAATCACCCTCGCTAACCTACTAGCTAAAATTTTGGCATATACCTTCCCATCAGCATTTAACAAGGATATTGGTCTATATGACCCATGTATATTTGGGGGCTTATCCTTTTTTTTTAAACAAGACTATGTTGGCTTCATCCCAAGATGGAGGCGGATTCCCAGCCTGAGTTTAGGTACATTCTTCCAACCAAAGGGCACCACTCAAAATTGAAAGCAGCCTTTCCTCTCTCCTTAGTTCCTTGTTTGAGGGATATTTTTCAGAATCCTGAAGTTAAATCAAATGTACTTAGGTATTTGTCAGCCCCCAACTTTTCTATGAGGTCATCAGTCTGGGTATGGTGTGAGCACCAGTGCTAGTGACTGCATTCAGGCCTCTGTAATCTACACAGAAACTCACCTCGGGCTTCCCAAATTTGGATGCGGTTTACGCTCCAGCCCCAGTGAGCTTGCTCAAGGCTCATGTACAGTTAGAGTGCTCAATCACCCCAAGCTCTAGCATCTTGGCAACCTTAGCCTTGAAGCTAACTTTGACCTGGTCTGACAGCCTATACATTTCACTCTTGACATGTAAGCTGTCACCTGTGTCCACATCATGAACACACCAAGTTGTCAGACCTGGGGTCAAGGAGAACAGACCTTCAAACAACAGTCCCAACAGGTTGTAACAGTACCTTTGCTGTTGGTCTGTCAAAGTGGAGTAGAGGACTAGGCCAGCCACTGAGCCCTTTTTGGCATTACTTGACAGTAGGTCAGGAAGAGGTTCACTTTCCTCTTCTCCTCCATCTGTCACCATGAGCATGGTCCCATCTGCTCTATCATGGTGTGGATTCAACCTGTTAACATCTATTAACCTATGAGGATTCACTGGGGTACCTACATTTACCAGACAGGTAGATTTAGGTACTACCTCCATTTTTCCAGACTTGGGTAGCACCCACTTGTTTGGGACAGGCCAGATGAGCTACAGGTTTCAAAACCCACACCAAATGTGCTGATTGGTATTCCACTAAGGAGGCCTTCTGGTCATACCAATGCTTGACAAGCTCCAGGCTAGCCTCCATATTTTTGCTTGCCCTCTTCATGGGCCTCTGGCAGCCTAGAGCGAAGATCTAGTACATATTCCCCTATGACTTGTATTGGTTATCAGATGGCCTTATCCCATCTCTCTCTCTTACCAAACTCAGTGGACCTCTCTCAGGTTAACCAAACAGGAATACAAAGGAGCTGAAATCCACTATCTCTCCGTGGGCAAACAGTAGCATGGATGAATAACATCCCATCTCCTTCTGAGTTTCTCACGAAAACCCATTATCATGTCTTTCATGGTCTTTTTTAACCTTTCAACTAAAGTATTAGCAGTGAATTTATAAGTTACACTACAGTCATCACATATTACTTTCAGATAGCGAGACATAACGTTGGTGCCACTATCTTACAATACCTCAATAGGAAAACCCTGCATGTTGAAGATGTCAAGTAGGGCCCTTGCCACTGCAGATGCATTGACTGTCTTAAGTTGAATTGCTCCTGGGGACCTTGTCCACTATCACCAGGATTAACATATTACCAAATGCAGTCTGAGGGTCAAGGGAACCAACAATATCTAATCCTACTCTCTCAAAAGGAAGTCCCCACCAAAGTTATCAGCGGAGCCTATGGCTTGCCCCCAGTCTGACCACTGGCTTGACAGGTGACACAGGAGCGACAGAGCTCCTACAATTTATCTGACATCTGGGGCCAATAGAAATGATTTACCATTCTTTCCCAGATTTTAGTCTATCCCCCATGACCAGCTTGAGGGATGGCATGGCTGAGGTTAAGAAGGAATTCTCTGTATTGTTGGGGGACCACCACTCACCTGATTGCCCCCTGGTTTGAGGTTGCTTGCCTCACTATACATAACCCGCTCATCCCATGATATCTCGCAGATACCACTTTCATCACCATTGTCTTGCCTTTGAGCCAACTCCCTCAGGCCTTCAAGAGTGAAGAAAGTCCTCTACCCCAGGCAAAGTTTGTCTCTAGAGGGACCATCTGCCCCCTTAAGTTCTGCAACACAGACAGGTCTCTAAAGGGGACATAAAACTCTTCAGGCACTAGGTCCTTGCCCTCAGGGTTAAGTCTGTCTGGCTCTAAGGACTCCAGGAAGCCGGGTACCCAGACTTCCTGCCCTTTTCTGTTCCTAGCGACCAGACTTCAGGTTCCCTTGACTTCTCTGTAACGCTGCTTGTGCTCGTCCTGTAACACACACCTACTCAGGGAGGCACAGAAATGCTGGATGAGCCATCCTTTCCACACATACTACTAGATGCCTTTTGTGAATACCAAACGTCGTAAAGTTAGGATTTTGTCTCAGTTTAGTAGTAGTAAAGATAGGAGTCCTAACTTTACTACTACTAAATACCTTCTATGAATACCAAAAGTAGTAACTTTAGGATTTTATCTCAGATTAGTTCTGTGAATCGGCCCCTATGTAATAAACTCACTACCTCTACTAGATTCGGTCAGAGTTGTTTGAAAAGCCTCAGCTCATCATGGGTAACTGTGGCTCTGGGCAGTCAGGCTTTATCAAAGGAACACCCATGAAGTATTCAAAAGTACTAAAACAGTTGAATAAGAAAGATACAAGACTCAGTAACAACCCGACAACAATTAATAAAAAAGTCTGTTTGCATCTTTAAATACACACCTCAATGACAAAAATCCACTGGAGGGTTCCAGAGATATGAATTTTTAAACAAACAATAAATCACTGTCTTTTTCGCTTAGTACAATAAATCATTGTAATGGACCACGATAGTGGTAAAGTTTGCAAAACTTTGATAAGATTGTAGACTACTACTCCAGCCCTATTTGGGCAACCAACTCTAGCAGCGAGTGAGCCACAGAGACCAAAGAGTTCCATCCGGGAATTTACCTCGCAGTCAAAGCAGTCGCCAGTCTAGTTCCAGGCTTAATGGGTGAACAGTCATAAACTGCAATGGAATGGTCCTGATACAAGACATACAGGATGCTGCAGAATGCAGAGGATGCTGATCTGCTGACGGAGGTCTTCCTGGGGCCGTTCCTTGGCTCACAAGTATGGTCTCCGACTTTGGCCACAGGGGTCGATATACCTCAAAGTCTGAGAGAAGTTCAGCCAAAAACAAATGACACTGGTCTACTGGTCACCGGTTACAAGAAAACCATAAGTTCTGTTTAACTGGTGATCACTTTCTTGCTAGGAAACCAAACTGCACACCAACAACTCTCTTGGGTCCAGCAGACTGTAATGCGGCTTTTGCTGGATCGGACTTGGTCTCCCAGGCTGACCTTCGACAGTCAGCAGAGGTTAGGCGTTGGATACCAACTCACCAAGACAGGCTTCTTCCGCTTTTGTGGCCCTATAGCTGTAACAAAAGTTAACCAACTGACTCTTGGAGTCCCTTCTTCTATCAGAGGCTCGGGGATGACTTTTACTCATGCTGGGTACAACAGGCACAATCCTTTCTTTGCTAACCCAAGGCTCAGCAAGTGAAGTCCAGTCTTTGGTGCAACCTCTCTCTTCTGGTTCCAGAGATCATCAGGGCAGTCCATGAAGATCTTTTTTCAGTCCAGGTGTAATCTGAGGTCTGGGTGTCACTTTTATGCCCAGATTGTGCCCTCAGGGGATGCGGCAACTACTAACCAATGGTCTACCATGGGCCCTTCCCGCCTGGTAACAATTTTCTGCAAAGTGTGACCTCCAGATAGCCGAGAATACACTCTTCTGCCAACTCCCAATATGGCACAAGCCTTCTCTTAGTGCATTGACCTACCTAGCCCATCCCAGAGGTGGGGCTTCCTGGGGGCCCCACACCCATGGAAAAATCTGTTTGGCAACGATTACCAACCTGTCTGCAAAAACCAAAGAGTAGCCCCTCTCATGTGTGTCTAGCATTTGCCCATCAAAGGCAGATTTACCTTTAAAGCAAGCATTTTGGGCTCACACACGGTTTGGCCTTCTTGCCAGAGAGAGATCACACCTCTTCTAACGGTGGGTCCTTTGTGTTCCTTCCTGAAAGTCATTCACACCTCCCCCATAGGGCAGAAGGCTGTCTAGTGGCCAGCAACCTTAAACGGTCACTGGAAAACTTTGGGCAATAAAGTGGCTACTTACTAAAGTTAGATTTGTGCAAGACTTGAGCATCAAGTTGAGTTTAATGCAAAGTTTTTTTTGATACTCCGAAGTATAATATTTAGGAGTCCCATTCAGAAGTTAGTACTGCTGATTTGTCAGTGTGTATCCCTGTACTCACCAATGGAGCTACTAGCCTTTCCACAGTAAAAACGACAATGCAGGGATTTTACTGTCAGAACTTGTAAAGTTAATAACCACAGAATCGACTTTTTAGTATAATGCATCCTGCCTTTAGGGCTCAGTAGGCCTGCCTTAGGGGTGGCTTAAAAATATTAAAAAGGCAGATTTTTGGCTTTGTTATCAATTTAAATGGAGTTGAGTTAGCAGTTGAGAACTGCTCTGCCAGTCAGCACTGGTGGACTGGGAGTTACACTTTGCTTTGTCACACTCGTGGCAACATAAGTGCTGCAGTTAACAAGATACACTTTAAATTACAGGCCCTGGGTATCCCTGGTACCATATAAACGGGCACTTAGAATTACATTAACTCATGCCAATTGTGGGTGATCCAATCAGACATATACCTTTTAAGGGTCAGCGCAATGGCACTGAGGTCTGTTTAGCAGGCCACAGTGCACGTTTAGAGCAGAAAACCAGCAGCATCAGTCCAGAAACTTAGGGTGATTATGCTAAAAGAGGAATTTCCTTATACTCTTTCTTTACGTAACATTGTTCAGAAGAAGCATGTGGGTGGGACCCATTTATGAAACTCAAAGTAGGCCACCTTTGGTGCTACGTTTAGCTTAGTTAGCATAGAGTGAGGGGGTTTGAAAATATTTATATAAAGAAGTTTTATGATAACATACTAATGTTACAATATTTTTTAATATTCACACTCCTAACAAGTAACATTTCCACTAATTTGCTTGTTTTCATAATAGTTACTATTCATCCTGTATGAACTAGAATAAGATTTTGAATTTAAATAAATCTTAAAAATATATTTCTGGCTTCAGAGTGTTCTTGAGTATGTATTTCCATGACGAAAGAATGTTTTGTTTCCTATGTTCCTATGATAGCCATGTAATAATCTCACAGGATTGATAGCTACCTTGTATGCTTCACACTCAATTAATGCTCAGTGGGTTGCACAGCAGTTGTAGTCAATTGGGCTTTCTGTCTAAGGTGGCCACATTGATAAAGTCCTTGGTGCCAGAGGGTCTAGAAGGCCCACTACCAGGCTGTAATCTGGAAAGAAAACTAGAAAACATATGTCATACCTGCAATAATGTAATTCCTAGGAATACCCAGGACCTGTGCATTTTAGATGACTTAAACTGAGGGCTTGATGCAGTTGTGGCCGGCATGACTCGCACTTGGGGTGGGGGTGGGTGGGGGATGGGTATCACGCGCGGGGGCTTATTAAGCAAAATATAATCATATTTAATCATACGTTCGCCTCCAGTCCCGCGTTGTGTCTCCTCTATACACCTAACACCTTACAGGAAGCATGCAGCCTTCATCTCCTCCCCTAAGCCAATCACAACGCAACAACAATGGCAGCGTTGTGATTGGCTAGGACGCAGACCCCACAGACGTCTATTGCCCTGGGGCTAACCAAAAAGTTAGCGCCCACAACAGTGGGCAAGCTGCTTCTCCCCTGCTGGAGAAAGAACGTCCACCCGCCCCCAACCAGGCATACCTTTCTGCTTTCTCACAGTGTGAGAAGCAGAAACATAAAATGGTTTTAAAATACCATTTTATATTTCTGCTTCTCACACTGCGAGAAAGCTGTGGGGCAACCCTCCTCCACCCACGTGGAGTAGCTCACCTTGGCTTTTGTCCAATCTGCTTTCGGACACCCCCACTGCATATGTCAGCCATTAGACCAGCTAGCTCTACAGAGCCCCTACCACCCCCTGTATCTTACAGGGGTGTATGTAGTTTCTGGCAACAACTGAACATGACAACCCTGATTCCTCAGGGATCATGGAAAACAGTAGAGTAAGTTTCACTCAGACACTCGGGCTTGTTTTCTCTCAGAAAATACACAGGATATCGATTAGGACATTTAAATAAGTATTTATTGTTCTAGCGACAACCTTGTGTAATACATATGTGCTGCGACAATCAGGAGACAGTACCAATACAGTATATATTAGATAGAGTTCTACCATAGTGCTAATAAGATGAACATAAGCAGTTCAGATAAAAATAGTAGCACTTGCCTATTCCTAAAATGCGAACCCTAAGTAATTTGCCTAAATGTACGTAGCCTAGATCTGTATATGTAGCATGTATATGCATGTAGCTAGATATGTATATATGTGTATAACCAAGAACACCCTAGAAAAGAACCATCCCCCTCACCTGATGGTTGAGAATGAAGGACCCCTTCTCTGCTCTAAGAATGACAACCCGCAAGGATACTGGTTGCTATTGGTGCTGTAGTGGTTGAGGGTGTAGGGTGTGGGATAGTGCATGAGAAGTTGCAAGAGGTGCACCTTTTTTGTGAAGTAGCATACTTGATGAAAACCCACTTTTAGTAACTTGCAATAGTGGGATTAACTGCAAAAAAATGAGATAAAACAAATTTATCGAATCTGCATTTTCTTTGCACTGTTTGTTTTGCGCTTTGCATACTGTGTTTTAAAATGAATTAAACAGATGTTGAACAAAACTTGCAATGAGTATAAAAACGAATGGGCCTATGCCTAACGTCCATACTAGGCTTTTCAGATTATTATCAACATCATTATCGTTAGCGGTGCTTGAGTAGTACTACTATACCTGTGAATGTAATTCTCAATTTCACGCACTTCTGGTATATATTCCTCTGTATCGGGTACTAATCTGGGTTGAAATTTTCGATCCTGGAAATCATACACCATCACAACTAGCAGGCTTGTAGCATCATCTGACTGAAACAAGAAAAATAATGGGTTTTTTTTTTTAGTTTGAACGAACACTTTAAATCAGGTGCCTGCCTCGTACATCAGAAATAAATCTAAATTGTCACTGAAACTGGAAAATGTGTTTACTTGTTAAATATGTTCAGTATACGACATTATTTGCAGATTATAGTGAGAACAGATCGGTTTTTAGTACATTCAGATTTTATGAATTGCCATTATAGATCATTAAGTATAATATCACGCAGTTATATGTAATAAAGTACCCTCTGCACTACCTTAAAATGACTAAAATGCACCACAAAGACGAACGAGGTCGAACGCCGAGTTCCTTTATAAGACCATGACAACTCCCAACCACTGGCAATATCCTTTAAAATTATATCAGAGGATGTTGTATTACTTACAATATATGACCATCCTATTACCATTCCCCTAAAAAGATGAACTACTTTGTTTCTTGCTCCTTCACATGAAAAGCTTTGGCCGCTAGTCACTGGAATAAATCCAAAGTACGTAGTCAGAAATTAGACCAATATTCCGTGAATATTTTGGGATGTGTCAACTAGACTATAATAGAAACTATAGAGACAAGTGTGTGTCGGTGAATTGCAGGATTTTATGTATTTATGCTACCATTACGGATCTCGAGACCAAAACAAGTAATGGATTTCAGACAAGTTCAAAATTAATAGGCTTTTTATACAATTCTGTGCATACCATAGACCGTTGCCTGGGGATTATTGGCAGGGTCAACATATCCGATTGGTTGTTTCAGGATGTCAATTTATCACTTTACACTTTCTAGATTTCCGTGGGTGACGTTTCCTCAGACAAAAATTTCCAGCATAAATTTGTCCCATTTAAATCGGAAATGTGTGCCAGAAAACACTTCACATTCCTCCAGTTCTGATCTTATTTATTTCCTGTAATCTACGTAAAACTAAAGGTTTAACCTTTTGGTATTTACTTTCAGTGTATTTTAATATAGTGCAAATGAAAATATGAGAAACACCTCTAGTTATGCAACAGTGTATATTCGAGTGCATTATGGCGGAAAAAACCTGCAGGATCGTCAACTACAGCAGCCCTTTCGTGTTTTTGGGATGTAACCGCTTTAAGAAAGACTTCCACCAACAGGAGCCTGGGAGCTTGACATTTCAATAAAAAAATGGTGCTGTAAGGTGCTGTCGCGCTTTTAGTCAAGGTGTACAACTGATACAAAATGTATTTGTACTTATCACGCAAAAGTAATAAAACAAGCATTTGCAATGCAATAGGTCTCGCATTTACACGAGTTTGAGCTATTGACATTGCAAATAACAATGCCTTTTATTTTTATTTTTAAAACATAAATAAAAAGGCATTGTCATTTAGAATGCCAATAGCTTAAACTCACATAAATGCGAAACCTATTGCATTGCAAATGCTTGTAGTGTTGAGGCTCTAGTTTGGGTGTCTTTTTTGGTCACTGGTTTAAATGTATTAAGGATTTTGTTCGAACCCATCGCTCTGTGTAAGGTAGGCGTCTCCCCAGTCCTCTGCCCAAAGAGATGGATAAAGTTGTAAAGGTAATAAGTGCGATCCATCGCTCGCCATCAAAAGTAGGTAAGGGATGGACACTGCCTGACGTCAAGATGGGTGCCTAACAGACATCAACGTTTTATTGGAATACTCGGATATGGATTGTATAAACCTGGCCTTTGCAAAGGTGGGCGGGGTCATCTTGTTGCGGCCAGAGGTTTGTTCTGATCTTTCGAAGTGCCCCCCCTGGCTGGCATGATGTAGTAAATTCACTGCTCGAAAAATGTGCTACGTGTGGTTTGTATTTTCAGAAGATTACTGTGTGGCATGTTATGTGCGCACCGAAACATCAAAAACTTATTTTGTTACACGCCAGTCTGTTTAAAAGCAAGCCCCTGATTATTAACGGGCTGGCGTCTCTAGGTACAGATTGGTAGGTTTGAAATTTGTATCCTTAAATTTGGGAGTTTGTGGGGGTTTTCAACCGGTCCAGGGAATCCATGAAATAAAATGCCCACTTCCCTCCCCAGATAAGAATTTACTCAAGCAGTGATGTTACACACCTGTAAATGGACTTACTTATGCTAGTTCCCCTTTGTGAATTGCTCGAACTAGTAAAACGAGCCATTTGTGCACAGAAGTTGAACTTGCACAGATGGCTTTGTGAATTGGCCCCCAGTGAACCTGCACTGAGCATGTCTATACAGCCAGCGGTTAACCTGAACATCTAGCATGGAGCCGGCCCTCCTGGACCGACGTAGGGCTCCCCAGCTGAAATCCATCCTCTCTCACACCCTTGTCCCTCTCTGTGCATAGACATGGACAGGACGGAGGAGACCCTCGCAGGCCACCGTAGATTATTACACAAACCGGTCAGTTCCCAGAAGGAGAGAGGCCTCATTCAAACCACCGATTTTATTCCCCCGCTGAAACAACTGTACTGAATTAAATTCTAGAAAGCCCGGCACTACAGCGGCAGAGGCGAGGCTTGGATTGGGGGATAAATACATACATCAGATAATTAGAAGCTGAGGGCGGATGTCTGCCCCTAGGGGTCACGAGGTGCTCACATGATGGCCAGCTTGGCCTGCAGATGGCAATTTTTCCCCTCATGATGAAGTGGTGACCCCTTGACCTGACCCGCAATTAACCGGAAGGGGCAATTTCTCATAAAGAAGCTATCATAGTTAGATTTCACAAATAACAAGCAAACAAATAAGCAAAAAAAAAATCCCCCCCCCCCGGCCCTCACTTACCTACGGCCACAGAAACGCTGGAACACGCTGTGACGCACACCGCAAGTCGGCCTGGAGCGCGCCTGAGAAGAGACGCGGGAGGACAGGAGCGTGACGCGCGTGAACGTGCACGTTCACGTTCCCGCGCGTTCACGGACCTGAGTCGGCTCGTGCACAGGTCTGGAGCTGCTCGCTCACTGCTTTGACTCCCTTGGCAGGGAGCAAGGCGGCTATAAGTCTCGTTGGCGGCAGGGCTTCGCCCTGCAACGCCAGCGAGACCTAAAAACATAAGTGACCGCATGTCAGCAAAATGCCACAGTGTCATCCCAAACATGTTCTACTCCATATGCCTGCGTTCCTTTCCCTTCCTAACATAATCCTAACTCGAAGACGTCAGAAATCTCATAACCATGCACTTTGCTGTCCTAACCAAGCTGACTGGGTATATGATGGAACAACGCAGGTAAAAACATTGCACGCCTTTTCAGTGCATTTTTTACCCCACATTATTTGACCATGCATGTGCTTTTACCTTGAATGCCATTACCACGCATTAATAGTCTAGCTAAAGTGTGTATTAGTAAAGTAAGTTTAAATATATATGTATATATATTTTTTTGTGGGGAGACCTTCCAAACCCCATACTTACCTTAAATGCATGGTAAAGGCATGCGTGGTAAAGGCCTGTATGTGGTAAAAACTTGTATGGTAATATATGCATGGTAAAGGCACCGCAATGTAAACATTGATTTGTAAAGACTGTTTCCCAGCTGATTAGAAACCCTCATTAAAGCTGGGTCTGGTGGCTTAATGGACTAATGCGTCCACTATAGTTGCCTGTGTTTGACCTCATGGTCAGAGGGTCAAATCCCGGCGGGTTCAATCAGCCTTCCATCCTCCTGAAGTCGATAAAATGAGTACCTCTGGGTAACAATAAAGATCTGTCATTCAGCGCCAAGATGCCCATGGGTGAACGTGCGCTTACAAATACACGTTATGTTAAAAGAGTTCTGTTTTGCTAACATCAACATTATTCCATTACTGCAATGCATTTTAATGTATGCATGAGTTGATTGTTTGGATTTCCAGACATTTAAATATCACTGTCACAATCCAACTTTGCCAGCCTCACAGGTACTGCATACATATGTATAAACAGAGGAGAGAGTAAGGGAAGTATGACCTGTGGGTCAAGTAGGAACTCCTGGTCCCCTTAGGTATACTAATATAAACAAAAGAGACGGGTCGTGAACTCCCGCGGAGCTCACGACCGATCTGCTGCTAGGCTTAACTGCCTGATTTCCACAAGCCGCAAATAGCGGCTGCTCGAGCAGGGTCGGAGAGCTCATGAAGCCCTTAATCAGCGTGCTTCTAGTTTTTAATCAAAACTAACCGGAGAGCAACACCTTTTTCAGAAATCACCTGTTTGTGATTTCCCCTGAACTATAGGCTAGGACTGGATACACCTTAGCGTGTGTAGACCATCCAGCCTAGATTCACACTGGTCCTGACGAAAACCTCCATAATTACACGTAGGTTGAAACATGTAGACCTCCCCTTTTTTCTAACACGTCTCTTTTGACACCACAGCCTACCTAATAAGGCAAAGGTGCCTCATGTAAATACTTTTGTATATATATTTTAATGGTTGTCCAACCACTCCAGAATAAAGTCTTCGAGTGGGTAGTGTTGAGACAACTTTTAAACACACCTTTTATCCTTATCACATATAAAAACGAACAACCCGCTCCACTGTAATCAGGTGTCGCAGCACACCTGGATGGCATTCGGCTGTCCGGGTGGGACCCCGATGATGAAGCATGTCACCAACTAGGTTGGTGAGTGAGGGGTCTTCAAAGGACAAAGGATTGTCCCTTACTGGGTCGAAAGGCATGCAACCCACAATACCGTAATTATACAGGTATTTAGTATCCTTAGTGGTTACTGCGTACATATGGCCAATGCCAATGTCTACTACACATCTGGGCACACAGCTAGCTAGCTTAGTCAGGTATTAATCATCTGTCTATCCACCCATCTAGCTCTATCTAATAGGTGCACGTAGAGCGCACAGTCACCACGGGTTTTAGGCACCATGAGGGTAGCTTAGCAGGCAGAAGTCAGAATGGCGCACCAAGGTAAGACACAAGTCCTCCGGTTCTTTCTGAATAGAAAACAATTACAATTCTGATGATTACTGTGCAAGGGAAAAACTGTGTACCATAGGATGGGCAAGTTGTTCTTTCTGAATCGAAAAATGTAAAGTGGTGGTTACTGTGCTATGGGAAGACTGTTTGTATCAGAAGGATGAACAACAGGGCCGAAAATCTTTTTTTTATTTTTTTTTTGTATCCCATCTTCTCTGTATAGGGGCGCCTAGCCTTGTGCACCAGTGAGTCACCTAATGAAAAGGCAAGAAACTGTCTACAAGGGGAACTTAGGGGTAGATGTATCAAGCCTTTTGCGATTGCGAATTTCGGCCTTTGCCAATCCCAAAAGGCCTTTATGCATTTTTTGGATTGTATTAAAAAATCGCAAAATAAGGAATCGCAATAATTTGCGATTCCTTATTTTTCTTAAGCATTTAAGGAATCGTAAATTTTTCGATTCCTTAAATGCGATGTATGTGGGGTTCTGAAATTGCAAATTTTTGTTAAGAAATCGCAAATTACCACCAACTTGTAGTTGGTGGTAATTTGCAATTTCATTTAAAAATGCCCTATTTGGCATTTGTGAAGGTGGCATGTGACGCAGATACATGCCCATAGGGCATGTATGTGCGCCATATGCACACACATGTAAATTTCAGGGGTGCAGCAGGGTGTCTTTGAGACACCCCTGCACCCTTGAAATTATTCTCAATTTGCGAATTCGCAAAATGCGATTCGCAAATTGAGAAATATTTCACAATCATTCCTATGGGCCTCCTGGCCCATAGGAATGCATGGGAAATTATTCCTTATTTGCGAATTCGCAAAGTGCGAATTCGCAAATAAGGAAGACTAATAAATCGCCAAAAAATTGCGATTTTTTACATACATTCCATTTTGCGATTTCTAAATAGCGATTCCTTAAAAATCGCTATTAAGAAATCGCAAATGTAATTTGATACATCTACCCCTTAATCTCAGAACTGGGGAAGGTACAGTGACACAGCTATCAGAGCAGCTGATTGATGCCTGTAGTCATCTTTACTTTTTAACTAAACGCACTTTGAGATCTGGGCCTTTAATTTAATTTATATTGTAGAACACATGTGCTCCTTCAAGTGTCAACGTTAAAAGTGCTGCTGACGGCAAAACTGAGGCAATGACTTATTAGTTTAACTGCTGCCCCTTTGGCGCTGAGATTAGCATATCTACCACACTGGAAATTGTCTCTCCTTCCATACACCACAGTTTTTTCCATACTACTTTTGAGCCCGGATTAAAGGAGCATTTCAGGTGAAGAGCTTGTCATATTACAGCTTTCAAGTTGTATTCTGGGATGAAAGTCCTATCTTCTTACACATTATTGAGATTAAAAATATTGCATGGCGGCAAATGTGGATGATCCATGGAGATTCGTCCTGAACCCCTTAAATACTAAACTAGATCAGGCAAAATATATCCGTTCATACACCAAAAACCCGTTACTCAAGAAGTGCAGAACGCTGTACACAAAAGACAAGGAATAGATGTCGGGCTTTCCCCTATATCCATAATTTGGCTGAATAATCACTTCTGAATTGGTGGGCATCTTTTTAACTGAAAACTCTGGCATGCAGAAGGGATCAAACTTCTGAAACACTGCTATCAGGACGCTCCTCTGTCACATTCTCTTTGAGCTGAACAGAAATATTAGGATGGACTCAAGCATGAGTCTCCATTCGATAGACACGTCAGAATTTTTGATATGCATCAACAGGCAATCTCTTGGGCATATGCATTCCTCAAACCAAAGGCTGATTCTGCCTGATGAAACTGACTAGGTCTGGTACATCATCTTGCTAATCTTGTAGCAGGGCCCCAGAGATGCTAACATAATGATGACAGTATACCAGGAGTTCAACTGGATCTACTGAGTTCCTTCCAGACTTCACAGAATAGACAGAAGCCCTGATTGGCTCTTGAGGAACACACACACATATTCTGTGTGACTGTCCTTCATATTCAACAGTTGTTGCAAATAATACTGCAAATAATGTATGAAACACTAAGTTTTATATGAGCAAATATCTGATGCTGGGATGCCCATGGGTAGCCATGCGCTTTATAAATGCCACTTCTATTCTATTCTATTCTATTCTATGTTCCACGGTCCTGGATGCTGTTGGTATACGAGACCATACCAAATCAACAGTGAAAATCAACGTTGGTGGTCCTAGCCACACCTCCATAATTATCCTGCAAAACTGGAAAACTAGGAGATGGCTGAATGATTGAAACTACTGCTGAAGGGACTTTACTTTTTTAGGACACCTTTCAGGCCTGTCACGATCTCTGTCCTCAAAGCTAGGGTGATTTGATACTACGTTTCTTAGAAGATCTTCAGAGTCTACAGGGGGGATTGGGGGGGGGCGTGGCTTAGCCGAGGATCATGGCGGATGTGTGAGCCGAGAGCTCCGCACCAGCCTGCCTTTTATACTCAAACTGTGCAGTGGGAGCCAAGTCACGAGATCCTCGGGTCCCATGGGGGACCAGAGTGTTGCTGAGCGCCCCAGGACGAAGTTTGAGGCTTGGCAAACGGATGATTGCACGCAGTGGCCAGCCTGCTGCGAGCAGTGTGTGGTCGCGGCGGGTGAGCACCCGAGATATCTAGACCCATTGTCATGTGACGGGAGCTGGCTCTTAGGCCCTGCGACCCGCCAAGGCAGGATTACAACGCTGAGGGGAGGCTGTCTGTGACTAAGGGGAGCGCGGTGCCGCACAGGCTGCGGCCCGAATATGGTGAAGCAAAAGAGCCACATTGGCAGCGAAATGGACCGGAGAACTCCACCATGGATGTGCAGCAGAATGGAACGGCGGAGCTGGGTTGTCGCCCGTGCCGTGGGACTTCTGGCCAACCTTGCGGGGTGTGCGTGTCTGTGCTCCCGGGTGGCAGTACTTGCTGAACAAACCGAGGTGCATCAGTGGGCCTAGGAGGTGCATGAAGGCCAACCAAGGTACATGCGGGGCCCTGTGGTGAGCGGATTGGCATTGGAGCGGGCCTGGACATCCAGAGAGCATGACGGAGCTCTACGATCTCCTAGCTGGAACAGCAGCGCTAAGTGGAGTTGGCTGCAGTGGGGGGCCTATATGTGACTGTTTGAGGCTGCACTGTGGACATTGTTCGTACAGCTGGACCAGCGGGTGGGGGTCCCCGGCCCCAAGACCTGAAGAAGACAGTAACTGAGCCCCAGGTGAGCCCCTAGGAACTAGGCCCGCAGCCTGTGACTGCAATAGGTGGGCTGCAGGAAGGCTGCAGCGTGCTACGTTAGACCTGGGTGGCAGTGGTTGCGCAGAGCGGCATATCTGGTGAAACTCTTGGAGGGGGAGTGGGAGTGCCTCCCCTACGCGGGATAGATGGCTGCACCCTCTCTCTTTCTGAAGCTCTACTCAGTTCTGGAGTGCTTTTAGTGGTCTATGTTTGCCTGGAGGGGAGGTGTGCTGCCGCTGCATGCTGGACCAAGAGTGAGCCAGAGACGTGTTTGGACGATCGGTGGGGCATCACCGGGCGTATAACAAAGAAATTAGCCAGCAGGACTGGCACACCTGACCGCCCACTAGCATGCGCAAAGGAAGGTATCACGGCTGGGGATCTGATGCCCTAAAAGGGCCCCTAGCTGTGGGACTGGATAGCCCAAAGTTCCCTTGGACAAAATTACCCTGGTGGAGTTTTAACAGCGCTGTGAGCCTTGTAAGAGGGTGACGGGCAGGGCCCGAGACACGTGGTAAGGCCTGTGGGAAGCGTCGAGGCCTAGTGACTTTGCACTCGTGAAACTACGCCCCCCGCTGGCAGCACCTGAAGTGTGGGGGAGCAGAGTGCACCAGCCTTGAGGACTGCGACGACGATTGTAATGCAGTGGACAACCCTTGATGTCCCTAAACGCATATCTGCTGGCAGTGAGGGGCCCTAACCCAGCCTAGTGATAACTCAGCATCACAGGCAGGACTAAAGGCCGCCAGACAGGGGCCCCCAGGGGTCCCCCGGACCCAGATGACAGCGCCCAGTTGCAGCCGCAATCTACTCCAGAAGACCCAGTCCAACAACAACTCTGTAAAATCTTGGAGGCCATAGCGGATATAAAGGCCACCCTCCATCAGGACATTAGCACTGTCCCGGTGGGATTCGGTCTGCTGCGGGAAGAACACAAGACGTTGTCAGGGAGGGTTAAAGAAACTGAGTCTACTACAAAAAGCATTGGAGCAGCAGATGGGGGTCCTCACAGACAGAGTGTGCTTGTTAGAGTGCAGAGCAGAGGATGCCGAAGGGCGCAATAGAAGGAACAACATACGAATCCACGACCTACTGGAAGGGACGGAAGGTAGCAACATGGTGTCCTTCCTGGAAAGTTGGCTCAGGAGTGCGGTAGCGCCGGAGGGCCTATCCTCCTTCTATACGCTAGAGAGAGCCCATAGAGTGCCAGCCAAGCCTTTGGCCCATGGAAGGCCACCACGTCCATTGTGGCCCGCCTGCTCCACTTCCGGGACAGAGATCTTCTTCTGCAAAAGGCGAGAGCAGATGGCCCTTTCACAGTTGGCAATAGCAAGTCTCTTTCTTTCCGGACCACACACTGGAGGTACAGAGGATTGATACTGGAAGCAATGGTCCTAAACTATCCTTTAGTCAATGAATTCAATCAAACAAAAATCATTTACTTAAATCTCTTTAAGCATGCAACATGTCAGCTTGCGGTGAACTAAATTCCATTTGTAGTTAAAATATAATGTGCAACAACAACTGGATTGCAAAACAACATATATTTATTTAGTCATAAACTCCATACCAATAGGTAAAGTACAGGGAGGATAGAAGAAAAGGTTGCTCAACTTGAACATGCAGAAAAGGGGGTGCTCAATATAAAAAGAAATTTAGGATTAAGGAAGGGGAAGAGTTCCCGAAATAATCGTGACATCATATTTTACACAATTGAGGACAAACTGATAGTAAATTATCAGTCAATGTAGGCCTAGACAAGTATATTCAATAAAGAAAATCTCTAAACCCAACATTTTTTCATTCATTAATTGAGATATGTATAATTATTTACACATTTGCATGTTAGAGACACAGGGATATTGGGTCCAGGCCTATCGGGGTGTAAGGGAGTCGATGATACGACCCGACTTGGGGCGTAGAGGGTATTTTTAAGCCTTCGGCCTGCGGGCCTTCTTCAGGATGGGGGTGGGCAACCTGATTACGATGTGCATAGCTCACGTGATGACCACCCACTGTGGTTTGCAGTGTGAAGGATTTGGCTTCCTGTTGTGTTCCTCTATTTGGTATCATTTGAAATTTGTATTGAAGTGGGGCAGTGTAACTAGATATAATTCTGTGGCCGTAGTGTGAACCGGTATTAATCGGTGCAAATCATTCAAGGCGGCAACTTAATTGCGGCGTCTCCTCCAGCGGTTTGTAAGGTACAGAGGAAGCGGGCCTCCTATCTAGAGGTCAAGAGGGCTCTGAAAGATGAGGGCCTTCAATACTGTAGTTGTTCCCGGCCAGTCTGCGCATTATGCTGGAGGGGAATATTCACTATTTTGCCCTAGAGATGCATGGGACTTGCTGGAGACCTATAAGGGCGAGACTCCCGGGGCTTGGGGTCCTGGAGCCGCAGAACTTGGGAAGCGCCATAGATGACGCCTTCGTAGGGGGACCTCAAAGAAACCTTCCTCATCGCAGACAGAGAAGGAGAGAGCTGAAGCACTACAAGCCATTGCAGAGCTCATGCGGAGTCGGGCTCCGGAGGCGGTGTCAAGTTCCCAGAGAGAGACAGACGGCAATGAAACAGACACTTCCCACAGTGACAGCGTGAAGATGCCAGTGGTGTCGCCTAATACTGCGGATGATATTATTTGATGTAGCTGGTAAGCTGGGGCAGCTGTGCCACTTAGAGGGTCACTGTCTGCTGGTTGTCCATTTTAAGCCCTGTGCTGCCTCTTTCTTTAGGGGGCTGGTGCACTCTCATTGGTAGGAGCGTCCATTCCTGCTTTTTTTCTTAACCACCCCCATTGAGTGCCGCACTAGGTTAAGGCCTCACTTAGTACTAACTGTTTCACAGGATGTTTGGGCGGCCGACTGTTGTTGGACTGCCCTGGGATTGGGGAGTTGCCCTGGAATTGGCCTTGTATGTTTGCAGAGGAGTGGGGTGCTACGAGATCAGGGAGAGAGTTGTGGTGGGTCTTCCCCTTGGAATGTCACATAGAGATGTCCAGCAGGAACGGCAGGGGCTCATAGTGTTATACGGTTCCTAACATGGAACATTAGGGGGATGGGGTCCATGGCAAAGCGCCATAATATCTATTCGTATTTGCGGCGTAGGGATGTCCACATATCGTTCCTACAGGAAACCCACTTAAATAGTGAGGAAGCTGGGAAACTGAAGCGAAGATGGAGGGGCCAGGACTTCGTGACTACATGTTCAGATTTCGCCAAGTGGGTATTGATCTGGGTGAGGCCGAGGGTCCATTTTACAGTTGAACGATTGTGGTTGGATGAGGGGGACCGGTATGTTCCAGTTGCAGGGAGACTAGCAGGGTGTGAGGTCACCCTTGGTAACATTTATGCACCTAACCAGGACCAGGTTGGCTTCCTGGATTCCTTTTCTGATGTATTAGCGGATAGCCTGAGGGGCAACCTGATCCTTGGGGGGGGGACTTTAACTATGTTGCGGACATTGTTGAGGATTGGTCACATCCCCCCCTTAAAGGTGTCCCGACACGCTGCACAGCTCTGGGGTTTCCAAGCATGGATAACATACTGGGGTCTTGAAGACACTTGGAGGCTGCAGCAGGAAAATCATAAGAAATTCTCCTTCTTTTCACCAGTACATCAAGAGCATACTCGTCTAGATATGTTCTTGTGTTCCCCTGCCTTTAACAGCACTATTACACATACGGAATACCTGAGCCTTACCATATCGGACCACAGTCCATTAATAATGACCCATCAACCTTTAGTGCGGTGCCCCCTAGCCCCTACTTGGAGACTTAACCCGGTATTGCTCGTCGATGACCCGTTTCGTACATCACTGCATGCCCTCACAGAAATATATTTTCCTATTAACGCCAACACTGTATCCTCTGTCCAGGTGGAATGGGAAGCATTCAAGGTGGTGGTGCGGGGCCACTATCTGGGACGTGTGACTGGAGCTTACAAAGAGCTCCGTCAGAAATTACTAGATCTGGAGGGGAGGGCCTGCAGCTTAGATAACATTCAGGGTATGGGAGACGCGGCCCGATTGGCACTGCAGGAAGCACGAGCGAAGTATGATGATGCCCTTGGGCATTGCGCTGTTATAACCACAACGATTATCTGGATAGGGTGCAGAGAGAGGAAAGGAAGGCGGGCTGTCTTTTAGCTTGGTTAATTAAGCCAGAATTGGGAGGATCCCCCATTACCCAACTTAGCATGGAGACTGGTGAAGTGCTGTATAGCCCAGATGCGATTAATGATTCCTTTCTCTCATTTTATGAAAATCTAAATGCGAACCCGCTTGCGGCCCCTTGTTCGGCAGTGAGGGAATTTCTGGAGCCTCTGCCCCTTCACGAGTTGGAGGAGGAGGACCAGGAAGGATTGGGGGACCCTATAACCCTGCAGGAAATTAAGGCCGCCATCCATGCATTGGCGACTGGCAAGGCGCCAAGGCCGGACGGCCTTCCGGTCGAATTCTACCAGCGTTTTGCAGATATGCTTGCGCTGCACTTGGTCCAGCTGTATGCAGACGCCTGTGAGAACTGCCTAGCTCCAACCGGACAGCCCTGGTGATCCCCCTTCCAAAAACCAAGACGCCAGGGGCGGGGGTTAAAGAATATAGGCCCCTCTCCATGCTTAACTTGGATTTTAAGATCCTAAGCAAGGTGCTGGCTGGTAGGTTGATTCCTCACATGAAGACATTAATACACCCTGATCAGAACGGGTTTATCCCTTCCCGTAACACCTCCTACAACCTCAGCAGGCTCTACTCCATCCTTTATCATACAAAGACTCCGCTTCGACTTCAGGCCGCAATGCTCTCCGTCGACCTGGAAAAAGCTTTTGACACGGTTGGGTGGGATTATCTGTTCGAGGTGATAAGGTGCATAGGGTTGGGTGGGAAGGGTGCGGCTTCTATATGTGGCACCAACTGCCAGGGTCCAAACGGGCAGAACAATCTCTAGAGAGTATAAGGTATTTCGGGGGACCAGGCAGGGTTGCCCTCTCTCGCCTCGCCTCTTTGCCCTCGCGATTGAACCCCTTTCTGAGCGACTTCGCCAGGGCGGGGATGGGATTGGACTGGATTCTGGACTGGATTCTGGAGGGTGGGCACACCATGTTTCCCTGTATGCGGATGACCTCTTTTTATACCTGTCGGATGCTGTTGTGGGCACCTCAACGGCTATACAACTCCTAGACAACTTTGCACGCCTATCGGGTCTTCGAGTCAACACAGCGAAGACGTATCTGTCCCCGGTGGAGGGCCAACTTCCTAGACCAGACATTCTGATGGCTGACATTATATGGGCTCAGAATACGTTTAGGTACCTGGGCATCCACATTTTCCATTTACTTGATGGCTTGAAAGAAGGCAACTTGGGTAGAGCGTTGCGCTCGGTACGTGCCTGTGACCATTTCTGGTGTACACTGCAATTGCCGGTAATGCCCCATGTCTCCCTATCTAAAATGGTAATGCTGCCGAGCCTATTGGATTTCTTTGTCAATCTCCCATTCCTCATGCCTAGCGGCTGGTTTTGCCCCCTGAATGCTCTGTTGCGAGACCTGGTGTGGGGTGATGGATGCCCTAGGGTGTCTCTTACAACATTACAGCGTCCTTTTTCTGAGGGTGGGTTGGGAGTGCCGAACTTTGAATATTATATGTTGGCTGGTCAATTGCAGTGGCTGGAACAATGGATAACGGGTGAGAACGAAGATGGAACTTTTTTGTCGCTCCCGGACTCGCACCCTAACTTACTAATGGCGAAATTGTTCATACCAACGACGCCCACCCTTGACTGCTCCTGGCTGCAGCGTACTGCTTTTCAAGCCTGGGGGAGATGTCAGGGCAGTGGACGGGGAGTCGCCAAATATACCCCTATGTTGCCACGTGTAGGCTTGCCACACAGTCTGTCTTTACGAATGAGAAATCAGCCCACTGGACAGACACAGGGCTAGATAATGTTGGGTATTGTTTCTTAGACAAGTCCCTACTCCCATTTGACAGACTTATGGAGGATTGTGATCTGCCCCCAGGCCAGTTCCTGCACTATGAAATCCTGACTCCTACTTTTGCACAGTTATGGACCGCAGGTAGGGACGAGCCGGAGACACACCCTGTACTTCATGCCCTGTTCACGCTTGGGACGGCGGGACACCTGGTGAAATGGTTTTATGTGGCACTCCAGGTGGCTTTGGTTCGTCCCTGGATAAGCTGCCTGCAAAATGGGATGGGAACGGGCAGAGTCCTAACAGACGCGGAATGGCGGAGGGTTCTGCACTACTCTGGGAAAATTTCTCATAACACACGTCTTAAATATATACAGTTTAACTATACAAACATGGCTTACATGACACCACATCGCCTCAATGTGACATATGGGGGAGGTCCATCTCTGCCTTCGATGCTCCCACCCGGACTTTGGCCACATGACCTGGGATTGCCGGGACCTGCGACCTTTTGGGAGGCTGTGCTGGGTAAGCTCACAGCAGTATTGGGTAGAGAACTACTTTTTATACTACAGACATGTGTTTTGGGTCTCTTTCCCAGGACGCCGAAGCGCAAGGTAGGGAAAAACTCATAGGCTTGGCGCTGGGCATGGCGAAATGTTGCATTGCAATAAAATGGAAATCCCAGAGGGGACCTTAATTTGAGACCTGGAATAAAGATGTCATCATGTGGGCTGGAAAAAAAACAAGATGATGAATGGAATGTTGCCCAATGGCAAAACACTCACCCCCAGTCACAGATCTGGGTTTAATCCATCGTAATTTTGCTCACCAAGCCACCCCAGTTCAGACATGGCCATATGCAAATCAGTCTTGACCCTGTGCCTCATGGGAACAGTCCATCCCGAACATGTGGGCTGGGGCGGAAGGTAGAGCACTTAGATGGGAGGAATCTAAAGGCAGGAGAAAGCACCCAATAGTGGGGCAATGGAGGGAAGTGATGGCGACCTGGGAGATTCCTGAGGAGCAAGTGACTAGCAAGACGGGTTCAGATTCAGACCTGGGGCCCAACACCAAAGGGATTTAAATTGCAATGTCTATTGAACATTTGGATCGTTTTGGGAGCCGGTGTGTCTGCTGTTGAATACGGAATGTGGGGGAATGTTAAATGGCCACTTACTGCCTGGATGGGACAGCTTTGATTGCAATTGTAGGCTCCTATCCCCCCCATATCCCCAGCCCCCACCTTTGACACTTCATTATATTGTGCCTCCACCACTCGCTTGTAATGATACTTACAATATATTTCACCCCTCTGCATAAGGTCCCTTTTTTGCTTCTTTTTTTGTTTTTGTTGGGTTATTTCTTCCCTCTCTATTCATTTTGTTAGAATTGTTTTTGAACAATCGAAGTAGCATTTTGTAAACCAAGAATGTTAGAATTGTATTTTGATCTGCTGGTGGGTAGTCTCACATGTAAATTATCAGGAACGAACTCTGGTGAAGCATATCCTGGGAACTCTGGTTTGAACCGGGAGGTGACAGTTACGTGCTAGATATTGGCTGTGCAGTACCACTCTGGGCCCAAGGAATGCATATTGTACACTAGATTTTTCTCTTTGATCATTTTCATGGTACTGAAAGATGTATTTCAGTAATGTATTGCAGTGGCAATGAGGTATCTAATGTTAATATTGTTGTGGTTTCGTATACGAACTGTGTATTAAATATATAAATATGCCAATAAAAATACTTCAAATATCAAAATCAGAGTCTACAAGGGGGACACTGAGAAGCTCCTCGGTTCAAGTAATGTTCTTGTTACTTTTTAACTGTATGTTGGTGCCCTGGATTGAGCTGAGGACTTGGAAGGGAGGGAATGGGATTGGCATAACCATACCAGAGCACTGGAGAGGGTTGAATAGTTAAGCGGTAATATCAATTGTTTCTAGTTTATTCTCAAGTCTCGTTTATTTTCTTCTTGTTTCTTCATGTATATTCATGCACTATTGAAATGAAATCTTAACAAATGTTAACAAAATATATACGCTTCTGAGCAAGCTTCAGGGATGATGCAATTATCATTAGAGTAAAGTGTTTGGAGAGATAAGTGTTATTATGATGTTCCCCTGTATCCCTCTCATTGTATTGCATCCTGTTGGTTTTGAGGAATCCGATCCGTTTGTTAATTTAAATTTGATATAGGTCGGACTCCTATCAAGATCTCAGACATGCGTCCCATAATGCGAGAGGTACCTAAAAACAGTACAATCGTGCATATGTGTGGTCTACTGAGCAGAAGAAGGTGAATATTTTTTGGGTCGGGTGCATCTTCCTCCAAGTATCTACCAGGCCAAGATCATCTAGCCATCCTTTAACTTCCCTAGAGAGTTCCCCCATTTGGCCTGATCTCAGAGCTGAGCTATCTGCCATGTTTTCCATAACCATATTAAGGTTGCCTCCTATAATTAGTTCATTGTCTGGAGACAGCAATATCAATGGAATAGTGGCCTTGGGGAATGTCTCCTGTTGGTCATATTACGCAAATACAGAGACCACAGTGAAAGTGTAGACTCCTATAATCAGTCTAAGCGCAAATGTCCTGCCATCCAGAACTACAGTAATCTCCCTGACCTCCCCAGCAAATGAGGATAATAGCAACACTGCCAGCCCTGCTTTCTTGTTGCAGCCAGCTGAAAAGTGCTGTCATGGGAACAGTCTGGCTCTCATGTGAATCCAGTTTTTCTTTAGAGGTGTGTCTCTTCTAAGAGACAAATCTGGGCCTCAGATTCCCTCTGGACAGACTCTGCAGCTCACCTTTTTGCTGGAGTATTTATGCCCCTAACGTTTAGGCTCCAAATTTTAATTGTGCAATTGATGTTGATATCTATAAACACCAGATATTTTTTCAGGATTGCCCATGCATTTTAGAGTAGGGAATCTGTGTCTGGAGGGAAAGACCTGTGCCATGCCTAGGTTTGCCCTGGATTTGAGAGGAAGTTGTATGCACATGGATTTAGACACATGCGCTGCCTCTATCCGTTGTGTATCTGGGACCTCACCAGGGTGCTAAGCATTTAAAGGTACAATTCAAATCACAAGATCTGTGCTTATGTAGGGTTTTAAGTTTAACATGGCATAAGTATAGGGTTCGTCCACAGGTCTCAAGAGTACAACAAATGTGGGGTAAGACAAGAGCACTGTTAATAATGGGGGCGAATGCTCTCACCTGGCCGTGCTTTCGGGCACTGGACACACAATCCCTGCTCTCAGGCCTTGATGTTGCCAGTGGGCAACAAACGGATCGCCAATTACAGGCATAGGTTGTCTTGCACCTACAGTCCATCTCACCTGGGCTGCCACTGTTACTTTGGCAGGAGTGTTATCATCTGTCTGTAGTTTGGAAGCTGTCAGGGTCCTGGTATAGGCCACCGTCACCTTTTTTCATTCTGGTGTGGTGGGCTGTTTTCCCTTGCACCTAATCTCCTCATCGCTGCACCCTCGATGGGAGATCTTCCTGTATCTCAGCTCATGTATCTGAATTAATAATTCCTACGTTATTGACATTGTTTTTGTAGAAAGTAACGGACCCTAAAAGTCTGTTGAAGTGTTAAAAATCACAGAAAGCACGGATTCAAGGACACCAAGACGAGTTCATTGTCTGGGAATAAGCTTACGCGTTGTAAAAATCAAAATCTTTTCGTCTGCAGCATGTGTGAAATGTATATCTGTAACTTTTGAAAAAGAAACAGCAGGATGCCCAAGTAGGGAAACCAACTGTAGGTTGCAACTAAAAAGTAAAAAAATCATTAAAGTTTACTATAGATTTTATAATTACCAGAGTATAACATTCGCGTATAAAATCGTGCAAAAATGTTTATAAACTGCAATTGGTGGTTAATTGTGCTTTGTGCACACGTACCCATGGAGTTAGGGAAATATAATCAAAATAAGACACAGGAATGTGGGTCCCAAGATGGTACGTTAACATTTACAAACCGCTTTTCTCATGTGAAGTGTATTGTTCAGTATTTGCATACCGCCTCGGGAGAACAGAAATAAAATGTAATTGTTATATAAAATGGCTTTTCGACAAAGCATTTTCACACCACATTGGGTTTAGCGCAGAAGCATTTACAAAACGAATTTTTAACATGAAGTTTGTTGTTCAGTATTTCCACAACGCATCGGGATAACAGCAATATTTGACACGTGAGGTTTATTATTCTGTATTTTCACACCTAAAGCACGTTTCCATTTTCAGCCGAGTAGTGATGATATGAGTAAAAGGTGTTTAGCAAGCAGTTTCTAAAATAATTGTACGGCATTGTTGCAACACTAAACTGATAGTATACGAGTACAGCCTGATTGCTATAAATGTATCTAAAAATACTTTCGCTGCTTAAGAATTGTTATAGTTTTAGATTACAGTTGGAACTAATCTGCGTGGCGTTAAATAGGGTGTATGAGTGAGATAAAATTGTCAAAATATCGAAGAACTGTCACTTTTACACTTCTCATGTAAAAGCAGTGGCAATTGAAGACTAGGTTGTACTATACTCATGACATATGGTAGCACCATTTTTCATCTGTTTAAAATACTGATCCTATGCGAGCGCAAACACGTTTTGCCTATGTTATAATAACGCTTTCCCATGTTGTCGAAAAAAATTGAAAAGTTACCAGCACAAAGAGATTACTCCGTAGATGAGCAACCTTGGGTCTAGGCTGGCCACCCGCCACATGTAGGCGTTATAAAGGCAGGAAGGCATAATTACCAATTAACTTAGACAAGGACGGAATATAAAAAGCTAGAAACAAGATGGAATTAATTAAAAAGCACAACAGCGCGCCTGGCTCATATTTACCTGGCCACGTTTTGTATGCTTTAATGGACAGTGCTTTAGAGAGAATGTTTATAAATGAGTGGGAGCGGGACCTGCGAAGAGGCAGGAAGACCAAAGAGGGCAACTGGGGTGGTGCAAACGAGGGCAGGGAGAAGGAAGTCTGACCGTAAAGCACTGGTAGGAAAGAAGCGAGTAAACAAGAACAGTAGTTTGAAATTAAAACACACTTTTTATCCCTTAAAAGGGTTCGTACAAATGTAAATGGTCTGTTAGAAACTAAACACACACGGAGCAGCAGAGCTCCCCAGTCACAGCAGCTTCCAGCAAAGCACAACAGCTGGTCTTTTCCAGCTAAGGCTGATAAGAAGCTTAACAAGTGCGAGCGGGGCGGACGAAAACTGTAGTTAGGCGCCGCTGCTTCCGGACTACACGTAAGTTACTATCGGATCAACAGCCAACAGAAAGCAAGATAAGAACAGCAATGCCACAGTTAAACCAATCGCAAGCGTTAAAACAAATTACACAGAGTTTCAGCCAACATACAGATTACTTTACGTCTCGCTGAGACAGCGCATGCACTGCCAAGGCGAGACCTAAAAAGGAATCCCTGAAGCGTCCTCCCTTAAAGAGGTTACGTACCTCGCAGGATGTGTCGATCCCGAGGATGGAGGCTTGTTCTGCCACCGGTAGTTGTTCTCTGCGGGGCTGAAAACAAAGAAGAGGGGCGATATAATGAGGTAACGGACATTCCTCATCCGCCTCAGGTAAGTCAAAACCTGTGCCCCCGGCTTCCTGACACTAGGGATCCCTGCGTCTACATTGTCTGAGTGTATAGATGATGGTGACATAAGCTGGGAAGGTGGTGTGATGTTGAGTAGCGTTGGTCTAGTGGCCTTATGCTTCATACTTTTCCTCTTTGGAAAAGGTTGCGGGAGGTCAATATCCTGCCCTTTATGTTAATGGGCTTTCTCATGCAAGTGTGCATCTTGCATATCACGCTCCTTGTGTATGAGCTCTTGAAGATTTTCAATTCGCTTCCCTAGTGAAAGGTGTTGTTTTTTTTTCAGAGTTCGAGTCGACTTATGGCTTGGTTCTGATAAATTGTGTGTCAATGTCGTATGCTTGCTCGGCTCCTATGGCTTTTCCGACCCCGAAGAGATGTGGAGCATCAGAAGTTTTGCTGGTGCGCAAGCATTAACGACTTTGTTGGCACCTAGTGCTGCTGTGCATCACCTCCACGCCTGTCCCTATTGCTAGGAGCCTGATCAGGATCGAGGGCAGTCTTGTCCTGTCTTGGCTCAAAGGCACGCTCTCGGTGTCAGCCAAAACCCAAAGGCTCTGATGCACCCAGTTGTTGGTGGGCCCATTGTGTGGCAGTCTTTTGGTGTAGGAGGGGGTCTGTGGACCTTGGGTAATCACAGTCCTTGCTGCTGCCTAGTCCTAGGCCCCTAGCTGCAAGCTGTATGTCCCTCTGGAGGTCCCACAGCCAACATTACCTTTTCATCTTCCTCATCATGTTGGCTGGAATCAACGGAGGAAACTTAGTGCGGACTGCACAAGGTGACAATCCGTTTTATGGGACCGTCATCTTCTTCATTGCCAATCTGTAGCTGTTATTCATCACCTTAAGCTTCCGTAGTCATCTCCATAGTAGGAGTAGGCATTGGTCACGTCTGCAGGGCAATGTCTCATTCTTGAACAGGCCGCAGGCTATGCAGTCCTACTCATTATGCTCTGGCAACAAGCACAGGTTGCAGACCTTGTGCTGGCCCAAGTAGGCATATTTTGGCCTGGATTGAAGTAATTTCCTGAGAAGTCTCTCTTTTTTTACTTTTCATCACCCAAAGCCGAACATTCTTGGGGGGGCTCTAGTGTTGAAGCTGGCTGAAACAGAACAGTTGCTGAAACCTGAACCCGAGAGCTGGTGCTGACAAGGCGAAGTTGGATTTGTCAAGTTGAAGCCACTACAAGACCATCAGGAGTCCGCAGGCCGCGAAGGCGTAGAAGATGCACGAAGCTCCAATGCAATTTGTGCAAACCTGATGGCGTTAAAAAATCTATCTAACAAATGAGCCACTGAACATGCAATTCTCTCTAAGAAGAATAGATTTGAAGTCAAGTCAGCAATAAAAAAGACTTCTTCGAGAAAAACAAGTTGTAGAGTCCGATCCCAACAATAGATTGCAGGAGTGTGCATATCGTGTATCTGCGGCTAACACATGCTATAAATATAATGTTTCATACTTTAACGCATACATACATCTGTGAGCACTATTTTAGTCATAAGTACCAACTTAAGCACATTCATTTTTGCTTTGCATATGTTTTACAGAAACTATATTTCTTACCAATGATCCAAATGGGTAAATGCCACTGTCAAGCAACATGTTCTCAAGAAGGTCTTGATCTAAAAGAAAGCACATTTGTATTACTTTTAACCATTAATAACAAGTATTTCTCTTATAAATTGGGAACAAAAATGTTCCGTTAAAAGATGACCAGAAATCCTTTTATAGTCACCGGAAATCATTACACTAACTGTACTTGAAAAATACTTAAACATATCTACAAGGTAGTTGTTACATACATTTACGATATGAAATGACAACCATATTTTCCAGCACTAATGATTGTGCGATTAATCAGACGTGTTCTAGACAAGCGACGGTGCACGTTACGAGGTTTTTCTTTGTATATTTTGGCCCTGTACATTTTATCACCAAGTTACTGCTTTTCCATATTATTGGTTAGCATAGAATTTTTTCTATACCAAAAAGAAGAACTATTTGAAAGGCCCCATGACACTCAAGCAAACATATTAGCTGGATGTTGGTGAAATAATTTACACTTTTACTAAAAGTTTGGTTTAGTCTCTGAATTCGTCTTTAATATTAAGGTTATACACAAAAAAAATAACAAAATCATTGGTTTATGAACTATAATCAAGCGCAGTAACAAGGATTTTGTGGGGGAGCGTGGCCTGGCAAGAAGGCCAACAGCACGTACTTTCTCTTGCTCCCGGCAGGCCTGTCTAGCATCCTAAATAATCTTGCGATTCCGATCACTCCTGAATAGGGTGACCAATTGGCATGGCTGCAAATTCTGGATGGTGAGTGTAAAAATTAAGGACAAAGGATCAAAATTCAGGACAGGAATTTGGGACAAAATGTACATTTCACAGACACATCAGAGGAGGTCGCACAATTGTATATAGGTGAGTAAATAGACAACCAACATAAGTAGAAGTCGAAATAAGTTTATATTAGGTTGAGATAATTGTGCACCACAGTTTTTCAGTATGCGCACAGCTCTGAGCAACTATGCAGGACTTTTTGTGGTAATCCATATGATCATAATCTATTTATCTGGTTACTGCACTGGGTTGTCCAGTCTGATATTTTGTTCACAGTTCCTGGCCCTGAGCAGGCATGCTTGGTGAGAGAAGTGGTTGGGAAGATCTGCTCGGATGGACTTTGTTACTGGCATCTCATATCTGAGTGCCATTGTGAAATTTAAAGCAGCACACATAAAAGGTAGCTAAATGGGACCAGCAGTGCTGGACTAGAGTGCAGTCCTCCGAGTCGCCAGCTTTGTGTCAGATCGCTTCAGGTATTCCATTTCTGTTCAGCTGGTGATGACTGGTGTAGGGGCTGGTACAGTACTGAGTGATGGATAAGACCCATAGCAGAATGGTCTTGTGTGAGGGTAAGAGCATGAAGCAGGAAAAGGGAGTTATTAACCAGCCTCCATAAGTTATAATTGACTGCACACTGTTAAGTGTTATGGTATTATTGTGGGCCAGAACGGTTAGATAGGAGTTGACATTACTATATAATGCCCCGGTTACCATATATCAGCCCTCCTTATTTTACCTGTATATGGGAAATAGTATACTGATTGCGCTGGTTCATTTCTATGAGCTGTAAACTGCAGATTCTCATTGATGCACAGAAGTGTGCTACAGACTAGAAACTGCATACGTTGTTGAAGGAGGATCAGTCTTTTACCTACAGAACGTTTTCCATTGAAATGGCAGAAAAATAATGAGTGAAAACTAGAATTAGTTTATACATTAATCACAAGAGTTAAATTGTAACTATATTTATATAGTGCATTGCTACCCCTGATGAGACGTTGAAGTGCTTTTTTCGGTGAGTAGCATGCTACTCTGGAACCAAAAAAAGGATTAGCGGGGAATTAGTATAGGGTGATATGAAATTAATTTTAGCGGTGCACATGCGAGTTTGTTATTTGGATTGAAAAGGATAGTGGAGGGATAGAAGAGGGAAGGTTTAGGATTTATATAGCGCTTGCTACTCCTGAGGAGGTATTGAGGGGCTTTTTTTTTATAATAAAGTAGGTCCTTTTCTAAAGAAATGCAGTGATCCTTCACGAGGATGGCATGATTATTGAGAACTTGGTTAGAACGACAGTTATCCTGAAATATGTTAACATTGTTTGTTCTTATTCCATTATGGAATCGACAGGAAGGTTAGGTGAGTCCGCTCCACCCTTCCCCCATACTCCCATTCAAAAGAAAGCTTTATTTATTTTTGTTTGTTGAACCCATGGAGAAGAGGACAGTATGCTGGTTTATGTTTTTTCTCTGTATTTGATTTTTTGAGGACTCATTGACGCTGATGTAGCAATGTCCTTTGTGATGGTACCTTCCAATGACAGATGTTACAGTTGTGATGAATATGTTTTTATTATACATAACAAAATAATGTAAAAACATATTTAAAAAAAATGTTCTGCCTACATGCTAGAGCCGCTGTTATTTAACTTTCCATAAATAGACCCCAGTTTTGGGGATTGTGACTGCAAAATAAAATATCTACTGGCAACCATATCATGGCGTTCTACTCTGCTGGTATTTTGCTTTAGACAAAAGTACGTCTGCTGCACTGAAAGCTCTTATGGCAAAATGGTGTCTGCAGACATGGTGGAGATCTCCAAGCATGGTTGACATTTCACGTTTGGTGAGAAAGAGCCTCCACTGATGCAGCGGGCTGCCTGCCATACTTTCAAAGACCCCCAAAGTCCCAAGGTAAAACTGTTGATTACAGTGAACTGCTGGGACCCGTGCATTATTGTGGTCGATTTGAAAAGGTACCCACAACCCGGTCTCCTAATCCACACAGTCCAACATTGACAGATAAGAACGTCATTACTTTCTATGGGCACATTTTGCACTTTCTTAAAACAAAAAATCATACATCTTGATCCTCATAAAAACTTTTTTGTTGTTTTAATCATTAAAGTATTCTTTTCACTAAATTGGGTTGTGGATGTCATGTGTTGTAGGCTTTACCTTTAACCCCTTCGATGCTGATGACGGAGCGGTTCCGTCATCAGCATCGGTTGGGCTGTGCTGATGACGGAACCGCTCCGTCATCATCACAGCCCTCGGGGGGAGTGCTGGCGCTCCCCCCTGGGGCACCGATTTTTTTGCCAGTAGTGGGGGTGGCAGTGGAAGACTTTCCGCTGCCCCTCCACCCCCCCCCCCGCACTTCCTGGTGACGTCAGCGCGCCGTCGCGCGCGCCGACGTCATTAGGAAGTGCTAGACGCGCTGGAAACCATTTGCTTCCAGCACGTCGAGCAGGTAGGTGTGTTTCCTGCTCTCCGGTGGGGCGGGGGGGGGGCGTTTCTCGGTGCCTTGAGGCCTCAGGGGGGAGGAAACACTGTTTCCTCTCACCTGATGTCCCAATGCAGGGCATTCCTGGTTCAGGATCGTGCACAGCGTCGCGATCCTGCACCAGGAATGCCCCACTAGACACCAGGGATTTTTTTTTTAGAAAAGGAAGCGACCCCTTGGGCAAGGGTCGCTTCCAGGGGCCTCATAATTTGAAAAAGACTTTTCTGCCCCCCCCCCGGGGGCAGATTGCCCGATTTAGCGTGTGATCTGGACCCAGGGGGGGGGCAGAAAAGCACACGGGACACCAGGGATTATGTTTTGTAATGAAAGGAAGCGACCCCTTGGGTAAGGGTCGCTTTCTGGGGCATGTAATTTTTGTTTAGACTTTTCTGCCCCCCTGGGGGCAGATCGCCCGTTTTTTAGGGGAATCTGGACCCAGGGGGGACAGAAAAGCCCACTAGACACCAGGGATTGTGTTATATTAGTAAAGGAAGCGACCCCTTGGGCAAGGGTCGCTTCCAGGGGCATAAAAATTCAATATAGACTTTTCTGCCCCCCCCTGGGGGCAGATCGCCAGTGTTAGCGCGTGATCTGGACCCAGGGGGGGGCAGAAAAGCCCACTGGACACCAGGGATTATTTTTTGTTGTTGATAGGAAGCGACCCCTTGGGTATGGGTCGCTTCCTGGGGCATATTTTTTTGGTTTAGACTGGGGGCAGATCGGCTGTTTTTTTTACCGTTTCTAGACCCAGGGGGGATAGAAAAGCCCACTAGACTCCAGGGATTGTTTTTTCTTTATAGGGCCCGACCCCTTGGCCAAGGGTTGCTTCCTTGGGCCCATTTGTTCTCAAAAGTATGTTCTGCCGTGTCTTTATTTGGCCTCTCTGCCCTCCGTAGGGTTGCTTCCAGGGGGCCCACGTTTATAATGATTTATATTCTGCCTCCCATGGGGGACAGACACCCCATTTGTGACATACCCTGTGACATACCCTGTTGTAATGAGTGTTGTTTTTGTTTCTTCTAATGTGTATTGTTTTATTTTCTCTTTAGATTGTTGCAGTGTGCGGTTCCGTTACTGGTGGGTCTGTTGTTCTGCTGTTTCTGTAGTTGCATGTGTTTGGCAAAGAGACCTTTTTTTGTTCAATTGTAATGTAATTCTTTATTTTGCAAAGTGTGTAGTAATACGAGTATGTTTGGTTTCTGTTTTTTGTGATTGTAAATCATGTTTTGCATTTGTTTTTGTTGTGTACTTCTGTAGATGTAAGTTTTTTTCTTCTTTCTAGTGGGATATTGTTGCCTATTTGCTGTGTCTTTGCAGAGTATGTGCTGGTGAGTGTAGTTGTCTCTTGTAAGTGAATTGTATATTTTTTCTAAATATAGATATTTGTGATAAAGGCTTACATTTTTTAACTTACTTTGCACAGTGTTGGGGTTGTTGAGTTGTTTGTGCAGACTCCTTTAGTTGTAAGGATATGGCTAGCCACCGGATTACTGCTCAGCAAGTTGTTGGAATGCTTTTTGATTCTTCCTCTGACCATGGTCCAGAGACTGACTCTGATTCTGAGCCAGAGGTGGGAGGTGAAGATTCAGGTAGTGAGTTTTCTCTACACATGGCTTCATCTGATGATGAAGACACTCGTGAGTGCTGATGAAGCTACTTTTGGTGTGGATGAAGTGCCTGTGGTTGCGGAGGACATTGCTGTGCCAATAGTGCGGCAAGAGACATCTGGGCTGCAGCCTGGGGCTGCTAGTCTTCCAGTTGGTGTAGTGAGACAAGAGGCAGCTGGGCGGCAGCCTGCGACTGCAAGACTTGACGTTGAAAGTTCTGACCTCTGGGTTGCACCAGGCATGGTGCAGCCGGCATTGCCTGAATTTACTTTTTGCATATTGATTTTTTCAAGTTGTTTATGGATGATGTGTTTTTGGCAGAGATTGTAGAGCAGACTAATTTGTATGCTGAAGTTTTTTGAGGGTGAACAGTGCCAGCCTTAAGCCCTACGCTAGAGCTACCCGGTGGACTCCCACAAATTTGGAGGAGATTAAAAAGTTTTTGGGTTTAACTTTTTTGATGGGCTTGCTTAGGAAACCATCAATGGCTTCATATTGGTCTACTCGTCCCTTGATGGCAACAGCTATATTTACGGCAGACATGAGTCGTGATAGGTATTTGCTTCTGCTTCGGATGATGCATTTTGTTGACAATAGTTCTGCTTTGGCACGGGATCACCCTGATTGTGACCGTCTTTTCAGGTATCATTTTACTCGGGAGAACAAGGGGAACGCTGGGTGGTAGGACATTTTTGCCGGGTACGGAGATCCCACGCAAAAAGGTTTGGAAAAGTGATTTTTTTTACCTAATTTTAAGGTTTGCAAGGAATTCTGGGTAGGAAGACATTGGGGGACTCATGCATGCCATACCTCTCTGAACTCCCCTAGGTGTCTAGTTTTCAGAACTATTTGGGTTTGGTAGTTTCAAAAGATGGCCGCCGAGCCCCGGGCCAAAAACTCAGGTGCCCCCCCCCCAAAAAAAACAAGGTAGTTTTCCTATAGGTTATTTTGAATTCTCCACAATTTGGACCTTTTCCTGTTGCAGCCACTATGCCTACCCACGCAAGTGAGTTACCATTTCTTTCGGGAGACCTGAGGGAACGCTGGGCGGGTGGAAATTTGTTGATACACGCAGATTCCAGAACTTTCCACCACAGAAATGTCAGGAAAATGCGTTTTTTTGTCAATTTCTTAGCTTTGCAAGGGATTCTGGGTAACAGAACCTGGTGGTAGGCAGTCGAGTCACCCCATCCTGAATTAACCTGGTTGTCTAGTTTTCAAAAATGTATAGGTTTGCTAGGTTTCCCTATGTGCCGGCAGAGCTAGGGTTCAAAAACGAAAGGTAGGCTCTTTGCCAAAAAAGGGCACATTTTCACTACGAAATTGCGGTCCGACCACGTTGCGTTTTGCGCTGTTTCCTGTCGCAGGCACTAGGCAGACCCAGGCAAGTGAGGTACCATTTTTTTCGGGAGACCTGGGGGAACGCTGGGTGGGTGGAAATTTGTTGATCTACGCAGATTCCAGAACTTTCCACCACAGAAACGTGAGGAAAATGCATTTTTTCCACAATTCTTTAGATTTGCAAGGGATTCTGGGTAACAGAACCTGGGGGTAGGCAGTCGAGTCACCCCAACCTGAATTCCCCTGGGTGTATAGTTTTCAAAAATGTATAGGTTTGCTAGGTTTCCCTAGGTGCCGGCAGAGCTAGGGTTCAAAAACAAAAGGTAGGCTCTTTGCCAAAAAAGGGCACGATTTCACTGCAAAATTGAGGTGCGACCACGTTGCGTTTTGCGCTGTTTCCAGTAGCAGGCACTAGGCAGACCCAGGCAAGTGAGGTACCATTCTTTTCAGGAGACCCAGGGGAACGCTGGGTGGGTGGAAATTTGTTGATCCACGCAGATTCCAGAACTTTCCACCAGAGCAATGTGGGGGTAATGCGTTTTTTTGTGTCAATTTCTTAGCTTTGCAAGGGATTCTGGGTAACAGAACCTGGTGGTAGGCAGTCGAGTCACCCCATCCTGAATTCCCCTGGGTGTCTATTTTTTAAAAATGTATAGGTTTGCTAGGTTTCCCTAGGTGCCGGCAGAGCTAGGGTTCAAAAACAAAAGGTAGGCTCTTTGCCAAAAAAGGGCACGATTTCACTGCGAAATTGAGGTGCGACCACATTGCATTTTGCGCTGTTTCCTGCCGCAGCCACTAGGCAGACCCAGTCAAGTGAGGTACCATTTTTTTCAGGAGACCCGGGGGGAAGCTGGGTGGGTGGAAATTTGTTGATACACACAGATTCCAGAACTTTCCACCACAGAAATGTGAGGGAAATGCGTTTTTTTTTTACAATTTCTAAGATTTGCAAGGGATTCTGTGTAACAAAACCTGGTGGTAGGCAGTCGAGTCACCCCATTCTGAATTCCCCTGGGTGTCTAGTTTTCAAAAATGTATATGTTTGCTAGGTTTCCCTAGGTGCCGGCAGAGCTAGGGTTCAAAAACAAAAGGTAGGCTCTTTGCCAAAAAAGGGCACGATTTCACTGCGAAATTGAGGTGCGACCATGTTGCGTTTTGCGCTGTTTCCTGTAGCGGCCACTAGGCAGACCCAGGCAAGGGAGGTACCATTGTTTTCAGGAGACCTGGGGGAATGCTGGGTGGGTGGAAATTTGTTGATCCACGTAGATTCCAGAACTTTCCACCACAGAATTGTGAGGAAAATGCTTTTTTTTGTCAATTTCTTAGCTTTGCAATGGATTCTGGGTAACAGAACTTGGTGGTAGGCAGTCGAGTCACCCCATCCTGAATTCCCCTGGGTATCTAGTTTTCAAAAATGTATAGGTTTGCTAGGTTTCCCTGGGTGCCGGCAGAGCTAGGGGTCAAAAACAAAAGGTAGACTCTTTGCCAAAAAAGGGCACGATTTCACTGCGAAATTGAGGTGCAAACATGTTACGTGTTGTGCTGTTTCCTGTAGCAGGCACTAGGTCGACCCAGGCAAGTGAGGTACCATTTTTTTCGGGAGACCTGGGGGAACGCTGGGTGGGTGGAAATTTGTTGATCAACGCAGATTCCAGAACTTTCCACCACAGAAATGGCAGGAAAATGTGTTTTTTTGTCAATTTCTTAGCTTTGCAAGGGATTCTGGGTAACAGAACCTAGTGGTAGGCAGTCGGGTCACCCCATCCTGAATTTCCGTGGGTGTCTAGTTTTCAAAAATGTATAGGTTTGCTAGGTTTCCCTAGGTGCCGGCAGAGCTAGGGTTCAAAAACGAAAGGTAGGCTCTTTGCCAAAAAAGGGCACATTTTCACTGCGAAATTGCGGTGCGACCACGTTGCGCTTTGAGCTGTTTCCTGTCGCAGGCACTAGGCAGACCCAGCCAAGTGAGGTACCATTTTTTTCGGGAGACCCGGGGGAACGCTGGGTGGGTGGAAATTTGTTGATCCACGCAGATTCCAGAACTTTCCACCACAGAAATGGCAGGAAAAGGCATTTTTTTGTCAATTTCTTAGCTTTGCAAGGGATTCTGGGTAACAGAACCTGGTGGTAGGCAGTCGGGTCACCCCATCCTGAATTTCCCTGGGTGTCTAGTTTTCAAAAATGTACAGGTTTGCTAGGTTTCCCTAGGTGCCGGCAGAGCTAGGGTTCAAAAATGAAAGGTAGGCTCTTTGCCAAAAAAGGGCACATTTTCAAAGCGAAATTGCGGTGCGACCACGTTGCGTTTTGCGCTGTTTCCTGTTGCAGGCACTAGGCAGACCCAGGCAAGTGAGGTACCATTTTTTTCGGGAGACCCGGGGGAACGCTGGGTGGGTGGAAATTTGTTGATCCACGCAGATTCCAGAACTTTCCACCACAGAAATGTGAGGAAAATGCATTTTGTTTGTCAATTTCTTAGCTTTGCAAGGTATTCTGGGTAACAGAACCTGGTGGTAGGCAGTTGAGTCACCCCATCCTGAATTCCCCTGGGTGTCTAGTTTTTAAAAATGTATAGGTTTGCTAGGTTTCCCTAGGTGCCGGCAGAGCTAAGGTTAAAAAGCAAAAGGTAGGCTCTTTGCCAAAAAAAGGGCACGATTTCACTGCGAAATTGAGGTGCAAACATGTTATGTTTTGCGCTGTTTCCTGTCGCAGGCACTAGGCAGACCCAGGCAAGTGAGGTACCTTTTTTTTCGGGAGACCTGGGGGAACGCTGGGTGGGTGGAAATTTGTTGATCCACGCAGATTCCAGAACTTTCCACCACAGAAATGTCAGGAAAATGCGGGTTTTTTGTCTATTTCTTAGCTTTGCAAGGGATTCTGGGTAACAGAACCTGGTGGTAGGCAGTCGAGTCACCCCATCCTGCATTCCCCTGGTTGTCTAGTTTTCAAAAATGTATAGGTTTGCTAGGTTTCCCTAGGTGCCGGCAGAGCTAAGGTTAAAAAGCAAAAGGTAGGCTCTTTGCCAAAAAAAGGGCACGATTTCACTGCGAAATTGAGGTGCAAACATGTTATGTTTTGCGCTGTTTCCTGTCGCAGGCACTAGGCAGACCCAGGCAAGTGAGGTACCTTTTTTTTCGGGAGACCTGGGGGAACGCTGGGTGGGTGGAAATTTGTTGATCCACGCAGATTCCAGAACTTTCCACCACAGAAATGTCAGGAAAATGCGGGTTTTTTGTCTATTTCTTAGCTTTGCAAGGGATTCTGGGTAACAGAACCTGGTGGTAGGCAGTCGAGTCACCCCATCCTGCATTCCCCTGGTTGTCTAGTTTTCAAAAATGTATAGGTTTGCTAGGTTTCCCTAGGTGCCGGCAGAGCTAGGGTTCAAAAACAAAAGGTAGGCTCGTTGCCAAAAAAGGGCACGATTTCACTGCGAAATTGAGGTGCGACCATGTTGCGTTTTGCGCTGTTTCCTGTAGCGGCCACTAGGCAGACCCAGGCAAGGGAGGTACCATTGTTTTCAGGAGACCCGGGGGAATGCTGGGTGGGTGGAAATGTGTTGATCCACGTAGATTCCAGAACTTTCTACCACAGAATTGTGAGGAAAATGCATTTTTTTTGTCAATTTCTTAGCTTTGCAAGGGATTCTGGGTAACAGAACCTGGTGGTAGGCAGTCGAGTCACCCCATCTTGCATTCCCCTGTTTGTCTAGTTTTCAAAAATGTATAGGTTTGCTAGGTTTCCCTAGGTGCCGGCAGAGCTAGGGTTCAAAAACAAAAGGTAGGCTCTTTGCCAAAAAAGGGCACGATTTCACTGCGAAATTGAGGTGCAAACATGTTACGTTTTGCGCTGTTTCCTGTCGCAGGCACTAGGCAGACCCAGGCAAGTGAGGTACCTTTTTTTACGGGAGACCTGGGGGGAACGCTGGGTGGGTGGAAATTTGTTGATCCACGCAGATTCCAGAACTTTCCACCACAGAAATGTCAGGAAAATGCGTTTTTTTTGTCTATTTCTTAGCTTTGCAAGGGATTCTGGGTAACAGAACCTGGTGGTAGGCAGTCGAGTCACCCCATCCTGCATTCCCCTGGTTGTCTAGTTTTCAAAAATGTATAGGTTTGCTAGGTTTCCCTAGGTGCCGGCAGAGCTAGGGTTCAAAAACTAAAGGTAGGTTCTTTGCCAAAAAAGGGCACGATTTCACTGCGAAATTGAGGTGCGACCACATTGCATTTTGCGCTGTTTCCTGTCGCAGCCACTAGGCAGACCCAGGCAAGTGAGGTACCATTTTTTTCAGGAGACCCGGGGGAATGCTGGGTGGGTGGAAATTTGTTGATCCACACAGATTCCAGAACTTTCCACCACAGAAATGTGAGGGAAATGCGTTTTCTTTTACAATTTCTAAGCTTTGCAAGGGATTCTGGGTAACAGAACCTGGTGGTAGGCAGTCGAGTCACCCCATTCTGAATTCCACTGGGTGTTTAGTTTTCAAAAATGTATATGTTTTCTAGGTTTCCCTAGGTGCCGGCAGAGCTAGGGTTCAAAAACAAAAGGTAGGCTCTTTGCCAAAAAAGGGCACGATTTCACTGCGAAATTGAGGTGCGACCACGTTGCGTTTTGCGCTGTTTCCTGTCGCGGCCACTAGGCAGACCCAGGCAAGTGAGGTACCATTGTTTTCGGGAGACCCATGGAAATGCTGGGTGGGTGGAAATTTGTTGATCCACGCAGATTCCAGAACTTTCCACCACAGAATTGTGAGGGAAATGCATTTTTTTGTCAATTTCTTAGTTTTGCAAGGGATTCTGGGTAACAGAATCTGGTGGTAGGCAGTCGAGTCACCCCATCCTCAATTCCCCTGGGTATCTAGTTTTCAAAAATGTATAGGTTTGCTAGGTTTCCCTGGGTGCCGGCAGAGCTAGGGGTCAAAAACAAAAGGTAGACTCTTTGCCAAAAAAGGGCACGATTTCACTGCGAAATTGCGGTGCGACCATGTTGCGTTTTGCGCTGTTTCCTGTTGCAGGCACTAGGCAGACCCAGGCAAGTGAGGTACCATTTTTTTTGGGAGACCTGGGGGAACGCTGGGTGGGTCGAAATTTGTTGATCCACGCAGATTCCAGAACTTTCCACCACAGAAATGTCAGGAAAATGCATTTGTTTTGTCAATTTCTTAGCTTTGCAAGGGATTCTGGGTAACAGAACCTGGTGGTAGGCAGCCGAGTCACCCCATCCTGAATTCCCCTGGGTGTCTAGTTTTCAAAAATGTATAGGTTTGCTAGGTTTCCCTAGGTGCCGGCAGAGCTAGGGTTCAAAAACAAAAGGTAGGCTCTTTGCCAAAAAAGGGCACGATTTCACTGCGAAATTGCGGTGCGACCATGTTGCGTTTTGCGCTGTTTCCTGTTGCAGGCACTAGGCAGACCCAGGCAAGTGAGGTACCATTTTTTTCGGGAGACCCGGGGGAACGCTGGGTGGGTGGAAATTTGTTGATCCACGAAGATTCCAGAACTTTCCACCACAGAAATGTGAGGAAAATGCATTTTTTTTGTCAATTTCTTAGCTTTGCAAGGTATTCTGGGTAACAGAACCTGGTGGTAGGCAGTCGAGTCACCCCATCCTGAATTCCCCTGGGTGTCTAGTTTTCAAAAATGTATAGGTTTGCTAGGTTTCCCTAGGTGCCGGCAGAGCTAAGGTTCAAAAACAAAAGGTAGGCTCTTTGCCAAAAAAAGGGCACGATTTCACTGCGAAATTGAGGTGCAAACATGTTACGTTTTACGCTGTTTCCTGTCGCAGGCACTAGGCAGACCCAGGCAAGTGAGGTACCTTTTTTTTCGGGAGACCTGGGGGGAACGCTGGGTGGGTGGAAATTTGTTGATCCACGCAGATTCCAGAACTTTCCACCACAGAAATGTCAGGAAAATGCGTTGTTTTTGTCTATTTCTTAGCTTTGCAAGGGATTCTGGGTAACAGAACCTGGTGGTAGGCAGTCGAGTCACCCCATCCTAGTTTTCAAAAATGTATAGGTTTGCTAGGTTTCCCTAGGTGCCGGCAGAGCTAGGGTTCAAAAACAAAAGGTAGGTTCTTTGCCAAAAAAGGGCACGATTTCACTGCGAAATTGAGGTGCGACCACATTGCATTTTGAGCTGTTTCCTGTCGCAGCCACTAGGCAGACCCAGGCAAGTGAGGTACCATTTTTTTCAGGAGACCCGGGGGAACGCTGGGTGCGTGGAAATTTGTTGATCCACACAGATTCCAGAACTTTCCACCACAGAAATGTGAGGGAAATGCGTTTTTTTTTACAATTTCTAAGCTTTGCAAGGGATTCTGGGTAACAGAACCTGGTGGTAGGCAGTCGAGTCACCCCATTCTGAATTCCACTGGGTGTTTAGTTTTCAAAAATGTATATGTTTTCTAGGTTTCCCTAGGTGCCGGCAGAGCTAGGGTTCAAAAACAAAAGGTAGGCTCTTTGCCAAAAAAGGGCACGATTTCACTGCGAAATTGAGGTGCGACCACGTTGCGTTTTGCGCTGTTTCCTGTCGCGGCCACTAGGCAGACCCAGGCAAGTGAGGTACCATTGTTTTCGGGAGACCCATGGGAATGCTGGGTGGGTGGAAATTTGTTGATCCACGCAGATTCCAGAACTTTCCACCACAGAATTGTGAGGGAAATGCATTTTTTTGTCAATTTCTTAGTTTTGCAAGGAATTCTGGGTAACAGAATCTGGTGGTAGGCAGTCGAGTCACCCCATCCTCAATTCCCCTGGGTATCTAGTTTTCAAAAATGTATAGGTTTGCTAGGTTTCCCTGGGTGCCGGCAGAGCTAGGGGTCAAAAACAAAAGGTAGACTCTTTGCCATAAAAGGGCACGATTTCACTGCGAAATTAAGGTGCAAACATGTTACGTTTTGCGCTGTTTCGTGTCGCAGGCACTAGGCAGACCCAGGCAAGTGAGGTACCATTTTTTTTGGGAGACCTGGGGGAACGCTGGGTGGGTCGAAATTTGTTGATCCACGCAGATTCCAGAACTTTCCACCACAGAAATGTGAGGAAAATGCATTTTTTTTGTCAATTTCTTAGCTTTGCAAGGTATTCTGGGTAACAGAACCTGGTGGTAGGCAGTCGAGTCACCCCATCCTGAATTCCCCTGGGTGTCTAGTTTTCAAAAATGTATAGGTTTGCTAGGTTTCCCTAGGTGCCGGCAGAGCTAAGGTTCAAAAACAAAAGGTAGGCTCTTTGCCAAAAAAAGGGCACGATTTCACTGCGAAATTGAGGTGCAAACATGTTACGTTTTACGCTGTTTCCTGTCGCAGGCACTAGGCAGACCCAGGCAAGTGAGGTACCTTTTTTTTCGGGAGACCTGGGGGGAACGCTGGGTGGGTGGAAATTTGTTGATCCACGCAGATTCCAGAACTTTCCACCACAGAAATGTCAGGAAAATGCGGGTTTTTTGTCTATTTCTTAGCTTTGCAAGGGATTCTGGGTAACAGAACCTGGTGGTAGGCAGTCGAGTCACCCCATCCTAGTTTTCAAAAATGTATAGGTTTGCTAGGTTTCCCTAGGTGCCGGCAGAGCTAGGGTTCAAAAACAAAAGGTAGGTTCTTTGCCAAAAAAGGGCACGATTTCACTGCGAAATTGAGGTGCGACCACATTGCATTTTGAGCTGTTTCCTGTCGCAGCCACTAGGCAGACCCAGGCAAGTGAGGTACCATTTTTTTCAGGAGACCCGGGGGAACGCTGGGTGGGTGGAAATTTGTTGATCCACACAGATTCCAGAACTTTCCACCACAGAAATGTGAGGGAAATGCGTTTTTTTTTACAATTTCTAAGCTTTGCAAGGGATTCTGGGTAACAGAACCTGGTGGTAGGCAGTCGAGTCACCCCATTCTGAATTCCACTGGGTGTTTAGTTTTCAAAAATGTATATGTTTTCTAGGTTTCCCTAGGTGCCGGCAGAGCTAGGGTTCAAAAACAAAAGGTAGGCTCTTTGCCAAAAAAGGGCACGATTTCACTGCGAAATTGAGGTGCGACCACGTTGCGTTTTGCGCTGTTTCCTGTCGCGGCCACTAGGCAGACCCAGGCAAGTGAGGTACCATTGTTTTCGGGAGACCCATGGGAATGCTGGGTGGGTGGAAATTTGTTGATCCACGCAGATTCCAGAACTTTCCACCACAGAATTGTGAGGGAAATGCATTTTTTTGTCAATTTCTTAGTTTTGCAAGGAATTCTGGGTAACAGAATCTGGTGGTAGGCAGTCGAGTCACCCCATCCTCAATTCCCCTGGGTATCTAGTTTTCAAAAATGTATAGGTTTGCTAGGTTTCCCTGGGTGCCGGCAGAGCTAGGGGTCAAAAACAAAAGGTAGACTCTTTGCCATAAAAGGGCACGATTTCACTGCGAAATTAAGGTGCAAACATGTTACGTTTTGCGCTGTTTCGTGTCGCAGGCACTAGGCAGACCCAGGCAAGTGAGGTACCATTTTTTTTGGGAGACCTGGGGGAACGCTGGGTGGGTCGAAATTTGTTGATCCATGCAGATTCCAGAACTTTCCACCACAGAATTGTCAGGAAAATGCATTTGTTTTGTCAATTTCTTAGCTTTGCAAGGGATTCTGGGTAACAGAACCTGGTGGTAGGCAGCCGAGTCACCCCATCCTGAATTCCCCTGGGTGTCTAGTTTTCAAAAATGTATAGGTTTGCTCGGTTTCCCTAGGTGCCGGCAGAGCTAGGGTTCAAAAACAAAAGGTAGGCTCTTTGCCAAAAAAGGGCACGATTTCACTGCGAAATTGCGGTGCGACCATGTTGCGTTTTGCGCTGTTTCCTGTCGCAGGCACTAGGCAGACCCAGGCAAGTGAGGTACCATTGTTTTTGGGAAACCCGGGGGAACGCTGGGTGGTTGGATATTGTTGATCCACGCAGATTCTAGAACTTTCCACCACGGAAATGTGAGGAAAATGCGTTTTTTTTGTCAATTTCTTAGCTTTGCAATGGATTCTGGGTAACAGAACCTGGTGGTAGGCAGTCGAGTCACCCCATCCTGAATTCCCCAGGGTGTGTACATTTCAAACATTTATAGGTTTGCTAGGTTTCCCTAGGTGCCGGCAGAGCTAGGGTGCAAAAACTACAGCTAGGCACTCTGCCATAAAAGGGTAAATTTTTAACTGCAAAATTGAGGTGTGACCACGTTGCATTTTGCGCCGTTTCCTGTTGCAGGCACAAAGCCGACCCACACAAGTGAGGTACCATTTTTATCAGGAGACTTATGGTAATTCAGATTTGTAAATCAACTGTTATTACCAATTGAGTTTTCATGCATTTCTCCCTTCCCAATGAAAGACAGTGTGTAAAAAAAAAAATCTTTTTAAAAAATGACCAATAATTCTCATGCTAGTATGAGTATTCCCAATTTTGAAAATGTGCAAATATATACTGTTTCTAAACTCTATAATTTGTACCCAATTCAGAAATACATAGGTGTCTTTCATACAGATTTTTCCATGTATACATTTTCCAAGAATAAGTGCTCTATACCCAGTAAATAATAAAATACCATTGCAAGTTGCTGCTCAGTTTTTGGATCTGGGTTCGTCGGGTTCTTGGTGAAACTACAAGTCCTATATATCCCCACAACCAGGACAGTCGAACGGATGTAACGGTATATTGCTTTTCAAGAGCTGTCAAAATTACAAGAAGTTATAGGTGAAAACGTTGAGACAAAAGGCTGTTTTTTTCAACAAATTTTCAATTTTTCCAATATTTAACTGTTAGTTTCTATAAAGAAACCTTCATGGATTCAGACAAATGACCCCTTTCTGAATTCAGAATTGTGTCTACTTTCTGAATCCATTATTGCTTTCAAACTCATTTCTACCATTAACTGGAAGGAGGTTGAAAGCTCTAAAAATAGCAAAAATAGGCTATGTCCCAGAAAAATGCAAAAACTGTGTGAAAAATGTTGGTTCTCTGACAAAAGACTGTCATTCCCTAAAAGCTGAGAAAATGGAGATTTCAGCACCACAAACCCTTTTTTGATAACATTTGCAGGGAAAAACCCAGAGGCTTTCATTTGCAGCCCGTTTTTCCCATTTTTCTGAAAAAAAACAAAAATGTCACTATATTCTGGTTAATTTCTGGGACCCCGCCAAGGGAATCTACAAACCCTGGGCACCTTTAGAATCCACATGATGTTGGCAGAAAAGGACGCAAATTTAGCGTGGATATCTTATGTGGTCAAAAAGTTACAGGGGCCTAAGCGCGCACTACCCCAAATCACCAAAAAAAGGCTTAGCACAGGAGGGGAAAAGGCCTAGCAGCGAAGGGGTTAAAGTTGTTTTGGTTCGATTAAAATACAACATTTACTTTAAGAGAAGCATGTTTATTACTTTGAGGGAGTTTATGCACAGCCAGCCCATCAGTTTGCAATCCAATTTATTATGCATGGAGTCACAGCTGCTTCCAAATTTTCACTAATTTCTATTGATAGCCTCACATGCCTTTCGCTACATAACTCAAATATTTTAGATAGCAAATACACGCCCAGAGTACATTGCTCCAAGGTGTGGTAAATACAAGTGCCCATTGGCATTCTGTATGTGACAATCAGCTGCAATCACAATGACAATTGGCCAGTTCTCAGTCTGTGCGAAGTCAGGGAGGGGATGCTGCAGCCTCCACAGTTTGAGAGAGACGTGCGAGCTGCCCTGATAGCGAGATCATTTAAACTCTTGGGCCTTCTCCAAAATTATACACAAATGGCGTCCGTAAAAAGAATAATTACGGACGCCGGACATTATACGCAAATAATGGATAGTCCATTAAATTTACGGACAGTTGGTAACCCTACTCCTGAACACTACCTCTGCTCCCTACCGGTGTCAGAGCAGTGGGCCACTATGTGGGTTGCCCAGACGGGATCTGCTCTATCTGGAATGGAGTTGGCTAGCTGCGCAATCGCTACCTCTTGCTGGGCCTGGAAGTTAGACCCTGCCTTGGTCGCGCTTGCCGGAAGGCTCTGGCGGCCCCAGAATTGCCGTGGAGGCAGCAGGAAGCTGGCGAGGACTCTTGGGACCGGTGCAGGCTCCAGTTCCTGTATGTGGCGCTGCAGCGCACCTAGACTGTCTGTGCTGTCCGGCTGGTCTTGGTGGTTCCTGCTCTCGCGCAATGAGCAGGGTTGCTGGGGTACTGTCCAGTGGGGGGCGACCGCTGGCATCTCAGCAGCCCCTTAGGAGGTTTGGGACAGCGGATAGTCCCACTGAGGAGCGCCATCAGACGTTCCTGGTGGGGATGAGTCAATGGGTGGAAGAGGCACACAAGGAGTGTGGCTTGGCCCTCTACAGCAGAGGTGGAAGCAACAAGCTATAGAGCAAGTGGGGAAGACTCCTGCGACATACCGCCTAGGGCCGGCGACCCTGTGCGCATGCCAAGAGGCTGCCTGTACAGTGGGCTCTGTGGGTTGGCCCGGCCTTCACTGGTTAACTTTGGACTCTTTCCACATTTTGCCTTATAACCCACTGATAATGCCAAACATATGCCTACATATATTGATTTGATGCCAACTGTTTTTTATTATGGTATTGTAATTTCGGGATGGCTCGAGCGGCGGCGCCAAGGAGGATGCTCATGTTTTGCACTGGGCCACAGTGCTTCTATTGGGGGCCTTCCGGGGTCGGGCCATGTGGTATGGTAGTTGACTGATGACAGCAAGGGAGGGAGGAGGGGACCTGGCCTGAATCACTGGGTCCCTGCCAACCCATGTCGAAGGGTTGCAATTGCACTATGTGAAGCTGTCGAAAGGTGTGGTTGAGCCATAATGGGCAAAGAAAAACACCAGAATATGCTGTCCACCAACACTATTACAAAGTACGCCATGTTCCCAGCGGCTGGTCAGACGTGGGGAAGTGACTTGAGGTCCACCTTACTGGAGCGAGATGAGGAGTCCTCTCACGCTGAGCTCCTGGCAGCCATTCACGGCTCCCGTACTGTACTGGAACACAAGATCACAAGAGTTTCAATAGATATTAACCTGCTTTGCCCCGATTTGAGGAAGATGGCTGACAAAATATTAAATGCAAAGAATAATATAGAAACTTTGCAGGGCGAGTTGTCTACAATTAAGCAATAAATGGGCAAGATGATGACAGTCACAAGGTACGTGGAGGCAAGGGCGGGGGACGTGGAGGAATGCTTACAACATAACGTTCTCGGGGATCGGCGGAGCATTTTTCCAGCCGAAAATCGTGCTGGATTTGGCACCAGATTGAAGCTCCACAGAATTAGGGAGGCTCATATTTGGATGACTAGATTTGAATAATACTTTTAAAATAAAAGCGGAGAAGAAGCCTGAGGTCCTTTCGGGTTGGAAGTATCACCAAAACTAAGGGCTCGACAAGACAAGAGAATAGCCCTGAAGAAGTCGCAGGTTCATTCCTTGTACAGCGACAAAAACCTGTGTGGGCTAGGAACGCAAGGAACTGACTGGGGTGTTAAAAGACACTGCCACAGAAGAGAAAGAAATAAAATAACTACGGAAAAAAAGAAAACAATTGTTATCTATAATATTGCCAATTGTGTATATGCTCTCAGCGTGTGCATGGGACTGGTGTTTTCTATGTATGTGGCCTTTTGACCACACATCAGGGAATTTGGTGGTTTTCCCTACCTTTTTGCACCGCGCCTAATTTCAACTGCCACAAAATCTCAATGAGAAACGCCTTGGAGAGGCACACACCTATTTCATACCACCGAGCTTGCAGCGCTCCTCGGCAGGACACATTGGAACAATGGGTATGGCAACAGTTGGCGTCCCAGGCCTCTCGGATCTCTTTGTGGTAGAGCGGGGCCACTGTGCTTTGGTGCCATTGCCTCCCCCTTGTGGAACCCGCAAGCCTTTACTGCCAAAATACTGAATTACAGGTAAAGAGATGGTGTCCTCCAAGTAGAGAGAACAGGGATTACCAAGGTTTGATAATCATACCATTGCCCTATATCCAGACTATACCAGGAAGGATCAGGGGCAGCGCAAGTCCTTCCTGAGGGTTAAGCAGAGGCTGCAAGTATGAACCTGAAGTACATGTTGTTATACCCCATTAGAGAAGGTCATCTCTTATGGGGCCGCTCCAGAACATCGACGGTTTGTGAGGCTTCAGGTGAGGGAGGGGGTCGCTCTGAAGGGGCTCGCCACTATAGGAAGACTCTGACTTTATACACTGTTACAATACAGGACGATGCAGGTGGCGGACACGGGTATCTCCCAGTCTGCAGAACCCGGCTCGCCAGTCGACACCTCGGAGTCTCAAGTGAATGACACTCAGTTTCATCCTGTAAATGTAATACCGGAGACTAATTTTACTACGGAGTGATGTGTGTTTGTTGATTGTACTGTGTTCTCATGCTAAGTTGGTGAGATGTGCTGTGGGAGCTGTGGGGGTGGTAGAGACAGGCAGCTCTAGTTTGGCACCATCTGCAGTATCAATAACCTGTCACCTGGCCTTCTGGAGGGCCATATCTTTCGCCACTATGTCGCAGCACCTGCACTGGCACATTTGGCATCACTTTGTTCAATACTAATATTTGTATTACAGGGATCAAGACGCACCCGATGTGTGCAGCGGTATGCAATAGTATTGGGCCGCTGCTGGCCACTTAGCTGGCTACGGATTAGATGGGATCGGAGGGGTACAGAGTTGGGGTTCCTACCCGGGTTGTATAGGATTGGGATACGGTGTTGACCTGGCACATGACAGAGGTGGACTTATGAAGAATGATGGTTACATTATGCGTGTCTTGGGATGGGAGGGATTGTTTTCTTCTTTCAAATTTGTGCTGCACTGTGGTGAGGGTGGGGATCCCTACAGACCATGGATGTATGATATACCAGGGGGGTAATTTTAGGATACTTACTTGGAATGTCCTGGGTCTGGGCAATTGTGTTAAATGGTACATGGTTTTATCCTTCTTAAAGAGCAATGGGGGAGACACACCTTAATGATATAGACCTTGATAAGATGGCCAGAAAGTGGAAAGGGCAGCTATATCATATATCCTATTCTACCTATGCTAGCGGAGTGCTGGTTTGGTGGCTCTGGGGACTGCCTGTCTGCCCACATATGTGGAAGCTGAAGTGAAGGGGAGATATGTCCTTTTACAAGCCAAGCTTGATGGGAAGGCTATATCCTTGCTTAACCCACACGCGCCTAATGTTGATGATTCCCAATTCTTCTATGGTCTGCAAACGTGACTGGCTCGCAAGTGGCGGGCCCGCTCCTTTCACGGGGGAATTTTAACCATGTTACGCAAGGGGAAAGGGATAGGCAGCTCCCCAGGCAGGACACAAAACCGCAAATGACCTCATCACTGAGGGAGGTGTTGTCGAATTTGGGGTTGTTGGATACGTGGAGAGCTTGTGGGGCATTAGGGAAAGCCTTTACCTGCCACTCGCTAACACATCACAAGTTCCGTAGACTTGATTGGGTGTTGGTTGCAGGCCTACCCCCGGATACTCTATCAGCCGGGACGCACTTAGCCCATTTTTTATCGGATCACTCCCGGTGCTCTGTGACCTGGTCAGGGATGGGAGCTGGACGTAAACGTGAAACTGGTGTTTCCTGGTTGATATTCTGGTGGATGTTGTGGGAAGGAATACGCTAACACAGACCTTGACTGAATACTAGCAGACTAATTGGGGCTTTACAGGCACCCATGCTGTAGAATGGGATGCTATTAAGGCTGTGATGAGAGGGCAGTGCCTGGGTTTGACCCGCGGGGTATGTAGGCAGCTGCAATGGGAGCTACAAATAAAATAAGGGGAGAAGGCTGTCAAGATTTGAGTTCTCTGCTATGACAGAGGGAGAAATTGCAGGTCTTTGGGAGATTAGTGATAAAATGGGACTGGCTCAAGGCCTACATGCTTAAACAATACAGACGATATAAAAAACAAATTGGTCCTAGACATATCTTCAAACACAAATTAATACATCAATAGTTATTTACATATGAGGAAATAAATCCCAAGAAGGAATAGGAGATGAAATTCTTTAAACAGCCAGAATTCTATAAAAAATGGATTGTACTCAACTTATATATATCAAAAACAATTCTTAGTTAATCAGTAAATATATTTCAAATTTATTTTCAGCATTTATAAAACAAAATTAAATGCAAAAAGAGGGAGAAGGACTGCGAGATGCAGTAAGAATGTGAAACGGGTGCTCAAGTGAATTGAAAAGGAGGTAAATTAAAAAGCAAATTCCATAATTTATGTACAACTAAAATTACAATGCTTCTAGTTGGACAACCTAAGAGGCTTACCCATACAAGGTTATATACATTAAATATAATGCAAGGAAGGGGCAAGGACAAGGGAAAAATAAGGTGCAGACCTCAATTAAATGGGGAAGACAACCGTCGACGTTTCAACCCTGGCGCAATAAGGGGAGAATTTTTCTTCAGGACTGGAAGGAGAAGGACAGGAAGGGGCAGGAAGTAGGAGGCAACAAAAGTAACCAAGAAGAAAAATATGAAGGTCGCGTCCCAACTTGTGTAAAACTGGCATTTTCAGTTCCGTTGATCTAGATTTGGTCTACCCCAAAGATCAAAGATCTTGTATAGAGCATCTTGGTTGAGCTCCCATTCATGGCAGTTGCTCTTGGGCCTGCTTAACACATCCGCTATAATGTTCTGCATTCCTGGACCGTGATCTGTGTAGGAGAGTAGGATCTGCTTACTATGGTTACCCCCACTTTCTGCTGGTGTTTCACTGTTTTTCGACTTTAGTCTGGCTGGAGCCCTGCAATTCAGGACCCCAGCCTAGCTGCTTCCTCTCTAAATTGATTGCATGAATACTTTCAGCTGCCAAGGGCTGACGCTTTTCATCATGCACAGGTGGCGCATTGGGTGACCCAACCAGCCAACGTGGCCCTTATGTCTCGGCCGCTGACAGTCTTTGAAAGATGGTTGGTCTGTAAAAAGGACGACCGGAGGCTCATCTCGGTGCTGTACGTGATGATAATATACCACCCACGGAAGCAGCGTACGAAAGCGCAAATCTGCTGGGAAACGGAGCCGGGGCGCCCCCTGACGGGAAAAGAGTGGGAGCATGTTTTCTATCGTGCACAGCATACGGCGGCTAACACTGCGGGGACCAAGTCAGCCTATAAAGTAGTGGCGTACTGGTACTATACACCGGCGCGCGTCAAGGCTTGGGATGTCACGAAGACAGGCCTCTGCTGGCGGGGGTGTGGGCTTTCAGGGACACTGGTGCACTTGCTGTGGCGTTGCCCGAAACTGGAGCGTTACTGGAATATGGTCTTAGATGAGCTAGATGCTGCATTTCAGATTACATTCCACGGATGCCTGAGCATGCGTTGTTGGGGCTTCCCCATTCTAAGTTTTTTCCCTTGTGCTCGCTGAGGGGCAGGCAGATTGCATTGGCTTTGTTGGCTGCGAGGCAGGTGCTCTTGGCGCAATGGGGCTCCCCGGCGGTGCCTGACCACCGAGATCGGATCCAGCGGCTTTGGCACATTTTAGCCATGGAACGGCTCTTGTTAGGCATGGACGGGAAAGGCTCTGAATATGCTAAGCTCTGGGGTCCGTTCCTACAGCTTCTGTCTAAGGACCTTCGAGAAGTTACATGCCCAAAATATTTGCAAATCTTACAACTTAGCCCTCTGGAACCTACGTGGGCTACGCCTGCTGTTTGAATGCTGTTTGACTGCTATTGGGTAGAGCTGGTGGATCCTGGAGGGTGGAGGGTGTAGGTAGAAGCTGATGCGGAGCGGGGTGGGACTGGGTGGCGGGTTGATACGGGAGGGTGGTGAGGCAGGGGGGTTTTGTTTTTCATGTTTTGTTTCCCATGGTTGTTTCCTTATAAAAGCGGTGGTTATAGCTCAGGCGGAGCGGCAGAGCTTCTTCATTTCCGCGGGGTCGCCCTCCGGGGTGTAGGCCCGGACGCTGTGTCATTGCTATGCGAATACGCCCTGCCGGCGAGTTGATGTAGGCAGCTGGGCTGTGTATCAAGATGCCTTCCCGCATAGTAAAAATGATTGACTCTAAATTGATTGCATGTACTTTAGGTACACTCCAGATTGGTTACTGGGCTACCCTTGTGAGTCCCTAGTATATGGTACCTTAGGTACTAAGGGCATAGGTACACCAGAGGCCTACCAGCGGCTGAAGCATGTATTATGCCACCCCTGGGAAGCCTTCCAAAATGGTACCACAGGTCTGCTACTGCAGCCTGGGTAAGGGGGTGCATGCACCCCTTACTAAGATATAGGTTACCTATATCTACCTTAAATCACTGACACATATAAACCTATAAGTCACTCCTATGGCAGGCCTTATCAATCCTGAAGGTAGAGTGCTTGATTTTGTGTGAGAGGGTACCCATGCATGAGTAGGACCCCTCTGCAGCTTTCGGAATCGATTCTCTGATGCTGTTCTGTGATGCAGCCAGACCATATACTCTTAAGTGCATTATAACCTCGCTGTAAATGCTAACTTTAAAATGGCTGAATGGAAACATGTCGTGTTTGGTGTCAAACATTTTGGAATCCTACCGCCCCGCCAGTCCTGGCGGCGGGGGTAGACTTCCACCCTTTTAGAGGGAGATGACATGTACATACTTACTTAACCGGTAATAGTTTAAAAGAGCAATGGCATCACAAAATAGATGCCACAGACATAGGTCTGACCTCCTGCTGCTGGACGAAACTCCGGCAGGGGAAGCCTGGACAATAGGTTTCCTTTCACAGGGAGGTGTGACCACCTCCCAGACAGGCTTTAGTGTATTGGGGCTGGGTGGGTGCATTCATAGAATGCTTTTCAGACAGTGCTGGGGGCACACTTGGTGTCCCCGTGTATACCCCAGTTCAAACCGGTTACAGGGGCACTCAGCCCCTGCTCTGGCGCGAAACTGGACAAAGGGAAAGGGGTGGGACCCTAGAGTAAGTCCAATCCCTAAAACTTAGTATGAGTATAGGAACCCAGTCCTTAGGACTTTAGATTACACCTGGATAAAACTCTGCAACATATATCCTGGAACTTCGACATCCTATTTCGACTAGAACAGGAGAATCTCCCTTGGGGTCAAGGAGTGACTCCCCTGTTCAAACAGGCACCAAATAAGCATCTTGCCGTTCTGCATTTCCAAGGCTCTCGCCAGATCCTGACGGAATTGCAACTCAGGACACGGACTTCCAGACTTTTCAGAGGCTGACACGAGATCCCAGCAAAGCTGAGACCCGCAGCCCTCACGATTGACTTGGGACTGAAACTCCTGGACACCGTGCACATCTGCAAGTGCATCGACTTCCCGAGCTTTCCCGAAGTTGTGCATTGGGGAGCACCATTTGCACCGAAGTTTGTGGGCCTACACTCCAAGCGTGGGCCTGCTTCTTGCATTTCCGCTCGAGCATGCGATATTCCCATCGCTTCTCACATTGTTAGAAATTATCAAGAAAAAGAGAAACATATGTTTAGCTACCATGGGATTGATCATGTCAAACGTGATCCCAGAGGTGGTAATAGACAGTTACAACTGCGACGCAGAGAGGTGTTGTGGTTGATGAAACTTAAAGCTGTTGAACTTGGTTTAAACATTGACCACGAATTTGAATTCTATCTGGGGAATGAATAAACTGTAACATGTAATACTGTATAAGTATTTGCTCTGAGGTAATCTGCGAAAAATAGAATGTTATTATAGATTATTTATCTGTAAGGTGTTTATATACGATGCCAATGATATAGTTATAGCCCTCCATTGAATACTGTGATCTGTCCCTTATCCTATGTCCTTTTACCTATCCTTCCCCTTCCTGGTTTTGCTGCTATGAGTACTTTCGTACTGATCGTAATGACTAAATGATTACTCTGACCCCGATGCAAGCTCGTACCTTCATAATTTTGGACTTTCTACTTAGGACTGGTGTTGTCTTACTTATAGTGCAGATTATAATTATGACTTACATGTCATAAGAGATGACAGGTTAACGTACGCAGGTTGTTTAAGGTAGCATTAAATTACGTAGTATCTTGAGTTTAGTCATATACATGTGGCGTACTCACCCATGTGTAGTTGAGAGTTGAAGTATTATTTACCCTTTTCGCATTACTTATTCGATTTGTGGTATTATTATTAAGGCTACAGTGGCTATATACTTACACAATGTTCTGTGACTAATAGTTACGTACTTAGCCACTCCAAGATGGCGCGCCGATATTACCACTATAAAATGCCACTGAAAGATGGCGCCCGCGTAGCACGCGAAGTGATTCTGACCAGGTCCAAGCTGATATGCGGTGAGTCTTACCCCAGTGGGGAGTGCAGTTTGTAAGATAACTAGCACAAATTATTGATATTTAGTTATCGCTTAATTGTTAAAGTACATGGCTGAATATTGAGCTGTGGTTGCTCTTTTTTTAGTATACGGACCAAGATTACTTTTCGATTTCCTGTACGTGGACGAATATACTTATCACCATTTACAGGTAAGACTGTGGCTGTGAACTGTGCTTAGTGGAGTGTCGCGTTTTTCCGGACACTGTAGAGAATAGATTACTTAAAGGTTTTAATACTTTACATTTACAGAGTGGATTGATTACTCGCTGATAGTCATGTGAAGTTTACTTGTCACGTGATTTGTTGATATAACGACGAAGAGATTGTTTACCCGTGCTACAAGACTCACAGTATTGGTTGTTGGTGAGTAACTTAACCTTGCATGGATTTCCATACTTACTTTAATCTCGAAGGATTGGTTGTGATCGGGGTATTCTTAATTTTAGAAAGACTTGAAGAATTATTTACTGTGGCTATTAAGAAGAATTGGAAGCTCGAGGGGTATGTGTGTTACACAACTTATAACTGACTACTTTTCTTGTCTATGGGATTCAAACTTTGGTACTGCCTACTTGACAATTTTTTCTGTCACAGTTGGGTGTTTTTGGCTTCTTACTTGGTGACAGGCACCTTCTTGTGTTTACTTTTCTTTTTTATATAAAAATTCGGTGAACTCTGATTCTAGTGTAAATATTGTTATTTTAGAATTTTGGTCTGAACAATGGTTATTGTATTGTTTGCAGCCCTGAAGAAGTCTGTATGTCAGAGACTGACAAGACGAAACACGTGTTGGCTGTGTTTTGAGAATTACGTTGGATGATGGAATTTTGAGAAGAAAAATTGGAAGAAATTGGCTTTATTACTGTGGACTTTGATTTAATAACCTAGAGTGCTTGGTGGAGATTTTGGTATTAGTTTAAGTCACTTGTTGGCTTTACATAAGAGGCGTGGTAACCGACTCTTGCCTACCTAGAGCACCAACTGGACTTTGACTGTGAGACTTACTTATACACGCTGTGAGCTCCTGGGTAACTGTTACCATTTCTTGTTGACTCCTGTGGGTATTGACTCTAGAACTGCCTAGTTCTAATGGGGTTTGCTCCAAGTCCACTTCTAAGTGTCCCTAATCTTTAAACTTGTAATCACAACTTTCTCCATAGAAGTCAATGGTGATTCGCGGCTGTGTTGAGACACTGCACGCTTCCCCCGTGGGTCCCTGGTGTCACTACCTTGGGTGGTTCCTGGTTGCCCTATCGGTTCTACAGGCTCTAGGCCTGGTCTCTATGTCTATCATGGTTCTTATACCACTTTCTTAGTATATGGTTTTGGTACGCCCCTAGGGCTAACCATATATTGTGCTAATTTACTGTGTGCTAAATAAGTTTACTGTATGTACTTTTGCTTCTAGCCTCATAAAGAGACTAGAGGGATGTGTTAAGAATAAATACATATATTTTATATATATACACCTGGTGTGGTTCTCCTTTCATTTGGTCATTCATGAGATTATAGACTGGTAAAACAAGCTGCTTTACATTTCTTCAAGACTTAGGGGCACATTAGGATAACGAGCGGATCGCCACTACCCGTATGGCGGTGACGATCTGGCCGCCAAAAACCTCCGCCCGCTACGGAAAAATTGGAAATTGGGAGACTGTTTCACGCACTCTCAAGCCTGGTGAGGGATGTTTTATTATTTCACGTATGTGTAGAGCACGGTGTTTTGTGTTTTTGTGCTTGTAATTACGCAGCGAGCCATTGCTTCTGTCCCTTGGAAGACTGCTTCAGTCTATTTTCAAATACTATACACTTGTCTAGAAAGTGCCGTTCACTTGGGAAATTATAGGTGAGCGATGCAGCATTTTAGAAATATTCCTTGTGCTTTGAAATGTATGACATTATATTATGCTTTGGATATTTTTCAGATTCATTGCCGCTGACAAAGGGCTGTGAGCCCGAAATGCATTGTGCGGGCATATATATATGAAAATTGGAATCAGAGATTATTCACTGCATGATTAAAAAAACATGTTATTTGTATTACAACGGATTCGAAGTGAAGAGCTGTAAATTCATTTCTATGTATTGTGTTGATGATTTATCTATTTTATAAATTGAAATACAAAGTGAAAATGTGATTTATGTATGATTAAGTTAATTTAGAAGTACAATACAGTAGTAAGGGGCAATAGTGCACAGTGGTCAAGTTGATAAACTTGATTGCAGAAGGACTGTAAGCTGGTAATGCATGCCAGCTACATTGACTCGTCAATCGTCAATGCTTTGAGTAAATAAGGATGTGAAAATAGGCATCCAGGAGATCTTGAGTTATCATGTAGAGTCTGTGATTTAAAAGATAAAGGATGTGTTGGAGACTAAACATAAAAAATGATTGTTGTTTTAGGTATTTGTTTAATCTCTGCAGGTCCAAAATGAGCCTCCGTTCCCCTGTCTTTTTCTTGATTAAAAAGAAGCGGTAATAGAACCCCATTCCTTTATGGTTGTGGTGTACTTTTCTATCACATCTTTGCTAAGCATGGTAAATATTTCCAATTGTAGTTGTTGGATATGAGGTGGGGATTACCCTGTTGGAGGTACCGTAGAAGATTAGGTCTAAAATCTATTTATCCAGTATTGGGGTATCTTTCATAGACTCACAGCCTATAATCATCCCCGCCGTCGAGGTGAGAGTCTCGCAGTACAAATAAAATATATACATTATAGAAATAAAACATTATACAATAGGCTACTATGGACAGTAAAGTCACTACATTAGCCTATCTTAGTCTTTTTGTAAAAAGAACCAAATCTGGAGCACAGCCAATCAGGCTCCAGCACCCTCTTAGAACACTCCACAGAGAGGCAAACCCTCGGATTTTCTACTACACGTCTTATTACAGGGAGTCTCCCTGAGCTCTGCTCAGTTTTCTTCACCTTTGGTTGAACTCTGTGAGTAGCTATGTCTGATACTTCAAAGAAAAGCTTGTTTTGAACTTGTTCTTCATGTGAGAAGAAGTGATTACATTTCGAGGACCCCCACAAAGAATGTATTTACTGTCTTTATCCGGCTCACAAAGTCAAGACTGCAGAATTTGTAGAACCTTCCCTGCCAAGACTTTGAAAGACAGAGAAGGAAGATTGCTGGTTTGGCTTGAGAAGTTGAAAACTACATCTGACGTCGTTTCAGGAAATTATGGCAGTGTTAGTCCTCAGGTGTCCACCCCTCTAACCAAGAAGAGGAATAGATCTGATGATCCGACTGAGCGAAAGAGTAAGACCTTGAAGAAGCCTCACTCTGAGACTGGTCACTTTTCCTCTAAAATAGAGAAGCTTTCATTCTCTTCAGAGGAGAAGTCTGGTGAAAACGGCAAAATTCCACAGGAAACCGCCTCAAAACACAAAAAAACTCACCGCAAGTGTCTCAGGATTCCTTCGACGTCAAAAAAAGTACAGTCGACGACGAAATCTCCTCAGACAGTGAGTGCTTCCTCTTCGTCGACGAAGACCATCCCGCCGTCGACGATCGCTCCGTTGACGGTGGCACCGTCGATGATAACATACTGTCAAGACCTCCCTGGCTGCAATTCGAACTAACGAGTAAAACCCCAAGAAAATCCTTCTAAAGAAAACACCATTTAAATATCTACGATGGAAAAGACATCATGTGGTGTCAGCTTTATTTCTCAGACTGTGTCTGTCCGGTTTGGGCGCTTATGGGCAGAAAATGGAGAGCGCTTTGCGCCGCGGCAAGATTAAAGGTTGCCGCTCTAGTGTTTAGAGACTCGCGGTTGAAAGCTGAATGAGGCGCGCGTTTAGATTACAAACTGCGCACTTCAACTGTGACTAAACCGCGAGCAGCAGCGTTGTTCCAGAGTTCTTCTTTTCGATGTAAAATTCCTGACCGGAGCGTTCAGCAAGTATTTCTTTTTTCGCATGCGCAACGTGATATAACAGTAAGGAATTCATTTTGTTCAGCATTTGTGACTGTGAAAATTTTCAGTAGTTTATGCCACAGCGTGTACTGAGAAAAAGTGCGACATGTGTTTTTCATAGAGAGCTTCACAGCCTGGCCTTCGGAGGAGGGTTTAGGTATTCTTCTTCAAAGCTCTTGGAATTTACCTTTCATATCCATCTCCTGTTTCAAGGCATTGTAGCAATAATTAGGTTCCTAAATAATAGCCTAATAGTTACTCATAGTTAGAGTTCGAAACAAATCCTTAGTACAGAGTTTATTAAATAAATTAGTATTGTCGGACTCCCAAGCAATTGAAGAATTTTCAAAGGATTTCAGAATCTGTGACAGGTACAAAAACACTAAGCTTTTCATATAGACCTTGCCAGTGTTGATAATAAGGAATGTTGTTAATGGTGTTATGTTTATTACAGTACTACAGATTCGTGAATGTTTAAAACTTCTAATCCAGAGAGAGCAGCAATAGCCTATGGTTTCAGGATAAGATATCTTCATAGGTATTTAGCACTTGATTATTTAAAGCTTGGTAGTTTGGTGTTGTACATGTGTTTTTTCCTGCAGGGCGCAAACTCAAGAGCCCAGCGGAACCAGCAGAAGTATTAACATCAATCACAAAGAGGCTGTCTCTCTTTTTCTTCCACCTCCCCTTTCCCCCCTGCTTTAGAGGTTGCTTCGACATTTATTGTCGGGCGATTGCTGAGGTGGTGGGGAGTTGGGACTAGCATCGACTCCTGTGGATTTACCTTGGCATCTTGACAGATTGAAGTGCCGTTTATCCACCTGAGTCGATATGGCTGAGGGGTTGGACTTAAAGTCTTTAGCAGGGATCTTAGAGGGGTAACAGAATCAGCTATCGCAAACAGCTGAGGAGAAAAGAGCCCTTAGAGATGAAATAAAACGTTCCCAACAAGAAACTCATCAAGTGAAACTACAGATGGAGAAGCTCACGGCCGAGACTACTCCCCTGCCCAGATTAAACCCTATTAACAGTTCAGATGCAGAAGCAGCTACACAGGTTATACATTCGGTGGCCCCTGTAGTTCCCTTGGCAAATCCAGAGAGGTTCGGTGGGGATCCTAACAAGGCCCAAATTTTTCTTACCCAATGCTCCCTACATTTCCTGTGCAGGTCAGTGGCGTTTAAGGAAGACCAAGTTAAGGTCGCTTTCATGCTGTTGTATTTGAGTGGTGATGCTGCAGCCTGGTCCATGCCATTGATCACTCGTAATGACCCAGCCTTGTACGATTTTGAGCTATTTAAAAAAGAGTTCCTAAGAATCTTCGACAGAAGAATCGCAAATCAAGCTACAGACAATTAACTTTTGGATATTAAACAAGGAAATCGCGATTTAATAGCTTATATAGCTCAATTTAACAGATTGATTGTGGAAACAGACTGGCCTAATGAGAAGCGTTCAGCTATATTTTATCGAGGCCTTAAGGATGATTTAAAAGATGCTCTTGCACAGATCCATAAGAGACCACAAGAGATTTCGGAATTAATTGATTTAATCCTCCAGATTGACCATCGACTTTATGAAAGACGGTCTGAGAAGAGAAAAGAGTTTAAGGACCAGATGTAGGTAATTCCTATTTACCGACTCTTAAATACCGACTCATACAGAATCAGTATTTAAGAGTCGGTAAATAGGAAGGAGGCAGATGTAGGTAAAAAATTACCGAATCTGTAAAGTCGGTATTTACCGAATCTGTAAATACCGATTCGGTATTCCACATTGATTCCTATGGGCCTTGAGGCCCTTAGGAATCAATGTGAAATACCGATTCGGTATTTACAGATTCGGTAAATACTGAATCCTGCAAGGGTGCAGGGGGTGTCACTTTGACACCCTCTAGCACCCCAAGTACAGGCATGTGTGCCATGTGGCACACAGACATGCCCATTTACCGAATCTGTAAATACCGATTCGGTATTCCACATTGATTCCTATGGGCCTTGAGGCCCTTAGGAATCAATGTGAAATACCGATTCGGTATTTACAGATTCGGTAAATACTGAATCCTGCAAGGGTGCAGGGGGTGTCACTTTGACACCCTCTAGCACCCCAAGTACAGGCATGTGTGCCATGTGGCACACAGACATGCACTAAGGGCATGTCTGTGTGTCACATGGCACAGGTGATTCAGAAAAGGGGGTGGTGATGAACAGAGTGCCTGAATTAAGCAGACCACTCTTACCCAGTCCAAAGATCAGGGCTTGATCCATCACCGTTTTTTTGCTCACTGCACCATCCCAGCTCAGAACTTGGCTATATGCAAATTAGTCTGTTCCTGTCCCAGTGCATGATGGGAACAGGGCAAACCAAACTACCAAGCCAATTCTTATACTGGGAAGGAAACAAGTTTCCGGGGACCGGTTTCTGCCATTTCAGGCGTCGTCGGCCCGGCTTGCTTGAATCCTGATGGTGCAATGAGCAAGGGACTCACATCTGAGTATACCCTTCCACGCTTATGGTGGACAAAATGATTCAGAAAAGGGGGTGGTGATGAACAGAGTGCCTGAATTAAGCAGACCACTCTTACCCAGTCCAAAGATCAGGGCTTGATCCATCACCGTTTTTTTGCTCACTGCACCATCCCAGCTCAGAACTTGGCTATATGCAAATTAGTCTGTTCCTGTCCCAGTGCATGATGGGAACAGGGCAAACCAAACTACCAAGCCAATTCTTATACTGGGAAGGAAACAAGCTTCCGGGGACCGGTTTCTTCCATTTCAGGCGTCGTCGGCCCGGCTTGCTTGAATCCTGATGGTGCAATGAGCAAGGGACTCACATCTGAGTATACCCTTCCACGCTTATGGTGGACAAAATGATTCAGAAAAGGGGGTGGTGATAAACAGAGTGCCTGAATTAAGCAGACCACTCTTACCCAGTCCAAAGATCAGGGCTTGATCCATCACCGTTTTTTTGCTCACTGCACCATCCCAGCTCAGAACTTGGCTATATGCAAATTAGTCTGTTCCTGTCCCAGTGCATGATGGGAACAGGGCAAACCAAACTACCAAGCCAATTCTTATACTGGGAAGGAAACAAGCTTCCGGGGACCGGTTTCTGCCATTTCAGGCGTCGTCGGCCCGGCTTGCTTGAATCCTGATGGTGCAATGAGCAAGTGACTCACATCTGAGTATACCCTTCCACGCTTATGGTGGACAAAATGATTCAGAAAAGGGGGTGGTGATGAACAGAGTGCCTGAATTAAGCAGACCACTCTTACCCAGTCCAAAGATCAGGGCGTGATCCATCACCGTTTTTTTGCTCACTGCACCATCCCAGCTCAGAACTTGGCTATATGCAAATTAGTCTGTTCCTGTCCCAGTGCATGATGGGAACAGGGCAAACCAAACTACCAAGCCAATTCTTATACTGGGAAGGAAACAAGCTTCCGGGGACCGGTTTCTGCCATTTCAGGCGTCGTCGGCCCGGCTTGCTTGAATCTTGATGGTGCAATGAGCAAGGGACTCACATCTGAGTATACCCTTCCACGCTTATGGTGGACAAAATGATTCAGAAAAGGGGGTGGTGATGAACAGAGTGCCTGAATTAAGCAGACCACTCTTACCCAGTCCAAAGATCAGGGCTTGATCCATCACCGTTTTTTTGCTCACTGCACCATCCCAGCTCAGAACTTGGCTATATGCAAATTAGTCTGTTCCTGTCCCAGTGCATGATGGGAACAGGGCAAACCAAACTACCAAGCCAATTCTTATACTGGGAAGGAAACAAGCTTCCGGGGACCGGTTTCTGCCATTTCAGGCGTCATCGGCCCGGCTTGCTTGAATCCTCATGGTGCAATGAGCAAAGGACTCACATCTGAGTATACCCTTCCACGCTTATGGTGGACAAAATGATTCAGAAAAGGGGGTGGTGATGAACAGAGTGCCTGAATTAAGCAGACCACTCTTACCCAGTCCAAAGATCAGGGCTTGATCCATCACCGTTTTTTTGCTCACTGCACCATCCCAGCTCAGAACTTGGCTATATGCAAATTAGTCTGTTCCTGTCCCAGTGCATGATGGGAACAGGGCAAACCAAACTACCAAGCCAATTCTTATACTGGGAAGGAAACAAGCTTCCGGGGACCGGTTTCTGCCATTTCAGGCGTCGTCGGCCCGGCTTGCTTGAATCCTGATGGTGCAATGAGCAAGGGACTCACATCTGAGTATACCCTTCCACGCTTATGGTGGACAAAATGATTCAGAAAAGGGGGTGGTGATGAACAGAGTGCCTGAATTAAGCAGACCACTCTTACCCAGTCCAAAGATCAGGGCTTGATCCATCACCGTTTTTTTGCTCACTGCACCATCCCAGCTCAGAACTTGGCTATATGCAAATTAGTCTGTTCCTGTCCCAGTGCATGATGGGAACAGGGCCAACCAAACTACCAAGCCAATTCTTATACTGGGAAGGAAACAAGCTTCCGGGGACCGGTTTCTGCCATTTCAGGCGTCGTCGGCCCGGCTTGCTTGAATCCTGATGGTGCAATGAGCAAGGGACTCACATCTGAGTATACCCTTCCACGCTTATGGTGGACAAAATGATTCAGAAAAGGGGGTGGTGATGAACAGAGTGCCTGAATTAAGCAGACCACTCTTACCCAGTCCAAAGATCAGGGCTTGATCCATCACCGTTTTTTTGCTCACTGCATCATCCCAGCTCAGAACTTGGCTATATGCAAATTAGTCTGTTCCTGTCCCAGTGCATGATGGGAACAGGGCAAACCAAACTACCAAGCCAATTCTTATACTGGGAAGGAAATAAGCTTCCGGGGACCGGTTTCTGCCATTTCAGGCGTCGTCGGCCCGGCTTGCTTGAATCCTGATGGTGCAATGAGCAAGGGACTCACATCTGAGTATACCCTTCCACGCTTATGGTGGACAAAATGATTCAGAAAAGGGGGTGGTGATGAACAGAGTGCCTGAATTAAGCAGACCACTCTTACCCAGTCCAAAGATCAGGGCTTGATCCATCACCGTTTTTTTGCTCACTGCATCATCCCAGGTCAGAACTTGGCTATATGCAAATTAGTCTGTTCCTGTCCCAGTGCATGATGGGAACAGGGCAAACCAAACTACCAAGCCAATTCTTATACTGGGAAGGAAATAAGCTTCCGGGGACCGGTTTCTGCCATTTCAGGCGTCGTCGGCCCGGCTTGCTTGAATCCTGATGGTGCAATGAGCAAGGGACTCACATCTGAGTATACCCTTCCACGCTTATGGTGGACAAAATGATTCAGAAAAGGGGGTGGTGATGAACAGAGTGCCTGAATTAAGTAGACCACTCTTACCCAGTCCAAAGATCAGGGCTTGATCCATCACCGTTTTTTTGCTCACTGCGCCATCCCAGCTCAGAACTTGGCTATATGCAAATTAGTCTGTTCCTGTCCCAGTGCATGATGGGAACAGGGCAAACCAAACTACCAAGCCAATTCTTATACTGGGAAGGAAACAAGCTTCCGGGGACCGGTTTCTGCCATTTCAGGCGTCGTCGGCCCGGCTTGCTTGAATCCTGATGGTGCAATGAGCAAGGGACTCACATCTGAGTATACCCTTCCACGCTTATGGTGGACAAAATGATTCAGAAAAGGGGGTGGTGATGAACAGAGTGCCTGAATTAAGCAGACCACTCTTACCCAGTCCAAAGATCAGGGCTTGATCCATCACCGTTTTTTTGCTCACTGCATCATCCCAGCTCAGAACTTGGCTATATGCAAATTAGTCTGTTCCTGTCCCAGTGCATGATGGGAACAGGGCAAACCAAACTACCAAGCCAATTCTTATACTGGGAAGGAAATAAGCTTCCGGGGACCGGTTTCTGCCATTTCAGGCTTCGTCGGCCCGGCTTGCTTGAATCCTGATGGTGCAATGAGCAAGGGACTCACATCTGAGTATACCCTTCCACGCTTATGGTGGACAAAATGATTCAGAAAAGGGGGTGGTGATGAACAGAGTGCCTGAATTAAGCAGACCACTCTTACCCAGTCCAAAGATCAGGGCTTGATCCATCACCGTTTTTTTGCTCACTGCACCATCCCAGCTCAGAACTTGGCTACATGCAAATTAGTCTGCTCCTGTCCCAGTGCATGATGGGAACAGGGCAAACCAAACTACCAAGCCAATTCTTATACAGGGAATGAAACAAGCTTCCGGAGACCGGTTTCTGCCATTTCAGGCGTCGTCGGCCCGGCTTGCTTGAATCCTGATGGTGCAATGAGCAAGGGACTCACATCTGAGTATACCCTTCCACGCTTATGGTGGACAAAATGATTCAGAAAAGGGGGTGGTGATGAACAGAGTGCCTGAATTAAGCAGACCACTCTTACCCAGTCCAAAGATCAGGGCTTGATCCATCACCGTTTTTTTGCTCACTGCACCATCCCAGCTCAGAACTTGGCTATATGCAAATTAGTCTGTTCCTGTCCCAGTGCCTGATGGGAACAGGGCAAACCAAACTACCAAGCCAATTCTTATACTGGGAAGGAAACAAGCTTCCGGGGACCGGTTTCTGCCATTTCAGGCGTCGTCGGCCCGGCTTGCTTGAATCCTGATGGTGCAATGAGCAAGGGACTCACATCTGAGTATACCCTTCCACGCTTATGGTGGACAAAATGATTCAGAAAAGGGGGTGGTGATGAACATCAGGATTCAAGCAAGCCGGGCCGACGACGCCTGAAATGGCAGAAACCGGTCCCCGGAAGCTTGTCTCCTTTCTGGTGAAGAATTGGCTTGGTAGTTTGGTCTGCCCTGTTCCCATGATGCACTGGGCCAGGGACAGACTAATTTGCATATAGCCAGGTTCTGAGCTGGGATGGGGCAGTGAGCTAAATAACGGTGATGGATCAAGCCCTGATCTTTGGACTGGGTAAGAGTGGTCTGCTTAATTCAGACACTCTGTTCATCACCACCCCCTTTTCTGAATCATTTTGTCCACCATAAGCGTGGAAGGGTATACTCAGACATGAGTCCCTTGCTCACTGCTCCATCAGGATTCAAGCAAGCCGGGCCGACGACGCCTGAAATGGCAGAAACCGGTCCCCAGAAGCTTGTCTCCTTTCTGGTGAAGAATTGGCTTGGTAGTTTGGTCTGCCCTGTTCCCATGATGCACTGGGCCAGGGACAGACTAATTTGCATATAGCCAGGTTCTGAGCTGGGATGGGGCAGTGAGCTAAATAACGGTGATGGATCAAGCCCTGATCTTTGGACTGGGTAAGAGTGGTCTGCTTAATTCAGACACTCTGTTCATCACCACCCCCTTTTCTGAATCATTTTGTCCACCATAAGCGTGGAAGGGTATACTCAGACATGAGTCCCTTGCTCACTGCTCCATCAGGATTCAAGCAAGCCGGGCCGACGACGCCTGAAATGGCAGAAACCGGTCCCCGGAAGCTTGTCTCCTTTCTGGTGAAGAATTGGCTTGGTAGTTTGGTCTGCCCTGTTCCCATGATGCACTGGGCCAGGGACAGACTAATTTGCATATAGCCAGGTTCTGAGCTGGGATGGGGCAGTGAGCTAAATAACGGTGATGGATCAAGCCCTGATCTTTGGACTGGGTAAGAGTGGTCTGCTTAATTCAGACACTCTGTTCATGACCACCCCCTTTTCTGAATCATTTTGTCCACCATAAGCGTGGAAGGGTATACTCAGACATGAGTCCCTTGCTCACTGCTCCATCAGGATTCAAGCAAGCCGGGCCGACGACGCCTGAAATGGCAGAAACCGGTCCCCGGAAGCTTGTCTCCTTTCTGGTGAAGAATTGGCTTGGTAGTTTGGTCTGTCCTGTTCCCATGATGCACTGGGCCAGGGACAGACTAATTTGCATATAGCCAGGTTCTGAGCTGGGATGGGGCAGTGAGCTAAATAACGGTGATGGATCAAGCCCTGATCTTTGGACTGGGTAAGAGTGGTCTGCTTAATTCAGACACTCTGTTCATCACCACCCCCTTTTCTGAATCATTTTGTCCACCATAAGCGTGGAAGGGTATACTCAGACATGAGTCCCTTGCTCACTGCTCCATCAGGATTCAAGCAAGCCGGGCCGACGACGCCTGAAATGGCAGAAACCGGTCCCCGGAAGCTTGTCTCCTTTCTGGTGAAGAATTGGCTTGGTAGTTTGGTCTGCCCTGTTCCCATGATGCACTGGGCCAGGGACAGACTAATTTGCATATAGCCAGGTTCTGAGCTGGGATGGGGCAGTGAGCTAAATAACGGTGATGGATCAAGCCCTGATCTTTGGACTGGGTAAGAGTGGTCTGCTTAATTCAGACACTCTGTTCATCACCACCCCCTTTTCTGAATCATTTTGTCCACCATAAGCGTGGAAGGGTATACTCAGACATGAGTCCCTTGCTCACTGCTCCATCAGGATTCAAGCAAGCCGGGCCGACGACGCCTGAAATGGCAGAAACCGGTCCCCGGAAGCTTGTCTCCTTTCTGGTGAAGAATTGGCTTCGTAGTTTGGTCTGCCCTGTTCCCATGATGCACTGGGCCAGGGACAGACTAATTTGCATATAGCCAGGTTCTGAGCTGGGATGGGGCAGTGAGCTAATTAACGGTGATGGATCAAGCCCTGATCTTTGGACTGGGTAAGAGTGGTCTGCTTAATTCAGACACTCTGTTCATCACCACCCCCTTTTCTGAATCATTTTGTCCACCATAAGTGTGGAAGGGTATACTCAGACATGAGTCCCTTGCTCACTGCTCCATCAGGATTCAAGCAAGCCGGGCCGACGACGCCTGAAATGGCAGAAACCGGTCCCCGGAAGCTTGTCTCCTTTCTGGTGAAGAATTGGCTTCGTAGTTTGGTCTGCCCTGTTCCCATGATGCACTGGGCCAGGGACAGACTAATTTGCATATAGCCAGGTTCTGAGCTGGGATGGGGCAGTGAGCTAAATAACGGTGATGGATCAAGCCCTGATCTTTGGACTGGGTAAGAGTGGTCTGCTTAATTCAGACACTCTGTTCATCACCACCCCCTTTTCTGAATCATTTTGTCCACCATAAGCGTGGAAGGGTATACTCAGACATGAGTCCCTTGCTCACTGCTCCATCAGGATTCAAGCAAGCCGGGCCGACGACGCCTGAAATGGCAGAAACCGGTCCCCGGAAGCTTGTCTCCTTTCTGGTGAAGAATTGGCTTGGTAGTTTCGTCTGCCTGTTCCCATGATGCACTGGGCCAGGGACAGACTAATTTGCATATAGCCAGGTTCTGAGCTGGGATGGGGCAGTGAGCTAAATAACGGTGATGGATCAAGCCCTGATCTTTGGACTGGGTAAGAGTGGTCTGCTTAATTCAGACACTCTGTTCATCACCACCCCCTTTTCTGAATCATTTTGTCCACCATAAGCGTGGAAGGGTATACTCAGACATGAGTCCCTTGCTCACTGCTCCATCAGGATTCAAGCAAGCCGGGTCAAGGACGCCTGAAATGGCAGGAACCGGTCCCCGGAAGCTTGTCTCCTTTCTGGTGAAGAATTGGCTTGGTAGTTTGGTCTGCCCTGTTCCCATGATGCACTGGGCCAGGGACAGACTAATTTGCATATAGCCAGATTCTGAGCTGGGATGGGGCAGTGAGCTAAATAACGGTGATGGATCAAGCCCTGATCTTTGGACTGGGTAAGAGTGGTCTGCTTAATTCAGACACTCTGTTCATCACCACCCCCTTTTCTGAATCATTTTGTCCACCATAAGCGTGGAAGGGTATACTCAGACATGAGTCCTTTGCTCACTGCTCCATCAGGATTCAAGCAAGCCGGGCCGACGACGCCTGAAATGGCAGAAACCGGTCCCCGGAAGCTTGTCTCCTTTCTGGTGAAGAATTGGCTTGGTAGTTTGGTCTGCCCTGTTCCCATGATGCACTGGGCCAGGGACAGACTCATTTGCATATAGCCAGGTTCTGAGCTGGGATGGGGCAGTGAGCTAAATAACGGTGATGGATCAAGCCCTGATCTTTGGACTGGGTAAGAGTGGTCTGCTTAATTCAGACACTCTGTTCATCACCACCCCCTTTTCTGAATCATTTTGTCCACCATAAGCGTGAAAGGGTATACTCAGACATGAGTCCCTTGCTCACTGCTCCATCAGGATTCAAACAAGCCGGGCCGACGACGCCTGAAATGGCAGAAACCGGTCCCCGGAAGCTTGTCTCCTTTCTGGTGAAGAATTGGCTTGGTAGTTTGATCTGCCCTGTTCCTATGATGCACTGGGCCAGGGACAGACTAATTTGCATATAGCCAGGTTCTGAGCTGGGATGGGGCAGTGAGCTAAATAACGGTGATGGATCAAGCCCTGATCTTTGGACTGGGTAAGAGTGGTCTGCTTAATTCAGACACTCTGTTCATCACCACCCCCTTTTCTGAATCATTTTGTCCACCATAAGCGTGGAAGGGTATACTCAGACATGAGTCCCTTGCTCACTGCTCCATCAGGATTCAAGCAAGCCGGGCCGACGACGCCTGAAATGGCAGAAACCGGTCCCCGGAAGCTTGTCTCCTTTCTGGGGAAGAATTGGCTTGGTAGTTTGGTCTGCCCTGTTCCCATGATGCACTGGGCCAGGGACAGACTAATTTGCATATAGCCAGGTTCTGAGCTGGGATGGGGCAGTGAGCTAAATAACGGTGATGGATCAAGCCCTGATCTTTGGACTGGGTAAGAGTGGTCTGCTTAATTCAGACACTCTGTTCATCACCACCCCCTTTTCTGAATCACATGGCACAGGTGTGCATGCACAGATGTGCATGCACACCTGAATTCGGTATTTTACCACCCAATAGGATTGGGTGGTAAAATACCGACTCTTAAGGGCCTGTAGCACTCTTAGGAGTGTCACCTACATATGGATTTACAGAATCGGTATATTTACCGATTCGGTAAAATACCGAAGTGGTAAACTTACCGAATCGGTAAATATACCGATTCTGTAAATTCAGACCCACCTACATCTCATAAGCCAAATACCGTTACCGACCGGTATTTGGCGACCTACATCTGGCCCTAAATCTTTTATTCCACGTCTAGATCGTATAAAAACTGAAGGTAACAAAACAGATGTTAATGCTGGTGAAGAACCTATACAATAGGATCGATAAGAGGACCACTGTCCAAAGAGGAGAAAGAGAAGCGGCGAAACAACCATTTGTGTCTATATTGTGGGGCCTCAGGCCATTTTGTAAAAGAGTGCCCTTAAAAACCAAAAATCAATCAAGGGTTAAAAGACAAATCCCACCAGTAGAGGGAGTTGCCCTGGTGGGATGTTGCAATGAGTCAACTCGAGAACATCAACAATTGGTCAACACTTTACAGTCGTCGGCTCCCCATCTCACCGTCTCTTTCACTGTAAAATTTGGTTTGCACGAGATTAAAGAATTAAAACTTAGCGAGAGCAGCAATAGTCTATGGTTTCAGGGTAAGATATCTTCATAGGTATTTAGCACTTGATTATTTAAAGCATGGTAGTTTGGTGTTGTACATGTGTTTTTTCCTGCAGGGCGCAAACTGAAGAGCCCAGCGGAACCAGCAGAAGTATTAACATCAATAACGAAGAGGCTGTCTCTCTTTTTCTTCCACTTCCCCTTTCCCCCCTGATTTAGAGGTTGCTGCGACATTTATTGTCGGGCGATTGCTGAGGTGGTGGGGCGTTGGGACTAGCATCGACTCCTGTGGATTTACCTTGGCATCTTGACACATTGCCTGTTTCGTCAACGGTACCAGTGACGACGACTAGTCATTTCTCGTCGATGCCCACCTTGTCGATGACATGTCACCTTCCGTCAATGCTTCTGCCGTCGAAGACGATTCAACTCCCGTCGACGGGTCAGCCGTCGACGACAATTCAACTCCAGTCGAAGAGTCCACCATCGATAACGTGGCGGCTTCGACGATGACAGCATCGTCGACGATGGTTTTTCCGTATACGACGTTGATGATGACAACGTTGAAGGTAACTTATGTAATGGCTGTTTCTGCTGGAACAGAATCACCGTCTATGTACATCTTGTCGACGCTGAAGCGTAAGAGGCCTACATCGCTACAAATTACACAAGTTTTAACATCGAAACTATCGTCGACGTTCTCATCTTCAAGAAACTATTTCCAGGATGTTTCTCATATTTCACCCTTGCCCCCTAGTCACTATTTAGAAGAGTCAGAGGATGATGAGCTTTTTAGCCCAGCATGCAATCCTTCTCAACTCCAAATTAAATATCAGGATGAGGAAGAGTACTATGAGCCTTGTGAATCATTGTGAGGTCCTCAAGTGACCCATTGCAGCAGGAACCTATGGTGCAAATGCCTATAGCCTTGGTACAAGACCTGACGGCTATGTTAAAGGATTATCATGCATGTTTTCCACCAGCAGTGCCTGTTTCAACCTACTACGCCTCCTGTTTTGCAGACCGCAGGCCCATCTGTCCCTATTGATGAACCTCAGGATGTTTTGCCTGTACTCCATCTGATCCAGGATGATGATGACGATACTGTTGCGGAGGATGGGGAACAACCAAATCCACCCATGACTGTGGATGAATGGGATGACTACTTGATCCCTACGTCATCTTCGCTAGCTCCTTAGCCCATAGATTCCCCTCCTGAAGGTATTGGAGGTTTTGATGCTATTATGAAGAGGGCAGCAATCCGGTTTCACCTTCCTGTATCTGTAAAGCATACAGATTGCTTCCTTTACAATTTTAAAGACCAGAGTAGGAAGTCCGTCATTTCTATCCCTATAATGGATGATATCTGGGAAGACGGAATTAAGATAATGAAAAATCCATTTTCAGTGCCTGCAATTCTTCCTAAAATCGATAAAAAATACAAAGCACCAGATGATGCTCCTGCATGCCTGTCCGGTCATCCTAGACCAGATTCCGTTATTTCATAGGCTACTCAACGTAGATCTCTGAATCCATTCATTCCTGTTACAGCACAGCCGAATAAGGATGGGAGGAACCTTGATAACATCGGTAAGCACTTCACCACCATGGCGGGAGCTTCAGTTCATGCCACAAACTCCCTGGCAATTCTAGGGAGATATGACCGCCAACTATGGCCAGACATTACTCCATATCTCGATTTCTTACCTGATGAAAAGAAGCAGGAGGCAAGAAAAATTCTCCTTGAAGGAGAAAGGTCTGTATCCAAAATAATTGATAGATCTATGGACCTAGCCTCCTTAGGTTTTTGTCAACTAGCTGGAGCGGCAGTCCTCAGACGTCAGGGATGGTTGAAGTCTACCACTTTGCGCCCGGAGGTTTAAACAAAGATTTTGGACATGCCATTCAATGGAGATGCGCTCTTTGGCAGGCACATAGATGAGGCTCTACAAGACATCATAAAAGATACTGACACTGCCTAAGCCCTGGGCACCTTACAATATAGGAAGGCTCTTTTTCGGGGTTCAGGGGCAAAGGATCTTATTCCTTTCATGGTGGCAATCAAAGATATCAGCCCCAAGGCTATCAGGGAAGATATAACTATCAACAGCAGCAGTCCTACAGAAACCCTCGGGCTACCACTTATAGACAGCAGAATAGATGCCAACAGCCCCAGCAGGGCAGGGATTCTGCTAGAAAGCAGTGATGACTTCCTAACACCTGCAGCAGCTCTGCCACACTTTATTTTCATGATTCCGAACGTATCCCAACATCTCAACAATTGTAAACGACTGACCACTGACAAGTGGGTTTTAGATATTCTCAAATTTGGAAACACCCTGGAATTTGTCAATATGCCTCCTCCTCACCCACCTTTAAAGAAACATGCACCACATCTTGCTCTTCTCAAGAAGGAAGCAAAAACTATGCTCTCGAAAGGAGCGATAGAAAGAGTGCCTCGCTCTCAAGTGGGGAAAGGGGTTTATTCCCACTTTTTTCTAGTAAAGAAAAAATCAGGGGACTGGAGACCTATTCTGGATTTAAGAAAGCTGAACAAATATCTACAAAAGAAATCCGTTCGCATGGTCTTGCTTCAGGAAATCCATCAGCTTCTGCACCATGCAGACTTCATGACAACGTTGGATCTCCAGGATGCATACTTCCACATCCCCATTCACCCCAAACACCGGAAATACCTCGGTTTCACTGTGGGAGATGCTCATTTTAAATTCAAAGTACTCCCCTTCGGGCTCTATCCAGCCCCGAGAGTCTTTACAAAATGCCTGGCCCCGGTGGCCGCTCACCTCAGATTTCAAGGCATGCGACTTTTCCTTTAGCTGGACGATTGGCTGATAAAGGCTCCTTCTTTTCGGCAGGCCTCTCAAGCATCGTCTACATGTCTTCAACTATTTCAATCCCTGGGACTGTCCCTCAACGTCCAAAAATCAGTTCTTCATCCTTCTCAAAGGATTCAATTTCTGGGGGCAGTCTTGGATACCATCCAGGACAAGGCATTCTTGTCTAAAGAAAGGCAATCACGTCTGATTTCTCTGGTATCAGACCTCCAAAGAAGACAGTTCGCTTCCGTGAGAATCAAATCGTTCCTGGGAATACTATCCTCAGCAACACTGTTGGTACCTCACACTTGTCTAAGGATGAGGCCTATTCAGGAGGAACTAGTCAGTTAGTGGCTGCAGATCTCAGGGTCGACCTAGTGAGAATAACTCCAATCATGCGGGAAGCGCTGCTTTGGTGGCTGCGCTCCAAGAATGTCTCTACTGAGCTTACTTTTCTTCCTTCTGTGCCGGAGTTCACCCTGACTACAGATGCTTCCCTGGAAGGGTGGGGTGCACACCTTCAAGATCTTTGCATAAGAGGAAAGTGGTCCGCTGCGATGGCGAAAATGCATATCAACTTTTTGGAGCTTCGAGCCATTTTCCTGGTGTTGCAGTCTTTTCTCCCAAAGCTTCAAGGGTCAACAGTTCTCATCAGAACCGACAACACCACTTGCTTGTATTACCTAAACAAGCAAGGAGGTACCCATTCACACATTCTGTCTCAAGAAGCTCAAAGCATTTGGGATGTCTCCTTTCTCACAACATCACGATAAAGGTGGAACATTTGCCAGGCATTCACAATAGTCTAGCGAACACTTTGAGCAGGACTTCGAAGTTTTGTCACGAATGGGAATTAGGTCAATCGGTTCTGGAACACATATTTCAGATATGGGTCAGACCAAATTTGGATCTTTTTGCCTCCAGAAATAAGCAGAAGTGCTGATTCTTTGCAAATTGGGAACCGGAGAAGGGCTTGTGGGGGAACTCCTTCATGATGAGATGGACAGGGATCTTCTCATAAGCATTTACCCCCTTTCCGTTGCTTCCAAGACTTCTGCGCAAGCTCAAGATGGAACCATGCTGCATGAGTCTCATTTCTTTGCGATGGCAGCGTCAGCATTGGTTCACGGAGCTTCTACTGCTGTCCGATCGCAGACCATACCGCCTTCCTGCAGTTCCGACCCTGTTGTTAATGAGCAAGGGCCAGATTATTCATCCTCATCCAGCCCTATTGCATCTACATGCATGGTTTCTGAATTCACTGAATTCAAGGAGCAAGATTTGCCTCAGGATTGTAGAGACATACTTGCAAGGGCAAGAGCTCCTTCTACTCTAAAGACTTATACTCTGAAATGGAAGCGATTTTGTTCTTGGTGCAGTAACAAAGATATACATCCATTAACATGCTCTCCAGATAAGGTTCTGCCTTATCTTCTTACACTATCAAAGTCTGGTCTTATGTTTACATCTGTTAAGCTACATTTAGCGGCCATCTCGACCTACAGAGGTTCTGCAGGAACTGCATCCCTTTGCTCTAATCGCTTGATCAAACAATTCCTAAAGGGTATTTTCAGGGCTTTTCCACCCATCAGAGCTCCTCCTCCAGAATGGAGGCTTAACTTGAATTTACAGAGCTCATGAAGCATCCATTTGAGCCTGTTCACAAAGCTGACCTCAAGTACCTCTCCTGGAAAACATCTCTTTTAGTGGCACTCACCTCTGCTCGGAGAGTCAGTGAAATTCAGGCTTTTACTATCAAGCAACCTTATTTATTATTCACCAATGATTATGTCCTCCTCAGAACTAATCCTCAGAACTAATCCAACGTTTATTCCGAAGGAACCCTCTACATTCCATCTTAATGAGCCTGTTATACTGCGTTCTTTCTTTCCCAATCCGTCTTCCTCTGCTGAAAAGACTGCATATCTTGGATGTTAAAAGGTGTCTGAAATTCTATATCTCCCGTACTGTGTCCATCCGAAAGTCGGATCAATTACTTATTTCTTATGGTGGTCAAAAACCAGGAACAACTGTCACTAAATCCACTATTGCAAGGTGGATTGCATCTGCGATCTAATTCTGGCATACTAAAGCTGGGCATCCTTTGTCTGTGAAACCCAAGGCACATAACACAAGGGCAGTGTCCTCATCTACAGCTCTTTTTGCCGGAGTGCCTTTGGAGAAGATTTGCTGTGCTGCGACCTGGAAAAATGTGCACACTTTTATACGGCATTACTGTCTCGATCTAGCAACAGAGGCTGAATCAGCTGTTGGTCAAGCAGTGTTGCAAAACCTTTTTAAGTAAGGTAAGCCTCTGTAAATATATCATTACATGTTAATATATACAAGGTGTATTGTTTCTTTCTATTTTGATACTGTGCTTCTTATATTTTATATATATATATATATATATATATATATACACATATATGTATATATATATATATATATATATATGTATATATATATATATATCCAAGGATTACCCCGACCACTTCCAGCTAGCGCCTGGCGAGGAAGGAGACTCAGGCCTCTGCAGCAGATTTTCAGGCAAGAAAAACTTTATTTAATCACCTCTCACGATGACGCGTTTCGGGCTATGCAGCCCTTGATCACATTCAGCTTAAACTGCGCCATTTTTTCCTTTTTATACATATAGTGAAAGTGCACACCTGGGTTGCATTAAAGGAACAGTCACAGGGTCAACAGACAGTGTAAAGACTTCAAAAGCAAGGTGTGCAGCGTACTTTTTCTATACCCTACACCAATACATGCTTATATGCTATTCATTTAATTTAAAATGTTGATGTATTTTGCATACAACATTAATTTTACAAATATAGCAATTTAGACAACTACAGTCGTTTGGATACAATTGGGAATTGCACACGAATGCACAGAAATTCTCTCTGGATAAATCCATATTGTATCAACGTTGTTTTTTCTGGTATTTCACACATGCACTGCCCATGAGCATTGCAATTCTATCCGGATAAATCCAGGCAACCAAAAACCCAATAAAAGTGCTTAAGTACTAAGGTCCTACATTCGGAACTAACATGACAGTGCAAAAAACAGTAGTGTGCAAAATAGCATAAAAAGTGCAGTGCAGTAATAAATATGTTAAGACCTTGATTAATATTCTAAAATAGAATATAAATAGCTGATAGCAAGCACGTATTATAATCCATTATTAATAGAATACTCCAGCCGGGGTAAAATATTAAAATTGATAAAACTATTACGTAAAATGGCATACTGCTAAAAAACTATTATCTTGTAAAAACAATAATCAAGGAAAGGTCTAGGAAAGATGGCAGCAGATTATTTGGAAATTTTATAAGTCTCCAATGCTAAAAAAAAGTTGATAGACATACAAATTGTAACCATTTACATCATAAACACAACAATCCAAATTATACCCTTACAAGAAGGTATGCATATCTTCCGTGTTATTTAATCCCTGTGGCCATTTGCTATCAAAATCTAATATGAACTTGGTCTCAAGTTGTCTGAGCTGTCGCTCTCTATCGCCACCCCTCTTGGATTTCGGAATGGCACTCACACCATAATATGTTAGACAATTAATGTCTTTACCATGACAACTAGCAAAGTGTCTGGCCACAGGGTAAGCTGGATCGTTGTGTAATATTGCCCTTATGTGCTGCAATATTCTGACGTGCACTGGCTGCTTAGTACTACCAATGTAGTTTAGCCCACAAGTGCACGTCAAAACGTAAACTGCGCATTCGGTTTTACAATTGTAGCTGCCCTTTATTGGAACAGGAGATGTTTCAAAGGGTGTGCAATAGCTCGTCTTATTGCACCCGAATTTACAGGCTCGACATGAGTTACAGCGTCTGAAGCCATTAACAGAGTGCAACCAGAGTGGTGGTTTCCTAGTTTCTGGAGAGTTTTTATCAAGGTCAGTGCCCATAGATTTACCTTTTCTAAAAGTAATGTCGCAGGGTTTCTGTTCTCACACAGAACTGTGCACAGAGGAGTGGAACCTCGGCAAATTAGGGTGTCCCAAAACTTACCTTAGCAACCAACTCACCCCTTACCGAGCTAGCTACAGTGTCTCATTGGACATATCAAACTCCCAATGTTTAGACAAACCAGAACATGAACTTACAGTACCTCAGGGTACGTGGGACTCATGAACACTCTTTCGTTATATTATCATTACAAACCAGAACATGGAGTAAAGAAGACACATGTGCATTTGAAATGTTTATTTACTAATGCCGTCTTCTCAGGCGCAGTATCTTAGATAATACAAGTATACATATTATCAGTAGCAAAATTACCAGCATAGTTACTAAGACATAAAAAGCGAATGGTGACAGCATGTTAACATGCTGTACTGGATAAGAGTTAACAACACTTATATCTCACCCTCCCTAACACATATATTATATTATTAGCTAAGAAGGTCTCTTTGGGTTGTTTTAGGGCGGGCCCATACCTTAGTGTCCTAGCATGAAGGAATCACATCAGCATACACCAGCTCTCTCTGCATGTGCACCGCATCAAGTGTGTTATATCTGTTTCGTGCAAAGCAATATCAATCCCGCCTGAAGCCAGAGTTGGCAAAGGCTGCACTTGTGTTATGACTATGAAGGCGTGGAGATCAGACCTCATAACAATTCCATATCGTGTTGTTCCTGAAACTTCAGCACTCTTCGTGCAGACATAGTTTATTAAGCAAAGCTGATATCAGAGCAATAACATATTATTCTCACATACACCACGGCAAACTACTAGGTTGAAAGCTAAGACAACAATTAAGTGTCGTGTGCAGAAGTTGCCAGAAAGAAAAATGGCGTTTAAACCTCAAATGTACCTATGCTAACTTAACACGATATAAGGATATACAGGAGCTATATGACACCCCCCCATGATCCGAGAACGGACAAAATATGATAACAGAAGTGCCATCTCATGAGAGCAGAACTCAACAGTAAACAAGCATGAATTGAAATTAAAGAATAAAAAGGTAATGCTAAAAAATAGCCCAAAAATATAATGTGGCTCAAGCCAATAGGCAAGAGAAAATTAAAAATTCATGACAAATAAATCAACGACATGCTATAAATCAGCAAGTCAATATGAAGCAGTGTCTATGACAGAACTGTATATGAAAAGTAAGTAGCAACAGCCTCCAATAGGAAGTCACTGTCCTCATCCGAAAACAGTTCAGCCATCCAATTTAAAAGATGAAAGGAACATACGTGTTCTTCCAGCACCGGATCCTCTATAACCATCAGAGGACAGCTCGGTGGGTTTTCAAGAAAAATCAGTTCAAAGAAATTCCGTGCTGCCGACAACACATCCCAGGGACCAATTAGTCCATGCGCCACTGCTAAGGCCATAATCCTCTCGTCAGAACAAACCAACTCGTGAGCAATGATAGGACTCATCAGTTGATTAAAATCGACGTCAGGAGAAACCGGTCCGCAGAGACACAAATCAATGGCCCACTGGAAATCACAGGTCAGGCAGTGAAAAACAGGCTGGACACAGGTGAAATAGGAGAATCGAAAAGATAATCCAAAAGCCGTGCTCAAAGTCGCCAACGGCAGTGTGCCATAATAATCAAGCATGCGGTTGCGAAACCGCGTCAGCAGCAGTTGCGCGTGGTCTTGCACAGGATGGGCATCCATATTTAAAAAGACAGAAAACCACCAGAGCGCCAGCCGCTACTGCAAGTAAAAACGGGAACCCTCCAAACAAGGATGAAAAGATTGAATGGAAGAAAGCAGGGATGACTCCAAAAAATTTCTCAAAGGAAGTCACGAGACCACTGCTAACAACTTTAAAAAAATGTGATAGGCCCTTTGTGGAGGATGCGTTAAAGATAGAACGAACCATTGCTCCGAAATGCAAAGGCAAATCAGTATTCAATAGAGCCTGAACTTCTGTACGGGTGTTAGCAACGTGAAGCACGAAAGTTTCACGGGCCGAGCTCAAGGCCACCTCTTTCTGGGACAAAAGAGCTCTTATTCTTGCCATGCCGCTGAATTCTGCTCCCAAGGTTGGTATTCTTGGCCAGATGGAAGAATCACTATGTTCATGTGTGGGAGGGTAAAGCACATTTCTGCAGCAAATAACCCGCTCACTTACTGTAACTATGAAAGGGATACCTTTAATTAACCCACAACAGTCTTCATTATTGAGCATTAAATAACTTCCATTCTCTAATAATTTAAACGTGGGGATGATAGCAGGAACAGGCGTGACTTGTAAAACGCAAGCCATATTCGGCCTGTCCTTGTTGCATGAACCGTGTAACTGTATGTGTCGACACATTAATGAATGATCTGGCGTCTCAGTACACTCCTCCCCATTCAGATAAACCTCCTGGTCATCCTTAAAACATCTGTACGTGTATGGGAGTGACCAGACTTCATGAAGGAAACCGCTACCCAAAGGTTCATAACGACCTATTGGCACATATTTCATACAATTTGAAAATTTATATAAAGCAAAAGGCAGTGTTATTAAACCGTGGATAAGCCACGTTGCAGCAGAGGCTTCTGCCACGGAAAAAGGTAAAGATTCTAACCTCTCAATATGTAACATAGAAAAGGAAGCATCACGCATTGAAAGCAAGCGTTGTTTCTCAGTCAAATTAAAAGGTGCAAATAAAGAAGAAACGTTCATGTAACCCCAGGGGACTTTACCCATTTTCAGAGTTTGAAGGGTCCACGCAAACTGCATGATTGCTCGTAATTGATTCTGACCATGGTATAACACAGATATTTCATCATGCACAATATCGACAACTGACGACACAATATTATCCAATGTGTAAATTCTTGAGGAAAGCACATTAATGCTATTGTCAACAACTGCAAGCACTTTCTCAAGATTAGCCTGATCAATAGCCCTAAGGCGTGTAGCAGCCTCAATCTGTGATAGCTTCCAAATTTCATTGTAAACCCCATATAACCACCTTTTCGACCTGCCACTAGCCGGGCCTTTAATGAAATCATTCAAATCCACTTCTGCATTCAGTTTGGAAAGGTGATTCTTAACCGCAGGTAAAGTTGAATGCTTCAGCCAATTTTGACACAACTTGCCTACAGAATAAGAGGTGACAGTGTGACCCAAGTCAAACCGGGGATCAGATCTAACAGTCTTAAAACCGTCAGTTAAATTCAAAAATCTACTTTGACAAGACTCTGCACTACGGTGCCAAAGTAGCCAACCCTTAGGATTCATACTGGAAATGTTAAAGGAGGAATTGAGAAGCAGAGTCTGTAATTCTCTAATTGATAATTGAGTAAAATTACTCCAACCATCATATTCCTCCAACTCCGGGAAAGACGGAGTGTTTAACCTTTTAGATGTAGCCAATCCAAAGCATGTGGTCTGGGAAATTGTTTCATTTAAAAACAACATATGATTCGGGATGAGACATGCACGGTGCAAAGCCTCAATGCCTTGTACCTGCCAGGCCCTTGAACCCCAAACCGATTTAAGGTCTATTGTTTCCTTCCATAGCTCATAGCCTCCAGTAACTAATTGATCTAGGAAGGCCTTCGAATACAACAATTTGGTATCGGTAAGTCTAACCTTGGACAGTGGATGTTTGTGAAATTTAAAATAAAAGGACTCGGGATTGGTCTGGTTAAAGTCAGTGAAATAAGTATACTTTTTAAGAAACGTTTCTGAACTCCCTTGTTTAGGTGCTGGGCAATGTTCCCACTGAGTAAAATTAACAGCATCCCTTCTGGATGATGTTTTGTGTAAAAAGTGATTGCCATAATGTTGGTAACAGAACAATTCACCATAATTAGCAGATTCTAAATATAAATCCTCAGCATCAAAGGCAGCATAGTATTTTAAATCAGAAAATAAACTTTCCACAGCATTAACATCCCAGTCATCAGAACGAATGTTTTGTTTCACCACATCCCCCATATTCACTCTAAGTGCATTAGGAACATTAACGACTTCCGTGGGGCCATGAATCTGAAACCGAACTGCATCCCACACGATTCCATCAAGGACAGGCCATGCTGTGATATTAACCAAAGTCAAGTCCCTTTTTAATCTGTGTGTAGAATGTGAAGAGGAAAGTGGGGCCAAAGTTCCATTTAAATGAGTAATGCATGTTCTTTCCTCGACATAATGTCCATTGATGATTCGAAAAAAATAAAACACAAAACCAATTGACATAAAAAGGTAAATCGAAACAAGGACCAGCCAAATGTAAGTCCAAGGGGGTATCAAAAAATGTTTTTTAAACAGGCTTGCATAAACTGCAACACGAGAGGGTTCCTTTGAGGCAAGAGAAACAGAGCCAAAAGAAAATCTGGATTCTGTGGCTAAACGTGCTTGCAGGTCAGGTATGGACAAATCAGTGGGGTAGGCATAGTCTGTCTCATCAATGTTAGTTCCAGGTAAATTATTTAATAAAGGACTGGAAAGAGCAGGTAATTCGATGGCCACTTCAGGTTCATTATTAGAAGCAGTGGGCATAACTGAATTTCTCACAACGGAAGGACAGGAAACAGCCGGTGTCATGCTAAGAAGAATCGGCCACTCTGTGTATCTTGACATTGTCAATTGAAATAAACCTGTTTTCCTTACGACCAGGAAGTGGTGGTAAAATGACTGTTCTTGTGCCCTTCACTCCAACGACGGGAACCGGAGCTCGATAGGAAGGACCAAATTCTTTCTTGTTATCGATCTTCTCCCGAACCAGTTCTCCAACTTGGGGTAGCCAGCCAACTACCGGGATCTGCAACGCATCATCCGACGTGGAGGGCAAATGTTCCCTTGCAAGACTGTCTCTGGTCTTTTGTAGAATCTGTAAAACATCGCAATGTTCATCTGCGTCAAAGGAAGTGGCGCGAACCACATAGTCTAGACCGTCAAGGTCAGGGACGTACATCTTGATGCCAAAGAGCATTTCGTATGGGGTCCGCCCACCCAGAGACCTTCTAGGGAGATTATTAAGAGCACGCTGCACGCCATAGAGGTGAGCCAGCCAGTTTCTGCCAGTGCCTATAACTCGGGCTGTCAAAGATTGCTTTAAATCACGGTTCATTCGCTCAACTACACTGTTACCCTCAGGTCTGTAGGGAGACGAAAACTTGACTTGGACCCCCATCGAAGTCATGGCATCCTTATACGCCTTAGAGGCGAAAGCCGGACCCTGATCCGAATGGAAGGTACCACAGGCAAAAATCCCTATAAAGACACGCAAATCTCTAATGACAGTCCGTGAATCAGCGCTGCGATGTGGCCAAACCCACACAAAGCGTGTGCATGAGTCAACTGCTACTAAGATGTACTTATACGCAGTATCAGATGAAAAAGGACCGCAGTGATCTAAATAAACACAACCTAGCGGTTTATTAGAAATGTACAACTGAGTCTGTGGCGGACGCGTAGCAGTCGAAGGTTTAATCTGCTGGCATATGTCACAAAGAAGGACATAATCACGCGTCTGTTTGTACAGTCCCCGCCACCAGAAACGTTGTTGTAATTGAGTTACAGTTGCCGAGACGCCCGCATGCGCAGACGCCACACCTTCATGTGCCGCTGTAATCAAGTCTGCTCTGCGATCCGAGTTGGGAATCAGCCATTCCCAACATCAGGAATTGTCACAAAAGGAACCTTTTCGGGACTTAAGTGGTATTTGTACTTCGAAGGGAATCCCGCAGGATGTTTACTTCCCTTCTCAGAGGCAGCAATCGCTGCCAAGATGTCGCAATCAATCTTGGTTTTTGACCTAGTAACCGCTGCAACTAAGTATGTAGATACTGCTGATTTCGCTGCTTCATCAGCAAGCGAGTTGCCAACAGCGTGAACTCCTACGCGCTGATGACCGAGAGTATGGATCACATAAACGAGAGGCAACATAGCCTTAAGCTCTGCCACTCGAACCCAGATCATTTTGTGTTTTATTGTGCTACCCTTGGAATCATGAAATTCATTTTGAATCCAAAAGAACAAGTTTTCATTGTAAGGCTGGACACAGTAGTAAGAATCACTTACAATTAGAGTAGTAACACTTGGATCCGCGTACTCTAACGCTAGTAAGAGTGCACGAAGCTCTGCTAATTGTGCGGTGCAGTCACCCAGGGGCAACGTGTGCACTTCCCTGGAAATGAACTCATCATCCAACATAGCACCGACCACAATGGCGCATGCGGAAACGTAGGCATGTTTAGAGCCATGCGCAACCTGCGCCGACCCATCAGTGTAAATGATGCAATGGAAGTCCTCCAAAGGTCGCATAGCTAGAGGAGCAGGATGAATGAATTCGTACTGCAAGTACTCCTGCGACCGTAAGGAGGCGTCAAAAATAAACGTGACATCCGTGGATGTCAATGACGCAGCCCACTGAATCCACCGAGGGTGCAAAGCTTTTGAATTTGGTACACTGGCTTTTGTGACTGCCTCCAAATGAGGACAGGGTGTTACCACTAACATGCGTTTCCCCTGCGACAGTGCTCGTTCTTTAAGAATCGCCATCTGTACAGCAGTTAAAACTTTCTCCACAGTGGGAAACCGCAATTCAGCCGAAGTGTACAAGTGTGACTTGTAAGCAATAGGTACTGTGTCACCTTCATTAAAAGTCAGGTACGTGAAACCCACCGCCCCAGGAATTATTCTTATCACCAGGTTGGTTTGGTTATCACGAGTCAGTAAGTATTTAGAAGCGAGCAGATCGGCCTGCAAAGATTGCAAAATGGCCGAATGCTCAGGCAGCCAGCATGATTTTGAAAAAGTGGGTTGTATCAAAGCATACAAAGGCTTGATACGCTGGGCATATTCCGGGACATAAGTTCTGCCGAAATTCAAGAAGCCCAGTAAAGACTGTAATTTCTTCAGCGTTGTAGGAGCGCGCAACTGGGCGCATTTCTCCAGGAAGTGAGGAGCCAATCCTCGACCTTCATTGTTCAGCTCATAGCCGAGGAACAACACTGTGTGTTCTGCAATGTGCGATTTTGCAAAATTAAACTTGTAACCCATATCTGCAAAGTTACAAATTATCGAATTCACCCGACACAGATGCATCCAAATTTCGTCGTCTGTGAGATATATGTCATCCACATAAGAACATGCATCTGGATCGATACTCTCCAATAGAGTGACTATCCTTGAGGTGAAGACGCCAGGACTATTTTTGTAGCCCATTGGAAGTCGCCGGAAGCTTTTTTGCACACCAGCGGACGTAAAACTTGTCCATTGGGAGCTGAAGCCATCCAGTCTGTGTGCATAAAAACCATTGGATATGTCAAGCGTTGTCTTGAAACGCTTACGCACTAGACTATCCACTAGCGCAGAGCCGTGAGTATTCTGTACTGCACAGTTACGGCAATGCGAGTTCAAATGCCGGTAATCCAATACCAAACGATATGATCCGTCAGGTTTGGTCACAGTAAAAAGGGGATTATTCATCGGTGACACACACGTTTCAATAACTCCCTGATATTCCAATTGTTCAAGGATTTCTGCGACGGCAGCTTTAGCTTCACGCCGTATGGGATATTGAGGCTGAGGCTGCGGCCCAGACCGCAAAGGAATTTCGTGGCAAGGGGACAATTTGTCCCAACCACATTGGTTGCGGTAGAGAGCCGGCGCAAGTGCCGTAGCCCACTCTTCTGCAAAACGCTGCGCATGCTCAGTTGAGACAGTGTGCGCGAAACTGGGAAGGATCACCTCCTCCCCTCGCGGCGCCGCGAGCACAAAAGGTGGGGGCCAGTCAGCCTCAGAAAGCAAAATGTCGTACGTAGACGAAAGGTTCTCCCAAAATACCCCTCTGACAGTACGCTGTATGTCACCTTCAATTAACAGGACAATTTCAAAAAGTCTTTCAGGGGGAGCTAGTCTCGTATCGGCTGTTTCAATTACAACGAACACTTCAGTCGCTGTCACCCTCAGTAGTGGACGGAGCGCCTCTCTGACAATGGTAATCTCCGCCGCGCTGTCCAGCAAGGTCAGAGCCCACGTCCGATTCCGAAGCCGCGTTCTCACTATCTGTGGCATATCTATGCGCTGTTAAGGCTGCGACTTTCTTTTTCGCAAACTGCGGTCGCTTAGGCGTAGAATCCTCCTGCTTCACTGCGCCGTCTGTCTGGCGGGACTGACCACGTCCTTGTTGGCCACCACGTCCACGTCCACCCCCTCCTCCACTGGTCTTCGGGGCCGATGTTTCCTGAAAGGAACGAGGAGAGCGTTGATCAGAACCCTGAAATCGATCAGGTGATTTAATCATCGCGCGATCGCGCAAATCATAAACTTTTTCTGTTGGCGCAGGTGCTTGCACTGCAGGAAAAGAATCCTGAGTCTGTTTAATCTGCTTTCCCTGTGTCTGTTTTTTTGGCCAATTTTGTTTTTTGGACTTGGGCTGGACATCTGTCACTGCAGATTGTCCCTGTGGTTGTTTTTTCTCCTTTACTGGAAAATATTTCAGACCTCTACTTGTGCGGCCAATTGTCTTATAAGCGGCCACTACAATCTTTGCTAAATGGCGGGGTTTGTCGGCATCGGGCAGAGCAGCCAAAGCATTCGACACCTGAAAGTTAACTGCATCTCCTTTAACATTGGAGAGAATGAGATCACATACAATCTCAAAAGAACCACACAGGCGCATACCCAATTCAACCGCTGCCTCTGGACCGTGATCATTCTGAACACGCCTAATGATATCAGGCAGGGCAGTCATAGACGGGGTGCCGAAGCACCTTGTATAAACTGCCGCAAATGTTTTTCCCCAGCTTTCACAGTCAACAAGTTCAGGAGTTAAATCCTTCGGTAGAGTAATCGTTAACATTCTATGCTTATCAGCAGGAGTAGAATTCGGAAAAACCGCCTCCAGTTGATCAAACTTCTCTGCTAGCCAGAACGGGAAGTCATCTTTGTCAACTGGACGAGCACCAAAAACCGAATTAACCATCACTGGATTGAGACGCATTCCGCCTCGATCCATGGGAACGGCCGCACCCCCCTGGGGACCACCAGGCAGGTGGCGACCGATGTATTGCACTAATGCACGAATCACGGAAATGGAAACAACATGCAGCCTACGAATTTCCTGCAGGGTACAAGCGCCGTGATTCGGGTGCGGGGTAAATCCACCCAACGCAGGCCAATTTGTACCTGGAATTGAGAGTGGACCTAACCTCGCTGCGGACAAAGAGTGGGGGAGGGCGCCATCAAACCAAACTCGATGCTGCCAATGATCAATAGGTATTTCCAATGCCCTGTACGGTGTATACTCAGCCGGGACATCCGAGGCGGTGTAGGAGTGGAACAAACCAGAATTAGCGTCCACAGCCGGAAACGTAACCCAAGAGTAAAACAACTCGTAAGGGAACGCCGGATCTGCACATACCACGAAAATCACAGCCATCCCATCTACCGGTACCTGGTACGTCTGAAGATGGTTGCGCACCGCTACGCGACTATGTTGCGCAATGGCCACCGCCATGTCAACACTGGAAACAAGAAAACACAAAGAATACTTTGTAGCACAACTGGGTAGTAATTCAAAGAAACCGTTTAAGAATGAATCAAGCTTGAATAAGACCTATTTAAAAAAATAGGCAGGTTTCACCGACACCCCGCTTTCCGGAAACGGAGGTGAAGGGGTTAAGGTATGAACGATATACTACTCGAGTGTCATGATATAAGACCACCGAAACCGTTGGGCGCCATGTCGCAGGGTTTCTGTTCTCACACAGAACTGTGCACAGAGGAGTGGAACCTCGGCAAATTAGGGTGTCCCAAAACTTACCTTAGCAACCAACTCACCCCTTACCGAGCTAGCTACAGTGTCTCATTGGACATATCAAACTCCCAATGTTTAGACAAACCAGAACATGAACTTACAGTACCTCAGGGTACGTGGGACTCATGAACACTCTTTCGTTATATTATCATTACAAACCAGAACATGGAGTAAAGAAGACACATGTGCATTTGAAATGTTTATTTACTAATGCCGTCTTCTCAGGCGCAGTATCTTAGATAATACAAGTATACATATTATCAGTAGCAAAATTACCAGCATAGTTACTAAGACATAAAAAGCGAATGGTGACAGCATGTTAACATGCTGTACTGGATAAGAGTTAACAACACTTATATCTCACCCTCCCTAACACATATATTATATTATTAGCTAAGAAGGTCTCTTTGGGTTGTTTTAGGGCGGGCCCATACCTTAGTGTCCTAGCATGAAGGAATCACATCAGCATACACCAGCTCTCTCTGCATGTGCACCGCATCAAGTGTGTTATATCTGTTTCGTGCAAAGCAATATCAATCCCGCCTGAAGCCAGAGTTGGCAAAGGCTGCACTTGTGTTATGACTATGAAGGCGTGGAGATCAGACCTCATAACAATTCCATATCGTGTTGTTCCTGAAACTTCAGCACTCTTCGTGCAGACATAGTTTATTAAGCAAAGCTGATATCAGAGCAATAACATATTATTCTCACATACACCACGGCAAACTACTAGGTTGAAAGCTAAGACAACAATTAAGTGTCGTGTGCAGAAGTTGCCAGAAAGAAAAATGGCGTTTAAACCTCAAATGTACCTATGCTAACTTAACACGATATAAGGATATACAGGAGCTATATGACAGTAATTGATGGTACTTTAGGCAACCTTTCTTGTAATACCGCATCAGTCAAAACAATTGGCCAATGTTTAGTCATTATGCCTCTGATTCTTCTCTCCTGCCTAGAAAAAGTAGTTATAAATCTAGGACTATCAGAAACTCCCTTCACTGGATTCTGATCAGTATTATGTTTGTTGAACAAAGTACTCCTAGGACGCTCACTAGCTTTAACAATACAATGGCATCATTAATGATTTTATTGCTGTACCCTCTATTTTTGAGACGCTTGCACATTTCCTCTTGACATGTCAGAAAATCTGCATTATCACTACAAATGCGTTTTCAGTCTTAAAATTTCTCCGTATGGGATACTCGCTATGAGATGTTTTGGGTGGGAACTTTCAGCATGCAACGTTATGTTCCCAGCTGTGGGTTTACGAAATAGCGTAGTACATAATACCCCTTCCTTGACCTGAAGCCTCACATCAAGGAAATCAATTTGTAGTTTATCGATAGTAGATAGAGGTGAAATTTAAATTCATGCAATTATCGTTAATGGCTGCAATGAATAGTTCTGCCTCTTCCTGTGTTCCCCGCAATAATAAGAACAGATCGTCGATATATCGATAATATGCAGTGACATGTGCTTCAAATGCGACCTTATGTGTACGCCTAAGGACCTGTTCCTCCCACCAACCAACATGTAAACATGCATAGCTGGGGGAGAAACAGGCCCCCATAGCGACTCCTCTTAATTGTTTGTATAAGGCGTCATTAAAGAGAAAGAAATTGTTATGTAAGCACCAATCAATTAATGCAATGATGACTTTGCTGTGTGCATAATATTCAATTGGAAGCTTAGATAAATAGTATTTAATGGCCTCAAGACCTTGGCAATGGTCAATACTGGTGTATAACGATTCTATGTCAAGTGTAATTAACAAAAGGTCGTCCGACCATGTTACCATATCAATTTTCGAAAGGAAGTCGCCAGTATCTTTTACGTAACTGGGGAGGGTAACCACCAACTCTTGTAAAAAATAGTCAATATATTGACCAAGATGTTCTCCCATGCTTCCCATAGCAGAGATAATGGGCCTCCCAGGAACAGGCGTTCTACCTTTATGTATCTTAGGGATGAGATACAAAATGGGGAGTTTAGGAAATTCATTATATAAAAATTTAAACTCCTCATTGGAGACGAGGCCTTCTCTTTTCCATTGACATAACAGTTTGTAAATACTTTCTTTAGCCTTATCAAATTCTTTAGGGATAGCTTTTTTGTAGCAAGCGATATCCTCAAGCTGCCTGTTAGCTTCAGTAATATAGTCTGATTTAGGCCATAATACAACGTTACCGCCTTTGTCAGACTTCTTGACTATTATATCACAGTTGTTACCTAGTCTCTTCATTAAATATATATATATATATATATATATATATATATATATATATATATATATATATATATATATATATATATATATATATATATATATATATATATATTACCTACTGGCGGTCGCCAGTAGGTATATATAGTTAGGATTTTTTCTCTATGGGATTTTTGAAAATTCTATGTCTAATAACTTTGGCGTTTGTGGACGGAATTGGCTGAAATTTTCAGGAAAATGGCACATTTTGTTTCTGAGCAGCCCTTGAAAATTTGGGGGGTGTTCGTCAAGGGGGGGCCGAGAAAAAAGGGGGGTCCCAAAACGTGTTTTTAACATTGAGTTTTCCATAGGGCGGTTGGCCTCACTTTTAGCCCGAACGGCTGAATGGATTTGCACGAAACTTGGCAAAATTGTAGGGACTGGTAGCCCGATGTGCCTTTTGTAGGTCTCAATATATGTGCTCCAGTGGATTTTGAGAAATTAACGTTTAAAAAAAGATATATATCTGTAACAGCGGACCTGGCAGCGTCCCAGGACGCGTACTTTTCGCGCAACGGAGCTTTGTGAAGCGAAGCTGATTGGTTCTCCGGCGTCTGTCAACATTCCAAAAAGTCCGTAGCGGCCGCCATCTTGTCTCTCGGTAGGATCGAGAGACAAGAGGAGGTCAAAACAAAGGGGGAAATAACTATAAGGGGGCATAGTAGATCCTCGCTGACCCCCTAGGTTTGATGTGGAGGTTTTAAAAGGGCCCCGCGGGGCAAAAAAAAATAATAATAATAATAATCGAACGGCTGAATGGATTTGCACGAAACTTGGCAAAATATTAGGGACTGGTAGCCCGATGTGCCTTTGCTAGGTCTCAATATATGTGCTCCAGTGGATTTTGAGAAATTAACGTTCAAAAAAAGATATATATCTGTAACAGCGCTCCGCTTCGCGTAACGGAGGTTTGCGAAGCTGATTGGTCATTCTGTCACTGGGCTATAGTTGGGCTACATCTGGCTGATATTTGGGCTACATTTGTTTTTTTGTGTGTCTGGCGGCCATCTTTGGGCTACATTGGGCTACATTGGGCTTCATTGGGCTACATTGGGCTACATTTGGGCTCCAACATATATATAGGCCAATGTGGCCCAATATATATTTTTCAAAGTTAATTTTCGTAAAAACCACTGGAGCATATATCTTGAGACATAGCAAAGGCACATCGGGCTACCAGTCCCTACAATTTTGCCAAGTTTCGTGGAAATCCATTCAGCCGTTCGAGCTAAAAGTGAGTCCAACCGCCCTATGGAAATGAAGGAAATGAATGGGTAATTTGTAATTAGCAAATAGCTAATCGCAAACTAGGAATGGTAAAGAATCGCTATTTATTCCTTAAAGTTCGCTATTTAGGAAATGCAAAAAACTTTGATGATACATATGGCGGTTCATCTCTAACAAGATAAGAAGCATAGGGATACATTTATGATGACTGGCGCATCACCAGGGATGTGTTAGTCATTCTGTGCCGCTGTTCCGTCACCTATGGTGTGCTGCATTTACAATGCGGCGCATCATGGGGCAAAAACAGCACAGATGCGTGATGTATCTGTGCCGTAAAGGTGGCGCATTGCTGGAGTTGTATCGCAAGTGTGATGAAGCTCCAGCAAGGGTCGGGGGTGCCCCTGTCGCAGGGTTTCTGTTCTCACACAGAACTGTGGACAGAGGATTGGAACCTCGGCGAATTAGGGTGTCCCAAAACTCACGTTAGTAATCAAAAACTCCTTAGTAAGCTAGGTACAGTGTCACATTGGATATAACAAACTCTCAATGTTTAGACAATCCAGAATATGAACTTATAGTACCTCAGGATACGTGGAACTCATGAACAGTCGGTCGTTATATATTTCTTAGAAACCAGAACATGGAGTTAAGAAGAACACATGTGTATTTGAAATGTTTATTTACTAATGCCGTCTTCTCAGGCGTAGTATCTTAGATAATACAAGTACACATATTATCAGTAGCAAAATTACCAGCATAGTTACTAGTACATAAAAAGCGAATGGTGATAGTATGTTAACATGCTGTAAATGAATAAGAGTTAGCAACACTTATAAGCAGCCGCGGGCCGTGGAGGGAGTTACGGTGAGGCAGGGAGGCGGGGAGGGGGAGAAGCAGGGTGGAGAATACAAGTACACATATTATCAGTAGCAAAATTACCAGCATAGTTACTAGTACATAAAAAGCGAATGGTGACAGTATGTTAACATGCTGTAAATGAATAAGAGTTAGCAACACTTATAAGCAGCCGCGGGCCGTGGAGGGAGTTACGGTGGGGCAGGGAGGCGGGGAGGGGGAGGGGCAAGGTAGAGAGGGCTCCACCCTGCTTCTCCCCCTCCCCGCCTCCCTGCCTCACCGTAACTCCCTCCACGGCCCGCGGCTGCTTATATCTCACCCTCCCTAATACACATATTATATTATTTGCTAAGAAGGTCTCTTTGTGTTGGTTTAGGGCGTGCCCATACTTTAGTGTCTTAGATTTGAAGGAATCACATCAGCATACACCAGCTCTCTCTTCATGTGAACCGCATCAACTGTTGTGCATGTGTGTTCGGCAAAGCAATATAAAACCCGCCTCATGCCCAGAATTGGCAGAAGTTGCACTTATGTTATGAGTATGAAGTCGTGGAGATCAGACCTCATAACAATTCTGTATCGTGTTGTTCTTGAAACTTTAGCACTCGCTGTACAGATATAGTTTAACAAGCAAAGCAGATAGTAGAGCAATAACATATTATTCTCATGTAAACCACGATGAACTACTAGGTGGAAAGCTAAAGCAACAACTAAGTGTCGTGTGCAGAAGTTGCAAAAAAGGAAAAATGGCGTTTAAACCGGTAATGAGCCCATGCTAACTTAACACGGTGTAAAGATATCCAGGACCTAGATGACACCTCCCCATGATCCGGAAACGAACTGAATAAGATAATAGAAGTGCCATCTCATGAGAGCAGATTGCAAGTTTATATGTGGACGGTCCGCAAGGTAAAGCATTAAAAACTAGGAATATTTAATGCTAAAGAAAAATAAAACAGCCAAGTACTTTATCGAGTCTTAAGCCAATAGGCAAGGTAAATAATAAAAACTTGACAAATAAGTCAATGAATTGTCAATGAAATGCTAGTACTCAGCATATCAAACATGAAAAAGGTCTATGACATAACTGTGTATGCAAAATAAGCTGCAACAGCCTCCAATAGGAAGTCACCGTCTTCATCCGAAAACAGTTCAGCCATCCAATTTAAAAGCGGAAAAGAACATACGTGCTCTCCCAGCACCGGATCCTCTATCACCATCAGAGGACAGCTCGGTGGGTTTTCAAGAAAGCTCTGTTCCAAGAAAGACTGTGCTGCCGCCAGTAAATTCCAGGGACCAAGTAGTCCATGCATCAATGCCACAGCCATAATCCTTTCGCCAGGACAAACCAACTCGTGAGTAATGATAGGAGTCATCAGCTGATTAAAGTCGACGTCAGGAGAAACCGGTCCGCAGAGACACAAATCAATGGCCCAATCGAAATCACAGGTCAGGCAGTGAAATACAGGCTGGACACAGGTGAAGTAGGAGAATCGAAAAGATAATCCATATGCCGTGCTTAATATCGCCAACGGCATTGTGCCATAATATTCTAGCATGCGATTGCGGAACAGTGTCAGCAGCTGCAGGGTGGGAGGTTGCATAGGAGGGACATCCATATTTAAAAATGTAAAAAAGCACAAGAGCGTCCGCTGGTAATGCAAGTAAAAATGCCAATCCACGAACCAGAGTGGAGAAAATAGAATGAAAGGAAGCAGGGATGACTCCAAAGATTTTCTCAAATGAAGTCACGAGACCACTGGTAACAACTTTAAAAAAGTGCGCCAGGGCCTTTGTGGAGGATGCGTTAAAGATAGTCGGAACCATCTTGCTGAAATTGAAAGGCAAATCTGAATTGAAAAGGGTCTGCACCTCTGTATGGGTGTTCGCTATGTGAAGCACGAAAGTTTCACGGGCCGAACTCAAGGCCACCTCTCTCTGAGACAAAAGAGCTCTTATTCTTGCCATGCCGTTGAAATCTGTCCCAAGGTTGGTATTTGTGGCCAGATTGAAAACTCCCTATGTTCATGTGTGGGAGGAAATAGAACATTTCTGCAGCAAATAACCCGTTCACTTACTGTTACGATAAAAGGAATACTTTTAATTAACTCAGAACAATCTTCATTATTGAGCATCAAATAACTACCATTTTCCAACAACTTGAACGTGGGGATGATAGCAGGAACTGGCGTGCCTTGCAACACGCAAGCCATATTTGGTCGGTGTTTGTTGCATGAACCGTGTAACTGTATGTGCCTACACATTAGTGAATGATCTGGCGTCTCAGTGCATTCCTCTCCATTCAGATAAACTTCTTGATCATCTTTGAAACATCTGTATGTGTATGGAAGCGACCAGACCTCATGAAGAAAAGCACTACCTAAAGGTTCATAACGACCTATTGGTATATATTTCATACAATTTGAAAACTTATATAAAGCAAAAGGCAGCGTTATTAAACCGTGGATAAGGCACGTTGCCAAAAAACCCGCAATCCTCTGCTGATGATGTCACTGAGCATGTCATGAATGATGTAATATGTGACATCATCAGCAGTGGATTACGGGTAATAGTATCTCTAGTTTACTCCCCTATAGCTGTCTTTCTTTTAACATAAGTGTCTGTTTCCTTCCCTTATACTTACTGTTTTTGGTTCGCTTCCGGTTCGCGTACTGGGAAGCGAACTAAGAGAAATAGAGGTTGGCACAGTTCCAAATATTGTACCAATTTTTTAATAACGGGGAGGTAGTTCTGAAAAGAACTTTTTTTTTATTGTTTTTGTTGTTTTATATTTTTTTTATTATTTTTCGGAACATTTTTTTACTTTTTTTGAATTTTTCTGAACAGTTTTATATTTTTTGGGGTTTTTCTTGGAGGGGGCAATGAAAACGATTCATTGTAAAGGGCTCAACAGGAGCAACAAAACAAAAAAAGAAGTATTTATTATTTTGGGCGTTTCGTACAAACTTGCATATGATAGTCAATAGCTCTGTTGATCAGAGTGATGCTTCTTTCTCCGTAGGAAATGAATCCATCGCAAAATACGCAGATGTGTTTTACTTCACCAAATTTCATTTGTATATTTGGCACCATCTCCCTGCCCTCTGGTCCCGTTACTTCCGGTACAACAGATCTTCTGGCCATAATAGGGAGATTATCTAGGTCGTTCCGAAACTGTGCAGCACTGTAGTTGTTAGGATGCCACCTAGTCATATGGCGATGCATTGTGTAGTTTCCGAAACTGTATTTTTTCTCGGTTCCTCTGGACAGTCTATCTTGACATATAAGGCAAGTTACGTATCTTGCATTTACTTTTTTCTGACCTTTGGGAATTTTAAAAAATTGCCAAATGAAGTTTTCTTTCCGGTGAGACGTCCTGGGCTGCTCAGGCAAAAACTGCCTCTCTTCGTGCTCGTCGTCCTGTTCCTCTTCTTCCTCTTCTTGTTGAATTATAACTTGAGCAGGTGGTCCACTCTTCCTTGGATGTGGTGGAGGTGGTGGGGAAGCACCAGCTGAAGCTACTAAAGAAGCCATTGCTCAGTGATCACAAAGGGTCTTTCTCTCACAATGATGAAAGTCAGAGTGAGGAAAGAAGGAGGGATTTTCATCATTTGGGAAAAACAAGAGTTCTCAACCAATCAAAAGTGTTCATTTTAGATTATATGACCTAGTCTTACATCATTAGGAAACCAAAAGTGAAATGAACCAATGAAAAGTGTTATTACCAAGTCACATGACTTGCTGTGTTTACGTTAAGCGATTTGCAGGGCCTCCCGGTTTGCTTCCAGAAACCTGCGCTTTGCGACTCGCTTCGCATACCAGTTCGCTAACGTAGCACGTCATATGACGTATCACGCGACAACGTGAAACGTCATGCGGACGGGAGGCGTCACGATGTTGTTTTCTAACGCGGCACTTGCGGTAAAGAAACGTTTACCGGCTCGCGGTCTATTTCGCGGCATCAAGGTCAGCGGGAACGAAGAAAAAAAATATTTAAAAAAAAAATTATTCATAAACATATAAAATATATTTTTGGATTTAAAGAAGAATACATTTTACAGCTACAGATATTAGCTGTTAAAAAAACAATGAAATTCACAGAAAAAACCATAGGTTATAGACCATATATAGTTAGGAATTAGCATTTACAAAACCTTGAAAATTCACTGAAAAAACCATAGGTTATAGACCATATATAGTTAGGAATTAGCATTTAGAAAACCTTATTTTACTCACACAAAACCATTGAAATTCCATATATAGTTAGTTGCACTAACTATATATCGCGCACCCGCAATCCACTGCTGATGATGTCACATATTACATCATTCATGACATCAGTGATGTGATGAATCAGTGAAGTGATGTCATCAGTGATGTCACTGACCATGTCATGAATGATGTAATATGTGACATCATCAGCAGTGGATTGCGGGTGCGCGATATATAGTTAGTGCAACTAACTATATATGGAATTTCAATGGTTTTGTGTGAGTAAAATAAGGTTTTCTAAATGCTAATTCCTAACTATATATGGTCTATAACCTATGGTTTTTTCAGTGAATTTTCAAGGTTTTGTAAATGCTAATTCCTAACTATATATGGTCTATAACCTATGGTTTTTTCTGTGAATATATATATATATATATATATATATATATATATATATATATATATATTATTTTTTTGGGCCAGATGTAGGTAGGCTATTACCGGTCAGTAACGGCCGAAATCGGCCGTTATCGACCGGTAATAGGCTTTCCAGATGTAGGAGGCTAAAAAAGAAGGATTCGGTAATTTACCGAATCGGTAATTTAAGGAATCTGTAAATTACCAAATTCTTAAATACCGATTCGGTAAATTACCGAATCCTGATATGTAGGGAGCACTCAAATTAGTGATTTTCCCATTTTAGGATTCGTTATTTACCACCAACTACAAGTAATTAAATAATGAAAACCTTTGAAAAAGCATTTTTTTTGCTTTTCCAACAGTGCCATGTTTCAGACATATCTGCCCTTAGGGCATGTATGTCTGCAACTTGTGCACCCATACACAATTGAGGGGTGCAACAAGGTGTCAAAGTGACACCCTGCCACCCTTTAATGTTTCCCCCAATTACGGAATCGGTATTTACCGATTCGGTAATTGACATTCATTCCTATGGGCCTCCAGGCCCATAGGAATGAATGGCAATTACCGAATCAGTAAATACCGATTCGGTAATTACCGAAACTTACTGATTCGGTAATTTTTCGTTAAAAATTACCTAAATCGGGGGGGAGGAGCCTAGCTCGCGACCGAGATGGCCGCGTTTTAGCTCGGCTCCGTTCAACCGCCTGTTTCTCCTCGTTTATCCTGTATTACTCCTGCCCTGGGAAGCCCTCCTTGCTGTGTGTCAGTATTCAAGTCGCTTCGCGGACACTTACCCGTTGCTCCGGTGATTCTGAGTGCTGTCGATCCTGTGCAGCGATTCCGCTCGGAGCCTCCGGGGCGGACTGGCCGGACCTAATTGCGACGCCGGGACGTGACGGAGCATGATGCTCGGCCCCTGCTGGCGCTGTGGAGCTGGACGCGGAGGCTGATGTGCGAATTGGCCGGCTGTGCCCGTTGGCGACCCGACTGGCCTGGGCCCAGAGGTACGAACGCTGCCCCTCGCGGGAGAGCCTACTCAATTGTCCGGCTGGGTCCCCCTTCTGTTCCCCGGCCCGGCCATTTTGAATTTTTCCGCCCGGGCTCGGAGAACGGGGCCGGCGGCACGGGGGGACCGACGGACATCCTTCTTCTGTTGGCTCTCCTTCCTGCCTTGGGGCGCCTTGCCGCAGTTCGGCTGACCTTCTTTTGCTCTGGTGTTACCCTGGCCGGGGTCCCCGACGACCGAGGACTTGCTGGGCTCCTAAGATGGCGGCCGGCCCTGGGAGTCTCTGCCGGGCCTGGGCGAGCGCTGGGGGCCCGCCGCATGGCCCGGATGTCGGATCTTGTACAGAGTTTCCTACGTTTCAAGTTGTTCTGGATGCACTGAACTCCTGGCGGTCTACCGTGGCTGCGCCTGTTTCCGCTGTGGGGGCGGACCCTCATTTTGAACGGTGCGGGCCCCCGTCATCGGGTTTGGCCTCCTCGTTGCTGGTTGCGGCTGGTGTGCTCCTGGACTCTGTGCCCCCGGCGGGGACCGCATCCTTGGGTCGGAAAGTCTCCGGCGCCCCTCGTCATCCTGTCCGGTTGCCTCGGCCGCTGGCCGGCGGTCCGCTTATATCCTGGCCTGGCCTCGATGATCCTTCCAGTTTTTCATCGCGTCGACTCCCCGGCCTAGACGCCTGTGCCGGCCCGGCTGGGCTTGCCTCGTTCGCACTGTCCTTGGAACTCAGCCTGCGATGCGACTGTTGTGCTATGCCTTTCCTGGACCTTCAGTATTTTCTTTCACGTTTCTTCTTAGGACTGCCGCGGAACTTACTCCTGTGCCCTGTGTCCCTCACTGTTTGCTCTTTGTTTGTTCGGATGGTTACAACTTTGGACAAAAGCGGACAGGGCTGAAACTACTTTTATATGCGGTAGTCTTGCTTCTTTGATATGTGATTGACAAGTGCTGTTGTGATGTTGTGTACTCTCATGGGACTCCTGAAACTTATCCTAATATCATTGACTTTCCGTGGGCTCTACCCCTCCTTTGTAGCAGGTGGCGGGATGGAAGCAGATGATACTGTTTTTTCGCCCTCCCCCCGTGTGCGCTGTTCCTTCCCTTCCCCTGTCCCTTCCTTTTGTCTTTGTTTCTACCCTGTTCCTTTCTTCTACATTTCGGGTTCTATTTAGGGCGACAGGCACGCTGCCGGGGGGTAGGCCGTAGCCCTCTGCAGGGGTGTAGGGAGGGCTTGTGGGGTGGGTGGGAGGGTCTGTTGTTGTTTTTGGAGGGGGCTTCTTTCTCCTCCTCTTTTTCTCCCTTATTGGTTCTATGGCCCTTGTGTATCCCCTTTTTCGGGGCTCTGTCTCGCCGTCTATCCCTCTGGTGTCTTTCTGGTGTATTTCTCCGGTATTACAAAGATGGTGATTTGCTATGTCTGTTTTCCTATTTTGTGGTCGATTTTGTACCGGAATTTTGTTTTTCCTGTTTTGTCACCTGGGGGCGGGTGCTTGGGTTGGGGTCCTTTCCTTTTCCTTTTTCCCTTTTTCCCTTCCCCCTCCCCCCCCCCTTTTTTGTGGGGTTCTCTTTTACCTGGGGGTGCGTTTCGTATTGTTTTGGTATTTGGGTCCTTTATTGTGCTGATCGGTGGGATGGGTGGTGGCTGCGGTGGGCGGGCAGTGGACAGTGTGCGCAGTTGCCTTTCCTCATGTCCGTTGATTTGCCCGGTATTCATTGGTATACCTCTGTCGTCTTTGCTTCTCCTGTGTCTTTAAAATCGCTGTGTTGCTGCCCGCCGCGACCCCGCCCCTCTGGTTTGTTTCCTGGCCCGTTATGCTCCTGACCTCCCAAACCCGTTCTTTATAAAAGAAAACTACCTTTCTATTTGTTTGCTCCTGAGACTGCTCTAAGATGCTTGTTCTTTCCCCTGATTCGTTGCCTTTGTATACTGTGACAATTGGTATATGACTCCTGATACTTTTGCTATGTGGTGGCCAGCCCTGGTGGGTTGTAGGCCCGTATTTGTGAGCTTTCTCTGTCCAATAAAGGTTTTCAAAAAAAAAAAAAAAAAAAAAAAAAAAAAAAATTACCTAAATCCCATTTACCTATTCTGAAATACCGAATCGGTATGATTCGGTATTTAAGAATAGGTAAATTGAGATTACCTACATCTGGCCTTTAATGTCTTCCCTTCTTAGGGTTAGAATGTTATATTGCTTTACGGTATTGGTGTTACGAGGTATCTCATGTGTTTCTTATGATACCCACCATCCACTATACAACTAAGGATTTTACTGCTAGCTACTCTGATTCTAAGCATGTGAATCTATGAAAGATACCCCAATACAGGATAAGAAAACGAGTTACTTACCTATAGTTTTAGCTATACAGTATTGGTATCAATCATAGATTCACATGCGATACACCCTCCTCCCCGGAGAGGCTTACCTTATTGCTATGATATACTTACTGTCACTTGTGCTACGAAAATCTGAGGGTTTGCCTCTCTGTGGAGTGTTCTAAGATGTTGCTGGAGCCTGATTGGCTGTGCTCCAGATTTGTTTCTTTTTACAAAAAGACTAAGATAGGCTAATGTAGTGACTTTACTGTCCATAGTAGCCTATGTATAATGTTTTATTACTATATTGTATATATTTTATTAGTATCACGAGACTCCCTCCTCGACGGCGGGGATGATTCTAAGCATGTGAATCTATGAAAGATAACAAAACTGGATAACTGAAGTTACATGTAAGTAACTCGTTTTCTTGTCCATTATTATTAACTTCCAATTAAGCCTGGGTGGAGGTCTTGGAGTCGCACCATGTAGAGCTCCGCAAAGTGCCAAAATAACTCCATTGCACTACGCGTAGATTTTCTACTCTAGTTGCAGCTTCCTCAACATGAGAGGCAGCTTTCTGAATGCGAGTGGCAGCAACCTGCCACAACTGCCTTTGTTCAGAAATCTCACTGGGTGGTGGTCTAGCATGCAATTTCTCTTGCTTACCTACTTAACAAGCTGTTCAAGAGAAAAAACTCTGCGTTGATTCGCAGAGTATTTTGGAACTCCCTGGGGAGCGCTGAGTGGGTAAAACTCCACGAACTCCATCGGTAAAGCAGAATTCTTCGCCCACCCCTACTTCCAGTGCTCCAAACAGTTTGCTATTCGGCCATCAATTGGTACAGGATATGCCTTGTGAGCAACCGGCAACTCCGTATTGTCACTGTTTTCTACCTGTGTCTCTTCTTTGGAAGGTTTGCCTACCCCTCGCTGTTTCCTTGTTGTAAGCCACTGATGGTGGTTGTCTGTATTGCTGTTAAGGATATTGCGGCTATTGTAGAGCTTCATCAATGTGTTTGCCGAATAATGCCTCCCAATCGATAGGCATTTCCAACATCTAACGCTGGACTTCAGGCCTGAAGGAACTAGCGTTTATCCATCCTTGTCTGCAGAGGACAGCAGCACCTGCCAATTGCTGAAAATCTGTAGAAGCGACACCCATCACACAATCAATAATTACCGAAAAGGTTCTTTTGCCTTACTGCAGAATCTTCCTTGCCTCCATCTTCATATCCTCACGTTGTCGATCTAAGTAAAGAGCAAAGCCTGACCACATTTTCCATTCATTTGCCAATTAATTTGTCACTCTAACCGTAGTAACTGACACTGTGGAAAAACGCTTCCTTAATTTATTTAAATGCCTACCCTCCCTATCAGGTGGTGCGTAGAGAGGTTCTTGGAGCGGCGCTGAGCTGCTTCTGTAATGATGGATTCTGGCTTAGGATGTCCTATCAAACAAGCTGGTGAGTTCTCTGGTGCCTTACATTTCATAACCAGTCTAGGTAAGAAAGCAGACACGGTTGATGGATTTTTCATTTACACATCTTGTTCCCAGATAAAATCCACAACTGGAATAGTTCTAATCGATTTTCTAAAAGACTCCTTAAAGTCATGTAGAAAAAAAGAAGTTACTAGCCTTCGGTAACACTTTTTTCTGGAGGATACAGTATCTACCTATTGATTCCTCACCTTTTGAATAACCCAATGCAGCAGCATTCCACTGAAAAGTTTATTTTCAACTCTGTCACGTTGACGAGGTCGTCATGATGCCATGGCTCCACACGAGATTGTGTGTGATGTCATCGGAGCCATAAGAAGTCCTCGTCGGTGTAATGACGTCAGTTTCCACCCATTTCTTTTGTGCCTTTGAGGTGAACGGATGAAACCAACATTACCAATGCAAAAGCATTTGGCAGACATTAAACTAAAGACACACACATATGTGTGTGTGTGATATATATATATATATATATATATATATATATATATATATATATATATATATACATATATATATATAACATATATATATATACATATATATATATATATATATATATATATACATACATATATATATATATATATATATATATATGTACACACATACACACTCACACACACACACACACACACTCGTATATAAAAATAAAATACACAATATCCAAATAGAGTTGTGTTTGGCATAAGCAGACAAACAAAGGGAGGCAGGTGGGTCAGTGAGGAATCCACAGGTAGATACTGTATCCACCAGAAAAGGCTACACCAAAGGTAAGTAACTTGTTCTTCTAATGCATACATCCACCTGTGGATCTCTCACCTTTTGAATAGAATCCCCAAGCAGTACCGCACTCGGAAGTGGTTGCCTGTCTGCCTATACCAAATACTCTTGCAAAATAAACGGGCATTGTGATTGTCCCTACTCACTTCAGAGTCTAAGCAATAGTGGTTCACAAAAGTTGAAAGGAGGCCCATGTTGCTGCTTTACTAATGCCAAGTACAGGGACATCTCTAGCGAAAGCAGGAGTAGAAGACTTAGATCTAGTAGAATGAGCTCGAATACTTTCAGGCTGTTCTTTGTTAGCCATCGCATAGCAGATCTTCATGCACAGGATGATCCTTCTGGGCAATGTCCTCTTATGTACTGCTTTTCCTTTCATCTTGCCCACATAGCCAACAAACAGCTGATCATCCAGCTAGAGATCATGAGTTCTGTCCACATAAAAGCTTATGGCCCAAACAATGAAGCCTTTACTCCTCTATAGATATATGCGGAGGAGGATAGAAAGTACGAAGGGTGATAGACTGGCCCAAGTGGAAGGGAGTAACCAACTTTGGCAGGAAAGCAGCCCTGGTTCTTATTACCAACTAATCTGCATAGAAAGTCATGAAGAGGGGTTTCACACTTAATGCCTGCAATTTACTAACACGTCCCATAAGGTAAAATCCCACTGAGGTAAAATAGAGTGGGTGAATATTTGTTACTTAGGGCCAGATGTAGGTAAACTACATTTACCGATTCTAGAATACCGAATTTTCCCGATTCGGTATTTAGAATCGGTAAATGCTATGTAGCTAAAGATTCGGTAAGTATTATCGAATCGGTACGATTCGGTATTTACCGAATTCGGTATTTACCGAATCGGTATTTACCGATTCGGTTAAAGGGGGAACAAATTCAAGAATGCCAGGGCACTTTGACACCCTGTTGCACCCCTGAATCGTGCTTGTGTGCACATGTGGCACACATACATGCCCTAAGGGCATGTATGTCTGCCACATGGCAAAGTTGAAAATGCACAGATTTGCATTTTCAAAGGTATTCGGTATTTACCACCAACTTATAGTTGGTATTTACCGATTCTGTATTTACCGAATCATAATTTACCGATTCGGTATTTACTGAATCATCACCTACATAGCAAATGGCTCAATACCACCGGTCGGTGAGCCTGAAATTTACAGAATTTCAGGTTTACCGACCGGTAATGAGCCACCTACATCGGGCCCAAAGTCCGTTAATAAACCTTAACACTATAGGGGACTTAAACAGAGAAGGGTGTTCGGGTAAACAAAGGAATGCTAAAAGGGCAGGCAAATATCCCTTAACTGTTGCAACTGCACAACCTTGTTGCGCTAGGGAAAGCACAAAGCGTAAAGTATCAAACAAATGGGCTTTTTAGGGGTCAATAGAATTTCTTCACACCTTTTTACAAACTTAGCCCATTTGCTTGAATAAGCATACTTGGTGGAGTGTCATCGGGCTGATTAAATATCATCCACCACAACGAGGGGAGGGAAAATGACCTCAGGTTGCCCCGTTCAATCTCCAGGCATGTGGGTGCAGGGTCTGGAGGTGGGGTTGTAGAACCTGCCCCAGCGACTGCAAGACTAGGTCTGCCCTGTGAGGGGGATGGAGCGGAGGGCACAGTGAGAGGTGAAGGTCTGTGTACCATACCCTTCATAGCCAATCAGGACTATTACGATGACGTGGGCCCTGTCTTGGTGAATCTTCCTCAGAACCTGAGGAATCAAGGGTATGGGGGAAACACGTAAAACAGCTGGAAGCCCCAATCCAATCGAAACGCGTCTGCCAATGCTACCTACTCTTGATACTGGAGGCTGCAGAATGATGGGCAAAAACATCTATCTGGGGTGTCCCCCATAGCTGGAAATGTCCGGAACCCCTTCTGGATAAAGACGCCACTCAAGATCGTCTAAAAAATGCTGATTGAGACTGTCCGCACGCACATTCGAAACTCCGGCCAAGTGATTTGCTATGATGCAAATTTGATGGTTCTGCATCCAGGATCAAAGTCGTGGAGCTTCTCTGCAGGGAGGATAAAACCCTACTCTTCCCTGCTTATTTATGTACCACATCACAGTAGTATTGTCTTTTAAGACTTGAACTGACTGACCGCGAATGGAACAGAAGAAGGCTTTGAGAGCCAGATGTATTGCCCGCAATTCCAACAGATTGATATGCAACAATCTTTCTTCTAGAGATCAAAGTCCTTTGATCTCCAGCTCCCCCAGGTGAGCCACCCACCCTGGAGTGGAGGCATCTGTTATAACTGTGACCATCCGAGGTAGAGGGTGAAAAAGCTTGCCTTGACACAGATTGCTGGACACACCCCACCACTGAAGATCCACTGCAGTGTCCCTGGAGATCTTAACTGACTCTTTGAGATCCCCGTTGTGTTGAAACCACTGCCTGCGGAGGCACCACTGGAAGGCCCTCATATGACAACAGAGTTCAGGAGGCTATCAGAGCTAGAAGACATAAGACCTTCAGGATTGGAACTATTGCTGCATTCTGAAACATTGGAATGAAAGCTTGAATGTCCAGAATCCTCTGAGGAGGAGGATAGGTTCGATTCACAGTAGTGTCTAGCACTGCCTCTATGAACAAAGTGCGATGAGAGGGTTCTAGGTGGGATTTGGGCACGCTGATGGAAATGCCCATGGTTGAACAACTGCGCTGTCAGCTGGAAGTGGCTCAACACCAACTCTGGAGTCTTGGCTTTGATCAGCCAATCGTCCAGGTAAGGGAATATTGGTATTTCCCACCTTCTGAGAAGCGCTGCAACCGCCGTCATCTCCTTCATCAAGAACCCAGACGCGCAAGTAAGACCAAACAAAAGGACTGCAAATTGATACTGTTGAGACACAACCATGGAATGGAGATACTTCCTGTGCGATTGCAGAATAAGGGATGTGAAAATACGGATCCTGCAAATCGATCGAGACCATCCAGTCTTACTTCTCCAGTGCAAGAAGCACCTGTGCAAGGTTCAGCATCTTGCACCTTTCCTGTTTGAGGAACCAGTTCAAAATACTGTGATTGAAGATTAGCTGCAAATGACTGTCCTTTTTGGGAATCAGGAAGTACAGAGAATAGCATCCCTGACCCATTCCTGCTCTGGAACTTACTCTACTGAGCCCTTTTGAAGTAGGATTTGAACTTCATGTTGGAGGAGCACAAGATGTTCTTCTGAAAAAAACCTTGCAGGGGAGGAAATGAAAAGGGGGGAGGAAACTCTTGGAAGGGTAGGGCATACCCATTTTCCAAAATTTCCTAAATCCAAAGATCTGTTGTTACAGATCTCCATTGTGGTAGAAAATAGGCCAACAGTCCTCCCACTGGGCAGGCATGCTCCAAGATGAAAAAACTAGGGCTGCTTTCCCGCAACATTGGCAGCGGAGGAAAATGAGGAAGATGGCTAATGGGCAGTTACATTGTTGTCTACCATCTGCCCTGCCCTTTATAACTCCTATAGATGGGGTAAGATGGCTTCTGTTGCTGCTGTTGCTGGTATTTGCTCCTTCCACAAAAAAGAAGTTCTGGACACAAAACCTATAAAACTGCCTGTAATCTTTAGGCTGTGTTTGAAGACCCAACAATCTGCTATCGCTTTACTATCCTTAAATCTCTCCAAGGCAAAATCTGTTTTCGTGCCTGTTTTGAACCATCGAATGGCAAATCCATCAAGGCAGCTTGCATGTCCGTCGAGAAACCAGACCCCCTCAGCCATGTGTGTCTACTAGTAGCAACTGATGACCCCATTGCCCTTGCAACTGAATCAGCCGTATCGCGGTCCGACTGAATGACTTGGTAGGCAGCGGCCAGACTATCATTCAGCAATTCGGAAAGATGTCCCTGAATTTCATCAGGCAACTTTGAAACCTCTGTTTTGGCTGATTTCATTAACGCATGGATGCAGCGGCCTAATAAACAGGTTTATTAACGCTCCTCTTTAATATTAACGCTCCTCTTTAATGATATACTTAAGTCAGGCTACATCCTGGATTCATGGAGGGGAAGTATTATACAGCCGATCTACAAAAGTGGGCCCCTTGATAATCCTGCAAACTATCGATTAATTACCCTCACAGACGTAGATGCGAAAATATTTGCAAGCTGTCTGATAGAGGAGTTGGAGTCTTGGGCGGAAAGAGAAGAATTGATCCCTATCTTTCAGACAGGATTTAGGAAGGGAGAATCGACTCTTACCAATTTGATTTTATTGTCTTTATTAGGAGAAAGAGCAATATGTAGGAAACAAAAATTGTACATCTGTTTTATTGATTTAAAAGCAGCGTTTGATTCTGTACCCAGAAATATTCTTTGGACAAAGTTAATGAATTGGGGTATATCAGAAACTCTTTTAAAAATGATTAAATTATTGTACTCCAATACCTGGGTGCAGGTCAAAATTGGCGACGGCAGACATACTACCCGCTGCCTCGAAACAAAGGTAGGCTTAAAACAAGGATGTGTGCTCGCTCCTTGTCTTTTTAATTTATTTATGTCTGATCTCCCAATCCATTTTAATGATGTAAATTCACATTCCCCCTCTGTATTAGGTAAAGAAATCAAATACTTACGATGCCGATGATACCATTTTATTGAGTCAAACTATGATAGGATTAAAAAGATTAATACATTCATTTAATATATATGTAACTCAAAATGGTTTAACAATTACTATAAAAAAACAAAAATAATGTTAATAGGGAAAGGCAAACTTGGGGCAAAGGTCATGAATATCAATGGTTTGTCTGTTGACTGTGTAAAAACGTATAAATATCTGGGAATTAGATTTGATGACAGACTGTCATTTAGACAGCATTTCAATAACTTAGAGGCTAAAGGTACCTCACTTGCCTTCGCTTTTCGAAAATTAAGAGACAGATTAGTATGTCCTAATTTCAACCACCTACTTAAAGTCATGAAAGCAAAACTTATTCCCTCCCTGGACTATGGGTCCATAATTTTTAAGGGCAGAGACGTGAAAGTATTGGAGGGCATAGTGGCAAGGACATATAAATCAGTCTTTAGGATTCCTAGGCAGACCTCACGTGCCAATTTAAGATTGGAATATGGCCTAAGGAATCAGCTCTTGGTGCGTCAAGCTTCATTTTTAAAAACACTATTGGCATTATCTCAAGCCGAGGAGGGCACGCTGGCCAATATGTGCTGGAGCGAGATTTCGACCAGCAAATATACTAGAAGCTGGCAGGAGTATTTAGCTGAGTGTCTCCTAAAATTCGAATGTCCCAAATTGGAAGATGAAACAAGAAGTAAAATGGTTTATACAAAAGTAATTAATACAACCGTTGCCTTGTTGTCAGAAGTGTTGGATAAAGATGAGTTGAGGGAAAAAAAATCACTTTTGGTCTATTGCCAATTCCTTTGATAAAATGAAGGTCCAACCTTATTTACTCTTTCATCAACAATCCCTATTTAAAAAGAAATGTATGTTATTAAGGTTTGGAATTTATCCAACCAAAGATGGAACCCCCAAATGGGAGTCCAAATGGGCATCAAATATTTGTCGGCTTTGTGGGCAGTATGATGAAACCTTGCTGCATATGGTAACATTAAGCCCAAAAATGTTGCAGGAAAGGAAAACGATTTTAAAACCAATTTTTAAAGAAATGGGACTTATAACTTGTAGATCTGCAATAATATTCTGCTTAAGTGGTGTCAACGTCTATATTATACAGCAGTTTGCAAAATTCATGCTTAGAGTGGAAATGAAATTATGCATGGTTGACACCCAAAGTGAAAGTTAAATTTGTTACGGCTGTGAAACGATGATGTTGCAGTTTTTAAAGTACGATGGAAAATGTTTAGGGCACTTTTTAATTGTGTTATTTGCTTGTTTTTAGAGTACTACTTTTAAATAATGTTTTGCTTACTATGTTTTCTACTTTTATTGAATGGCGTACGTGCACTTTATCCCCGTATAATTGTCACCCTCTATAGACTGTTTTAAAAATTAAGTAATAATTCCAAATTATCCCGAACTGGAAAAAGTTAATGAATTGTGGTCAACTTTTTGCATTGTATCCTTGTATGTCCAATTAGTTATTGTGTTTGGTTTGTATTTGTTTTGTACTTTTTTTGTACTGGTTTTAATTTTTTAATTAATCAACAAATAAATAATAAATCAGGTTGCATTTGGTTGACTGTAAGGTCATGCTAACAGAAGAAAACACCTTATTTGCAGACTGCTCCATTCTCTTTGACTCTCTATCTGATGGAGTTGTCAGAAAAGACCCATGAGTTAACGTCGAGGAACAGGATGCTTGCACCACCAAACTTTCAAGTGTAGGATGAGTGGATAAGAATAATGGATCACTTGGAGCAGGTCTGTACCTCCTCACAATGGGTCTAGACACTGCTACTGATGAAACAAGTTTCAGCGAAATCAGTGAGAGCCTCATTAAAGGGAAACAAAGGTTCTGATGAAGATGAACAATGCAGAACCTCTGTAAGCAAATTAGATTTGAGTTAAGAAAATGACAGAGGTAACTCCAGCATCTCTGAGTTGTTCCTTATCACCGAATGGCATGATGTGACGTCAGGTGAAAGAATGCCTTTTGGGGATAACAACTTTCCTTCTGGGGACGTATCTAGATCACTCACCACCTTAAAACCCCAGACCCAAGGGCACTATTTTCCCTTCTTCTATTTCTGGATTATTTCCAAAAAGGTACTGCTCCTCCTCAAGAAGCCTCTGTGCTTCTCTTAGAGAACACCGGTGTCAGTGAAGGCAATACTGGCGATGTTGGCAATGCTGTCAGGGATTTCGGCACCTGTGTAAAAGACACCAGAGGAACAGGAGTACAGTGATGCGAGGTGGTACATATCTAGTCGACACCAGAGAAGGTGCAACCCATGCCAAAGACCCTTGTTGAACTTCTTCCACTGGTGATGGTGTCGCCTTTCTCGGTCTCAGGAAACCGAGGCAATTACCATAAATGCCAGGAACTGCCAGAAAACCTCCCAATAAATAAGAAAGCGGGTCCACTAGCAACTCGGTGAGGCGGACCCGGAAGTTGGGGAAGCCAGATACTCCTGCTCCTGTCTAGGAGGCATGGACAGAGGTGGGGCCGGAGGGAGAACTTGATCTGACACTGACTCCGGATCAGGTCGCCAAAGTGAAGGCAGGGTCCTTGGGCTCGAGGTTGATGCAGGAGCGACCCCTGGAGATGGGGCTGGAGACACCTCATCTCTGTCTTCAAGAGTCTTTGGACCTGGAGACGCCAACCTCGGAGAGGCATTACTTGAAGAACAACGTCGGGAGCCATGACACTGCTTTTTCTTATGCTTCCTCTTTGATGACTTATAAGAGTGGGGAGACGGTGACTCTAATCGAGGACAAGACTTCCGACGTCCTCTTTTCTTCTTTATTGCCTTGGCCATGGAGAGCTTTGCCTCTATCCCCTTTAATGCCTTGGGGTTCATCTTCTGGCATGAAAAACAGGCACTGATGTTGTGTTCCAAACTCAGACACCAAAGACAGTCGTAGTGAGGATCAACGATCAACATCTAACTCTCACTCTCCCTGAAGGCTTGAACTCCAGACTTCCTCAGAAGAGATATTTTTTCTGCAACAATTTTGTGATTTCCTTGAAAAAATAACACTATGGACAGCCTAGGAAAAAATATTTCGCGTCGAAGGTGCAGAAAAAAGGGAACTAACGTCAGCAGGCCAACAAAGGCTTCTTGTGGCTCCAATGATATCAAACGGTGTCTCATGCAGAGCCATGGAATTATGATGCCATCCTCGCCAATGTGGGAGAGCTGGAAAGAAAAGTTACCATGGAATGCTTCCGCATTGGAATATTCAAAAGGTGAGGAATCCACAGGCAGATGTATCCATCAGAATAATCTGATTGCTTTAATGGCATTGGTAGTTTACATTGTTTTGCTGCTCTCTTCATCAGAGTATTAAAACCTCCAATATCATCTGGAGGGGAATCCACCAGATGAGAAGCAGGATGAGGAATTGGTGGTGATGGTGTTGGTCATTCCATTCATTAGATGCACTCTGGTCGTCTGGTACTTTATCTTCTTCTCTTTCCTCGTCAGAAGACATTACATTATCGGCATGCACTGCCAGGAAATTATATGCCGTTCCAAATGGCCCCTCATCATCTGAATCCTCCTCATCTAACAAATGAGTTGGTGGAAGTGGTGAACTTTACTTGGAGAGGTGTACTCTGGCATCAGTAAAGCTGACTGACAATATATTGAATTTCTTGTCGATGATGTCATTGTCAATGTTATTCGTGTTTTTGTAGTTGACAGTGTTACTGTTATTGCGACTGGGTTGTCGACAGCTTTCTCATCGAAAATGTCTCCGTAGACGTGAAAATTGTAGGTGTTGTGGTAGACGACGTTGGTTTAAATCGCTGTCTACTATGCGTAGTTGTTTCAGTCATTGACAGTATTTTGTCATCGTTTTTTTTCATCAGCAACTGCACTTAAGAGAGCTTTTTGAAATGCAATGCCAACGTTAGAGAAGGTGCTGCAGGTTCAAATGTTGATATTTTTAAGGATAAAGCAAACAACAATATCTCAACTGGTGTAGTTAAGGAGGGCGATTAGGTATGCAAGTCAAAAACTTTACAGCATTCTTAAATGTGCTTCCTACATGCCATTTTAGCTCACAGTGTTGTCATAACTATGTTTATTTATGTTAATTTTTTACCCTTAAATATATGATGCTGAATGCACATTCTAAAAATCTACCAAGAGTCTCCTGGTTTGTCCTCTCGTGTAAAGTTTTTTGACTAGCATACCTAATTGCCCTCCTTAACTACACCAGTTGAGATATTGTTGTTTGCTTTACGTACCTACCCTAATCTCAACTCGGTTTATGGGTTATACTCCTGTTGTTTTAGACAAGATATTTTTGAGGAGACATCCTTTTTAGTATGCTTATGCAAGTGTTCAGTTGACGGAATGTGCCCTTTAGATGACCCATGATGAGTTTTTTTCAGAGCTTTCTTAAAAGTTCATTAGGCATTTAGCCTTCAGACCTTTCTCTTTCTGAAGCCTCCTTGTCTGAGGAATTTTCTTCCTCTTCCTCAGAATGAGGAGAGTTCCTGACTTTAAGTTTATGAATCTGTTAGAACTGGCTATTTCTGGTAGGCTAAGGCTGACGCCAAAGCCAGGCAGAAACCATCATTCTAGTCAGGGCAAGGGAGTCACACGCCAAGATAACCCCTGCTCACCCCCTTGGTAGCTTGGCACGAGCAGTAAGGCTAAACTCGGAGGCAATGTGTAAAGCATTTGCGCCAGCACACAACAGCAACAACATCCTAGGCACACTACAAAAGGAACTCCACACCAGGTTATATAAAAATAACTTCTGTATTGTCAAAATCACATCAGATAGAAATCACACATGTACATTGGGCCAACTGGCACGGGCAATATTCACAAGGGATTATGTACCGGACAGGGCCACATGGGCCACTGTCAGAATCAACACTTTTAGAAATAGCACTTCTAGAACATAGAATATAGGATATAAAATCACTGTAGCACAAATTAGCAAGTATAGCACACAACCAGTAACTACTGGTAACAGGTAAGTACCACCTACGCAACCCTAACCACCTTAGGAGAATGTCACGCAGGGGACGAGGACCTCACTAGCACCACCTGTACTGGAAAGAACAACCACCTAAGAATAAAATACATTTAGGGGTATCAGCAAGAACACATTACACATGATGCATCACAACATTCAGAGGTGTAGGGAAGAAAACACATGATGCATAAAACATACATTCAGCGGTGTAAGATCAAGGGAGACACATGATGCATAAAAACATTCAGAGGTGCCATAACATAATTCAATAGCGCAAAAACACATGATGCCTAAAAAACATTCAGAGGTGTAAGATCAAGGTGCGTAATCAATGCATTACATTTCCTAGCACCACATCACATTGCGCAAAACTCACATTAGCCACTACCTGTGGCAGTCCCTAGGCCAACTGGCCTTTCTAGGGCTAGGATGCCCTGTGTCCAAAAGTCAGACGCCTAAACGGTGCAGCTGCCCACTAATTGCTGGGCAGCTGGGATAACAATCAAACCATGGCATGGGCTCTCACTAGCCCTCGAACAGTACTGCGCCAAACGGTAGGAGCCACACAGGCTCTTGACCAAATATGCCCCCATGAGCCTCTCGGGGCTCGTCTGCACTTGTATTATCAAGTTCTTATTATAAAAGAATAGTCTCAAGTCTCTTTGAATCAGTGTTAGAATAATAACACCAATCTTTTTCAAATTAGCTCTGTGACCGATTTGTCAGAGCACTGCCAGCGTATAATTAGGCTGTGGGGTTTTAGGTTTAAACCTATAATAACTGATAAAACCCCACTAAAAGAAAAATAGCCCTCACCGGTGAAACCATATAAACACTGAAAAAACACCTGCACAACCACAAACTAAATGCCACTCAAAGAAAGGAAAAAGAAGGTGAAAGAGTCATTTTGTTCTTACTGAAGGGGTCAATAAAATGTAACTGTGTTATACAAGCTAGCAGTATGAAAAACTGGCCAACATTATTCTGCTTGAGTTTTGTTCTTTAGGGAAAGATGCAGGGTTTAGTTTCACGTTTTAGGTTTAGTTTAATTATTTTATAAACTGTAGAGAATCAGGACATATCAAACTCACATTTTATATTTTGGCTGCATTTGATTCTTTCACTGATAGGTAAAATGGCTAGTTTCATAAAAATCTTTCCTAATATGTGTCATCACATTTACCCAAAGAGAATGGGTAAAAACCCTTAATACATCAGACCACAGTTTCTAGTGGGTCAGTATTGATAGTAGGTGAATAGCCAACACCTCAGGCTTTAAACATTAAATGCAAGGTATAGTGACAAGTATATATATCACCAAGCATCTGGGATAGTGGTGAAAACGTGACCCCAGACTTTTGGTAAACATGGAACGCAGTGTCACATATTATGCTCTGCAAAAAAGGTTCTTTCTAAGTTCAACAAAGATTGGAGTGATATTGTTTGTATTTGTAGTTATTCAGCTACGTATATAAAAAATTTGTGTGAGGACCTGTCAAAATTGATACCCGAGCTGAAGCGATTCCCTGTAGGAGATCCTTGCCACTTGTTAGATGGTATGCTGAAAGCATCTTTACAATCTTCAGAGTTAATGAGGGATGTTATTGACTTTTTAGTCCATTCTGGTGCACTGTTTTCTTATGCCCAGGAACTAAAATGCAAATATTTATCATTTCGTTCTTTATGTGGCATCAAAGAAAGAGTCATCCCAACTGTGCCCCTTAGCTGACGGTTCTCAGCCCAAGGGGCTATGAATGCTGAGAGGGCCTTTTCACAGAAGTTTACATGGGAAGGAAAGCACGAGCGCACATGACCAAAGACTCACTGAAGAAGTATTGTATGGTGTACTATTATAAGATTAATTTGCAAAAATCTCTTTGGACCTCATATACACTATACATACACTGTCTATATACCATGTTCTTTCAGTGCAGAAAGCAAGCAATGATAAAAGCAAAACGTTCCATAAACACCGGTAAAACACTTTTTCTGTTGCTTTTAGTGGCGTGAAAATGTGTAACGCCTGATAACAACAGTTTTTTAAGATTTTGAAAACACTGAAAAAACCCCACCAGAATTTACCAAAAATAGAAACTGAAAACAGGACAGCCTACGTATAATTAACTTAATACTCAGGCCTTCAATCTACTGAGCCCCAGCAATACCTGCGCGCCTCAGCGGTGATCATATAGGCACCACCGTGCCGAGTAGAACAGACTCGCTTCCAGCCCCGGCCGGTCCCGGCAGCCGTCTGCCCGCTCTCAGATCCTCGGGGAGCGGCGGGGAGCTAGCTCGGCGCTCCTGAGCAGGGACAACAGGCCAGGGGCAGAAAGTACTCACGTTGCTCCCTCGGCGAGGTCGGGTCAGTCTTCCCCGGCTTCGGCGCTCGCAACACGGCTCTCGGCGGCTGCCTCTGGGGTCCCGGTCACGCGGATCAATCGGTGCGCGGCTCTGCCAGACGAGCCTCCTAGTGACGACCCGGGAGTCAGCCAGTAGCAGCGCGGCTCCCGGAGCAGGCCCTCCTTCACAATACAGCTTCGGCGGCCAGGCAACCAATCAGAGCGCGGCTCTCGGGGCAGGCCTACGGCAAAGGCCAATCGGAGCGCGGCTCCTGATAGTGATCGACCAATCAGGTCGCGGCCCCTTCGTTTCTTTCTCCGCGGCTTTGCGGAGCGGGTAAACAGCTTCAGGGCTCTCTCAAGCCCCCGGGCCGCGGCGGTGAATTGCGGGCTGATGATTTTCAAGACCACAGGTCACGGCTGGACCGCTTCAAACCAGCAGATCGTCGGGGGTGATTCTGTATGCAGGGAGGCACCACGGGCCTCCTCTCACCCCTGAATTTGTGCCGATGAGCACAACGATCGTCTCCCACAGCTGGCAAGCAGGAACACGCGTTGGGGCAAAACACCACACGATCTCCTCAGCAGTTTCAGTTGCAATGGAACCTTTTGACCATGGGTTCCAGGATAGGAGGCCAGCTCTTCTCAGGCCCTTGGAGATTCAGTTAAAAGACACAGCACACAGCAAAGTCTCTGTAGTTCAAGCGAGCAGGGTCACAGCACACAGCAAAGTCCCTCTTCTCCTCAGCTTCAGTTGGTCAGCAGAACAGGTCAGCCCTTAGAGCACACAGCAAGGCAATCTTCCTTCAGTTCTCCAGCGGTCCTTCTTCCAGCAGAGGTTCCTCTTGATTGTAGAATCTCTTCTTCTGTTGTCAGGGGTCCTTCTCTTATACCCCAAAAAGTCTTTGAAGTCTTTGTGCAAGTGGGCCCTGAGCCCGGCCTAAACCAGTTCTGGGTGTTGCTGGAGCCCTTGGGCTTCCTGACTTCCTTCTTTCTTTCAGTATCAGGGACAGAGGTGACAGTCGCCCAGCGGGAGGTGGAGCCAGCATTGTGGTCGGGCAGGCACAGCCCTATTCACTCCCAGGTGCTATCTCCTCCCACTTCCCTGGCAGCAGATGCAACCTTTCAACCATGGGCTGACTCAGACAACTTCCTGGGGCTCCCCAGCCCCTGTCACCCTCAAACCAGACAGTCAATCCACAAGCAGGTCCAGGCTCACTCCTGGAGCCAGGCTCCAGCCAATCACACGCCAGGCACAGATTACACAAATATGCCAACTTCTAAAAGTGGCACTTCTACACTAGACACAATCATGCTGCATATACCATAGCGCAGCATTCAATCTCACGAGTTCGTACATACCAAACTCGACCCTGCAGTCCCCACACATCAGGAACTACCATGGGCATACATATCCCCCATTCATTCCCCCATTCATTCCTATGGGAGGGCAGGTCACTCACCACACATACCCAGAGAGCTCAAGCACTTTACACTGTACCACAGTGAAAAAGTGCGCAGAGGCCTAAAATCACCAACACCAGGTCACAGAAACAGGCTAGGAAAAAGCAAAAAGTTTCGGGATGAACCTGCCAAAAGGGCCGGGTCCAACAGAATCCATAACAAAAGCCTCCCCTCTCTGTCTTTAAGTGTATTTGAAGAGAGAGTACAACAGCTTTTAAAGTCCTTTACCTTATGAGGGGTGGAGGCAATAAAAGCAGTGTTTGTGAGGATCTTCTGAGTGAAGTCTTTACTTGACACAGGTCCCATAAGGTCTGAAAAATCATTTTTTGGTTGAATCTGAAATTCTAGTTAGTCAGGCTTCAATAACAGATGGTGCTGGTCTGAAAAATGTGGATATATATCTATCCTGGAAAAATGAGCAGGACTCAGGGAGACTCCATTCACATGACGTGCGGTAAGAAATTTGAGAGAGTGAAGACTCTGTGGTGTCAGGCTCAGCAAGCGGAGAAACTCTATCTGCCCGCTTTGAGCGGAATCGTCCCGCGATTCCGCGATAAACTACAAATCCCAGCATCCTTTGCGACATCACGCATTACGTGAGGTCGACATGACGCCGGAAGAGATAAGACCTGAGGACACCTGAGAGCGCTGCCGGTAATTCTACCCGGTACGCTGATGTTTAGTTCTCCACAGAACCCTTTGTGATTCATTTGACGTTAAGAGTGCAGGAGCGCCATCCTTCACACAGTCAATTCTTGGCTTCAGAACGGTAGTAAGTACACCATTGTTCTTCGAAATACTCCCCTGTTGGACGAGACACAAACTCGGTATTGTGGTATCTTGCAGGGGAGCTTTGGTGCTGGTCGAGGCACTTGCGTTGCTTTTTTCTCTGTTGGCGAAACCGTATGGGCAAACCCGGTTTCATGCTTAGCATGAATGCTTAGCACCCGCGATATTGCAGGGTATGAAGTAATATCTCTGGATTATTCCTTTACTTTGATGTTTGTTCCCAGACTTTTTTGAGTCACGCTAACACTATTACAGGATCATTAAGCTCACAGACTTTGCCTAGTTTGTTTGGATTTTCTTACTGAAACAATATCTAATTCAGGGTTTGGGATCTCAAGTGGATATATGTAACTTTCCTGCGTATTGATGTTTATTACTATGGATCACGTTGTGTATTATTGAGTCCAGTGAAAACCCTCTGACCCGAGATATATCGTGGTTGTTCTTCTTTTATACCAGTTCTTCAGGATAGAGGTCATATTACAGGGGTCGTGACTTGGCATTACAGTACCAGAGACAATAGGATTTGGTAGGTGGGTTCCTCATCTACTGAAATTAACGTATTGTGAGGAATTTAGAGACCAAAAAAGAATCCTTCTTAACCCATGTGCTTTCTCTCTTGCATTGTATCTCTGCTGTAGAAGATGTTCTGAAAAGTGTCGTCATCCTCTGCTCTCTTCTGAAGTCAACACCTCCTTTTTTCTTTGTTACAGGTAGGGGTACAGTACATAGGAGACAGAGGTATAGATAGTGTTCAAGAGTGAGAGTTGGTAAACGAGGTCTTACGTTAATCTTCTCTTCTTGTTTCCCTCTTAGATCTCCCTCCCCGCAGTTCCTTCCCTTTCCTTCCCCCGCTCAATTACCTCAACAGTCTGAGTGTTCATTAGTAATCCAGACTTGGGGTAGTTCGGAAGTGGGCCCCCCCTTTGAGCATCAGCACGATCCTGAGGATTCAGACGGAGGACCGCGACATGTGGGCAGTGTTCTGAGGGTGCTGTCACCTGATTGGCTGGAGTTTGGTTCTTACCTAATAATGTACATAAATTACTGAAGTGAATGTTTTTGATCCCTTCTGGGCTATGTGTAAATTGTACAGATTTTTCTATTGTGCAGTTGGACTCCCACTTTGACGATGGAGAATTATTTCAGTATGTGAATCTATTAAAGATTCAATACTGGAGAAACAAGCATTTGCAATGCAATAGGTCTCGCATTAGGAAAGTTTGAGCTATTGGTCTTGTAAATGACAATTTTTTTATTTATGTGTTGTTTTTGAAAAAGCTAAATTAATAGCTTTGTCATTTACAATGCCACTAGTTATAACTTTCGCAAATGTGACACCTATAGCATTTGTAATGCAACATGTTTTGTATTTACGTGACTTAGATGTATTGATATTACAAATAACAATGGCTTTTAATTTTTTTAAATAATTAATACTTAAATAAAAGTGATTGTAATTTATAATGGCAATAGCTTAAACTTTTGTAAATAACTTTTGTGAAGATTATGTTCAGTGTATCTTATTGTGACGAAAATCCAAGAACAGAAGTGAAATATTAACATATTTTTCTGACATTTGTAATAAAGCTTGAAACATTGAGAGAACATATTTGAACCAGTGATGCTGTGGTGCTGCTGAGAGATGCTGTGGTTGCGCTAAGTGATGCTGTGGTTGCACTGAGTGATGCTGTGGTTGTACTGAGTGATGCTGTGGTTGCCCTGAGTGATGCTGTGGTGGTGCTGAGTGGTGCTGTGGTGGTGCTGAGTAGTGCTGTGGTGGTGCTGAGTGATGCTGTGGTGGTGCTGAGTGGTGCTGTGGTGGTGCTGAGTGATGCTGGGGTGGTGCTGAGTGGTGCTGTGGTGGTGCTGAGTGGTTCTGTGGTGGTGCTGAGTGATGCTGGGGTGCTGCTGAATAATGCTGTGGTGGTGCAGAGTGATGCTGTGGTGGTGCTGAGTGATAATGTGGTGGTGCTGAGTGATAATGTGGTGGTGCTGAGTGGTGCTGCTGAGTGATGTTGTGGTGGTGCTGAGTGATGATTAACGAAATTCGTTTTATTAATTAAATTGTTTACTTACCTTCAATTATCCATACTCCGGTTTTTAGCACCCCCCACCCTGTCCTTCCCCCGCCCCGCCTCTCCGCCCCACCGAAACACCCTCCACGGGCCGTGGCTGAGTGCGAAGTAACAAAAATGCAATGCAAAGCACTCTTCAAAACCTTTTAAAATATGTAACTATACATTTCCGAACTGCTAAAACAGGAACGGAAATTACTGTGTGGTCTAAAGTCTACATAGGTCTTAAAATTCCACGGAATTCAGAGCTACAATATCACAAAGATTAAATGAACTTAAATTCATTTCAAAATGCAAGAAACTCAGTTGATTAATGAAAATGCTATGTTAGATGTTTCCTCATGAGACTGGCCAAGTGCACGTGCAGTGAATTTTCAGGCCTTACCACATTTTTCCTTTGTTTGTTATTTTGATTGTATGTAATAGGTTTAGTTGACGTGCATCAACCTTTAGATTGTTTAAAAGCAGAAGCTGAAAGAAGATTTGGTTTTGGAGCAGTTCAAACAAAACGACGGGCTTTCTAATACCAACATTCTTGTGGTTACATGCTATTTTGGCGATCAGTGATTTATTATACTTGAGATTAGCGCAGAATCCCTTGTACTAGTGTCACAGCTGCCATAGGCCGGCCAGGTCACAGTGACTTGTAAAGTGCACTGCAACCCTCGCTTCAATACATCCCGAGGACCTCCGTGCATATTAGGGCAATTGTGGTCAGTTCTGTTTTATTGCTATATTTTTTTTCCTGCAGAGACACTGGTAGGATGGGTGCTGTCAGCCTCTTGCAATCAGCCTGTGGTGTCCTGCTCTGCTGCAGCGCTGGCTCCCCTTCAGGAAACATGTAATTGCTGCGGAATAAGGAAGGAAGGGGGCAGGAAAACACACCTATAATACATATATATTCATACGCCCCCATTTTTGTGTATTAATCTGAGGACTCTAGGGGTCGGAAGATGAAGAAACAGTTTAACCGTATAAGACAGCTCCCCAACCAGACAGTAGGCATATAAGAGAGCCGAACGCAGCATTGTTTTGTACTTGTGGTATTTATTAATAGTGTCCTGTTGGTTGCAAAATTGCAATATGGAATGTGGTGTGCTCGAGACTCTGCAAGGGTTGGCTGTTTACCTCCGAACACCCTCAGCGACGCTTTTCAAAAGAAAAAACAAAAAACGTAATATTGTATGGTGAAATAGAATGGAGGTGGGAGGGGCAACCGGAGGGTCCATTTTTTTCTGGGTGTGGTGGGCACTGGCAATTTCCTCGGCCCATCTTTGGGTCATATTAACACCCGTCGCTCAGTAGCGTGAGTAGGTGTGTGCGCTGGGAAGCCGAGGCAGGACGCGCTTCTGGCAGATTGCTGCACAAGAGAAACTAGGGTTTGCACCATTGAAGCGCTGTGTAGATATACCCTGGAAGTCCACTCCCGCCCCGACATTAGGATTCTGGCTGAGTGGGTGGCTGTCGAAACGGTAACGTAGAGAACACTGTTGAATGCGTGGGATGTTTACATCGCTAAAGCAGATGAGAGACTCCCCGAGAGCTAGCTTGGTGACAGTACGGAGTGCTAGCAGAAGGGAACAGCATGAGCAATATGGCCGCATACATGCAGCAATTGTAGAGCGTAGCGTATGCCACTCTTGTGTACATGCCGGAGCAACAGGTCAGCAGTTTCAGTGGGTGAGGGGTAAAGCACTCATTCGGATATAGCCTTTCTCTTTACGTAATGTGACTTTGTGCGAGTTAAATTGACAGCACTTAGCAGCAGACTAAGGGTGGCAGAATAAGCCTGTTTAGAAAGTGCTACGGACATTCTTGTTTAAAGCAAGGTCATTGAGGAAAATTGTATTTTTTCGTTTGAGCGGAGATATTCTAGAGTGGGGGCGAGCTTTATTGGTCCTCGTACTTAAAATAAAGCAGTGCGGACTCCTTGTTGATCGGCCAAGAGAGCATTCTGTACACGGCAAAACAGAGGGCAGAAGGGCAGAAAAACGGGAAAAAATGAGTCTAATAGGGGCAGAAAGGCAAAAAAAACGAGCCTAACAGGGGCAGAAAAAACGCGGCCGCTAATGAAAGGAAATAAACGCGGTCGCGAAATGAAAGCCTTTGATGCAGCAGGGGGCGGAGCGGATCCCTTTGAAGTGAAGCTGCTGGCGGCACCACGCTGGGGAAGCAACAGATGGCTGGCTTTGATGTGGTGATGCGAGGCAGGCAGGCAGGCGGATAGAAGCGCGTGCACGGGACACATGCACTTCTGGAAATCCGCATTTTTGAGACCTTAGTTTAGCTCTTAGTTTAGCCCCAATAGTCTTGTCCTATTCAGTCCTTGCAGAATGGAATAAGACGAGACCTAAAAATGGTATTATAATGATTTTAGAATTTTTTTCTGTACGCAAAGATGTAGCAGAGACTTCACTCCCCCCTGCATGCAAGTACTGTTTATGGGATTGAAGCACTCTGCACTGTTGGGGTGGCGGGTAGTTGGGAATTTGTCTAGCAGGGGAGCAGGGAGGGGGGTGGAGGGATGGGTTCAGTTCATGTTTAAGTTTGTTCATTTTAAGTTATTCACACGAGAACATCTAAAGCTGATACAGTTTGTCACAGGGTTAGTGCATGACAGAGTTTGTACACCACTAGATATGCTCCGATGTCGAATGATCGCTCTCATACCCAAGGGGACATAACACCTGACATTCCACATTCGCAGCCGGAGAACACACACACGCTGAACTCCCCCTAACCGTAATATCCTGGAATATAAATGGCATGTGCAACAAAATAAAGAGGGGACTGGCATTACAACATCTTAAGAGACACGCTCCGTGAGTCACCCTCATATAAGAATCACACCTGGTGGGTACAGCCATTAAAGCATTGGATAGATGAGGCTTTAAAATGGCAGCACACTTCGAATTTATATCTGGATCCATGGGTGTGGGGATCTTGATCCGAAAGAGCTGCCCCTGGTGACAACCAGGACATGGACAGCCGAACAGATGCGCTTCGCATCAGTTTCCTGTCAATGGGAAGGGCGCGCATACAACCTTGTCTCTGTGTATATTCCTCCAGCGCTTAACAATCTCGCCCTCCCGGCCCTTGGTAAATTCCTGCTCACACTACCTCCCGAGGAACTAATCATAGGGGGCGACTTTAATGCCACAGTGGATGTCACAAGGGACAGACACCCACCAAGAGATCAGGGGACAACTTCGTCGCACCTCCGGGAATTCCTGGACGCACTTGGGCTAGTAGACATTTGGTGCACACGTTACCCTAAAGAACGTCAGTACACTTACCACTCGGGAGCACACAATAGCTGATCATGAATAGACTACATTCTTACCTCCTCAATAGGTCTAGAAAGAATACTGGAGATCAAACACCTCCCCAGAGGTATATCGGATCATTCCCCCGTGTTAGTAACAAACAAATCACACCTCACGGGGAGGAGACGCACATATCTTATATATCCTGGGTAACCTAAGGACCCAAACATATGGAAGGGCCTACACAAGACTTCGGGCACTATTTCCAAGAAAATGTACAATTAGTGGCCTCCCCCATCACCCTATGGGAAGCATATAAAACGGTCCTCTGCGGACAAGCTATCTCCTTGATCACGGCCCTCAAACGGGACAAAGCACAGCAGGTGTGGGAGCTTTAACAGGCAGTTAGCCGGGCAGAGAGCGAGCACGCAACAGAACCCAATGATAACACGCCCCACACACTAAGCCTTGTAAAACAAGCATACAGAGACCATGTATGGGAGGTAGCTAAGGCACAAGTCACGAAAACACAGCACACCATCTAAGAAGTTGGGGACAAAGCCGGCAAACTCCTGGCCTGGTTAGAGAAAAAAAGAACGGGCCAGTCACTGGGTAGCACAAATCTAATTGCCCACAGGAGAGACAGTAACGGATCCACACGACATAGTCACAGCAATCGCACACCACTACGAAACAATATACACTCCCATCGCAATGACATATATGGAAGAGAATTTGGCCTTTCTTAGAGACATACGTCTGCCAAGGCTGACACCACAGGACGTACAGGCATTGGAGGCAGATCTCACGATAGACAAAATCACTGCAGCCATTAGAGGGCTCCAACCGGGAAAGGCACTGGGTCCCAACGGTATTCCCGTGGAACTTTACAAAACAGAGGTGGACACACTGGTGCCGCATCTGCTGAGAATGTACGAGGCCAGCCTAGAGGTGGGAAAACTCCCTAGAAACCAACGAGTAGCGACACTTATAGCTATCCCAAAACCTGGTAAACCCCCACGGGAGTGCACCTCCTACCAACTAATTTTGCTCCTTAACGCCAAAGCGAAAATACTTGCAAAAGCGCTGGCGGCCCGGCTACAGCCCTATCTCACAGCACTAGTGCACCCTGACCAATCCGGCTTTATGCCGGGTAGGAACACGGCGATGAACCTCCGGAGACTTCATGGCGTGCTGGCTAGAATACCCACTATCCAGGAAGAGGCGGTCATTCTCTCACTAGATGCCAGTATGGCCTTTGACTTAGTGGAATGCCTCTTTCTATTTGCGGTGCTGCAACACTTTGGTTTCCCAAATGTTGTGCCTGGATTCAACTACTGTACGCACAACCACTGGCACAGGTAGTGGTAAACGGGTGGCTGTCGGAGGAATTTCCCTTGGGGCGTGGGACCAAGCAGGGATGTCCTCTATCCCTCCTCCTGTTTGCTTTAGTGCTCGAGCCATTGGCGGCATGGATAAGGAGGGATCCAGAAATACGCTGACTGAAGTGGGCAGAGGGTTGGGAGGACCACATCTCCCTCTACGCAGACGCCATGGCAAACCCTAGACGCTCCCTCTCTTGCTTGCTTGACATCTGCGAGTCCTACGGTAGAGTTTCCGGCTATACCAATAACTGGGCAAAATCGGTGTTATACATACTTAAGGGTCCTCTTCCACGCCTCACCTGGGGTGTTGTGATACAGATCGCAGAAGATGGGTTTAAATACCTTGGCATACACATCACGCCACACCCCACACAATTCTTTGAGCGTAATCTATTGCCTCCCCTGAAACGACTCCGTAGTGACGTGAAATGCTGGCACTCACTGCCATTGACACTCTTGGGGAGAGCGGCTCTGTTCAAAATGATGGCTCTCCCCAGGTTTTTATACGCTCTACAAAACACACCTATCCCAGTCTCTCACTCCTACTTCAAGTCAATTGAGGCGGAGGTGGGCCACCTCCTGTGGGAAGGGAAGCCACCACGCATAACAATGTGCAAGGTAATACCAGGTTGGTATGAAGGCGGAATCGCCCTGTCCAACATTCAACTATACTATCATAGTAGTTAATCAATTGCTTCACGCTCCACAGGACGAGCCAGCATTGCGTATGGACAGGAACACTCTTGACACGGACGGAATCCTGGGCGCAATATAATAATACATTTCGGAAACATGCACTGATCGGCCCTACTGCGCACACCGTGCACGTCTGTTTTATAGCACAGCACGCTCTCGGTTGGGAGGGAGCGATAACACAACACATGCCTGGTTGGGCAAGCTGCGAACAAGTAAGGGTCTCTCCCGATGAGATCTAATAGGCATATCTAAGGTTGGGGACCTGTGGAAAAAGGTGGGGGTAGTCACTTTTGCTCAGCTACAGCCAATGTATCAGATGGCAGGGACGGAGCAAAATCGGAACTTGCAAATTAAACACGCACTGACGAAGGCCATACCTCCGGGAGCTGACCGCCCGAGTCCTCGCTGCTCGAGGATCGATTAATAACGGACTGTCTAACCAAAAAAGCAGTTTCTCTAACATATTGCAAATTGGTTAGTCATCAGAAAGATCACACACACAACCTTAGAGAAAAATGGCAAGCTGAGTTGGGAGAGATGGATGAGCAGAATTGGCAGGAGGCGCTAGCATCCCCCCGAGAAGTGGCGATCCCTTACAGACTAAAAATTGTGCAACTTAAAATATTGCGCAGAACATACTACACCAGAACAACACTCCACGAAATAGGGAGGACTGATACACCACTGTGTCTGCGGGGTTGTGGGCTGGCAGGCACCTTTTACCACACATTATGGGACTGTCCCCACATTACACAGTATTGGAGGGCTGTCATGGCCACGATCACTCGAGTGTGTGGCTTCAGTGTCTCCCCTGAACCAAGGAGATGCCTACTCAATGTGTGGGAACCAACAGACCTTACCCACGCGGAGCAGGACTGGGCGACCCTGGGTATCACACTGGCTAAACGGAATATTGCTCAACATTGGGGAGCACAGATGGTCCCCTCTCACAAGCAGTGGTGTTGTGACTTAGACAGTGCTATGGTAGCGGAAAAGGCAGTATTTATTCATAGAGGGTGTCCCCGAAAATGGATGAGAGTGTGGGGGAAATGGAACACATTTTGAGGGAACATATGCGCCCTTCCGCCTGAATAATCCGATCCGGAACTGAGTGACTGACAAACACAGACGACGTTCTACATGGGAGAAATTTTATATACTGTAAAGGTGGATCTCATGGGTGAGGTGGAGAAGCGAAAGTACGTATACGCTGTTCACTCTGTGGCACTACCTTGTTTATCCTCATGCGTGCTCATGATGAGCTGAGCTCGTCATGAGGCACAGTTGCGCTGTGCTCGGGGCGAGCTCAGCTCGTCATAATGGCCGCGGCGCTCACACGTGGGGATAATTCCCCCGCTATGCTGAGCGTTCTGAGGAAACGGGTGTGGCCGGGACGAGCTCAGCTCGTCATGAGCACAGCGCCAGTGAGCTGAGCTTGTCACGAGCACCGGGGCGCTGTGCACGCCCCCCTCCCACCCAGCACAGCAGGGGAATTACCCCCCTGGCGAAGGGGATATTATATGAACCGAAAAAAATACGTGATTGTAATCAGCTTTGTTTGATGCAAATAATAATAAATGTTTTCAACAAAAAAAAAAATGTAGCAGAGGAAAACAAGGGCCAGATGGCTAAGATATAACTTACTGGTCACAGTGCATATGGGGTATTAGCTTGGATACTCGCACCTTGTTTACATCTGTCCAAAGTTAGGCAGCAGCAGTCTAACCATGAACACAAAACAAGGTAGGAGGTGAAGCATGTATTTTGAATACAAAGGATCAGATTTATTTTAGAGATACAATATTTTATTTTCAAATCTGGGGGAATGCTGTACTATGGCTTTGTGACATGCTGTAAATGATAGCCATGTGTCATACATTACACAGTGTTGCCGTTCATCAGCGATTATCAATAGAGGATGAGGTGGACGATGATATTGGTAAAAGAGAAAATGCCTGAGAAGAACATTTGCAGGATAGTGATAGTACAATGGAAGGAAGTGAACTGCACAAGAAATCTGTGGATATAACCTTTTGTAAAGGAAGTTTATCACAAAAAATTTTAGGGAAGAATATTCCAACTAAAATTGAGTTTATTGATGAGATTTTGTTTCCCATAAAACCAACATTTATGTTATGTTATGTTATTTATTTTCTTCTATAGCGCACGGCTACTCCAAGGAGCATCCCGGCGCTTTGGCGAAGAGAACTTATGCAGAGTAACAAACATAACAACTAAAAGCTGAAAGAAAAAAAGAAAAAAAAGAAGCCAGAAGAAACCCTATACAGAAAAGAGCCAGGTCTTTAATTCCTTCCTGAACGCAAGAAGATTACTTGCCCTTCGTAAAGCCAAAGGGAGCTCGTTCCAGCCTCGCGAAGCCAGGTAGCGAAAAGCCCGGCCTCCAGTTCTGGAACGCTTAATGATAGGCACAGCCACTTTGGCCAATGAAGCAGATCGTAAAGCCCTGCTAGGCAGGTAAAAGGAAAAGCGTTTCCCGATGTACTTGGGACCGATACCATGAAGGGCTTTAAAAACCAAAGTTAGGCTTTTAAAAAGGATCCTCTTCGAGATGGGCAGCCAATGCAAAGCTTTTAGTAACTCAGCAGCATTGGCTCGTCTCGGAAGTCCGAAAATGGCTCGAGCCGCAGAATTCTGCACCACTTGCAGGCGGGTCAAAAGATATTTGGGTAGACCCAGATAGAGGGCGTTCGCATAGTCTAAACGCGACCCTATTAGCGCCTGCACGATGGTTTTTTTGTGGTGAAGTGACAGCAGAGGAAGAAATTTCCTAAGCATCCTGAGAATGCCAAAGCATTTCCCTGAGAGCCCGATGACATGGGGCCGGAAGGATAGGTCACAATCGATCAGAATTCCAAGGTTTTTTGCCTTCACAGAGGCAGTGTCCGGGGGAAACATATCCTGTGGCCACCAGGCCTTCCAGCTGGAATCAGGAGTGCAGCCAAAGAAAAGCAACTCCGATTTGTCGGAGTTGCATTTAAGACCCTGACAGCGGAACCACTCGAAAACAGCCTCGAGACAGTCCCTAATTCGTATGCCGTCGAAAATCCCACCTCTGTCACATGTGAACAGAAGCTGGGTATCGTCAGCATAGGATATGATCTGGGCGCCGAAAGATTCCGCAACCGCCGCCAGAGGGGCCAAGAAGATGTTAAACAGCATGGGGCTAAGAATGGAACCCTGAGGTACCCCCACCTCTAGCGGCGGCATATCAGCGGAAAAAGGAGGCGCCCAGATAATTTGCCGGCGGCCGGTCAGAAAAGATTTAAGCCAGCTCAGCAACGTCCCCCCAGTTACAGAATTGTTGTCTCACAATTTAAACTTTGTGAAGGCTGTTACATCGCAAAGATTTGAAGGAAACATCACAAAATTTGCAGAAGATAAAATTGCAACTTTGCACATACCTAGCCACCTTGAGGTATATTTAACAATCGTAATTGGAATCTCAGTTTCAATGGGAAATATTTGATCTTGACTTAATTTGCTATTACATTTAGTATTATTTAGCTGCCTTTGGTGTCTATCTTGGTACAATCACACTATTTTTTAAAAGCCAACCCTAGCTATTGTTTTTTATTGGTAAATTGCAAAACCAGAGTTATTGTTAAGAAGCAAATCACAATTATCAATAAGATTCTTGTAAGCAATTGCAGGAAAAATAATGATTTGCCACACAAAACAAGACTTCGCCATTCGTATTACTTTCACTGAGCATGCAATTATTCTACTAATAAAAGGGTATTAATGAAAACATTAATATTTGTTTAGCACTTACATTTCAGGGCGTTAAAAGCCAGTTTGTAGGACCAGCGTTGAGTTCTCTCATCTTTAAACCGTGGTACTGAAGGGCCGCGCCCTCTACCATACTTCACTAAGATTTTATCTGGAGGCTTTTCAACATGGATACTTTGGAATATTTCAGCTGCATTTATAAATAGTGAGTCAGAATAGAAGGGTTTTTCATGCTGACTAGGCGTACTTCTAACAACAGTTTCTGTGCTGTGTGACATGGCCATTTCTTCTAAATTTGATATATCACGTCGAGCAGCATAGCTTGGGCTCTGAATGTCAGTGCTGCTTCTAAAATGAAACATGTTAATTTTCGATTATTTTCAATTTGATTGAAGTTGGCAGAAACGAGGTAGGTCTGTCTGTGGAAAGAACAACAAATTATTCTGTGTTAAGACTTTTTTTGGCATAGTATATTGTTTGCAATGAAAATAAAATATTAATATTGTATTGGACTAGATCTATGTTATACCAGTGACAGATTGTGTGCTATACAATTGCTAATTGAAAACAAAAGCAATGAATTAAACCCCATTCGATGTACCAGCTTTAAAATATACTGACAATTTTGTGCTAAGATTGTAAAATGTAATATTTAAAAAATGATAATTTTCTGCTTCTACTGTTAAAATAAATGTGTGATTACCTGTTGATCTATTACTCATAATCCAATTACTCTCTGGACCTGAATAACAAAAGGCATTTTGGATACGTTAAGTAGTACTCCAGTTCCATTGCATCACATACTACAAAATGCAATTCACAAACGTACAAGCTAGATCTCCACCTACACCTCTCCTATCTGTTCTGTACAGCAATCTCAGCACTCCCAATTATAGGATTTCGTAGTAAATGTGGGAGGGGCAAACATGCGAGTGGTGGGGACAATGGAACAGGACTACTACAAAATTAGAAGAGTTTAGGGGATTTTAAACAAGGCTTTATGGCTGGACAAAGCACATAATTATACATAAGAATAACCCAACTGCTATTAACAAAATAAAATTGTTATTCTACTACAACGATAATTTTGACAAAATAGGCTTAAATGTAATCCAACCCACTCTTGGAGTAAGCCGAGTACCACACATGGCCAACCACTGGTAGTGTGGCACACTCATATAGAAACAATGGAGGTACCACCATCATCAGGTGGCTGAGGAAGATCACATGGATGCTGCCTCCAGACACCCAGAAGTCAGTGGTCCAGGCCCTAGTGACATCGCGGCTGGACTACGGCAACGTACTTCTTCTGGGCGCCTGTAAGGAGGTCACCCGGAAGCTTCAAGTAGTTCAGAACATGGCTGCCCGTTTACTTTGTAACCTACCGAGAACAACCTCAGTCTCTTCTTCTCTGCGTAGCCTTCACTGGCTGCGCATAGAATCTAGGACCAAATTTAAAGCACTTTGCTTCATGCACCGTATCAAAGCTGGCAAAGCCCCCCAATATCTTTCTACTTTAGTCCAGCAATACTGTCCCTCTCGCACCCTTAGATCTTCCACTCACTGCAGATTCTCTGTTCCCCGCTTCAAGCGGGCCAGAGTCGGTGGACGCTCATTCTCCCACCTGGCACCTGCGCTCTGGAACTCGCTTCCCATCCCTCTGCGATCTGAAACATCTTATATCAAATTTCGCAAAGGTGTGAAAACCTGGTTGTTTTCTCTGTAACCGATTCCTTAAACTTCCGTTGTCCTCTTTTACTTCTGTTCTCTTAGCGCCGGGAAACCTACGGGTAGCTGAGCGCTCTACAAAATCAGATATAATAATAATAATAGGGTAAAGCACTAACACCGCATAGGAAACTATACAGATATAGGGTGCATGGATGGAAAAAGCCTGCACCCTTTTTTTCTTTTTTACACTTCTCAATCTGCAGTCTGTTGGTGTCCTCATTGCGGGTGTGCCAAAAACCACCAGAGATGGTGAGCTTGTCTGCAAGCTAAGCAGGGTGCTGGTCATGGTGGCTTTGTAAATGATGCAGCTGGTTTTGAAGACGGTGCCTGTTGGCAATGGGAGGCAATGCATCACAAATAAATGAAATATTCAAGATTGAAGTGACTCAAGCAGATGGACTAAAAAAAGAACAAAAATATGTTTTCACTACAATGTTTCAGCTTATGCTTTCCTCAGATAGTACACAATTCTTTGCTCAGTGACGGCAAATCTGACACTACTGGCTTTTCAAAAAGCATCATGACTGAAAATTCCATTTGGAATGTGGAATCATTGCAGACCTGGGATCTCCTATGCTAATCAGTAATTGTCACAGATGTTTTTCTCCATTTGGATGTAATGATTTCAAACTATACTTCCAGAGGTTTTCACTAGAATCCAGAAGTTCTTTCTTTAAGACATGTGTTAGACCTGTCAGCCCTTTGGGTGGTTCCTCCTATTTATTAATTTATTTTTATCCCCTTTTTGCCTCATGTATTTTTCTTGTGTATCCACTATTTTTTTTTTCTGGTGTTGAACCTAGAATTCTGGGCGCCTCATTATCATCTATTGATGGTGAGGCGCAGATGCATCCCGGAAATGGAGGATTAGTGCTGTCCTAAAATGGTGGCCGACAGAAATTACCTCAGAGCCTTGGGCCATAGCGGGGCATGAGAGGTTCTGGAACCTTCTGGTACACTCTGGACCCTTGGGCCCAGGCTATAAATAAAGGGAGGTCGGGCGGCCATTTTAGAACAAGAAAAGTGTGGGGTCATCTAGGAGCTGGGTGGAGTACAGGGTGCTGAGTGTGGAGGCTAGAGTGCTGTAAGGGTTGACTGCCTCGTGGGGTTGCGGCCTTTACAGCTGATGTTGCCACAACCTGCTGATCTGGCCCTGCTAGGAACCGGCTCCATGACCAGCTGATCCTCGGCGTCACCGCAAGAGTGGAGGCGCCCTATTGACCCCAGGGATCTTGTGAGGACAGACGCCAGGAAAAGCCGTACATTCCTGTAAGCTGGTGAGTGCTACTACCGATTGCTGGAGGTGCGCCGGGAGCGTTAGCCTGTCAGGATTGACCCCGCAATCTCCGCGAGCCAGGGCCCTCAACTGTCAGAGACTGCTGTAATCCGTGGTTTCCCCAGTGTTGAGGAAAGGCCCCGGTCAAAACATTATTGTGGTCCGGGGTCCTCTAACGGGTACAAGGCCGTGAGGTGGAAGTTACCCTCCCCCCTGTGCTTGAAGCCAATGCCGCTAAGATAATCTGTTCAGCCCGGCAGCCTAGGCAGGGAGGGAAAGCCTTGACACGCTGTGAAGAAACCAGCAGGGAAAGGAGAGACGCCAGTCGGGGTTGCCTAGCGACTGAGCCGAGGCCTCCGCCCATCGCGTCATTCTCCCGAGTCTGCGCCCCGCCTGCAACCCTTACTGAGCCACGCCGGGAGCCCGTCTTTGCCTGTGAGGGTCTAAAGGGATTCCAACTGAAAAGGGATTGTGGCAGTGGGCCCCTCTACCCCCGTGGGCGAACAGCGGCCTGTTATTATCCACAACGAGCCTCAATAGAGAAACGTACGCATTGAGAACTGAGGTGAGGAGAAAGGGGAGGTGACCTCAGGAACGGGTTAACAAGAGCGACTTTTCCCGACACGGCTGGAGGGCCTCGTTAGTGTTACCAACCAGAGGCATAGGAAGTTAAGACCGCTCTGGCAGGGAATTGAATGCGAGAGCTGGCCAGTGACTTCGATTGTATAGAATTCTGCCAACTTCGTGGTGACTTGACATGGGCTTGAACCAGTAAGTAAACTAGCCCTGTTACCTCAGAGATCTGGAAAACTGTCTAATTTCATACCAGATCGTAATGTTAACATTGGCGAATTAGACTCTGCTTCTTAACCCTCGCAAGGAACTGCAAATGCGGCTGACTCTTTCCCGAAGTGGGCTTGCCTAAACCAATTCCCCTGAATGACACAAGGAGATGTCTGACCAAAGTGATTGTTTTTTACCTTTGAAGCTTCATTGAATAAGAGGGTGAAACGTTGTGCCAACTCTTGGAACCTGTACCTTTGCTAAGTGTTGATTTGGCTAGATATATAAAACAACCTTGTTGGGGAATATCTGTGATTTACATCCACAGGACAATTGATGAGTTATTTATGTGTGAGGGGGAGATGCAACCAAATGCCTAATGTTTATTCTATACTAGTAATCTCTCATGTGTTTTAGAGAGAGTTTCACATACAGCGAATTAGTCCGAATAATGAATCTTGTTTGAATAATGCACAGAACCAAGTGAAGCAGAATTGGTATAATTCTCATTTATAATTTAAGTTGGAGAAGAAAAACTAACATGCCAAGGAATTTGATTGATGAAAGGTGCTGAAATGTTTATTTAGAGGAAAAACCAGAAGATAAAGATTTATTACTTTCTTAAGAAGGTGTGGTGTCATTTTTAAGTGGAAGTACGCTGTGCTACTGTGTGGAGTGTGACGCAAGTGCAACAAGTCTCCTTAGAGTTAGCCCTTCCCGCTTGAGCCAGGCTACCCCATGTGGACTGGTAACCCCAGGTCCAACATATTGGTGCTCAGCGGTGGGATTAGGGCTTGTACTTGCGTCCACTTGACAATGGCTTAGTCAGTCAGTCATAAGCTTTTATTCGATATGCAAGATATCTTATAAGCACATTTACAGTATAATCATTACAGTGTACAAAAAAAACATTGCTTTAAGAAGTCAGTATAAAATACATTTAAAAGGGATAAAAGGACATGAAGTGCCCATTAATAAATTAGCTAAAAAGAGAATTAAACCGCTACTGACAGTCTCTTGCTACGAATAAGCCAAAACTGTTTTAAAATTTTTGCTGTTCCACACACAATAGGGGGGGAAGTGTCCGTAATTAGGATGCGCAGGGCTACTAGGTGGCTACGTATACCCATATTTCGGAAGAGAGGTTTCAACCAGAAGCTCATGGGCCTAGCATAGTCCGGGCATTCAAATAGGACGTGAGCAATGGATTCAACCTTGTGCGGACAACAAGCACAGTTAGGGGAAGATCGGGCCGCTGATGTCCACTTCGAAACCACAGCACCTAGCGGGAGAGATCCAACTCTAAATTTAAAATAAAGAGCTCGGTCAAGGGGGAGGGTGATCAGGTCCAGGTAGGGTTCAAAGGCCACAAAGTCTTTAATTTGTAGGAAGGAGACAGTGGACTTACAGTGGTTCGAGTTTGTAATTAGGTGCTCCGCCGTCCATTTCCAGTAAAGCGTCTTGACCACTTCTTTTGGTGGGGCTGAACGCGATGACCAACAGTCCCCTAGACCAATCTTCTCCAAGAGCTTTTTAGTTTCCCTTAACCATCTGATCTTAGCCCAACCCCCCAGACTCATTATTTCCCCCAGACCCTCAGCGTAGGATTTTAATTCTTCGCCCCTCCAGATTCGTGTCCATAGCAGGAGCGGGCGAAGCTGAGCCTGATCTTTAATGTTTTTACAGCCCGTATCCAACAACACTGGTACAGTTGGTGTGCTCAATGGGATAGAGATAATGGACTTTAGAAGTTTGCTCTCCGCTATCGCTAGGGCATCCAAACGGCAGTGGCCCCACAGCTCTGCCCCATACAAGGCTGATGTCACTACTTTGGCCTTGTAGATGTTGATTACTGGGGTAAGCGATCTCCTAGGTGAGGCCCGGAACTCCCTTATGAGGGCTCCTCCAACTCTCCTATGGTTTAGGACTATTTTGTTAATGTGATTTGCCCAAGACAACTTATCCGTAATCCGAATACCGAGGTAATCGAATTCGGATACTTTCTCTAATGCAACCGAGTTAAGTGTAGGTGGGCGGCCCAGTTTTCTAGGTGGATTTAAAACTAGATATTTTGTTTTGTCCACATTTATTATTAAACCTTTTGCAGCACAAAACTCCTGAAAACGTGTTAGCAATTTCTGCAGGCCTTGAGGGGTCTTCGAGATCAGAATCGTGTCGTCCGCAAAAAGCAAGGTGGGGATACGGACTCCACCGAGACAGGGGGCATCGGCTGGTTCTTGTTGAAGGTGTTTTACCACCCCATTCACATATAGTGAAAATAGGGTGGGCGCCAAGACGCAGCCCTGTCTTACGCCCCTGGACACTGGTATCTTCTCAGTGAGCTCTCCGTTTTTACCCCAACGGACCTGTGCAAAGGTATGGGCATGGAGACTAATGAGCAGGGACAAGATGTAAGAAGGTAATCCCAACTCATTAAGCACCCTCCAAAGCTCTTCCCGGGGGACTAGGTCAAAGGCAGTCTTCAGGTCTATAAAGGCCAAATAAAGACTACCCTTGCCCAGTTCCACCACCTTCCACCCCAGTAGTGCCAACCTAAACACCTGCTCTAATGTCCCCATACCAGCCCGAAAACCTGCCTGAAAATCTGATAGGATTTTATTCTCCTCCACCCAATGTAGGATCCTTCCAAGAATAGCTTTACCAGCTATCTTTTGGGTGGAGTCTATCAGACTTATGGGGCGGTAGTTCCCCGGGGTTTCCCTACACCCTTTTTTGTAGATCGGGACCACCACCGCCCCTTTCCAGGATTCTGGCACTGCCCCTCCCATCATGATGTCGTTTAAGAGAGCGGCAATCACCCTTCCCCATTCCGCTGGGTATGCCTTCATAAGATCCCCTGGAAGGCCGTCTGGGCCCGCTGCCTTGCGAGGCGCTACCCATCCTATAACCCCCTCAATCTCTAAGGGAGTGAAGAGATCATAGGCATGGGGTTCAATTGCTAATGTAAGCTCCCTCCCGGCATTTAGTTCCCCATCTGGAGGGAGGTATAGAGTCCCGAAGTGTTTTATCCAGTTTTGAGGAGGGATGTTGCAGGGTCTCATAGATCCATCAGGTTTATTCCATGTGGCTATGAGATTCCAAAAGGCCCTTGAGTCCCTAACTTTACTAGCCTGGAGCAGGTCTTCCCAGAATTTGTCTTCCCACTCCCCCCTAGCAAATTTAAGGGACTTGTTATAGGCCTTCCTTGCTTCCTGTATCTCACCTCGGGATTTGTGTTTAACTGCCTCAACTAACTTCGTCTTGTGATCCCTACATGTTTGGGTATACCAACCATCAACAGGTTTTCTAAAATCTTTGTTGCCTAACTTGTTGGGATGTGAGGTAAACACGCTAGATAAGTCTTCTACCAAGGAAACAAAAAGCCCACTCGCTCTGCCCACCCCTTCTAGGGAGGTTCCGAGGTTTGTTACCGCATGATTTAAGAGGGTTTGAATTTCCCTTACCTTTCCCTCGGAAAGAACCAATTTCGCCCATTTTATTCGTCTTCCACAGGGGGAGACTTCAGAATCATCCGGGGGTGCAGCTACCGGGTAAATATTATCCTTTCTTAAGGGGCACCACCACTGGTCCATACTCAAAGAGAGTGAGTTGTGGTCACTCTCAGTCGTAGGGACCACCTGCATGTCCCTTACGTAAGACCATAGACACACATCTATCAGTATATAATCTAACCTAGAGGTGTGTCCTGGCCTGTTGTACGTGTGGACACCCCCCCTATCCGAGGTTGTCCTCCCGTTTGCTGCCCTTAAATTGAATTCCAGACTCAGGGAGTATATCTGGAGCGCCACTTCTGTCCACCTTCTGATCGGTGGGATTTCCAGTACCGGAATCCCCAACCTAATATCATCCTCATCTTGGTCGCGGGAAACGTCCGAGCCCAGGGGCTCGAACGTACAGTTCATATCACCCGCAACCAATGTACGCGTCTTGTGAGGGGAGTTTTTTAGCAGGGTCTCGAGGAGTGATATTACGGGAGACTTCCTCCCTCCCTCCCTCCCTCCCTTAGTTCCCCGGGCGTAAATATTGAAAACATTTAAGACAATTCTTCCCCTTTGATCTATTAGGGTAATGTTTTGTATGTCCGGGCAGCCTGTGGGAAACTCCACTACTCTGCAGTCTAAGGAGGCTGAGACCCATATGAGCAGGCCACCCGAAGGTCGCCCTCTCCCTGATACCGAGACTTGTGCCGGGGAGGAATAGGAAGAAAAACCCACCCTATGAACCGGCACCAAACTCCATGTCTCTTGGAAAAGGCACAGAGAGTGCTCATCAGCCCATGCAGTGAATTCAGGTATAGCCAATTTTCTTGCAATCCCTGCGACATTCCAGCTGCAAACCTTAAAAGCTAGGTCCGTCACAGCTGAAGTGTCGTTGGGCGCCCGAATGTCCCTGTCTATGGTCCTCCTCAAGGATATTTGAGGGGAGCAGCGATCTTGGGGGGTGACTAAAGAGGCTGCTATCCCACTTACAAGGTTTGCATGGGTAGATGATACTCCTGATGGCTCTACTCTCCTCTCGATTTCCAGTCAATGTGGCCCTGGTGCACACAATTGATTCTCACTTGGACCTCCCGTGACCCCAGCCCAATTTTGACCAGAAACAGGGGGACTTGAGCTTCCTCCAATTAGGACAACACTTTGCCTGACAATGGCTTAGTGTGCACCACGTACCCTACACCTGGAGTTTTCTCCTAGTGGTCTCCCTAATTGGATGTTTTGTTTTCTGCAAAATTCCGTTCTGGTGGTGGGGTGAAGTAGCCCTATTTGACGCCTCTTTCTTGTATACTCCGAGTAAATGTCTGAGGTCCCACCTGGTAAAATGGAGTTTGAGTTGGATGAGTTGGAGACCTACACAGTGGCCCAACTTAGGGAATTTTGCCAGGAAAAGGGGGTGTTCTTCAAGCGTGGTGCGAAGAAGGTGGTACTTCAAACCAGCTTGAGAGCATGGGTGGCAGCTCACCCAGATGGGAAAAAAGAAGGAGGAAGAGGAGGATCGTGACACTGTCATTGAGGCAGACATGCTGTACCAAACCTAAGGGGGGAATCTGTTACGCGGTCCTAGGACACCTTCGAGGGCGGGCAGTAGTGTATCTGGAAGGAGCCTGACTGCAGCGGAGTTAGCTGACAGAAGGGAGGAAAGACAATTAAAATGGGAGTTAGCTAGGTTGGAAAAGGAGAGGGAGGAGACGAGGCTCGCTCAAGAGCTTAGCTTAAAGGAGTTAGACCTGAAAGCCCTACAGGTAGGGACCTCCAGTAATCCTATTGGTGGCAGCGTACCTAAAGAAATAACCAGGGAACCCAGACCCTATTTGCCCACAGACTTAGTCGCCAGCTTTAGTGTAGGAGACGACATTGCCAAATGGTTGGCTGCTTATGAGGTCTCATTAAGAGCCCATGGGATCTCAGAGAGTCATTGGGGGGGTGGCCTGTACAAGTATATGCCTCCGGTAGGGAGGGATGCGCTTCTAGCCTTAGAGCAGGAGGAACAGACTAATTACCCCACCATGAAAGTGGCCCTGATCAGAAAGTTTGGGCTGACCCCTGAGAAATACAAACAGAAATTAAGGAACAGCCACAAACCGGCTACACAAAACTGGGTGGATTTCCTAGACTATGCCAAGAAGGCCCTCCCTAGAGGGTTGGGTGCAAGGCAGTGAGGTGACTGATTGCGAGGGGTTGTATGACCTATTATTAAAGGAGCATCTACTCGAGAAATGTTTTCCTGAGCTGCGTCAACACCTGGTGGACAGAAAGCTGACTAGTCCTAGGAAGCTTGCGGAGGAGGCGGACATCTGGGCCAGTACCCGGGTGTCCTCCAAGGGGACTGGAGGAGATTCCCAAAGGACTGGTCAGGGCGCTCCCCAGAAGAAAGAGGGGGGAGACAAAAAGAGGGAGTTCTCCAAATGCCCAAAAACAGTTCCCAAGGAAGGGGATCAGGTTTCACTCCTAGAGCCGACCCACAAAGACCCCCTCATCCTGACCATAGTCAGCAGCCAAGAGTTGTCCGCTGTTATGAATGTGGTGGGGTTGGGCATTATAAAGGAGATGTCAAATGCCCAAAGAGACCACCCCCTCCCACTGGAGGAAAAACCCCGGGAGTGGCTAGTGTAGTGCTCGGGGAGGAGTTGCCCTTGGATAGGGGAGGGGAGTGGGCGGGAATAACCTTAGTGTCCCTGGGAGACAGAGAGATGGTTCCCAAGATCCAGGTGCCCCCAAATACCACCAAGTATGGGCAGTGGGTCACCATCAATGGCCAAAGAGGGGAAGCTCTGAGGGACACAGGTGCCAGTATGACTATGGTAAGGAGTCATCTGGTGTCCCCAGAGCAGGTGATCCCAAACGTACTCCACCCCGCCGCGATGGCTGACGGCAGACTAGGTCACTACCCTGTGGCTGAAGTTCCCTTTGAGTGGGGAGGGGTCGCAGGTCCTCTTCGAGTTGCGGTGAGCCCGGCCGTGCCAGTCGATTGTCTGTTGGGGAATGACCTGGAGCACAATGCTTGGAAGGAGGTGGAATTCCGGACCCATTCAGAGATGTTGGGTACACCTGATTTGGCCTGTGCAAGCACACGGTCTGAGACTACCCGGAGGGGGAGTTCGCCAAGGCTGTAGCCTGGAACAAAGGCACAGCCAGCTGCCAAAAAGGGGAAGATCCGGGGACAGGAGAAACCTGCCTCAGCATCCACACCCCGTGAGATGGATGGGACACCGGTGGTGGTGGACCCGGAGTCCACGGAGGGGGATGTTGTCTCCCTGGAGGACCTACCTATCCCTGCCAAATGGCAAGTGGAAGGAGGGCCTGCCAGGGAGGAGTTTTGCCAGGGGCAGAAGGAGTGCCCTACCCTTGAGGGACTGAGGCGACAGGCCGAAGACCAGGCAGCGGGTAACATTGCAGGGAACTTCCACATTTACTGGGAGAATGGTCTTCTCTACAGTGAAACCAAGGCTCCAGTGCACGGTTCGTCACGGGCTTGGTAGTCCCCCAACGTTACCGAGCCTTTCTCTTGGAGTTGGCTCACAAAATAACCTTGGCAGGACACCTGGGTCAGGACAAGACCTTTGCCCGGCTTGTCCCCCATTTCTACTGGCCTCAAATGAGGGTGGTGTCTGACACTTACTGTAGGACGTGTGTGTCTTGCCAAGCCAGTGGGAAGACAAGGGTTAAGCCTAAAGCTCCCCTGGAACCACTACTTGTCGTTAGCACCCCCTTTGAGAGGGTGGGCATCGACATTGTTGGGCCATTGGATCCACCGACTTCCGCTGGTCACAGGTTTATCCTGGTTCTGGTGGATCACGCCACTCGGTACCCAGAGGCAATTCCTTAGAGGACCGTTACTGCACCTGCAGTGGCTCGGGCCCTGATGGGGATTTTTACCAGAGTGGGTTTCCCCAAGGAAGTTGTGTCTGATAGGGGGACCAACTTCCTGTCAGCATATATGCGGGCTATGTGGAAGGAATGTGGGGTTACCTACCGGTTCTCCACCCCTTACCACCCCCAGACCAATGGTCTGGTGGAAAGGTTCAATAAAACCTTGAAGGTCATGATCAGAAGTCTGCCTGAGAGCCTGCGGAGGAAATGGGACGTCCTCTTACCCTGTCTGTTGTTCTCATACAGGGAAGTGCCACAGAAAGGAGTGGGCTTCAGCCCCTTCGAACTTCTGTATGGGCGACTGATGGAACAGAGGAAGAGGAAAGTGAGCCTCTCCCTGACCTATTTTCGTCCAAAGGGAAGGATGGGTCGGTGGAGGGAGTGAACCTCTCACCATCCCTAACTCCTGAACAGCGGAGGGACTGCCGTCAAGTCCTGGAGCAGTATTCCTCGCTGTTCTCCCTTATCCTGGGAAGGACCCACCTGTGTACCCATGATGTGGACACAGGGGACAGCCCACCTGTGAAGTCTAAGACCTACCGGCTGTCAGATAAGGTGAAGGCCAGCATTCATAGTGAAGTCACTAAGATGCTGGAGCTAGGAGTGATTGAACCTTCAAGTAGCCCCTGGTCCAGTCCGGTGGTTCTGGTACCAAAAGCTGCCCCGCCGGGCACCACTCCAGAACTCCGGTTCTGTGTGGATTACCAGGGACTGAATTCAGTGACAAAAACTGATGCTCATCCAATCCCTAGGGCGGATGAGCTCATTGACCGGCTGGGAGCTGCCCAACATCTGAGTACTTTTGACCTCACATCAGGGTACTGGCAGATCTCCCTTACAGATGGAGCAAGGGAAAGGTCAGCCTTCTCCACGCCTGAGGGCCACTACCAGTTCTGTGTGATGCCCTTTGGGCTCAAGAACGCTCCTGGCACTTTTCAGCGGCTGGTGAACAAGGTCCTCTCCGGGATGGAGGCCTTCTCTGCTGCTTATCTAGATAACATTGCCGTCTTCAGCAGCAGCTGGGAGGACTACTTGTGTCACTTACAGGCTGTTCTCCAAGCTCTGAAACAGGCTGGCTTGACAATCAAGGCCAGCAAATGCCAGATCGGGCAAGGGTTGGTGGTGTACCTAGGCCAGTTGGTGGGCAGGGGGAAGGTGCAGCCCCTCCAGGCTAAGATTGAAACTATCATGGCCTGGGAACCCCCAAGACTCAGACGGAGGTCCGAGCTTTCCTGGGCCTCACAGGATACTACCGTCGCTTTGTAAAGGGGTATGGCACTATTGTGGCACCCCTAACGGAGCTCACATCTAAGAAACAACCACGACGGGTAGTCTGGACTGAGGCGTGTCAGCGAGCTTTTGACACCCTGAAACAAGCAATGTGTGCAGCTTCTGTTTTAAAAGGCCCTGACTTTTCCAAGGAGTTTATTGTCCAAACGGATGCATCGGATTATGGCATTGGGGCAGTGTTATCGCAACTCAATGAGGAGGGCCTGGACCAACCTGTTGTTTTCCTATCAAGGAGGCTGCTTCCCCGGGAACAGAAGTTGAGTGCGATTGAACGGGAAGCCTTTGCGTGGTATGGGCTCTGAAGAAGCTGCGGCCATACCTGTTTGGCTCGCACTTCCTTGTACAGACTGACCACCGGCCTCTTCGTTGGCTGATGCAAATGAAGGGCGAGAATCCCAAGCTGTTGAGATGGTCCATCTCCCTACAGGGAATGGAGTTCCGGGTGGAACATCGGCCTGGAGTGGACCACGCCAACGCAGACGGTCTCTCGAGGTATTTCCGACTTAGTGATGAGAACTCCCAAGGGGTTAGGTAGCTCTCCCCACTTTCAGCTGGGGGACACGCGTATTAGACCTGTCAGCCCTTTGGGTGGTTCCTCCTATTTATTTATTTATTTTTATCACCCTTTTGCCTCCTGTATTTTTCTTGTGTATCCACTATTTTTTTTTCTGGTGTTGAACCTTGAATTCTGGGCGCCTCATTATCATCTATTGATGGTGAGGCGCAGATGCATCCCTGAAATGGAGGATTAGTGCTGTCCTAAAATGGTGGCCGTCAGAAATTACCTCAGAGCCTTGGGCCATAGGGGGGCATGAGAGGTTCTGGAACCTTCTGGTACACTCTGGACCCTTGGGCCCAGGCTATAAATAGAGGGAGGTCAGGGTGGCCATTTTAGAACAACAAAAGTGTGTGGTCATCTAGGAGCTGGCTGGAGTACAGGCTGCTGAGTGTGGAGGCTAGCGCGCTGTAAGGGTTGACTGCCTCGTGGAGTTGCGGCCTTTACAGCTGGTGTTGCCACAACCTGCTGATCTGACCCTGCTCGGAACCGGCTCCAGGACCAGCTGATCCTCGGCGTCACCGCAAGAGTGGAGGTGCCCTATTGACCCCAGGGATCTTGTGAGGACAGACGCCAGGAAAAGCCGTACATTCCTGTAAGGTGGTGAGTGCTACCACCGATTGCTGGAGGTGCGCCGGGAGCGTTAGCCTGTCAGGATTGACCCCGCAATCTCCGCGAGCCAGGGCCCTCATAACTGTCAGAGACTGCTGTCATCCGTGGTTTTCCCAGTGTTGAGGAAAGGCCCCGGTCAAAACATTATTGTGGTCCGGGGTCCTCTAACGGGTACGAGGCCGTGAGGTGGAAGTTACCCTCCCCCCTGTGCTTGAAGTCAATGCCGGTAAGATAATCTGTTCAGCGCGGCAGCCTAGGCAGGGAGGGAAAGCTTAGACACGCTGTGAGGAAACCAGCAGGGAAAGGAGAGACGCCAGTCGGGGTTGCCTAGCGACCAAGCCGAGGCCTCCGCCCATCGCGTCATTCTCCCGAGTCTGCGCCCCGCCTGCAACCCTCACTGAGCCACGCCGGGAGCCCGTCTTTGCCTGTGAGGGTCTAAAGGGATTCCAACTGAAAAGGGATTGTGGCAGTGGGCCCCTCTACCCCCGTGGGCGAACAGCGGCCTGTTATTATCCACAACGAGCCTCAATAGAGAAACGTACGCAGTGAGAACTGAGTTAAGGAGAAAGGGGAGGTGACCTCAGGAACGGGTTAACAAGAGCGACTTTTCCCCACACGGCTGGAGGGCCTCGTTAGTGTTACCGACCAGAGGCATAGGAAGTTAAGACCGCTCTGGGAGGGAATTGAATGCGAGAGCTGGCCAGTGACTTCGATTGTACAGAATTCTGCCAACTTCGTGGTGACTTGACATGGGCTTGAACCAGTAAGTAAACTAGCCCTGTTACCTCAGAGATCTGGAAAACTGTCTAATTTCATACCAGATCGGCATGTTAACATTGGCAAATTAGACTCTGCTTCTTTACCCTCGCAAGGAACTGCAAATGCTGCTGACTCTTTCCCAAAGTGGGCTTGCCTAAACCAATTCCCCTGAATGACACAAGGAGATGTCTGACCAAAGTGATTGTTTTTACCTTTGAAGCTTCATTGAATAAGAGGGTGTAACGTTGTGCCAACTCCTGGAACCTGTACCTTTGCTAAGTGTTGATTTGGCTAGATATATAAAACAACCTTGTTGGGGAATATCTGTGATTTACGTCCACAGGACAATTGATGAGTTATTTATGTGTGAGGGGGAGATGCAACCAAATGCCTAATGTTTATTCTATACTAGTAATCTCTCATGTGTTTTAGAGAGAGTTTCACATACAGCGAATTAGTTCGAATATTGAATCTTGTTTGAATAATGCTCAGAACCAAGTGAAGCAGAATTGGTATAATTCTCATTTATAACTTAAGTTGGAGAAGAAAAACTAACATGCCAAGGAATTTGATTGATGAAAGGTGCTGAAATGTTTAATTAGAGGAAAACCAGAAGATAAAGATTTATTACTTTCTTAAGAAGGTGTGGTGTCATTTTTAAGTGGAAGTACGCTGTGCTACTGTGTGGAGTGTGACGCAAGTGCAACAAGTCTCCTTAGAGTTAGGCCTTCCCGCTTGAGCCAGGCTACCCCATGTGGACTGGTAACCCCAGGTCCAACATATTGGTGCTCAGCGGTGGGATTAGGGCTTGTACTTGCGTTTACTTGACAGTGGCTTAGTGTGCGCCACGTACCCTACACCTGGAGTTTTCTCCTAGTGGTCTCCCTAATTGGATGTTTTGTTCTTTCCAAAATTCCTTTCCGGTGGTGGGGTGAAGTAGCCCTATTTGACGCCTCTTTCTTGTATACTCCGAGTAAATGTCTGAGGTCCCACCTGGTAAAATGGAGTTTGAGTTGGATGAGTTGGAGACCTACACAGCGGCCCAACTTAGGGAATTTTGCCAGGAAAAGGGGGTGTTCTTCAAGCGTGGTGCGAAGAAGGTGGAACTTCAAACCAGCTTGAGAGCATGGGTGGCAGCTCACCCAGATGGGAAAAAGGAGGAGGAAGAGGAGGATCGTGAAACTGTCATTGAGGCAGACATGCTGTACCAAACCGGAGGGGGGAATCTGTTACGCGGTCCTAGGACACCTTCGAGGGCGGGCAGTAGTGTATCTGGAAGGAGCCTGACTGCAGCGGAGTTAGCTGACAGAAGGGAGGAAAGACAATTAAAATGGGAGTTAGCTAGGTTGGAAAAGGAGAGGGAGGAGACGAGGCTCGCTCATGAGCTTAGCTTAAAGGAGTTAGACCTGAAAGCCCTACAGGTAGGGACCTCCAGTAATCCTATTGGTGGCAGCGTACCTAAAGAAATAACCAGGGAACTCAGACCCTATTTGCCCAAAGACGTAGTCGCCAGCTTTAGTGTAGGAGACGACATTGCCAAATGGTTGGCTGCTTGTGAGGTCTCATTAAGAGCCCATGGGATCTCAGAGAGTCATTGGGGGGTGGCCTGTACAAGTATATGCCTCCGGTAGGGAGGGATGCGCTTCTAGCCTTAGAGCAGGAGAAACAGACTAATTACCCCACCATGAAAGTGGCCCTGATCAGAAAGTTTGGGCTGACCCCTGAGAAATACAGACAGAAATTCAGGAACAGCCACAAACTGGCTACACAAAACTGGGTGGATTTCCTAGACTATGCCGCGAAGGCCCTAGAGCGTTGGGTGCAAGGCAGTGAGGTGACTGACTACGAGGGGTTGTATGACCTATTATTAAAGGAGCACCTACTCGAGAAATGTTTTCCAGAGCTGCGTCAACACCTGGTGGACAGAAAGCGGACTAGTCCTAGGAAGCTTGCGGAGGAGGCGGACATCTGGGCCAGTACCCGGGTGTCCTCCAAGGGGACTGGAGGAGATTCCCGAAGGACTGGTCAGGGCACTCCCCAGAAGAGAGGGGGGAGACAAAAAGAGGGAGTTCTCCAAAGGCCCCAAAACAGTTCCCAAGGAAGGGGATCAGGTTTCACTCCTAGAGCCAACCCACAAAGACCCCCTCATCCTGACCATAGTCAGCAGCCAAGAGTTGTCCGCTGTTATGAATGTGGTGGGGTTGGGCACTATAAAGGAGATGTCAAATGCCCAAAGAGACCACCCCCTCCCACTGGAGGAAAAACCCCGGGAGTGGCTAGTGTAGTGCTCGGGGAGGAGTTGCCCTTGGATAGGGGAGGGGAGTGGGCGGGAATAACCTTAGTGTCCCTGGGAGACAGAGAGATGGTTCCCAAGATCCAGGTGCCCCCAAATACCACCAAGTATGGGCAGTGGGTCACCCTCAATGGCCAAAGAGGGGAAGCTCTGAGGGACACAGGTGCCAGTATGACTATGGTAAGGAGTCACCTGGTGTCCCCAGAGCAGGTGATCCCAAACGTACTCCACCCTGCCGCGATGGCTGACGGCAGACTAGGTCACTACCCTGTGGCTGAAGTTCCCTTTGAGTGGGGAGGGGTCGCAGGTCCTCTTTGAGTTGCGGTGAGCCCGGCCGTGCCAGTCGATTGTCTGTTGGGGAATGACCTGGAGCACAATGCTTGGAAGGAGGTGGAATTCCGGACCCATTCAGAGATGTTGGGTACAACTGATTGGGCCTGTGCAAGCACACGGTCCGCGACTACCCGGAGGGGGAGTTCGCCAAGGCTGTAGCCTGGAACAAAGGCACAGCCAGCTGCCAAAAAGGGGAAGATCCGGGGACAGGAGAAACCTGCCTCAGCATTCACTCCCCGTGAGATGGATGGGACACCAGTGGTGGTGGACCGGGAGTCCACGGAGGGGGATGTTGTCTCCCTGGAGGACCTACCTATCCCTGCCGAATGGCAAGTGGAAGGAGGGCCTACCAGGGAGGAGTTTTGCCAGGGGCAGAAGGAGTGCCCTACCCTTGAAGGACTGAGGCGACAGGCCGAAGCCCAGGTAGCGGGTAACATTGCAGGGAACTTCCACATTTACTGGGAGAATGGTCTTCTCTACAGTGAAACCAAGGCTCCAGTGCACGGTTCTTCACGGGCCTTGGTAGTCCCCCAACGTTACCGAGCCTTTCTCTTGAAGTTGGCTCACAAAATACCCTTGGCAGGACACCTGGGTCAGGACAAGACCTTTGCCCGGCTTGTCCCCCATTTCTACTGGCCTAAAATGAGGGTGGCGTCTGACACTTACTGTAGGACGTGTGTGTCTTGCCAAGCCAGTGGGAAGACAGGGGTTAAGCCGAAAGCTCCCCTGGAACCACTACCAGTCGTTAGCACCCCCTTTGAGAGGGTGGGCATCGACATTGTTGGGCCATTGGATCCACCCACTTCCGCTGGTCACAGGTTTATCCTGGTTCTGGTGGATCACGCCACTCGGTACCCAGAGGCAATTCCTTTGAGGACCGTTACTGCACCTGCAGTGGCTCGGGCCCTGATGGGTATTTTTACCCGAGTGGGTTTCCCCAAGGAAGTTGTGTCTGATAGGGGGACCAACTTCCTGTCAGCATACATGCGGGCTATGTGGAAGGAATGTGGGGTTACCTACCGGTTCTCCACCCCTTACCACCCCCAGACCAATGGTCTGGTGGAAAGGTTCAATAAAACCTTGAAGGGCATGATCAGAAGTCTGCCTGAGAGCCTGCGGAGGAAATGGGACGTCCTCCTACCCTGTCTGCTGTTCTCATACAGGGAAGTGCCACAGAAAGGAGTGGGCTTCAGCCCCTTCGAACTTCTGTATGGGCACCCTGTCAGAGGACCTCTCAGCCAGGTGAAAGATGGATGGGAAAAGACTCCCAAGAAGCTTCCCCAGGATGTGGTGAGCTACATGCTGGCCTTCCGGAGCCAAATGACTAAGTTGTGGAAGCAAGCTTCTGACAACTTGGAAGCCAGCCAGGCAGTTATGAAAGAGTGGTATGACCACAATGCTCACCCTGTGGAGTTGGAGCCTGGCCAGAAAGTGTGGGTGATGGAGCCTGGAGAGCTTAGTGCCCTCCAGGATCGCTGGACTGACCCCTTTGAGGTGATTGAGAAGAAGGGCAAGGTCACTTACTTAGTGGACCTTAAGACCCCCAGGCAGCCCCATCAGGTGCTCCATGTCAACCGCCTCAAACCCCACCATGAGAGGCCCGAGGTCATCTTGATGATGGTGACTGATGGAACAGAGGAAGAGGAAAGTGAGCCTCTCCCTGACCTATTTTCGTCCCAAGAGAAGGATGGGTCGGTGGAGGGAGTGAACCTCTCACCATCCCTAACTCCTGAACAGCGGAGGGACTGCCGTCAAGTCCTGGAGCAGTATTCCTCGCTGTTCTCCCTTATCCCGGGAAGGACCCACCTGTGTACCACTGATGTGGACACAGGGGACAGCCCACCTGTGAAGTCTAAGACCTACCGGCTGTCAGATAAGGTGAAGGCCAGCATTCATAGTGAAGTCACTAAGATGCTGGAGCTAGGAGTGATTGAACCTTCAAGTAGCCCCTGGTCCAGTCCGGTGGTTCTGGTACCAAAAGCTGCCCCGCCGGGCACCACTCCGGAACTCAGGTTCTGTGTGGATTACCGGGGACTGAATTCAGTGACAAAAACTGATGCTCATCCAATCCCTAGGGCGGATGAGCTCATTGACTGGCTGGGAGCTGCCCAATATCTGAGTACTTTTGACCTCACATCAGGGTACTGGCAGATCTCCCTTACAGATGGAGCAAGGGAAAGGTCAGCCTTCTCCACGCCTGAGGGTCACTACCAGTTCTGTGTGACGCCCTTTGGGCTCAAGAACGCTCCTGGCACTTTTCAGCGGCTAGTGAACAAGGTCCTCTCCGGGATGGAGGCCTTCTCTGCTGCTTATCTAGATGCCATTGCCGTCTTCAGCAGCAGCTGGGAGGACCACTTGTGTCACTTACAGGCTGTTCTCCAAGCTCTGAAACAGGCTGGCTTGACAATCAAGGCCAGCAAATGTCAGATCGGGCAAGGGTTGGTGGTGTACCTAGGCCAGTTGGCGAGCAGGGGGAAGGTGCAGCCCCTCCAGGCTAAGATTGAAACTATCATGGCCTGGGAACCCCCAAGACTCAGACGGAGGTCCGAGCTTTCCTGGGCCTCACAGGATACTACGGTCGCTTTGTAAAGGGGTATGGCACTATTGTGGCACCCCTAACGGAGCTCACATCTAAGAAACAACCACGACGGGTAGTCTGGACTGAGGCGTGTCAGCGAGCTTTTGACACCCTGAAACAAGCAATGTGTGCAGCTCCTGTTTTAAAAGCCCCTGACTTTTCCAAGGAGTTTATTGTCCAAACGGATGCATCGGAGTATGGCATTGGGGCAGTGTTATCGCAACTCAATGAGGAGGGCCTGGACCAACCTGTTGTTTTCCTATCAAGGAGACTGCTTCCCCGGGAACAGAAGTGGAGTGCGATTGAACGGGAAGCCTTTGCGGTGGTATGGGCTCTGAAGAAGCTGCGGCCATACCTGTTTGGCTTGCACTTCCTTGTACAGACTGACCACCGGCCCTACGTTGGCTGATGCAAATGAAGGGCGAGAATCCCAAGCTGTTGAGATGGTCCATCTCCCTACAGGGAATGGATTTCCGGGTGGAACATCGGCCTGGAGTGGACCACGCCAACGCAGACGGTCTCTCGAGGTATTTACGCCTTAGTGATGAGAACTCCCAAGGGGTTAGGTAGCTCTCCCCACTTTCAGCTGGGGGACACGCGTGTTAGACCTGTCAGCCCTTTGTGTGGTTCCTCCTATTTATTTATTTATTTTTATCCCCCTTTTGCCTCCTGTATTTTTCTTGTGTATCCACTATTTATTTTCTGGTGTTGAACCTAGAATTCTGGGCGCCTCATTATCATCTATTGATGGTGAGGCGCAGATGCATCCCTGAAATGGAGGATTAGTGCTGTCCTAAAATGGTGGCCGTCAGAAATTACCTCAGAGCCTTGGGCCATAGGGGGGCATGAGAGGTTCTGGAACCTTCTGGTACACTCTGGACCCTTGGGTCCAGGCTATAAATAGAGGGAGGTCAGGGTGGCCATTTTAGAACAACAAAAGTGTGTGGTCATCTAGGAGCTGGATGGAGTACAGGCTGCTGAGTGTGGAGGCTAGCGCGCTGTAAGGGTTGACTGCCTCGTGGGGTTGCGGCCTTTACAGCTGGTGTTGCCACAACCTGCTGATCTGACCCTGCTCGGAACCGGCTCCAGGACCAGCTGATCCTCAGCGTCACCGCAAGAGTGGAGGTGCCCTATTGACCCCAGGGATCTTGTGAGGACAGACGCCAGGAAAAGCCGTACTTCCTGTAAGGTGGTGAGTGCTACCACCGATTGCTGGAGGTGTGCCGGGAGCGTTAGCCTGTCAGGATTGACCCCGCAATCTCCGCGAGCCAGGGCCCTCATAACTATCAGAGACTGCTGTCATGCGTGGTTTCCCCAGTGTTGAGGAAAGGCCCCGGTCAAAACATTATTGTGGTCCGGGGTCCTCTAACGGGTACGAGGCCGCGAGGTGGAAGTTACCCTCCCCCCTGTGCTTGAAGCCAATGCCAGTAAGATAATCTGTTCAGCGCGGCAGCCTAGGCAGGGAGGGAAAGCCTTGACACGCTGTGAGGAAACCAGCAGGGAAAGGAGAGACGCCAGTCGGGGTTGCCGAGCGACCGAGCCGAGGCCTCCGCCCATCGCGTCATTCTCCCGAGTCTGCGCCCCGCCTGCAACCCTCACTGAGCCACGCCGGGAGCCCATCTTTGCCTGTGAGGGTCTAAAGGGATTCCAACTGAAAAGGGATTGTGGCAGTAGGCCCCTCTACCCCCGTGGGCGAACAGCGGCCTGTTATTATCCACAACGAGCCTCAACAGAGAAACGTACGCATTGAGAACCGAGGTGAGGAGAAAGGGGAGGTGACCTCAGGAACGGGTTAACAAGAGTGACTTTTCCCCACACGGATGGAGGGCCTCGTTAGTGTTACCGACCAGAGGCATAGAAAGTTAAGACCGCTCTGGGAGGGAACTGAATGCGAGAGCTGGCCAGTGACTTCGTTTGTAACTGCCAACTTCATGGTGACTTGACATGGGCTTGAACCAGTAATTAAACTAGCCCTGTTACCTCAGAGATCTGGAAAAATGTCTAATTTCATACCAGATCGTAATGTTAACATTGGCCAATTAGACTCTGCTTCTTAACCCTCGCGAGGAACTGCAAATGCTGCTGACTCTTTACCGAAGTGGGCTTGCCTAAACCAATTCCTCTGAATGACACAAGGAGATGTCTGACCAAAGTGATTGTTTTTACCTTTGAAGCTTCATGAATAAGAGGGTGAAACGTTGTGCCAACTCCTGGAACCTGTATCTTTGCTAAGTGTTGATTTGGCTAGATATATAAAACAACCTTGTTGGGGAATATCTGTGATTTACGTCCACAGGACAATTGATGAGTTATTTATGTGTGAGGGGGAGATGCAACCAAATGCCTAATGTTTATTCTATACTAGTAATCTCTCATGTGTTTTAGAGAGAGTTTCACATACAGCGAATTAGTCTGAATAATGAATCTTGTTTCAATAATGCTCAGAACCAAGTGAAGCAGAATTGGTATAATTCTCATTTATAATTTAAGTTGGAGAAGAAAAACTAACATGCCAAGGAATTTGATTGATGAAAGGTGCTGAAATGTTTAATTAGAGGAAAAACCAGAAGGTAAAGATGTATTACTTTCTTAAGAAGGTGTGGTGTCATTTTTAAGTGGAAGTAAGCTGTGCTACTGTGTGGAGTGTGACGCAAGTGCAACAAGTCTCCTTAGAGTTAGGCCTTCCCGCTTGAGCCAGGCTACCCCATGTGGACTGGTAACCCCAGGTCCAACAACATGTTTCACAGGGAAAATCTTTAAATGACTAGCTAGAGGCTGGTCAAGTTTCTTATTAATTATTGCTCATTTGTGATTCCTGAATCAAGAGGTCATACACTGTTTGGCGTACATATTGTTCTGTGCAGCTTTGGGTTTGGCACTGACTCACATAAATAATGCATGTTGATAGATATGTAAGAAGTTGTCTTGTGCCATAGGTTCTTCTTTCAGCAGAACTTGTTACTGTTGATGTTCGTAAAAGGTATTCACATGTGATGCACCTTTTAAAATCAAAACAATGTACCCCTCCATTTGTTAAAGCTTGCTTGGGTTCAGCTCTCACAATAAAAGCTCATAAATTGAGAGCTCAGCGATAAGTAATGACTAACAGCTTTGAAAAAACCTTTTTGTAGTTTGTCGTAGATCGATAATAAGGGATTTTTTTTTAAATTATGTTTTTGTTCTTCTAAGCTGATGTCTGATAGCCAACCACAGATAGGATCCTGTCACTTTTGTTTCCAATGTTGGTATTCCAAATAATTGCTTACCTGGATAACTGCAAAGACTTGGCAATATGATGTATGATATGCAAAACATAGCCTAGCATTTGAAATAGTCTAGCAAACTTATATAGATATGTATATATTCATTCACTGAAAACAACAACAGTTGATTTGACAATATAGTTAGGTAGTAAAGAAAATATTTTAAAAAACACTGAAATACACCAGTTATAGTTAGTGAACTAAGAATACATTTAATTATATTTCCCTATATTTTCCTATAGGGAGATCTGTGTGCCGGGGAGGCGAGCTCCACAAACAGGTGGAAAGTTAATAATAGTAATTTTAAACTAGTCAAAATCAGATTACAAATCTTAAGACTTGGTCCCATATGCCACTGTCCATCTATGGTAGATCAGCCATCTTTAAGATGGTCTCGCTCCCCCATTTATGATGCCACCTGCAAAATCACCCCTAACCTATTCTCCCAGATGGTTCTGACAGGTAAATGCGGCTCTGGGATAGTTTTTGTGGGCCGTGGGAGTGGCGAGAGTTGCATTACGGATTTGCTTCTGCTCTACATACTGTGGGGGACTGACGACCTCTGACATTTTATCGTACTATATGGCCTCCCACCTTCTCGTCTTAAATGAATGGTGGTACGGGGATAGGACCGACCCTGCTTATGCTGTGGAACGGAGGTGTATGGGAGATTTCTCTTTACATGCTATACTATACTCTGTACCGCTGCGTAACTCATTGCTGTCAGTTACGAAGGTTGTCTTTCAAATCTGGAGGCAAGCATTGTGGAAGGTGGAATCGATTGGCGCAGGAGACTCCCCACTGGAATAACGGGCGATTGCCACAATTGGCTACTCTATATGGGTTTCATGGCTGTGATAGTATTGATATCTCTACTCTGGGAGACGTGATGTGGGGGGTCCTGAAGTCCTTTTAGGATCTACAGAACGATTTTCATATGCAGAGAACCCTATTCTATAAATATCTGCAATTCCTGTATGCTATCTACCCTAGTTTGGAGGGCTTGGAGTCTCTAGACGAGTTCAGCCCGATTGAGGCAAAGGTGTTCAAGGGAGATCTCCAAGACCATAAGATCTCTAAAATCTACCAATCCCTGGTTACCCATAGCACCCCCACACTGCAGAAGCTCAGAGAGGCCTGGGAGGAAGATGTTGGCCACCTGGAGGAGGAGGACTGGACTGAGGCCCTGGCCTCCCCACGGGGGGCTGCTATAGCAGTACAGCTGCGCCTTATCCAGTTCAAATACCTTCATCGGGTATATTTCACTAGGGTTAGATTGTGGAGGGCGGGATTGGTGGGTTCTCCTGTATGTCTCAGATGCGAAAGGGAGGAGGGAACCCAGATGCATGCGGTTTGGCACGGCTTTGCCTTGGCACGCTTTTGGAGGGTGTTATGGCCTGTCTCTCAGAGGAATTGCGCTGTTCGACAAAGCTGGTTCTCTTGCATGTTATGGAAGGGGTGAGGGGCAACATACACAAACGCCACCTTATGCTGCTTGGGTTTACTCTGGCTGAAAGAGATATTGCCAGGGCATGTAGGGAATCGGTAGAATCCACATGGAAGAACGACCTCGACTTTTGCATGGGCTTGGAGATCCCCATTTTTACAGCAAGAATGAGCCCGCACAAACATTTTAAGATTTGGAAGTGATGGGCGGACTATCGAGGCTCACAGTTGGAACCCGTCCCTATGGCAAGGCCCCTTGACCCAACTTAATCGCTATTCTGTTGGTGCAAGAAATGGTCTTATGTGTGATGGTATGTTATAATCTTTGACGAAGGTTCATCTTCTATTAATGTGCTGCTATGGGGTAGACGTTAGTGCAATGGGGGGGTTTATTGAGTTATGGTTTCTTTGATGTTCTTCATCTGTATTGCTCTCCATTTTTCCTTGATTTGCTTTTGTAAAAGTCAAAGTCATGATGATGTACGTTTATTATGCAGAAGTTTCTGGGTTACAGAGCTCTGCTTTATATGCGCTATTTGATGAATAAAATCTGTTTTGAAAAAAATAATCAGATTGCAAATTCATAAAACACATACATCAATTCCAGGAATTCAATAAATACAGTGTTCTCAGATTAAAAAGAATACAACTATAAGACAATAATACATCTATTAAAAAATATTTTAAAAGTAAAGCAAGAGTCAGTTGCAGACACAATTACTGTCCAATAACAAATAAGGTCAGCCAATGAGGGAAGGCATCAGTCCCAATGTCATCACAGAGTGAAATGGGGTCAGTGAGACTGCTGATCCCACCCCAATCTGTGATGAAGTGTCACTGACTGACAATGGACCGTCGGCGCCTCTGGGGTTAAAACTGAAGCGCGCAGGTGCGAGGCAATCAGTGGAGCCCCTTGTCTCTGAGGGTAGGGCCTCAGGGACCTTTGCTGAGGTGAGGACGTCACGCCCACAGGAGTTGTGACTTCCCCAGCCCAGCAAACTTCAGCTCAGGCAGCCAAGATCCTGCACATTCAGTGCATGTCTGGCTCCTGGCTGCCTGACCTGAAAATTAACAATGTTTGTAAGGCTAACCTTTGTTCAATCTGATAGACACTGTTCGTGAGGGGCAACAGGTGGAGGGGCGTGGCCCCTCAGCCCTAGTGGACTGGCCGTGGCTGTGCTGGTTCCGTCTGGAGATCAATGAGCATGGCATTTGATTGTACCCGCTCTAACTGTGGGGGTGAGCCTTTTCAGGGGCCACCGGTGCAGGGGTTCGCCCTCCTTTGCGGGCTGGTCCTTTAGACTGTCAAAATAGAGATTGGCACAGAAGCTGTAATATTAAAGAGATATTTTATTAACACTCATGAGTGGTACTGCATCAATACATAACCCTCAGGCAATGTATGAGGCAGTACTTGGAGTACAGAAACCATGGTGCTTATGTACTGTGATAGTTGCAGTGTAAGCATGGATGTTCAAAAAGAGGTGGTACAAGTGTGCAGACGACCAGCATTTCACATATAAGGGTACATGAGAATCACTTAGTCAACAGAGTGGGAGGAGTTATATAGTTGCTGACATCAGTTAAAATAGCCTGACAGTTTAAGTCTGTAACAGGTGTATTCTAGCAGCTACAGGCCTTTCTGAGCATGCACAGTGCTCAGGCTCAGTACTGTAGGAGTTAACTATAGACGATGACTCAGGCGTAATAGAGAAGCAGGCAACAGCGAAGACGGGGAAGCACATGGCTAACACATGGCTAACTAAAATGGATGCCACAAGTAAAGTGGCTTCAGCTCATGCTAACAGTCATCTCTGCCAATTTTCCACATAACAGTTTCCCTAGCACATACTGGCAAAAGATCTTCTGGAGCCCATCCAAAATGCTGATGGGCCTGTAGTTCCCTGGCTCATCCCACAACCCCATTCTTGTACATTGACACTAACTCAGCATTGCACCAGGATTTAGGTATTGGGCCCCCTTATAGTATGGCCTTCGGCAGAACCTTAAAGTAGGTTGTCCAAATTTCAGGCAAGCAGCATAAAGATCAGCCGGAATACAATCTGGTTCCAGAGCTTTCTTAGCAGGAATTAAGTCTATGACCCTACGGGAATTTAAAATACATATCACAGGGGGGGGGGGGCAATATCACTTTCATAGTACATTCCAGACTTATGTAATAAGAGTTACCTGCCCCTTCTTAACATGTAGAATAGAGCTGCACAAAAGGATCAACCTAATTATGTGGATGAACATTAAATGCTACTGAGGAAGTTGTGACACAACTTCCATGTGCTATTGGAGTCCCTTGATTTGGCCGTGTGGGTCAAATTTGCCCAAACCTCCAACTCCCACTCTGCTTTGGCTTGTGTGAGCACTTCCTTATATTTCAATAGATAGGCCTCAGGGATATTATTCTGGTCTGTACCTTTTATCAGGACTAAGAGTTAAGATTTAGCATACCATGGATGTGAGTTAGGGCGTTCCCTTGTAGTGTAGTTCCGATAGTACCCTTTCATGCAGGACCTACGCTGTTTATGGATAACATATACTGTGGGCTTGGTAGCAAACTGACTCTGTACACCCCCGCCGAATATGTCAGCCTATGTTTTCACACTAGCTCGCTCGCAGTGCCACTAGAATCTCCTGTTATCAGAGAGATTCGTTTTTGGCAACCAAATCTGCCTGCAAGCGCCTCGAGAGAATTTGGAGGAGAAAGTTCGATGATCCAGCAAAGCTTGAATATAAATCCAGCCTAAGAACATACTATGATTTGATTAGGAAGGCTCGGGCTACCTTCTATAATAACTGGGTTGTAATAGCTGAGAACTCCTCGAAATAGCTTTTCTCTATCTTTAAAGAGATTACGTCTTTAGCTAGAGTTACGGCACCTGATGTGAGCTCAATTGAGTCCTGTAACAAAATAGCGGATTTTTTTGCGGAAAAAGTGGGGAGGATTTATGCCACCTTCCCTGATTCAGCGCAACAGGGTTGTGCCAGTAGCGAAGAGGTTTCCAGGATCCCAGAGGCAGACTGTCTCCGTGATTTTGTGGTACCTAGCGGGGATAGACTCATAGTAGTGGCTACCAGTCTGGCTCACCCAGACATCCGGCCTCCCCAAGGATACTGAGGGGGAGTCTTACTATATTAGAACCCTACATTAGACATCTTCTGGAGCTTTCTTTTTCCTCAGGAAAAGTCCCAAAAAATAGAAGGAGGCCATTGTTATCCCCCTAAAAAAGAAAACGAACATCAGTATAAGTCAGATGGAGAATCTCCGCCCGATTTCTCTCTTGCCTTATTTTGCCAAGGTAGCAGAAAAGGTTGTTAACATGCAACTGGGTGCGCATATTAATAATTACAACCTACTCCATCCTACTCAGCCTGCATTTCGCGCCACTAACTCTGCGGAATCAGCCTTGCTCTTATCCACGAGCTAATCCGTAAATTAGTGGATGCGGGACAGACGGCGGTACTAGTCCTTCTTGACCTGAGTGCCGTTTTCGACACTGTTGCTCTTCACACTCTATTGCGGCGCCTGCATGAGGGCAGTGTGGGCGGTAAAGCAATGGAATGGTTGCATTCCTTTTAAGCGACCGCTGCTTTCAGGTGTCACAAAAATCTTTCCTTTCGGAAAGTGTCAAGCTAGATCAGGGGGTCACACAAGGCTCCAATCTTAGTCCCACTCTTTTCAATTTGAACATCGCCCTATTGGCAGAGATTGTGGACGAGTTTGGGGTAAGTATGGCGTCATATGCTGACGACACACAACTTGTGGTAACCCTGACTCAAGAGTCGGTGGAGGCTGCACAGAATTTTTCACTGTGTCTCCAAGAGTTGGCGTCCTGGATGGCCTCGAACTGTTTGAAACTAAACGGTAATAAAACGGAGGTTTTATTCATAGGCAAGGCCCCCTCGATCTGGTCATCTGCCTGGTGGCCATCACCTTGGGCCAGACCCCCTCCTCTAAAGATCAGGTGAAGAACCTGGGGATAGGGCTGGATCCTAAACTGTCCTTTGAGACTCACACCAGACGAGTGATGGGAAACTGTGTGGGGGTCCTACGCACTCTCCAGAAGTCCTTAGATGTACTCCCAGTGTCAGCAAGAAAGTTGATGGTCCATGCCCTTGTGACATCTCGGCTGGACTATGGGAATGTTCTGTACCAGGGTGCTAACACCAAGTGCGTTCAGAGACTTCAGCACATTCAGAACGCGGCTGCTCGTCTCGTTCTAATGCTCCCCAAGAGAGCGTCATCCAACAAGGCTCTTGCATCCTTACACTGGCTTCCGTTGAGGAAACGTGTTCTGTTTAAGACTATGTGCATTAGTCACCGGATTCTGCATAAGAAAGGCCCTTCTTACTTACACGATCTCCTCACTCTGTATGTTCCCACGCGAGGTTTAAGATCCAGTGTTACGGGTCAGGTACGCATACCTATCATCAGAATAGCTAGGATGGGCGGACATTCCTTCAGGTTCCTAGTGGCATCTTACTGGAACAAGCTCCCTGTGAGGCTCCGACTGGAATCGTCTGAGACGATCTTCTGGGAAAAGCTCAAGACGTGGCTTTTTCCATCTGATAATTCCATTGTTTGATTCCATCTTTGTTCTCTTTCACTGGCATGGGACCTTGTCGCAGCACAGGGACGCACGGGTTAGTGCAAACAGGTGCTTTATAAGCTTAAATTGATTGATTGATTGATAATAACCTCAGACTTGTGGAAACAATATACTACTTTTCACCCAGTCACTCGAGCTTGCTTGTTTTGCTCTCAGAGAGATACACAGAAGAAACATTTGAGCGTGTTTACAATAAGAATCTATTGTACCGTTGTTCTTTTCATGTAAAATAAGTGCGCTGCTACAACTGTAACACAGTAGCAGAGATATAGAACCAGCAGTACAGTGAATAAAAAGGAACAGTATTGTTCTAACATTTTGCAATAGTCATGAACACATACATGAATAAGAAATGCACTTATAAAATAAAGTACGTACTCCTAAGATGCCTGTCTAGATGTAACTAAGTGCACCTAGCATGTGAGTAGGTGCGTAAGAGCCTAAGTCTAGGAGGAGCCAAGAATCCCACTAGGATTTAGTCGAACCCACAAACCTGAATAGTGAGACTTTGTCCTGGACTTGAGCTGGACACCCCACAAAGGATTGTCAGACCACTGTCAGCTGGATCGATGGCATGCCGGAGCTGCAGCGTCTCTGGTCAGTGTGTCGGCCTTGAAGTCTCGGTTCCCTCCTGCTTTCTGATAGCAAGAGGTGCTGTATTTATACGGTCTATGTGCGTGTGTTCCCCATTGTTTAGTATGAGGATGATGTTGGGGATTAAACCTGGTGCGGCGATGGGAGACGTGAAGTGTACCTCCTGGAGAGTGTAAATTATTCATATGTGGTAAGGATGACGTCTTAGCAATATCGATTGGGAAAAACCCACCCTCGGCATGGAACTAGGTGAAAGGTTTAGCCCATAAAAGGCTACAGTCCTTATAAGGTATTATGTCCAAACAAGGCAGTCTGTCCTTATTTGGAGTTATGTCCTTATAAGGCTCGTTCGTATGAAATGACAGAGAGATGATGTAGGGAAAGTGTACCGATATGAAATATAACACCCACTCCACCTTATACTTAACAATGATACAATACATTTGAGATACACATTTATAACAGTGTCAGTGCATTAAATTATCAAGCAGTCATTTAAAATGTTTCTAAAAAATGTTAAAATTTCATTTAAAAACAGTTTCAAAAACGAGGAAAAATGTGAATGTATGACATTTGTAGTAAAGTTCCGCAAATCACAGTTCTAAATGAGTTCGATCACACCAGTTGAACTACTGCAAGCATACTTAGAAGGGCATGCTTTGGTATAGAAAGTGTCAATTTGAAAAGTTCTTTTGAGTAAAAAGATGGGGAAAGAAAAACTGAATTTGTTCCCAGCACACAGTGAGCAAGAGTCAGATTATATGTCCTAGCTGGGAGACATATCATTGTCGTTGCCTGCTGTCATAGGGGACAAACATTGTAGTACCTCGCATAGCACGTCAAGTGTGCATAGATGAAACTCGTCAGTGCTGCCAACAGTTTTTGGTGAGGCAGCCTGTGCTGTATTCGATACCTCGGTGCCAAGGGTGGAGCTGAAATCCAACTCAGTCAAGGGCACCTGCGGATCCTCGAGGAATGCATACGTTAAGATGGGAAAACGCTGAGGACATAGTCGAGCATGGGACCGCAGTGGTTCCAGCCTGGAGTCTAAGTCCGCTGGCGTCTCCGTTAGAGGTGTCAGACAGATGTCCAACTTGCATTTTCCTCGGCAAAACAGGCATCGAAAAACAGGTACGATGCAGTCTTCGAAGACTGGTCTGAATAACATGAACCAAGAAGCACTTAGTTCTCGAAGGCGAGGTGCACCCAGATGTTGTACCATGCGCTCACTGTAATATCTTTCCAGGAATGCTTTCGCAATCTGGCTGGCGGATGCTCCGTCCATTGCAAGCAGGATCAGAGTTAGACCCCCGAAAATGCTTCCAAATACGGAGTGTAAAAAGTTAGGAATTACTCCGAGGATGTTCTGGAAGGTGTTAAGAAATCCTGACCCTATGGTTTTAAATAGGTGTACAACACCGCTTGTATCTGACATATTTATGATACGACCCATCATTTTCTGCGAAATGTCGGGGCAGGAAGTTTGTACGAATTAGCACCTGTATCTCTGTTGAGGTCCTCGCAACTTGTCGTTCAAAGGTTTCTTGTGCAGAGGTCAATGGCACAGTTTTCTGTAAAAGCATGGCTTTCAATCTGCTCAAAGCATCAAACTAAATAAAAGAAACATTCAGTGAAGGCCATAGTGGCGCCTCGCTGACTGTATTTGTCGGAGGAAACATTAATTGAATACAGCAAGTAACGCTGGTATTCACGGTGACCAGATATGCAATGCCCGAGAGCATCCCACAACAAACTTGATCATTCAGCATCAAGTAACTCCCATTCGAAAGTAACTCGAACACGAGCGTGATCACGGCAAGACAGATTCTAAACTGAACCACTACAGGCCCAGTGCAAAAAAATATCTTGGCACATGAGAGAACCGCTTAAAGCGCTCTTGCAGTTAGTAGTACTACTAAGAAACACTTCTTGATCCTTACTCCGGCATCAAAATCTATATGGTAAATGCCAAGATGTCTTAATGTATTCTTTACCCAATTTGTCATATTTGCCTGCCTGTCTTTGTTCAAGGCAATAGTGAAACTGAAAGGTTGTGACCGGGACTGTGATTTGGCCATGGATTAGCCACTCTGTGGATGGTAATTCAGCCACTGTGATATAAGCCTGTCCAGTTTTTCAATTTGCAGCATTGTATATTTTGCTCCCCTTTGTGCCATTTCTATCTGTGTATCAGTTAGATTGTATTCTGAAAACAGAGACATACTGTTTATAAAACGCCAATGCCCAAGGCCTGCACCCAAAGATTGTGGCTTCCAGCTCAATAACATAATAGAACGTAACTGTGATTGGCCGAGTTGTAATATGGCTAAATCCTGTTCCAGTATGTCAATAGCAGAAGATACAATGTTGCCCAATAATATACTCTGGAGGTCAAAGTTATTAACTCATTATCCACCACAGCTAAAGCTTTTTCTAAGTTTTTACAGTCTATTTCCCGTATTCTCTCTGCAGCTTCTAGTTGGGAAATCTTCCAGATTTCATTATAGGCAGCATAAATGCCTGCATATATCAAACGTTTTTGACGTTGTTTCCTGGGTCCTAGTAAAAAGTCCCTATGATCCATGTCTTGTGAGAGTAAAGATAAGTGTTGCTTCACTTCTGCAAGTGTTGAGGTTTCTAGCCATTCTAGGCACAACTTCCTAACACTATAGGATGTCACTACCCCTGGATGTTCTCTCTGTACATATATTGGATCTGGCCTATGCATACTTACTGAGTCCCTTGGTGATGTGCAGGAACCGTTTATGAAATGTGTTTTTCTTTAAGGGCCAAACCACCCACTCCTTCCAATTTGGGTCTGATCTATTTTACTTTAGTACGTCATCAATTGTTGCCCCTTCCTTTGAAGAATAATTCTGCCACCCCTGTGATGGTGTAGGATAATTCGTAGTGTTCAGGTCCTTTATCTTGGCTATTCCAAGACAGGATGTCTGTTGCACAGTATCATTTAAAAGATCATCTGCTGTGGAATGAGGCATGCTCTAAATAGTGCCTCTGTACCCTGGACTTGCCAGTCCCTTGAACCCGAAATCGATTTTGAGTCAATTTTGTCTTTCCATAGGTTGAAACCCTGTTCAGAAAGTTGGGCCAAAAAGGAAGCAGAGTAAATCTGTTTAGTGTTTGTCAACATAATTTTCAGTGCTGATTTTGGTGCAACCTTATAATAAAATGAGTCTGGATCTGTGGTGTTAAACCCTGAAAAGTATGCAAATTTCTGTGCAAATGCTTGTGAACTACTTTTTGGTGGTGTTTGGCAATGTTCCCACTGATGGTACTCAAAAACAATCCTAGCCTAAATGGATTTGTGAAGGAAATGATGACCAAAAGTTGGTAACATTACAATTTGTCATAGTCTGATGAACCCTCTAACATTTCATTATGAGAAAATGCAGCAGTTTTCTCTAAATCAGACAACATGTTATTTATTGTTTCAATGTCCCAATCATCAGAAAATGTACTGGAGTTAATGAAATCACTTAATGAAATTTTAAATACATGATTAACTTTTAAAAGTTTGGTCAGTCCGAATATGTTGAAATCAACCTTACCCCATACTATACCATTGGGTATAGGAACAGCTGTAATATTCACTGATGACACGTCTCTTTGTTCACGATGTGATGATGGATGTGGCTTCCGAAAGCTGTTGACCTTTTGGGCTGTGGAACCTTGTTGAAGAAAGGGTCCATTGAAAAGCATACTAAAAGTCAATACTAAGTCTAGCCAGAAAAGAAAAAACAATATCCCAGAAATCAGCCAGAGTTCAATTCAAGGACATACCAGGTATATCTTTTGAAGAAAGAGAAAAAAACTCTTTAATTCTTGCTTGAATGGTGTTTTGGCTGGAGTTGTTTCCGGCTCACTTGGATCCAGAGAAAACGTATGAAAGTTAATGAAATAGCCTGAAGCTGTTCGATCAGTTGTAGGAATTGCATCGGGATTAGTAGAAATGTTATTTTCCCCTCGACAAGACATGTTGATGTAGATGTCTGTATTCGGTCTAATTGCAACTTGTGAATTATTCTGATTTTCATTTTGAATTTGAATGTCTGGTTCAAGTGGAACAAGTTCCATAGCATTGTTGCTTAGTTCTTCATTCCTTACAGGTGGCTCTTCAAACATGACGAGTCTTTCTGTTTGAACTTCTTGGATTGTAGCTAGAGGAGGGTGTCTGCTACAGGGGAGTCCACTAGGCCTACTGTTTAGTATCGGCCATATAGTGTGGTTTCTTTAAGTCGATTGAGACAAATCTTTTCTCCTTTTTTCCGGCAAGAGGCGGGAGTAGCACAGTTCTTGTTCCGTGTACTGCAAGGACTGGTACATGTTTTCTGAAAGAAGGTACAAATTCCTTTTTGTAAGCAATTTTCTCCCTGGCCAGATACCCTACTTTTGGGATCCAGACAGGTCTTGCCGTGACTACCATGACTTCCTCAGTGGCGGTCTGCTTTAGATGGACTATGGTTTGGTTTGTCCTGGATTCATTTAGATCCTGTAAAACAGCCAAACAATTATGGATATCAAATGGTTTTTCATCCGCCACTGCGCCTTCACAATCAAGAACAGGTACCCACAATCATGTCCCAAAGAGGACCTCATATGGAGTGACACCCCCTAGAGAGCTTCTTGGCTGGTTGTTTAATAGCCAATAGCCGCTGTACCCCATACGGGTGTGTGACCCAACTACCGCCCTTACCTAATACCCTAGCTGTTAAAGATTGCTTTAAGTCCAAGTTTTTTATCTCCACAACTAAATTTCGCTCGGGATGGTACGGAGAGGAGAACCGCAATGCTACGCCCCTTCCTTCCATGGCCTCTTTGTAAGCCCAAGAGCTGAACGCAGGACCGCGGTCAGAATGTAACGTGCTAACTGCGTATGTGCCGATAAAGACTCGCAAATCTTTTATAGAAGTTTGAGCGTCAGTAGAACGCTGAGGCCATACTCATAGGAATCTCGAGCATGAATCCACTGCTACCATGCTACATCTAAGTTCCGTCCATTTGTAAGGGACCGCAGTAGTCCAAGTACACACATGCGAGAGGTTTGTCTGACTTTATTAATGGCGTCTGTGCCAGGCGTGCAAAGGTGGAGCCTTTCATCTGCTGGCAGAGGTCGCATTTCAAGACATAGTCTTTAGTATGCTTGGTTAACCCTGGCCACCAATAGCGCTGTTTCAGTAAAGAAATAGTTGCTGTAACGCCTGTGTGCACAGAGCCCAAACCCTTGTGTGCAGCTAGTATTAAACCTTGCCTACGATCCATATTTGGTATTACTCTATCCCCCACTCGAAGAATCTGAGCATATGGAATGTTTTGTGAATCTAACTTAAAGGAGTATTTGAGTGGAAATGTTTTAGGTACTGCTGTGCTGTCTTTGCGTGATGCGATGACAGCTACCATTATATCTCCCTCTATTCTCGTTTTTGAACGAGTCAGAGCAGCTACGGAAGTCGTGCGAACAGCCATCTTTGCAGCTTCATCAGCCAATGAATTCCCTTCAATGTGAATGCTATCAAGTTGATGGCTCAGCGTATGGTTCACGTGAGTCTTCGGTGGCTCGGATTTCAATTCTGCTACGTGTTCACATAGCATTTCGTGCCTAATTGTGCCACCTTTGCGTCTTTAAACCTGTTTTATTCCCAATGCTGTAAGTATTCATTGTACGACTGGACACAGTAAAAAGAATCACACACGATTAGTGTGGGGAATTCTCGATCTGTATTTACAATTGCCAGTATAAGGGCTTTTAATTCTGCCAACTGAACTGTGCAGTCTCCTAGAGATTGCGTTTTTGTGCAACTAGGATGGAACTTGCCATCACGCATGCGACCTTTCACGATAGCACATGCCGAAAAATATTGCTGCTTTCTTCCTATGGCCGGTTGCGCAGATCCGTCAGTATAAATAATATATTCATACTGATCTAGAGGCAAGATTTAATTTGGTAGAGGATATTCTTGTTCATATTGCAGGAATGCTTCTGTTTTTAAACTTGGATCAAATCTGTATCCATCTTGGATGTAACGCTTTCGCATTTGGGATGCTGGCCTTTGTAACAGTTTCTAAAGCCGGTACCGGAGTTACGACAATAATGCGTTTCCCCTGAGCCAGTGCTCTTTCTCTTGCTACAGCAGTCTGAACTGTTGTGTCAGGATTTTTTCTGTTGAAGTGAAACACATTTCTGCATTTGTGTACAGGTGTGATTTGTAAGCGATTGGTACAGTTTCTGCTTCATTGAAGGTCAAATAAGTGTACCCGCATTGACCTGCGATTATTCGGATCACTAAGTGGCGTACGTTTACGCATGTTTGGAAGTGTTTGGAAGCAATCATGTCTTCCTGGAGTAAACGAAGAATATTAGCATGTTCTTGTGTCCAATCTCTGGCTGAAAAGTCATGTTTTATTAAGTCATAGAAAGGTTTTACCCTTTGTGCGTAATCTAAAATGTATGTCCTGCCAAAGTTCAGGAATCCTAGTATTGATTGTAAATTTTTTAATGATTTTGGAGGCTGGAGCAGCGCACACTTTTCTAAAAAGTTAGCTGCCAGACTTTTGCCTTCACTTGACAGCTCATATCCCAAAAATAGGACATTGAGGTGGGCTATTTTTGATTTTTTAAAGTTGAATTTGTAGCCTTCTGCAGCAAATCCCATAATAATGGTGCTTACCCTGGTCAAGCGCCTCTCTATGTCGATTGTCAGATAAATATCATCCACATAGGACAAAGCTTCGTCATCAAATTTTTGAAGTAACTCTGTTACTCTTGCTGAAGATACACCCGGGCTATTTTTATACCCTTGTGCTAGACAACAAAATGGACGTTGGGACCCTAACGCACTGAATGCGGTCTGATACTTGCTTTCAGGTGCTATATTTTTGCAGAAAAATCCTTTTTAGAGATCAAGTGTGGTTTTGTATTTTTTGCGCACAATGTTATTCATTAATGCGGCACTATGTGGATTTTGCAATATACTACTTTTGCAATATACTACTTTTCACCCAGTCACTCGTGCTTGCTTGTTTTGCTCTCAGAGAGATACAGAGAAGAAACAGTCAAGCGTATTTACAATAAGAATTTATTGTGCCGTTGTTCTTCTAATGTTAAATAAGTGCGCTGCTACAACTGTAACACAGTAGCAGGGATACAGAACCAGCAGTACATGAATAAAAAGGAATAGTATTGTTCTACCATTTTGCAAGTCATGAACACATACATGCATATGAAATGCAGTTATAAAATGAAGTGCTTAATCCTAAAATGCCGGTCTAGATGTACCTAAGTGTACCTAGCATGTGAGTAGGTGCGAATGAGCCTAAGTCTAAGAACCTAAGTCTAAGAGCCTAAGTCTAAGAGCCAAGAATCCCACTAGGATTTAGTCGAACCCCTATACCTGAATAGTGAGAGTGTGGGACTTTGTCCTGAACTTGAGCTGGACACCCCGCTAGGGATCGTCAGACCACTGTCAGCTGCAGCGATGGCATGCCGGAGCTGCAGCATCTCTGGTCAGTGTGTCGGCCTTTAAGTATTGGTTCCCTCCTGCTTCCTGATAGCAAGAGGTGCTGTATTTATACGGTCTATGTGCGTGTGTTCCCCATTGTTCAGTATGAGGATGACGTTGGGGATTACACCTTGTGCGTCGATGGGAGAGGTGAAGTGTACCTCCTGGAGAGTGTAAATAATTTGTATGTGGTAAGGATGACGTCTTAGCAATATCAATTGGGAAAAACCTACCCTCGTCATGGAACTAGGTGAAAGGTTTAGTCCATAAAAGGCTATAATCCTTATAAGGCATTAAGTCCAAACAAGCCATTCTGTCCTTACTTGGAGTTATGTCCTTATAAGGCTCATTCATATGAAATGACGGGGAGATGTTGTAGGGAAAGTGTACGATGTTTCCTGGACCTATATCAGGGTACTGATATGAAATATAACACCCTCCCACCACTCCTCAGCTTCTTGGCGAGCAGGTCTCTCAACACAGCGAACAGGCACTCGCGCATTTTAATTATTAGACTTAGGCCGGGTTCTTCTTTCGTTACTTGCTTGATCTTTTCCATAACATCACCCACCCTGGCATATATCTGCTTCAGAAGACTCTGAGACACTTCCTCAAAACCCATTTTAGGGCGTTTTTATTATTAGAGACGGCTATATTATCCAATTGGCTACATTTAATTACCATCTTTTCAGGGCCCGCCAGCCCACTTACGTGCAGAATCTGAGCATTGTGGTCACTGTCCCCTTAATCTTGGACCACCACATCGGACAAGAATGGCCAGGAGTGCAGGCCCTCAGCCCTATTGTTATAATACCCAACAGCTGGAGTGCCGTGGTGGAGCTTCTTTTGGCTGAGGAGATGCTGAATTTTGTATCTGCCATAGAGCATCTACCTAGCCCATTGAAGAAGTGTCACAGGCACCCAGGTATTTCTATGTCATATTTAAATCACCTGCAACTATAAAAGATGCATCAGAATGTAGGGTGCATAGGAAGGTATCTAAGAGGGCTTAGAATGGAGACTCCTTGGTTACACTCTGGGGTCTGTTATACACGTTAAAAAAAAACATACACAGAGGCGTGACTATGTAGCCGACCAAGACGGCAGCTTATTAGCAGAGCTCCGGGCCTCGTTTGTCGGGATATCCCACCATCCATACTAACCTCCATTCCTGCAGACACCTGAATATCGGCAATGCACCGAGAAGATTCAGGGGCCAACAACAAGCAGTGAAACAGACGTGGAACAGCAATGGGACGCCGGCATAGAGAAACAGCGAGGGAGATGTCCACGCCGTACCAGCCATTACAGAGTCTCGGTGGAGAACAGCAACGACAACTGGAGACGGCAGCGACGGATGCCCTTCCCCGAAAGATGGGGGTAAGCAGATCATAGAACGCCGACTGCAGACCTCCCCCCACGTTTCCCCCCTAGCAACAACCTGAAGGGGGCGAGGCTCTCAGCGAGGCCCTCTGCAGTGAGCCCCAGGGTTGGACGATGGGAGAGTTGGCAGCAACAGAGGAACGCGCAAGACTTGGTGACGGACCTCTCGAGGCAGAGAACACTCAGAGTGCGAGAAGAGCTGCACCAATACCCATGGGGAGAGGCACTGAATGGGGGGAGTAAAGGTATGGGGAAAAGGAATATTTGCTTCAGCTGAAGAGCGAAGTGCTGATCCATGGCCTACGCCCTACCTATTAATAAAAAACGAGACGCTTGTGGAGAGGCTGCAATAAGCAGAGACAGAGGCAGGTGGCAAAGAACATAAGGAAAGGGGTACCTAAAAATCCACTGACTGCAGCAGTGACCACAGTCCAGACCTGTATGTCCTGGAATCTGCTCCAGGCGAGGGCAACAAATCACTCAATACTGGAAAACAGACTAGTAGCTTGCCTGGAAATACTAGCAGAGGGGCTAGAAAACATGGCGCAAGACCCATATAGACCACGAGGTGAAGAACGGCAGCCTTTAATATCCATGCTCATAACACCGAACACGTTCCGTGTCCGCTTGTTTTGAAACCAGGGCCTGGTGAGCACTGCATGGAATATTTGGCCACAGGCACGATCCAGGGGAGGTAAGACCCCCAATACAAAGGGGCGGGGTGCTCGCCACAGCAACAAGGCCCTCGGAGAATCACGACATGGGCACGGTCCAAGGAAGTTAGACTCTCAATATAGAGAGACGGCTGTACGCTAGAGAAAGTAGACTGGTCTACAGCTGAACACCACAGTGGCACTTGCAGATTATCGTCGTAACGCCTCGCCAGAGTTGTGCGGCAGCAACAGACCCCAAGAAGGAACACAGAGATAGTGATTGGATACTTATAGAACATGCACGTTGCACAACAGGGTCGAGAGGGGTGGGGATACTGCTTAGGACCGCCCTACATTTGGCAGTAAATAAAATTTGGCATGACCCGTTCGGGAGATATGTGGCGCCCACTTGGACATGGATTGGGCAGGTCCTGAACATAGCTTTGATTTACATGCAGACGAACTGTCGTCATTGGGTGTCCTACTTGTCGACCTCCCACGGGGGACCCTAATATTAGGAGGGGACATGAATGCAACCATGGAGCCAGAAAGAGACAGGGAATCAAAAGCAAATAGGGGGAGTGGCATGGAGTCAATGCAGGCGTTTGGTAAAGCCATGGGGCTGACAGACCTGTGGCGTTTACATAACCCCCAGGAAAGACAATATAATTATTACTGCTCTGTACATGGCAGCTACTCCTTCCAAGACCATACTTTGACATGCAAGGGGAGTTTCAGATTTTTCCAAAACACAAAAATTACAGCATGCAATATATCAGATCACTCACCGGTGGAGGTGGTTCTTCAGGACCCACCTATAATAGACTCCTGGGTCTTAAAAAATAAAATTAGAAAGAGGGCGCAACTTTACTTCTTGGAAAATTAAGGGTCAGTGGACTCGGCATGTACCGTGTAGGAAGCATTTAAAACGGTGATACGTGGATATGTACCAGCACTAATTAGGGGGTGCAAGAAAGAAAAGAAGATCCAGTGAGACACCCTAGAGGAAGAAATAGTTAGGCTGGAAGCAAAAGTAGTAGCAGGGGAAGAATCTGATCCATCACTTATGCATTGAATTAGTCTCAATCAGCAAGAAATTAGAGATTTAGCAGATAATGCTGCAAGGTCCTTGGCGTTAGCAACACAAAGGAGGCTATACAACTTAGGAGATAAAGCCAAAAAAATGATCACATGGCTGGAAAATAGGGAAAGGGGAGAAACTGTGTGGAAGAAATACGAGACTCCATGAGGGTGGTACAGACAACTGTGAAAGGAATAGCGAAGGCCTTTGCATTATGAGGGAATACTCACCTCCAAACCCTCTAGAACGGGAGAGGACTTTCGAGAATTACTGATAGACGTGCGGCTCCCAACACTGATAGACAGGGACAGAGAGGACATGGAAAGAGACATCAAAGTTGAAGAGATTACAGGGGCTATACGGGTTGTGCAGGAGGGGAAAGCCTCGGGCTCAATGGCCTACCGGCTGAATTGTATAAAGGTACAGCGGGTGTGGTGGTTCTGCATCTGCTGAAAATGTTCCAAGAAGCAAGAGAAAGGGGATACCTACCAATAGACCAGAACATAGCTACTATAGTAGTGATCCCCAAGACTGGCAAACCTCCGGAAGAATGCAGTTCCTATAGGCCTATATCCCTACCAAACACAGAGGGTACAATCCTGACCAAGGTACTGGTGAATTGCCTTCGGGGGTGTTGTCACGACTCTGGCACATCCAGATCAGTCAGGATTTATGCTGCATCAGAGTACAAGGCCAAATCTTAGGCGCCTGGACAGGGTAATGCACTTGATTAAGTCCCACCCGAAAAAGGAAGCAGTGCTGCTCTCACTGGATGCATGTATGGCATTTGACAGTATTGAATAGCATGATCTGTTTGCAGTTCTGGAGAGATTTGGATTTAGTCCCCGATATCGATCATGGGTTAAGTTGCTCTGTACCAATCCATTGGCTAGGGTGCTGTGAACGGCTTGGTTTCTTGCTCTTCTGCCCTGCACAGAGGGACGAGGCAGGGGTGCCCACTGTCCAGCTAAAATACTATTTGGTGTTGTAGTTGGTAACAATCAATGAGTGGATATTTGTGGACAGAGATGACATGACATACTCTAACCAGGAACTCCTCAATATTAGATGAGGTAGTTCAGATAAACGCACTTATCACACATACGAAACGCATAGGGTTCTCCCAGTTATGGAGGGGTCCTTCATGTGCAGGTTCTGCCAATTTCAGAGCCTTAAGCGGGTAAAGAAGACCTCAGACCTTATGGCATCAGATCCAAGCAAGAGTCAATACAGCCTCTATGCAGATACCCATTCCCAGACTCCTTCAGTAAACCATATGGGAAAATCTGCTCAAAGTTGGAATGGCTTTCTAAGCAATGTCAGATCCCTGCCTAAGCACGCAGTCCAAATCTGGCATCTACTTATTCCAAAAACCCTGATATCGGATTTATGACTGAAATCTGACTAAAACCCAGCTCCACCCCTGCCATAGTAGTGGCACTCCTGGAGGCCTACTGCATTCAAATGCTGGATATACAACTGAAGGCGGGGGAGGGGGAAGGGGAGGGGAGGGGGGGCATTGCAATCATTCATAAAGATTCTATTAAAGTTTCCATACTTGAGCAACGCTGCAATGAGAAAATCGAAATCTAAGGCCCCCATTAGGATGGCGGGTGGACAACAGTGGTGCGGCGGTCCCGCACCGCCAATTAAGATGCGACCGCCACCCCCGCGGATTGAGGCGGGCGGTGCTGTAAGCAGCACCTGCCGCAATGCCAAAGAGGCATGTTGTGCATTGCCATGCACAACGTGACAGGCACCATGCGGTGCCTGCCACCTTGTGCATGGCAATAGTACCACCCAGTGCAGCTGCCCACCGCCCACCCCCCCCGGGGGCTCCCAAAGTCATTCTCTGCATGCCTTTCCATGGCGGAGTCTCTGCAATGGACAGGCATGCCCACTATAGTCATCATAATATGGATGGCTGTGCCTGCAAGGCACCGCCACCATATTGTGGGCATTTTCTGCCCAGCAGACAACCGTGACGATTGCCTGCCGGCTGAAAAGCGGCGGACGATCTTTACATCCGCCGCAGTACCTCCCGCCATGGTAATATGGCAGGGGTAATGGGCAGTCGGGCAGGGAGTTATGGCGTACCGATCGCCACAGCTGGTCGGTGGTGGCGATCCGCATGCCATCATAATGACCCTCATAGTCATTAGAATTGATTTGCTTACCCAACACAGCTGTTTAAGAGCCCTCGTATATCGGCACCCGGCCCCATTTCAGATTTTTGACTTTGACTAATGGAATTAATTACGTCCCATGTCATCTCTACAAAATATTTCATGCTCTTGGGAGACTTTAACGTACATAGTGAGAACACTGCAAATCAGGATGCCTCTGCGCTCCTGGCTGACTTAGCCACTCTAGACCTAGGTAAAATCAACGATGGCCCACACACTATGTTGGATCTCATTTTTACCAACTCTCCTAACATTTTATGCCAAGCACCTTGTCCACTCACATGGACTGTCCACTCATTAATAGATTTTCTAATCAAGGACCCTAGGATATACAACGCTCCCCCCATGACCCTCCCTTAGCTCTCGTAGACAATGGTATAAAATCACCCAAGACGACTTCCAGGATATAATCCAAGAACTTTGGAATCTAGAATCAGAGAATGTGGAAGAATGCCTGGCTCGCTATAATTCCATACTTAAAACTGCCATTGGTCACCTAGCTCCTTTGAAACGGTGTCCTAGCTTAGCCAAGCGCCCCCAGACAGCGTGGTTCTTCCCTAACCTATCGACCAAAAAATTCTCTGTAAACATCTGGAATGGCGAGGGCGCCACTCCCATGATACACAGGACAAAGAGAGATACAAGATAGCTCAGGCTCAATATCACAAAAATATAAAAAACGCTTGCAGAGCCCATATTGCACTGCAACTCAATCAGGCAGGGAATGACCCCAAAGTTCTATATCAAATCCTTAAATCCTTCACTAACCCGAAGGCATGTAGCAACGAGGCAGCTCCCTCCCAAGCACTTTGTGATAATATAGCAACTCATCTCACTCAAAAAATTGAGCTGATCTATGATAAAATCACTTCAGTCGAGACCCTCCAGCATGATTCTGTATCCTGCGACCCTCCTGCCATACTTAATGTGCAGACGTTAGAAAACATCCCCCCTCTCACCGCTGGTGATGTAGAGTCATTACTGAACATAATCAAATCAGGTTCCCCTTTGGATATTATTCCGGCTAAAACCACCTCATTGCTCTCCAAACAACCATTCCACCCCATTGCTCTATCCTCAATCTTTCGATGAGAGAGGGCCAACTTCCCATTGAATGGAAGGCGGCACAAATAATTCCCATCCGGAAGAACACCAAGACCCCTATGGAGGATTTATCCAACTGTCGCCCAATTTCCCTGTTACCTCTCCTTAGAAAGATATTAGAAAAACATATCAACAAACATCTGTCTGATCTTGTCGAAGCCACAGGCTTCCTTGATCCATCTCAGTCTGGATTTAGGCCCAGGTACCGCACCAAGTCAGCTTTGATTGCTGTTACCGACAATATTAGGTAGTCCCTGGACAAAGGACAAGCAGTTCCTCTTGTACTGCTTGATTTGTCCGCTGCATTCGACAAGCTCTCTCATCAGATTCTGCTCAGGAGACTCAAAGAAATTGGAATCCAGGTGCAAGTCTTTCAATGGATGTCGAGTCTTCTCTTTCACCAAACTCAGACGATCAACTGAGGCCCCTTCCGTTCAAAGACTATGGGACTGACTAAAGGAATACCCCAGGGCTCCTGTTTCAGTCCCACTTTATTCAACATTTATGTTGCTCTCTTAGCAGGATTACTTGGGAAATTGGGTTTTTCACCAATCTCGTACGCTGATGACAACCAGCTTCTATTTTCCTTTGACAAACACACCCCTAACGCCCAGTCTACCTTCGCGGATGGCATGACGGCAATTGCTAGCTGGATGAGGAACAATATCCTCTAGCTCAACGTGGGGAAAACCGAGATCATGCTGTTTGGAGATGCCCCTTTGCTGTGATCCCCAAGGTGGTGGCCAGAGGAGTTGGCTCCCAAGGCTGTGGTCAAAAAACCTTGGCATACTCTTGGATCAGAAACTGACAATAAAGGAGCATGCTGCAACCACCGGAGACTCCTGCTTCCATGTGTTAAGCCTACTAGGGAGGGTATTTCCCATCCTCCCTCTGACCACTCAGAAAACCATCATTCAGGCATTGGTGCTGAGCCGCCTGGACTACTATAATGCCCTTCTGATTTCGGCCAATGAGTCATCCCTGAGGAGACTAAAAGTAGTCCAAAACACCATGGCCCGCCTCGTCTCGAATGCCCCCCACCAGAACAGCCTCCCTCCCTCTCCTACAATTGCACTGGTTTTCTGTGCGTAAACGAATAAAATGTAAAATATGCTGCATTGTGCATAAAACCCTGAATGCCAAAGATCCTAGTTAACTTGCAGAAAAATTAACGCAATACCTGCCATCCAGATCCCTATGCTCAGCAACTAAGGGCTAGATGTAGGTGACTAAATACCGGTCGGTAACATCGTAATTCTGTAAATTTCAGCGTTACCGACCGGTATATAGTCATGTGCGATGTAGGTATTACCGAACGCCATCGGTAATAAGGAATCGGTAAAAATAAGGGAAACCAGTTACTGATTCCTTATTTACCGATTGGCAGACAAAAATACAGAATCGGTAAATAAGGTATCGGTAAAAAATCGCAAATGCAATGTACCAATATTCGGTAATACCGAATTAGCTAAAAATCGGTATTAAAGAATCTGTATTTAGCACTGACTCAAAGCAGGTGGTAATCAGGTGCACTGCATATAAACAGCCCCAAAATGCAACGGTGTGAACACAATGGCGGCCCTCTACGTGATAGCAAGGCGTCTACGTTTGCGAGCAGCAGGACTGAAGATCTGGAGACGGGAGGAGCACGTGTACAGACTGCGCGTTACACTGTTCCAACTGACTGAGGCTGAAATCCATGTGAGGTACAGGCTACACCCAAACACCATCCTGGACCTGATTCGGGACCTGCACCCACTGCTGGAGCACCAGACACCAGGCTGTAGCAGGTGGAGTCTCACAGAGTTACCTGTCGCGTTTTTTCCAAAAATTCCTGGATGCCATGTTGCAAAGTATTATTTACAACAAGGGGTGGTGAGTATGCCACACTACATCAAATTCCCCAGCACACAGGCAGAACTGCTGAAGACCAAGTTGGACTTCTATGAGAAGACCCAGTTCACACACGTCATTGGTTGCATTGATGGGACACATAGACCAATCTGCCCCCCTGCTGCGACTGAGTACATCTACCGCAATTGCAAATCCACACATTCGATTAATGTCCAGGTCATATGTGATGCGTCTTTCATCATCACCGACATAGTTGCAAAATTCCCAGGGAGCACCCATGATTCATACATATTCAGAAACAGTGGGATCTATACCCGTCTCCTTGCAGGGGAATTCGGAGAAGGTTACCTGCTATGTAAGTACATGTAACACCCCTGAGGTATACACCTGTTGCTGCGAATGTAGACTGTGAATTACTTACTTACTTCTCACACACAGGTGACAGTGCCTATGCGGTGCGCTCTTCCATCCTGTCTCCGTACCTGCACCCATCCACCCCAAGTGAAAGGTGATACAATGTTGCACATAGATCGACACGCAATGTGGTTGAGCGAACATTTGGACTCCTCAAAAGCCGGTTCAGCTGATTGTACAAAAGTGGAGGTGCACTGCAGTACCAGCCCCTGGTCTGCTGTTTGTGCCATGCTGCATAACCTTGCCACTAAGAGGGGGACACCTGTGGAAATGTGCAATTCTGAAGATGAGGATGAGGAAGGTACACAGCAACAGCACATCGCAGCAGGCGACGCAGCTGCAGCAGATGGAAGGCAGAGACGGTCAGAGATCACACAAAATTATTTCTGAGTAAGTAATGAGACAAAGCCTGTTAATGCATTTGTGTCAAGGTGTTTAATAGACCTTACAGCAGGCAATTGTCCAGCAAACCGTAACACCAGCTATGTGTCCAATGGGTTACGTCACCCGCAACATAATGGAATTAGAGGACCGTGCATATCTCCTGCGCCCCGCACTCCAGTGCTGGATTCAGCATGCACACTGTCCTCACCAATGCTGTGTCCTGCAGCATACCCATGCCTCACACTGCGCCTCCTGCTCTCTGGCAAGGGGAGAGTTACAGTGCTGCCACTGCTTACCTCCTCACTGTCGTCCACATCCCCTGTAGCAGTGGCAGCAATCTGGTTAGTCTGCATCACCTCTACGGCACAGGTTACTGTGACCAGGCCCTGAGTAACCTCATGGCTGCACTTTGCCATTTTAAGTTGCATGGCCACAGATCTGCGACTGAGCACATGCGTTGCATTGCACAGCCTGTTCACAGCCTTGGTGAAGCCTGCAAGTACCTGCCTGTCTCTCCGCCTTGCAGTGCGCCCACCACCCATCCTGCCACATAACTGCCTCGCTGCCTCCGACACCTCCTTCAATCCCTCTGCCACAGTATTGTTCAGGCAGTAGATGGCCTCCTTCATGTCGTCAACCTTCCTGTTGTTAGCCAACATCTGTTGTTGAATGGCCCTCATTCTCTTCCCCTGCAGGCGCTGCACATTGTGCATCTGCCCCTCCAGTCCAGAGAAGACACTGGATCCATCAGCATCAAGACTCTGTGCCCTCTGTCACCATCTACGGGCACCTGTGGTGGTTGCCTCCACGGGGGACTGTGCCCCAGATGCCTGTGTGTCATCGCCCGGTGTGGTCTGTTGGGCTTCCTGCCTATCCTCCTGTGGCATCTATCTCCTGGAGTGTGGCCACTGTGTACCTCTTTGATCATTGTGGTGGTGGTGGTGGTGGGGATGTTGGTGTACTGTCTGCAGGTTACATGACTTCCTCCTCAATAGTGTTTTCCTCCCTGGAGGCCTCGCCAGTCTCCCCTTCTGCAGCCCGGGGCGCTGTTCCACCTGTGGATACAGAATGTACAAGTACTCACTTTTCTGCCAGCATCTGTCTGCAAATAAATTTCACAACTGACATTCTAGCTGTCTGTCCTCCGCTATCTCATCTATTGCTGTGTGTGACATGCCTATGCTTATTGGGGACTGGCTTATTTGCTACCAGTTGTTAGGGACAGCATTTCCCAAGATACATTGCTGATCTTACACAAAACATATTCCGGAGTGGGATTCTAGCAGGGGGAATGGGGTTAGGGAGGGGAGACCGCATGCTGTGCATGCATCTTACCTTGTCTCTTGGATGCTGTTGCTGAGCTATCCACGTCCCCGACGCCACTGACGCTCTCTGGCTGGAGGGTGGACTCTACCAGTTGGTCTAAGGCAGTTGGTGCAGGTGCTGTGGAGCTTCCCCCGCCTGTCTACCCTGCTTTTTTCTGCCGGTCAGCCACCCTCTCCTTCTCACGTGCCCTCAGGTCGTACCATCGCTTTTTCAAGTCCTCAATTGTGCCATGTGTGACGCCAATAGCGTTGATCTTCTCCTGGATTGCCAGCCAAATGTTCCTTTTCTGGGACTCAGGGACGTTCAGTGATCTCTTGCCAAAGAGCTGGTCGTGGTCTTTGCCTACTTCCTCTGTGAGGACCTCCAACTCCCCCTCACTGAAATTGTGCTTCCTTTTCCTTCCGGCAGCATCTTTCCCCTTCTCCTGTGAGGCCATGTTGTAGTTCCTCTGTGTTAGCTGGGTGGTGGCTGTGCAGCTCCTCTGCTCTTGCTCCTGCTCTATGTCTCTCCAACAGCTACAGATTCAGTGCACCTGCATGGGAAATACGGAGTCCTTATAGCGATTCAGTAAAAATCGCTATTAAGGACTCGGTATTGCGAACTTACCTACATCTGACCCCTAGTCTCAATTTATAGTACCACGATGCAAAAAATCTCATCTGGGTAGCAAAGCTTTCTTTCACCTAGCCCCCTTCTATTGGAACCAACTTCCTATCCATCTTCGGCAATGGCCTGATCACCTGCAATTTAGAAGACTCCTCAAAACTGTATTGTTTTAATCCTGTCTTCCTTCTCGGCCTGCTACAGACCTTCCACAGCGTGGAGATACCCCATTTAGGGGTGATTCGGGTGCTTCATAAATTAATAAATATCAAATATCAAATGAAGGGTGGATCACTTAGTGGTGGGGCAGAGGGGTTACCCAGGTGCGCTATTCCTGGAAACCATAGAAAAACAAATATTCCCGCATACACAAGCAGTGTTGAGTGCATGGAAGAGAGCCACTAAATTCCTAGAGTGGGGGAATAGACTAACAGAAATAACCCCACTATGGGACAGTAATATTATGCAGGAAGAAGGTAAATTACAGGGATTTAATAAATGGAAACTGATAGATATAGCTCACCTAGGAGATGAATGGAGAAGCTTGGCAATAATTTAATTCAAAGACCTGCAGAAGGAATATCAGCTAGCGGACACAGGCAGATATGGATACATGCAGCTAGGGCATGCACTCTGATGGCACTTCAGAGAAGGGGAGCAGCTTCCAGAACATAGCCCCCTGGAGGATCGGCTTCTACTGGAACCGATCTATAAAAAGGCCACATCGGGGGGCGTGGCTAGCAGCCGAGCAATATGGCCGCAGCCTAGAGAGGCTCCGATCACCTAAACCAGAGCCCTGCCAATCGGGTTACTTATCCGTCTCTTCTTTGACCCCCAAAGTTGTGGGATTGCGGCAAAGCTGGGCGGTGAGATCCACGACCTACCTTGCTGCAGTGGTGACCGTGGAAAAGCTGGGGCCTACCTGCGTGTGAGGACCGGGACCCACAGTGCTGGCGGTGCCTGAGAGAGAAGATCCTCACACCGGATCTACTGCAGGCGGACGGGCGGCGGCTTTGAAGGCTCCGTCGAACCCCCCCCCCCCCCCCGCGCTGTCCCACGACAGGTGGTGAGTGGCGGCAGCACGGAAGGGGCTGGCGGCCCAAGGAGAGGACAGGTGAGGACAGGTGTGATTCCCTGAGGGTCGGTCCCGTGGAATCTGGCCAGTGACCCGGGACGGAGTGGAGACGACCAGCTAGCCGCCATTTCTGACCGGAGCGTGCTGTGGACCGCTCGCTAGCCGCTGCAGGGGGATCTGTACCAGCATTAAAAATAAATTGGCCTCCTCGGGTGCTGGGGGAGCCGGTGGTAGCGCTGAAACTGTAAACTGTGGGACCAGGCAAGGCCGATCAAGGAGTGGACCCGATAGGCCCCCCCACCCCGCCGCCATTTTGTGTTGCTGACTACTACCCCCCTTTTGCCTGTCAGGAGCACGGAGGCGCTCAGGAACATTGCCTTGGAGCTGCGGTGGGGTGGCGGAGGACTCTCCCCCCCCCCTTTCTGCTGATCTGTACTATCTGCCTCCCCCCTGGCCCCTGATTGAGGGTGCGGGCTTGGATCCCCGAGGAGACCCCTCCGAAGAATAGAGTTGGAACCGGGGGGTGTTGGCGGTGTCTCTGGGGGTTGCTTCAGCCAGACAGACGCCCCCCCCCTTCTTTTTGCCAATACGCGATGCATTGCTGTTTGAATACATTACCCGGAGAATTGACGCTCGAACCCCCGGGGACCCTGTTGTGCTCTTTGGGAGAGCTTGGTCTTGATGTTGATCCTTGTATCTTCCATTATCCCGGGTGCTCTGCCCGTTTGAGACCTGTGCAGCTGCCTACCCAGTGGAAAGGCCACGCGTGTGGGATCTGGTTCCTTCGGTGGGGCGCCTCTGACTCTCGTGGCCTGCTATAACCACTGCTATCTGCCCTACGGTCGCATCCAACTGGGGCCTCACCCGTACACCGCTTCCCCATTCTGCAGCCACCATGAGTGGTAGAAACTCAAGAGGGGCCACTCAGGGGCGACTGGACAAATATGCCTTCGCCAAATCGCAGGACGCGGCGCAAGACAAAGAAGTTTCTCCGCCCGTGGAGGGGTCTGGCGGTGCTGAGTGTTAGGGTTTGGGGGCTAGTCTTATTTCCATGACCATGTACTGACATCACATGATCTGGGGCAGAGGGATAAAAGGTTGTCCTACCTTTGTCTCAGTGCTTGATATTGCCCTTGTGTGGATTCTGGTATCCTGCTTCCCTGGTTGCTGTGTACCGCTGTTGAGGATTCCTGTTGCCTTGGATTCCTTGAATTGATTTTCTTTCACGGGCTCGTGAGAGACTTTTCTTCCCCTGTCTTGCCCCTAGTTAGTAAGTTCCTGGTCCCGTTTTTTTTTATTCCCTTCCCATCCTTTACTTCGGTTTTCCTAACCCAGCTCCCCTTTTTTCTGTTGTGTCCTTAGTGTGCGGGGGCTCCCGTTCACTGTGTTCCTCGTTTTTGTTGCTGTGCCCTTGTTGTTTTGGTTTGTACAAAGGAACGCTTTGGTACCTAATGTTTACCGCGTACCGCGTCCTTTTATGAGAAGCTTTTCACATCGTTATTAGCGGAAGTGACGTTTGGGTCATTCCGCGACGCGAAGGGCCGAGCAACTGAATGTTTGGAAGCCTCGGCGTTTCCGAGTGCCGTAGGCCGATCCCCTTTCCTTATTCTTTTCCCTTTTAAATGGGTAACTAAGGGGTTTTTTGTTTGTCCGGTATAGCGTTTTTTCTGTACCTGGATAAGACCTTTTTTCCCCGTATGCCCCTAAATCAGAGATTGAAGGACACCGCTATTAATAGCTCCTGACTGGCATTCCGACTAGAGATATTGTGTGAAACTCGGATTGTCCAGTACCTGAACAAAGCAAAGCCTGCACTATCACGGGTAAGAGGGGTATTGTGTGTTGGGGCAGTGCATGGTCAATGGAACTGGGAAATTGCGGTATAAGAATAGTTTGCTTTCTTTTTGTCTGCTGCAGGTGCAGAAGGTGAGGGAAGGAGCTGTGTCCTATCGATCTTGTATGGGTGGAAGACTTGGTGTCTCTTCTACATACCACCATCTTTCCAGGTCCATTGGTGTACTCATTGTTCTATAACTTGTGAGTGGCCACTGGGCAGGGGAAGGGGACTGGTGCATGCTACGTTCCTGCAGTGCTCGGGCTGGGTGGAATCCAACAGAATATCAAGCCCACGTATATTAGCACTGCCCGGACTAGCATGGATGAGGATGGGAACGTGTTGAGTGGGAATACGGGAGGTCCCTCAATGCAAGACATTATGGGGGCTTTGCATGTTATACAGGCACAGGTTCAGGAGCTACAGCAAGAGAATGCAGGTCTTAAACAGGAACTGGTGGCGGTAAGGGCTAGAGAGCAGTCGCAACATAGGGGAACGGCTCCAGTCATACAGCCTGCTACATTCCAGTATAGTGGAGGGGTGGGACAAGGTGCGGTTGGTGGTAGCAGTCCCATAGCGGTGACAGTGTCATCCCCTGTGGCGGTTCCTCTAGCACCCCCTGAGAGGTTTTCTGGGGATAGCGCCAAATTTGGAATGTTCATGACTCAGTGTCAGCTGCATTTTATGTGTAGACCAAGTGCCTTCCCTGACGACTCTGCTAAAGTCGCCTTCACGATATCATATTTGGCTGGCAGTGCGGCCCAGTGGGCTATTCCATTCGTGGATAATGACGATCGTGTGCAGTATAATTATACAGCCTTCAAGGAGTTGATGCGGGGTCTGTTTGCCAAGCATGCGTTCATGCAGGCAAGCGATGCAGAACTGATGAAACTACGGCAGGGTAGGCAGGATTTGTTATCATATATAGCCTCCTTTAATCGGTTGATATCTGAGACTCACTGGCCAACTGAAAAGAGGACGTCTATATTTTATCAGGGTCTTTGTGAGGAGCTCAAGGACATAGTGTCACAGGTGGTGGATCCCCCGGAGGACTGTGCCGCGTTCATAGACCTTGTGGTTAAATTGAACCATCGGGTATCGGAACGGCGTGGAGAACGCAGTCGATTCCAGGCATCCAGGAGTAGTTATGCGAAAGTTGAGACGAAGGCAGGAGGGGAGAGTAAGACGTTGCCCGAACCCATGGAAATAGGAGGGGTGAGGGGTCCTCTGACCCCGGAGGAAAAGAAAAGACGAAGAGAGAACAATCTGTGTTTGTACTGCGGTCAGGGAGGACACTTCGCACGGGAATGTTCAGTGAAACCATCTGGTGCAGGTTTTGGCAAAAAGGTAGCCTGCCTACAAGTGGAACGAGATAAACAGTATGAGGTAGTCGGTGCTGTAGACCAAGCTCCAAGACACTTTGTTATAAACGCTCAGCTATTGCTTTCAGTATATAACCATGTCCCTGTATCAGTTTTGTTAGATTCAGGGGCTACTGGAAATTTTATAGATATTGCTATGACGGAGAAATTAATGATTCCCTGTCAGTTGAAAGAACAACCTGAGCCTGTGAGGGCCATTGATGGGACTGAGTTGACCTCTGGTTGTATCACTCGCCAGACCGCTCCTTTATGCTTGTTATGTGAGAATGGGCACTCAGAAACAGTAGTGTTTGATTTGATTGATGCCCCCTCTTTTGGTTTGGTGTTGGGTGTCCCGTGGCTGCAGAAACATAACCCCAAGATTGATTGGGTACAGAGATTGGTGACGTTAGATTCGGTGTACTGTTTGGGGAATTGTTACACCATGGCACGTGAGCGGGTTAACCCTTTGTTCTGTGCCGTGGCGGATGTGGGATCAGTCCCGCCTCAGTATTCTGCCTTTAAATAGGTGTTTGACAAGGGATGTGCTCAGGACCTACCACCAAACAGATCCTATGATTGTAAGATCGATTTGATACCAGGGGCTCCACTGCCTTGCAGTAGAGTGTATGCTCTTTCGGAACCTGAAGAGGTTCATTTGAAAGGATACATCGATGAGATGTTGCGGTTGGGGTTTATTCGCCCTTCCTCCTCCCCTGTGTCATCAGCTATATTTTTTATTCCTAAGAAGGAAGGGACGCTGAGGGCTTGTGTGGATTACAGGATATTGAACACGGCTACGGTAAAAAACAGGTACCCTCTTCCACTCATCTCCGTGTTATTGGACCAGCTCCGCAAAGCAACGGTATTTACCAAATTAGATTTGCGGGGTGCTTACCATCTTATACGGGTCAGACCCGGGGATGAGTGGAAGACGGCCTTCAAAACCAAATATGGCCTGTTTGAGTACACTGTTATGCCGTTTGGCTTGTGTAATGCGCCAGCGGCATTCCAGTTCTTTATTAACGAGGTCCTCAGCAAATACCTAGACCGCACTGTTATCGTCTATTTGGACGATATTCTTGTTTTTTCTGAAGTCAGGGCAGAACATACAGAACACGTGCTGCAAGTGTTACAGACATTACAGGAACATCAACTCTACGCCAAGTTAGAGAAGTGCCAGTTTAGCACCCTTGAGGTGGAGTTCTTGGGCTTCATCATCTCGGCGGCAGGGATCCGGATTGACCCAAAGAAGAGACAGGCCGTTGTGACCTGGCCTGTGCCGACTTCAGTGAAACAGATCCAGGTGCTTCTAGGCTTCGCCAATTTTTATCGGCGGTTTATCTCGCACTTTTCCGACATAGTGGCACCCATGACCCGCCTCTTGAGGAAGGGTGTCCCCTTTGAGTGGACCAGTGAGACTCAGGAGGCTTTCCGTTCCTTGTTGGAACAGTTTACCTCGGCACCCGTGCTGGTGCATCCTGATCCTGCCCTGCCGTTTTTTGTAGAAACTGATGCCTCTATGTGTGCCGTGGGTGGGGTGTTGTCCCAACGTGACGAGGCCACTGGCCATATGCATCCCATCGCTTTTTTCTCCAAGACATTTCTGCCGGCAGAGCGAAACTATACGGTGGCTGAACGGGAACTATTGGCAGTAAAATTGGCTTTTGAGGAGTGGCGCCATTATTTATGGGGCGCTAGGCATGTTATTACCATCTATACTGACCACAAAAATCTAGAATTCTTTCGTTCTGCTAGGGCGTTAACACCTCGACAGATGCGATGGGTTTTGTTTTTCAATGAGTATGATTTTATTATCACGTATAGGCCAGCAGCTCAACAGATTAAATCGGATGCTCTGTCTCGAATCCATGGTGACCCCAAGGAAGATGACTCCTTGAGTGAGGATAGGGCTATGATACAGGGAGAAAGGATTATAGGGGCCATGGTAGTGGATGATTTCCCCGCATTAGTGAAAGAGAGACTGAATCAGTTGGATTTGGCTCCCTGGTTATCGTTGCCCCTGGTAACATTAAAAGAGGGGTTGCTATACCATGAGAGTAAGATGTTTATTCCCCCTGTGTTGAGGCCTATGGTTCTGGAGTGGTGTCATTCCTCCGCTTTGGTAGCGCATCCGGGGATAAGAAAAACGAAGGAATTGTGTATGAGGTGGTTTTGGTGGGATTCCATGACCAGTGACATACAGGAGTACATGCGTGCCTGTCCTATATGTGCCATCAGTAAGCCTTCGCATACTAAGCCTTCGGGGCTTTTACATCCCCTGGAGGTACCCCCTGCCCCGTGGCACACCATGAGTATGGATTTTGTGACCGACTTGCCTGCCGCCTCTGGTTACACTGCCATAATGGTGGTGGTGGATCTGTTCACCAAAATGGCGCATTTTATTCCGCTTTCCAAAATCCCTACGGCAAAGGAGATGGCTGTGGTTTTCATGTCCTCAGTCGTACGATTACATGGGTTGCCAGCGGTAATTATTTCTGACCGGGGAGCGCAATTTGTGTCTCATTTTTGGACGGAACTTTGTTTGGTACTTAAAACAGAGATCCGTTTGTCTTCGGCATATCATCCTCAGTCTGATGGCCAGACGGAGCGGACCAATCAGACGATGGAACAATATCTGAGATGTCTGGTTTCATCTTTGTCATGTGACTGGGTGACGGCTCTGCCCATAGCGGAGTTCGCCTATAATAACAGCCTCCATTCCGCTCTGGGCATGTCCCCCTTCTATTGCTCTTTTGGTTACCATCCTAGGGCGGTGGCTATTCAGCCTACGGGACATGTGCCAGCCATTGATGATGTGTGTGGGCGACTGAGTAACATTTGGGGCTTGGCCAGGGAAAGTTTGGTAGAGGCCAAGGCTGCTATGAAAAGACAAGCAGACAAACATCGGGCCCCGGCTCCCTCATATAAGGTGGGCGATTTAGTGTGGTTGGCGTCCCGGAATCTGAGAGTGCAGATCTCGCAAATTGCAGCCTCGGTTTGTGGGTCCGTTTCCGGTAACTCAGGTTATTAATCCAGTGGCTTTAAAGCTCCAGTTACCATCTGATTACGGGGTGCATCCTGTGTTTCATACCTCATTATTGAAACCTTATGTTCCCTCAGCACAGGTGATCCCCCCTCCTCCTCCTTTGGTAGTAGACGGCCAGGAGGAATTTGAAGTGCAGGCTATCCTTGATTCCAAGAGGGTCAGGGGTCGTCTTTTCTACTTGGTGGATTGGAGGGGTTATAAACAGGAGGACAGGACATGGGAGCCAGCAGGGGGGGTGCATGCACCACGATTAGTTCGAATGTTCCATAGGCAACATCCCCTGAAGCCCCGCCCTGTGGGGAGGATCGTAGGGGGCGGTACTGTTAGGGTTTGGGGGCTAGTCTTATTTCCATGACCATGTACTGACATCACATGATCTGGGGCAGAGGGATAAAAGGTTGTCCTACCTTTGTCTCAGTGCTTGATATTGCCCTTGTGTGGATTCTGGTATCCTGCTTCCCTGGTTGCTGTGTACCGCTGTTGAGGATTCCTGTTGCCTTGGATTCCTTGAATTGATTTTCTTTCACGGGCTCGTGAGAGACTTTTCTTCCCCTGTCTTGCCCCTAGTTAGTTAGTTCCTGGTCCCGTTTTTTTTGATTCCCTTCCCATCCTTTACTTCGGTTTTCCTAACCCAGCTCCCCTTGTTTCTGTTGTGTCCTTAGTGTGCGGGGGCTCCCGTTCACTGTGTTCCTCGTTTTTGTTGCTGTGCCCTTGTTGTTTTGGTTTGTACGAAGGAACGCTTTGGTACCTAATGTTTACCGCGTACCGCGTCCTTTTATGAGAAGCTTTTCACATCGTTATTAGCGGAAGTGACGTTTGGGTCATTCCGCGACGCGAAGGGCCGAGCAACTGAATGTTTGGAAGCCTCGGCGTTTCCGAGTGCCATAGGCCGATCCCCTTTCCTTGTTCTTTTCCCTTTTAAATGGGTAACTAAGGGGTTTTTTGTTTGTCCGGTATAGCGTTTTTTCTGTACCTGGATAAGACCTTTTTTCCCCGTATGCCCCTAAATCAGAGATTGAAGGACACCGCTATTAATAGCTCCTGACTGGCATTCCGACTAGAGATATTGTGTGAAACTCGGATTGTCCAGTACCTGAACAAAGCAAAGCCTGCACTATCACGGGTAAGAGGGGTATTGTGTGTTGGGGCAGTGCATGGTCAATGGAACTGGGAAATTGCGGTATAAGAATAGTTTGCTTTCTTTTTGTCTGCTGCAGGTGCAGAAGGTGAGGGAAGGAGCTGTGTCCTATCGATCTTGTATGGGTGGAAGACTTGGTGTCTCTTCTACATACCACCCTCTTTCCAGGTCCATTGGTGTACTCATTGTTCTATAACTTGTGAGTGGCCACTGGGCAGGGGAAGGGGACTGGTGCATGCTACGTTCCTGCAGTGCTCGGGCTGGGCGGAATCCAACACTGAGCAAGACGTCACTCTGAAGGACATAATGGTGACCTTAAATAAAGTGGACACCAGGATTGGAACACTTGCAGTCGACTCTAATCCAGGCAGATTTCAATAAACTGTCCTCCAAGATCTCAGACGTCGAGATTACTACTGAGACCCTTGTGACAGACACTGCCACCCTCCAAAAACAAGTACGCCAACTGGAAGAGGACAACCAATTTCTAAAAGCCTGCCTTGAGGATCAGGAAGGGCGCTCGAGGCGGAACAATATTCGCTTAGTTGATGTGCCAGAGAAGTTGGGGGAGCCGGCCCTTGATCTCTTTGTGGAGGACCTGGTGACGACTCATCTTCAGCCGCGGGGGTTATCGAACTTTTTCTCCGTAGAGAGGGCTCACCGGGTCCCAGGTGGCAGACCAAAACCCGGGGCGCCCCCGGGACCGATCCTGGCGAGAATGTTTAATTTTCGCGACCGCGACGCCATTCTACAAGTGGCTAGAAAGGTTCAGCCGATTGCCATCGAGAATGCCAACATAACAATCTTCCCGGACTATACTGCGGCGATCACGAAACAACGCAGAGGGTTCCTTGAAGTGAAGAAGGCTCTCCGAGAGATGGAGATAAAATACTCTATGCTATTCCCAGCCAAGTTGCGAGTGGAGGATGCCGGAAAGGTGTGGTTCTTCCTCACACCTGAAGAGGCCCAGGATTGGCTGGACGGCTGGAGAGGGGTGGGGAGACAGGGCCGAGATGATCATCGTGGGCAGCGGAGCGACGAGCGACAGAGCAACGTGGACTGAGCGTGAAAGGGAAGAGCAGACTGCAGACGTGTGGAGGATGGGAGGCCTACGCAACAGCTGTGAGGCTAACTTGGGTTGTGGCCCGGAGGAACTGCACCAGATTTGGTAATTTGGTTTGACCAGAAATGTAAGACTAGGTCCTGAGTATAAGGTGTACATCCTGAGACATTGTTTGGTGGGGTGGGGGGGAGGGATTTTCCTTGCGGGATGGCCTGGCCTGACTACGATTGATGGCACTTGCATGACTATGTTGCTGCAGACTTTTAATCACTGCTGACATTCAACAGGGATGTTGGGGCATAGACATTGATGTAGCACAAGGGCTCTGTGCAGGACTGGAGCAACTTTCTCCTGCCCTCACCGTTCAGGAATGGGAATGGGTACTAAGCACTCTGCTTTGTTGGGGTGGCGGGCAGTTCTAATACCGTCAAGCAGGGAGGCAGGGAGGGGGGAAGTTTTTTTTTTTTAGTAGTGTTCCTGTTTTTTCAGTTCCAAATTTAGGGCATAAGCTGAAGGCTCATGTACATTTTGCTGCGGTGTGGTGCCACTGCTTCGGCAGCGCTTTTCAAAGATGTGATGTTTATGGCAGTAGAGACAGTGTCGGCACGTTCCGAAAATAGTACTGATGTTCCAACTATAACCTCGGTGCCCCCTTTCACAATACTTACCTGGAATGTGCATGGTCTGGGGGATAACATTAAGAGAGGCCTGGTGTTGCAATATCTTAAGCGTTGTGCGCCAGCGGTGGTACTGTTACAAGAAACGCATCTGGTGGGTTCGGCATGCAAAGCTTTGGACAGCTGGGGTTTCAAAATTCTGGTACACTCTGAGTTTACATCGGGCTCGAGAGGGGTGGGCATTTTAGTTCGTAAACAATTTCCACTGATCATAAATCGTACCTGGTCTGATACTCACGGGCGGTTTGCAGCCGTCTCTTGTCAGTGGAAAGGGAAAAAGTTTAATATAGTGCCAGTGTATATCCCCCCGCTCTTCATTCTGTCAGTTTTCCAGCACTCAGCGCCTTCCTGTTAAGCCTGTCGGAGGAGAGATTCTTCTAGGTGGAGATTTTAATGCAGTGGTTGATGGTGCCAGGGACCGCTATCCTAGTAGGCCCACGGGGGCGGGTGGTACCCATATGACTGGCTTTATTGACGCTTTAGGCCTCACTGACGCCTGGAGATATAGACACCCCACTGACCTCCACTACACTTATCAATCAGGGGTACATAATAGTCTCTCCCGTATTGACTACTTCCTCCTTTCTGCAGAAGGCCTTCCCCATGTCACTGACGTAGCGATACGCCCTCGAGGCATATCAGACCACTCGCCCGTGTCCCTGACGTATGCCCTGCATGTCAAGACGGGGAAACTTATTTTCCCTATTGCCCCAGGTTATTAACAAATCCCCAAGATCCGTAAAGACATAGTAGGGGCTACAAAGCACTACTTCCACGAAAATGAAACCTTCGTACAGTCCCCGGGCATTTTATGGGAGGCGTATAAGACAGTGGTTCGAGGCCAAGCTATCGCTTCTATAACAGGTTATATGCGAGAGGCGAGGGGAGAGATGGATACCCTAGAGGCTGATCTGGCACTATTTCAGGAGCGGCACGAGCGGGACCCCTCCCCAGACACGGCGCAGGACCTGCGGCTCAAACAATGTGCACTCAAAGAATATCAGAGTGAACAGGTTAAACTACGACTCCTAGCTACGAGACATCCCATATACGAGGTTGGGTACAAGACAGGCAAGCTCCTGGCATGGTTAGACAGGAGGGATAGAGCGCAGGGAACAATAGCCCAACTTTGGACATTGACGGGTACCATAGTCACTGCCCCTGAAGATATAGTATGCACCCTGGCTGACTATTTTGAGCAGGTCTATACCTCTAATTCCCCCATGACAATAGAGGAAGCTCATACGTATATAAAAGATATTCAAATGCCGACTCTTACGGAGGAAGCAGCATTGACTCTGGAGCCTGACTTCACGATGGATGAGGTTAAATCGGCCATTCATTCTCTGCAGTCCGGGAAGGCTGGGGGACCCAATGGCATCCCCATTGAACTATACAAGCGCACGTCTGATACCACTGCCCCGTATCTCCTGAATATGTTCCTACACAGCTTGGAGGCCGGTGTCCTGCCGCGTGACCAACGAAGAGCCACTAAAGTTACAGTGCCTAAACCGGGAAAGCCCCCGGATGACTGCTCTTCTTACCATCCGATATCTCTGCTTAATGCTGAAGCAAAGATTTTAGCTAAGATGATTGCTGCCCGCCTTACCCCGCACCTGGAAACACTCATCCATCCTGACCAATCAGGGTTCATGCCCAATAGAAGCACTGCACTTAACCTGCGGAGGGTCCATGCGGCTGTGGCGCGTATGCCCTGTCTTCAAGAACCAGCAGTCATTCTTTCCCTAGATGCTCGAATAGCATTCGATGTGGTGGAGTGGACTAACCTATTTGCAGTTCTCGAGCATCTGGGCTTTGGTCCCAAGTTTTGTGCCTGGGTGCGCTTATTATATTCTCGCCCTCTAGCCCATGTGGTGGCCAATGGCCATATGTCCAGGGACTTTGAGCTAGGTCGTGGCACGCGCCAGGGCTGCCCATTGTCTCCTTTGCTATTTGCTCTGGCATTGGAGCCACTGGCGGCCTGGATTCGATGGGACTGCATGATTAGGGGGCTACATTGGACCGCAACGTGGGAGGACCGCTTCTCCTTGTATGCGGATGATATTCTTCTCTACTTAACTTCCCCTGGGCGGTCTATCGTGGAGCTCTTAGAAATTTGTGAACTTTTCGGACAGGTATCTGGTTATACCATTAATTGGTCCAAGTCTATCCTATTTGTCCTCAAAGGCCCACCTCCACAACTTCCGACAGAATGCCCCATAAGGGTTACGGAGGATTCCTTTAAATACTTGGGGGTGTGGATTACGCCTAATCCTAGTGTCTTCCTCCTCAAAAATCTGGAACCTCCCCTCGAGCGATTCCGATCTGATGTAAAGCATTGGCATACCCTGCCTTTGACTCTTCTGGGTAAAGCGGCCCTTTACAAGATGAGGACGCTTCCTCGGCTGTTATATATCTTGGAAAACACCCCGTTCCCTGTTCCTGTAAAATATTTCAAGCAAATAGACACCCTAGTTTCAGGTCTACTCTGGGGTAATAAGACGGCACGAATGTCACGTGGTAAGTTAATTAGGAGCTGGTATAACAGAGGCGTTGCCCTCCCAAGGATCCAGTTGTATTACTGGGCCGCCCACTTAAAAATAATAAACCAATGGCTCCACGCCTCACAAACGGAGCCAGCATTCCAGGCGGACCGATATGAGATTGGGGAGGCCGAGACTCTCTCTGTATTGTACGAGAAACAGGGCACGTCATCCCTCCTTGGCCCAACAGCACACACAGTAGGCATTTGGTACACTGGGCAGACTCGTCTCAAGTGCAGGGACACAATTACCCAGATGACTCCACTGTGGGCTACACGTAGACTGGGCAAACTACGCAAAAGCAAAGGGGTACAATCATACCATTTGACCAGCTTCAAACTCAATACGAAAGATTTAGATATTTACAGATCAGCCATGCCCTACGGTCGGTTATCCCGCCAAACACGGACTTGCCTGAATCGACCCCGCTGGAAGACAGGCTACTCACTGAACATATGCATAAAAAAGCGACATCTTTCACATATCGCAAGTTAGTTAACTATTTACCTGATCCCACCTTGAAATTAAGGCACAGTTGGGCTGGAGACTTCGGGGACTTTGACGAGGCGGACTGGCAGACTGCGCTCTCTTCCCCACGAGAAGTGGCCACACCCTCTGTGCTCCGCCTGATACAGTTGAAAATACTTCACCGAGTATACTACACTAGGACTACTTTGCACACCATAGGGCGCGCCACACAACGCTTTTGTCTAAGGGGCTGCGGGGAAGAAGGAACATTCTTTCACACCATATGGCAGTGCCCCCGGGTCGCTGCCTACTGGGCGAAAGTCATGACGACGATGTCGCAGGTGGTCAATGCATCTGTGCTCCCTGAGCCACGGTGTTGTTTATTGAACATCTGGGACCCGAACGACCTTACCCACCCTGCTCAAGACTGGGTGACGTTGGGTATAATGGTTGCCAAGTGAAATATCGCCAAATATTAGGGGGCTGCGGAGATACCCACGTTGAGGGACTGGTGCACGGATTTAGATGCGGCTATGTTTGCGGAGAGAGTGGTATACCAACACCGGGGTTGTCCACAGAAATGGGATAAAATCTGGGGTGCCTGGAATGAATACAGAGGACATCTGTGTGATCCACCGAGACCAGCTGAGGAAAGTGATTCTGAATTTTAGGTGGGAGGGGGTGGGGGGCTATGGGACTGTACCGATGGATTTGGAACACTGTTATTTGAATGTTTTGCAAACTGTATTGACACTGACTTGTACATTGACTCGCCTATCATGCTATATGTACCACTAATCTATCAGAAGCCCTCTTATTGTTATTAATAAAAACAACTTTAAAAAAAAAGGCCACATCCTTGATATATAGGAAGATAATCAATAGTTCTCCCAATCCTCTGCTGGCTCTGCGTGAAGCCTGTGAAACAGATTTCAGATTACTGGATGATGATGACTGGGCTGAAGCAAAACAAAGCCCAAGGGAGGTAGAGGTCAGAGCGAGATTTCGACTGGTCCAGCTAAGGATCCTGTATAGATCTTACTCTACGGGAGTATGGATGTATGAGTTAGGACGTACTGCTACAGACTTGTGCACAAGGGGCTGAAAAAAACAGGGGCACCTTTTTCCACATCATTTGGGGATACCCAGTTATACAGAAATACTGGGAAAAAGTGACACAAATCATGTCCTAAGTACTACGGCAAAAAATTCCCATGGAGAACAGTTGGCACATCCTGTGTGTGTTGGGCGAGCAGACGTGGCCAAAATATAAGAAAATATGGCTAATGGTGGCGTCAATGGTAGCCAAGAGAAATATCGCCAGGGCCTGGGGCCAACACCCCCCCGCGGGTGTGGCAAAGGAAGTCTGACCTTGACTGGTGCAGCACAGCTCAAAAGGTATTCGATGAGAGTAGAGGCTCCCTGTGAAAATGGGAAAAAATATGGAACAGTTGGATGGATTACACAGACCTTTAAAGTACGGGGGCAGAGGGAGGATACAAGAATAAATGTTGTAACGTTGGAAAGTAAATTTGAAATGTAAAGTCTTCTGTATACTGCCAATGCTCCGCTGGATGGAGCACTGACTAACGAAAGATTTAAAAAAAAGATTTAAAAAAAAAAGAAGAAAGACACACTTATCATCCATGTGGAGAGAGAGAGAGAACAGGAATTTCTGGAGAGGGGACTTGCAGCCTCTTGATAGTACAAGTTGGCAAATTCCTCACCCAAATTGCGAATCCACCCCATAGGACGACCTTTCTTTCACCTGCATCAAGGCTGGACATTAAAAGTTCGAATAGCCACATCTAGAGCGCTGTTCAGGTGCCCAGGTTTCCTGCAAGGCGTACATTTCATGTTTAAAAGTGCCCCAATCTGGATCAATATATTTAGACTTTAAACCAGCTAATTTCCATGAAAGACTGTGCCATGAGTCTTCAACAAAGGGTCTTAGAGTTATGCTTTGAGTTGTTTCTTGGGCATCGCTGTCGAGCAGGCTTGGAGGTCCCAGATTGGTTTCTAGGTGATGAGGGATTCTACCAGAGGTAGGTAATTGAATACAGGAATGAACTTCAATCAGTCAGTCAATTTACTTAAGTGGCAAAAGGAGAAGCCACTAACCATTGCAGAGTCTGCTGATGTAGTGAATGTTTGGCTTCCTTCCGCATTGCCGGTCATATGTGGGGACCAACTGCTGGCTATTTGCTTCAAGGGTAGGGCTTTCAGACTGCCCTAGCACTCCTGAAGCAATTTGCTGCTTTATCCAAGGAGCATTGGACCCTATTGCTTTGTGGTGGTGACTAGATGGCATTGGTTGGATTTGCGCTAATATGTGCATTTGAGACAGGCCATCCCAAACTGAATCCAGCAATTTTGGGGAGGAAGCGGCCGTGCTTCCAAAGCTAGAAGGCTGTTCACAATTACCTGGTCCCTCACAGTCAACTTAATGTTATCTTGACTAAAAATATTGTTAGGCAACCATTCAGCAAGGATATCAGAGGGAATCAAAGATAGAAAGATACGCTTAAGATTTATTCAATGTACCACCTTTTTTAATAAAGATTCAGAAGTTTCCCTTTGGCCAGGAGTCTGTCTAAGGACCATTGTCATGTAGATGACTTCTTTTTTCCGAGTTACTGGAATTGCTGGAGGTGCTCTTTTTAGAAGTGTCAATAGTGCGCGTGTAGCGGGACCCAAGCTAAAGATACAGAGCCGTTGTTGGATATCAGTTTGGAGACCAGATTGGATGATAGGGAGAGATAGCGGTAAGATCGATGCATTGACAATATTGTGTGGGTCCATAAGGATGCGATATCGTTGAGAGGGCGTAAGGCTTGTAATGCGAGTCCTTCCTTGACTCACTTGATATTGGATGCCAGAGCCTATCACCTCACTGAAGGGGTTACTGTAGCTCCACGTATCTGATATTGGATGAAGTTTAGATTGATTTGACTTGTTTGAAGGGCCAGGGGACTGCCCACTTTACCAGAACTTGTCCTAAACACAGCCAACTTCCCAACTGACAATTCTGGTTGTTTACTTCGTCCAACTGTTGTTTATCTACAAGGGCCTCATATATGGCTACTAACTGCTGATGGAGCCCAAGGGACTAATTCCCCATAACTCTTAATGATTCCCCGACTCCTTTAAGCTTTTCAGGTCTGCTCTAATAGATATCAGTCGCTGTTCCATGGGGCATGGTAGGACTAGTGTGGGCACGCTACCTTCAGGTAAGTGTGACAATAGGAGGCACTCACCCCGAACAGACCATGTGGCAACTAGCATTCAAACACGAGGTTAATAGATCTCGAGTTTTTAAAGAGAGGTAGGTCCTCTCTGCATATTTTCTATGGGACTCCGCACTAACGCTATAATAGTATAGGATTTGGCCCTGTAGAATGCTGAGACCATTTGGCTAAAGAATATAGGCAGAAACATGTTGGCATAATAGATTTACCAATTCAGTGACGCATACAGGTCATAATAACCGTATATGTCCCCTGATGATACCTGTTGATGTATTTAAACAAAGCCTGGGATACAACCTGACTAAAGGATAATTTGTGGTTGATCCTAAGGCTTTTTTAATTTAGAAACTGGATCCAAGTATTTTATCCAGAAAAAAATTAGTAATTTACAAGAATTTCCTCAGGCCAGACCCCTATTGGCATTTTTTGGGGAGTTGTAGTACGTAGCAAGCAAAACATTGGTGAATGTCTGCTTGAAAACAACTAGTTTAGACCAAAAAAAGGGTGTCAAGCCAATGTTTGTGTTGTGATTCTAGAGTAAGGGCAGGCATGAGCCGTGCAGCCCCCTTTTTCTCTCCACTTTGTGTGTTATGCTGCTCTAATAGAGGCAAGACTTCCAGGTGAGAAGCCTTGGTCCATGTCTTTGCCCTTGACTGTCTCACCGGCCTAGTGTGTTCTTGCCCAGAGTTTAAAAGGAGGTAAACCGGTCAGTACAGATAACAGTGTGACTCTCCTCTCTGCTGGGCCCGCTTGGGTGGTTTCCCAAAGGGAAGATCATAGCAGAGGAGGACAGGTAGCTTGAGTTGTTGAGATCCTGGAGAAGGTTGCGTTTGGCGAAAGCAGTGCTAGTGGTTTTAGTTTTGCCAGGGGAACCTTCTTACTATTCCCCTTAAAATAGTGTGCAATTTTGGGTTTGGCTCCCTTATCCTTGACTTGAACTGATTCATTGTCTAGGATACCCTCCAGCTCCTCTATCAGCTCATTTATGGTATCAAGGGTGCAGTTATCCACTGCATGGCCTTTGGCACTCTTTGCTACATGGCCTTGCCATGCAATCTGGTCTAGTGCTTTACGTTTCCCAATTGTTCAAGTTAAAGTTACAAATACTCACAGTCCCGATTTGTAATCGATATGTAGGAACAACTCTAGTGATTTGAAGTGAAGCATGATAAAACAATTCATAGATCCTGTTTCAGGAGTGGAATGTAGGCCTTGTCATGAGGTCATAAACTACTCCCACCAGATGACAAATGCAGGTGGGTCTCGACCTAGCATGGACACGAGGGCCAGTGGGTAACTTGTCCAGAAGTCCGGCATGGGGAGCGCGTGATCACTGCATGTGTAGTGTGTGCTGTGTCCTGATTAGCTGAGTGTTCCTAAATTCATTTGGCATCTATCTTTATGGTGTTTTGGGAACACTCACACCTCCGGCATTTTATTGGGGCCATAGTGGTATCGCTGTCTATCTGTGAGACTAATCTGGGTTTTTCCTGTCCACACGTTTGTCCTGGTGGTTACATGCTATCCCACCCGTGATCTGTCAATCGGTAGCCTCAGGCCTAGGGTGCAGGGGCTGCTTGAACATGCATTTCTTGGTTAATGGAGAGGTCATATCGGGGGATTTCAACAACAGTGAATCTATTTCGTTTTTGTACCTACAGGTATCATTGCTTACATCGACATCAATATTAACAAAGTGAGAGAGAAGCCCATTTGGGGGAAATAGTTCATTTGAGCAAGAGTCGACCCTCCTCATAGCGAAGGGCCTCCTCCTCAGCTCTCCCCATGTGCACGTCGTTCCCTGTCAAGCCGCCACTGGTGTTGCCGTTGCAGAACACCACTGCAGTGTGAGTGCACGTTTGGCTAGGAGAAGCGCTGCGTGGGGACTTTATGCTGTTTCTTACATTTAAAGATACCTACAGTGCATGCTTCCCATGTATGGATAGCAGGCAATTCTGAGTCTCCCATAGGGTGGTGTGTATCAACTGACAGTAGCTCTGCAGGGCTGGGCAAGACCACATAGCATATGGCTCAGATCTGCCTCAGATGTGTGACAGCACGGACAACTAAGCTGCACCTCTGGGAAGTAACAGTTCAATTGTGCAGGGGTCAGGAAAGCCCAAAAGAGCATAAAGAATTGTATATTTTGGAAGGAAGCATTTCGAGAAACAAGTTGGGGGAATTCCAACGCCTGTTCCCATTCTTTGTCGTGGAGTGCTCTACCAAAGTCGTCCTCCCACTTGTTCCGCAACGCAAATAGGGGGGTTCCCATAAGTTCGCGCATGGTTTTGTATATCCAAGTTATCCAGTGGTGCCACTTGCCCATGGTGAGCACAGTCTGCAGCCCTAGGTGTGTGTCGGGCACTGCATCCAGCGTGCCCCTTAGGGCCTGCAGGTAGTTTGAAGCTGCATGTGGATGAGGAACTACCCAGGTGGGTGGCCATGGTCTACGAAAAGTTGTTTGAGAGTGAAGAGAAGTCTTTCACATAACAGGTTCACTATAGTGACCAATGAGTGTTCAGTGCAGGCTTCTAGTTATCTGGATGAGTAAAAACCCTGAAATCATGGGAGACCTATCAGAGTGAGTACCGGAGAATACCAAGGAGTATCACGCGTGAGGCTATGCAGTCAGCTTATACGGGCATGGACTATCGCCACCTGCAGGAGCAAGAGGTTGGGGCAATATTTTGGGGAGAAGGAAGCTTTATATCGGGAATGGTGGCAAAGGGCTCTGCCCGCCGCACATCTCTCCCAGGTAGTGTTCAGCCGTCCAATGTGACATGCATTGTAATTGCACTGCAGGGAAGTACGCCTCAATGGAGGGTGAGCTCAGTCCACCTCATCCTATTTGCAGCTACAATTTTTCAGGGCAATTCAGCGGCGTTTGTTACCCCAGATAAGGACACAGAGTAATGAATCAAACTTGCCAAAGAAGGTTTTCGGCAGGATTATGGAAAGGTTAGCAAAATAGTAAAGGAGGCGAGGGAGAATTACCATCTTTGCCAGCACTATCTTACCAATAGGAGCTAGAGGTAGGTTCTTCTAGAAGTGCACTTGCGATTTGATACCAGCCATTGCAGCCGAAAGGTTCCCCTCGATGAGGAAGCGAACTACCTATCCACACCAGAGGAGCTTAACATCACCACTACATATCTTTTGTGGCATTTGGTCGGGACAGAGAGGACAGACGGATGATTTTGTCCAGTTTACCCAAAGCCTTACAGCTCTAGAAAATTCAGTCAAGGAGTCATGCAGTGGGGAGAGGTTGAACGTTATTTCCTGTAGGTATAAGAGTGAGTTGTTTGTTTACAAGGAAACGGCATGTGCCCTGCCCACTAGAGGTATGCAACACGTCTGTCCCTAAACTTGCATCCGGAGGGCAAGAGGTTCCATTGCGAGGAGCCAGGGGAGTGCAGGCACCCCAGTCTGGTTCACCTGGCCACTGGAAACTATAAGGAGATAAAATGACCCAAACGTATCTGGGAGGAGGGTTTGATGTAAAGCAGCTTGGTGTAGGCAAGCAAGCGTTCCCTTATTCCCATACAAGCTAGTACTAGGAAGAGGTACTCCCATGTCAGCGAGTTAAACACCTTCACAAGGTCCAGTATGAAGCAGGCTGCATGTGGGAAACGCATCTGCACCTGAAATAGTGGTCTAATGTTTCGGCATCCCGGGACAAAGCTGTTCTGATCGGAATGTATGAGTTCCGGAAGAACCTGGGCATTTCTACTGGAGATAATTTTACCCAAGATCTTGTCATCTTCCCCAAGGACGGCAATGGGTCAGCATGATGCCAGTTGCGTGGGTTCCCTATCCGGCTTGAGGATAGAGACTAAGAGAGATTCCAGGAGGGACTGTGGGAGCTCATCTGTATGGAGAGTTTCATTAAACATCTCTACTAGGCGGGGTGCCAGGCATGATGAAAAGGTAGCGCATCAAGACCCAGAGCTTTGTTTCTAGTGAGCTCCCGGATCACCTTTTTTGCTCTGCTGTTGTGATCTTGCCACCCAGGAAAAGCCTGGTGGCATCTGTGATGCACTGGAGTATAACGCCTTACAAGAAGGCAATTGACTCTGCCATGGACATTTAAGGAGGTAGCTAATAGATGGACAAGTAGTATTTGAGAAATGCATGTAGTATTTCTCCCTGATTGCGTAGCGTGATCTCCATGGGCAAGACCATCTCCTTGATAGGACTTACCAGGCAAGTGAGAATACGGACGGCTTTGTCACCTTCCCTGTGGACTTTGGCCGTGTGGGCTGTGCAGCTCAAGTGCCTTAAGTGCTCCAAGAGGGCCGCATATTTCGTCTTTGTGTTGGTGAGTTCAGCGCCCTTGGTGGGGTTGCAGTCCGCAGCTTTTCCCAGCCAGGATAGAAACTGCTCTCCTTCTGCTATCTTTCTGTCCAGTGTCCTGCGAAACCCCACAATTTTCTGCATACAGGTACCTCTCATCACCACTTTGAAGGCATCCCATTCAAGTGTCCTAGTTGAGGCCCTTTTGCGGTTTTCGGTGAAGTACCACCGGATATGGGTATCCTGTGCCTTACTGAAGACGGGGTCTTCTAGGCAATATCGTGGGAGCCGCCAAATCGGTGTAGTAGGATGAGGGGTCATCCATTGCAGGTCCATGATGTGGGCACCGTGATCTGAGATGATACTGCGAAGGTAGTCAGAGTAGTAAATGAGTGGGACTAAGGGAACGGAGTAGAGTAAGCAATCCAAGGGCACATATAGGTGGTAATGGAATGTGTAGCTCTCCACAAGTCTGATAGCACTCAATGTTGCACCCAGTTTCAAAAGTATTCAGACTGAACATAAGGAGGAGATAACGGCTGTGGGGGTTGGGACCTATCCAAGTCGGGGTCAAGCACCCAGTTATAGGCCCCCCAACTACCCATAGCATCTCTGTCTTGTGCACTAGCACTTTGGAGAGAGTGGCCCAAAAGGCTCCCTGATCTGTGATCGAGGTGTATATAGTCCCTACGAGTATGGGGTGGCTGTCCAGGCGCCCCTCAGGAAATAAATATCTCCCGTTCTCGTCTATTACAGTGTCCGCCACTTGAAAAGGGACCCCATGTCTGATCCATATTATGGTGCCTCGTGGGTACACCAAGTAGGTGTTGGCGTGTATGGTACCTCTCCAGGGCTTATGCAGGCGCCCCAGTTCCTTGCCAATTGTGTTCAACTCCTGTAGGAATATTATGTGTGCTAGATAGCACTTAGTGTACAAATAGATAGCATTCCACTTCCTCGACATGTGCGTGCATATGGTACACATTCAAGGAGAGAAAGCTGAAATTAGGAGGTGGAACCATATTGTGTGTCGGAGGGAATGTGCAATGCTCACGGTGGAAGGGTACTGTGGTAACCCCCGTTCTATGTGACCGCCCAACTAATCCCATGTGGGGGTGTGTAGAGCCCGGCTGCCAAGGCCAGTTAACAGAGGAAAGGGTGGGGGGTAGTATTAACAATTTTAAAAGAAAACAACATTTAGAGCCAATCACAAACAATGGTGGTATGGCCAAACCATGTACAGCTGACAACTCTAGAGTATTGGGGTGTTGTGGCCTGACTAGGATGCAGGATGTGGACCACAATGTGCCCTGTGTAACTATGGCTGAGATACATCAGGCCCAGCAGGGTTGCTTGCATCCCTGTGACTCACCACTAGTTTGATTCCTAAAAGTAAGCGGAATGGGGCAGATGGTGTGTAGGAGCAATGAGCTCGTGAGTCCCTGGTGGTAGATCTCTGCCCCGTGAGAGGTCAGTAATGTGAGAATCAGTGATCCATCCTGGGACATGGAAAAAGTGTATGTGATAAGAGATTGTGCAATCTTGACCAATCAAAAATGATGTACAGAGGAGGGGATTTATATGATATTGTCTGTCGTTTGAGGTGTCACCAAGGGAGAGGTCTGATAACTGCTGGGGGAATCATCTGACAGGTTAGTGTCATCATCCGAGGTGAAGATGTGTAGACCCTTCACATCATTCGTGGCTGCAGTGCCCATCCCCAGCCAAGCTCGTCTTCAGTCCTCGATAATTTGTTCCAGGTCAGCAGATTTCATCTGAGAGGGCGGAGGTGTGGCCTCCGCTTGCGCTTGCCCTTGCGTCTCCGGAATTGTCATGGGGACCCTGAAGACGACCCCACTTGTCCAGCAGGCAAGTCGCTGTGATGGTAGTCTGCCCAGTCAAAAGCATCTTTGGGATCTGTAAGGAGTGTGGAAACTCTGTTTGATAGGACTCTCAGGCGGGTCGGGAAAAACAGAGTACTGGACCCCCAGCTGGCAGAGCCATCACTTGACCTCCAGGAAGGAGGAGAGCTGGTGCTGAATGGCTCGGGTGTAATACGTAAACAACATTATGACCTTATCTTTGACCCAGAGGGGGCCGGCCTGTGTGGCAGCTCTCAGAATTGCATCACAGTCTTTAAAATACAATAGCTTAGCCAACATGGGGCACAAGGGTGCCCCAGGGGATGGCGGTGAGATGGCACTCGGTGGGCCCTGTCCAATGTGAAGAATGAAGTGAGATCTGAGAATGAGACAAACTATTTGAACCAAGACTCCTGGTATGACAGGGGGTCTATGACAGGGGGTCTTGCCCCTCAGCTCCCTCCGGAGAGCCAGCATTCATATGTTGCTCTTCCGTGAGCACCCCTCTGCGTCTTCTGTTCTGCCTTGGAGTTGGCAGACACGATCTTGAAGGTCTCGGATTGCACTCTGGTTGTCAGCAGCCAAAGGTTGCAGAAAGGCTGCTTTTGTCACCCTGTCAGTGACTTTGTCTGCTAGCTTGCAATGGTCATCACATAGGAATCACTGCTCCGTTGCTAGAAACCAAAGCCTTGCTACCATGGAATCACAAGAGTTCCCTATTGTAGCCAATATCCTGGGGCGGGGGGCGTGGATTGACGCTGATGAAGACAGGACTAGGCTCCGGAGCTCTGGTCTCGGAATCCCCCATCTGGCAAGATCCTGATCCCCAGCCCCTCTACAAAGTGGCAGAAACGTCAATTGAAGCACCCCCCGGAGCAGAACACGACGGGTCTGAGGGATATCTTGTAGTGGTAACCAAAGAACTGCTGCCGCCTGCAAGAAGACCCTGTGAAAAGCGGTGGACAAAATGGCGAACGTAGTGCGAGTCGGGTGCTGAAAACCGAGACAAGCGAACAATGGAGACACCGGGCGGCTAGAAGGAAGCACCCGCTGTGCCGGTGATTGATGGCAGATACTGGTGAGTGCTACCTACGGAGGCGTTGAGGCAGCCGCATCGCAGAGTGAAGGAAAGGACAGCAAGGTAGAGGCAGTGGGCGGCAGGAGACGCGATGAGGGCCTGCATTCGGGTGTAATCATCGGGAAGGCCAGAGTAGATTCAAACTCGGCTGACTGTAGAAGAGGGAGCGCACTGAAGCAAAGGGTGCATACCTAATTAGGAGCTCGACTGGAGCAGCGGTCTGGGCTGCATATAACCTGATTTGGTGGGCCATCCAGCACGAAATAAAGTGCACTGTGCGGCTGAGAAACACTCAGAGCTGGAAGGCCTGTAACAACAGAGCGCGGGGGCCTAGCGGGCAGAGATCGGAGCACCGCCAATGAGGCTACGTCCGGAGCAGACATAGCATACCTGAACGACTTGGTGGGGAACACTGGACCATGGTCTGATTGAAAGGTATGAACTGCTTCCATTACTATTAGGCACTACAAGGTTTTTTTAAGAGCGCTCAAGTACTGGCAGTCTTTAGTGGTCAATCCCAATGGAATCTAAAGCAGGAGTCAACTGAAACAAGTATATACATTTATCCTCGTTTACACACAGGATTCGCCTGACTTGGTCATGAAAAAAGACCCCAAAAGCTTTATCAGAGATAAAAAGAGTCTGTGCTGGTATCACAATAGTACAGTGTCATAACTGTATGAAAATTGTGCATTGCTCCACAAATATCTTTGTCAGCTTTGACAAATATGACCACCCGTATTGTTGTTGTAGCACTGATACTGTAGCACTTATGATAGCATGAGTAGACACCATGTCTTTTTAAGCTGCCCTGATTAAATCTAACCTAGTCTGCTTATTCGGAATATATCTATCTTGGACTCCATGCATGAAAACCCTGGGCTAATCAAGATCACAGGGGTATGCAGTTCCTTGTAAGTACAGATATGTCTGCTTAGGTCAGTTAAGTACCAGAGTCTGCAAGGAGCATTACTCTGTAAGAACAAATTCCTTCATACACCTAGATAGGTGTCATGCTTCATCATTGGGCTTTTGCTCCACTGCGGGCTGGCGCTGCAATGTACTACTTGCCGGTCCGAGGTTGCCGGCATGAGTAGGTCTTCCCTTGTATTGATATATAGGAGTTCCACACTAACAAGTATGTCACCAGGCAAAATGCTCTAGGAGTCCTGCCTTATACCCTGAGTTGGTCTTCTCAAAATTGATTTACTTTTATTGATACATAGAGAAGTATAGGTGGCTGGGAGTAACACAAATGAACTCCTATATCGAAACTCCAGTGCTGTGTAGATTAGGTGTTTATGGTCTTGAAGAAAAGCTGCTAGATCATTCACACCACTAAATTAGTCATTTCTAGTAGGTGGCACCACATATTTTCACACTCATTCATGGACTCATTCAAGGACTCAATAATCAAACATTTTCTGTAGAGTACGCCCTGTCCTATTTTTATCCCACTATTTCACGTATTTACTTAAAATACACTAATCTACTATTTTACACAAAATTCACCCTACAGCTCAAAAATATCTCCGGTAAAACAGCTCCCATTGAGGGTGCCCGTTGGGCATTGCAGTGCAGGCCCAATGTAGAGCAAAAGCCCAATTATGAAGCATGACACCTGTCTAGGCATGTGAGGGCATTTGTTCCTACAGGGTAATACTCCCTACAGACTGTGGAACTTAAGTGACCTAAACAGACACATCCTTACTTACTAGGAACTGCATACCCCTGTGATCGTGATTAGCTAATCGGAGCATGTATCCTGGACCTTTATCAGCTATGAGTCCCTCCCTCTTGGCATATATGAAAACCATTAGTACATTATCTTCAGTGAGTGTGTATGAGCATTGGGAAGGAAAGCCATCAGTAGGCTTGTCACCTTTCAATGTTGTTTGATTTGCTACCAAATGTTTGCACTGGTGTGAAATTGAGTTACAACAGCAGCAACTTTGGAGGTTTACTCCATTGTTTTTGCAACCAAGCCAGCTGCACCTATCCCTTCAGCATGAAGTCTCATTTGTATGGGACATTGTGTGCTGTGCATAAACCAAAGTAAGCAAGACTACTCACAGGTACCAGGAAATTCGACCACATCTCCCCGCACATGAAAGCACTGAACTGGCTCCCTTTAGAGGCCAGAATACAGTTGAAACTGGCATGCATTACACACAAGGCTCTTTACACAAACTCCCCTGCTTTTCTGGCACAGAAACTAGTGGTATCTGGAGGAAGCAAGAACTCCCGATCCGCTAGAAACCTCTTACTCCAACCTGCCTTCTTTAACCCCTTCGGTGCTCATGACGGAGCGGTTCCGTCATGAGCGTCGGTTGAGCTGTGCTCATGACGGAACCGTTCCGTCATGACCACGCCCGTTTCTATTACGGCCCAGCACCGGAGGGGGAAACGCGGTCGCACGGAAAAGGTTAAGAAAAAAAGAACCTACAATAGGGCCTTCACCGGAGCAGCACCAAGAATTTGGAACTCTTTCCCACCCGCTATCAGAAGAATCCCTTCTCTAGCACATTTAAAAAAAGAGGCCAAAACCTTCCTCATGGGTAAATTTCTCATCTAAGGCCTGCTCTCATCCACCACATTGTGCCAGATGAATCTAAGACTATCGCCTCTTCCCCAGATCACCAATTCTCCCCGCCGAGAATACGTGGGACCTATGTTTTTACTGACTCTAAGGGTGATTGTACCCATACACCTGTATGCCCCTCTTTCCCTATGTTCTCAGCACCCCGTCCCCTCGCCATCCTTTCTGTTAATTATGTATATTTCTGCACTTTAAACTTTGTTTTGTTCTCCACTGTACACCTTGTAAAGCGCTCTGATACCCTCACGGGTTAAGTTCGCGCTCTATAAAACACAAAAATAAAATAAATACATAAAATAAATTATCCTGTAAGATAACCACCTTTCCCCAGAGTTGGTTACTTTTTATTGACTTCCCTTAAGACTCTCTGAATTCGTTAAGGCCTCAATGCTGCAAATCTACATTATATCCTTAGTCACAAAAGTCTGAATACAACATAATAAGTGTGGGTGGGAACTGACAGATCAGCTTTCTGTAGGGCAAGTAACTAGGCATGTAGTTCTGCAAGTGTGCAGTGGAGTCACATAAAATGGGAGACTCGAATTATTACCTTTCCCTGTGCCAAAGGACACTCATTTAATATAACTGTCAGCACTGTAGTAAGAATTTTTTCTGTAGAAGTGAAGACTACCGATGTGATCTGCAATCTATGGGGGTTGCCTGACTTTCGTTGCAAACTATGTATGTGTACCCTGAAGGACTAGGAATAATGTAAATAACTAGGTTTGCTTTATTGTGTGTAGTCTGTAAATATTTCGTCTCTGCATGTCTGCTTGCAGTCCATGCGAGATAGCAGTTAAAAGGTTTGTCCAATGTTTTTCAGCAAATGTGGGAGTAATTAAATTATGCAATGGCTTCACTCGCTCAGCATATTGTGGCACGTATGGTCTACTAAAGTTGAGAAATCACAAAAGGGCTTGTAAATTGTGCAGTGTGTTTGGAGGTCATAAAGTAGTGTACTTCTGAACGAAGTCAGATGCCAACCCCTCAGCATCAGTTGATGATTCAGATCCAAGAAAAATCTCATTTAAATATGCTATTGTAGAATTCTTAAAATGTATTTTTTACCTATATGGAGCTAGCAAAGTCACTATTCTGTTCACCGGAACCAGGTGATCAGTCAAGTCATCATAAGTAAAATATATATATATATACATGAAAGACCGCTCCAAAGAATACTGCAGACTGCAGCACCCTCGTGGAGAAAAACGGACAACAACTTCAGGTAGCGTTTGCAGTGTCTCTTATTTTCTTTTCTTTGATAAGTGCAGCGGAAGTGCCATAGACCGGACGCGTTTCGGCGACCCTGTCGCCTTGTTCACCGGAATAAAAGAGTATTTGCCATTACACACCAAAATGATTTAAAAAAGGGCAAATCACCAATCACAGCACCTGAATCAGTACCACGTGACTACATTGTGTAACATGATAAACATGGTAGACAGACTATTGTAAAACATGGTAATTCAACATATATGGTTAAAATCTTGGCAATTCATAATATCAGTTCTAATACTGTTTTAATACATGCCAATTGATGATTCCCATGATAAAACCACATGATTATATCCATTGTCTATGCGAATAATGTTTTCTGATGACATACGTTATACCAGTACAAATACATTGATACATCGCCATGGACATCACGGGTACCCAAAACCATGTCTATACCAATTGACATAAGGTCCACATTAACTTTAGAAAAAATCACATATGTATCGTCACTGGTTAAAATCAGAAAAAAAGTGCTGTAGTGCCTGAAAAGTGCAAAGTGTAAAGTGCATAACTTCTATGTACAAAATACAATACATTCCCCAGCCGGGGAATATAATACAGGGAAAGGACTAGCAAAATTTGAGGACAAAATAATATTTACAGAGATTATGTATAATTGGATACAATGTCCAATTAGCTAAAGTGACTAGTGCCTATTCACTACCTGACATCAAAACAGGGCTTATTAGAAGATGTATATGAAAACTATAGATATAATGCAAGTCATGTCGTACTGTATACCCGATGCTTGGTAAAATCAGATAAGAGCATACATTCAAATAAATTCATGGCAAAATCCATATTCCACAAACATCAACAATAACTGATCTTAATATCAATGGTTTTTTCATGATATGCTATAAAAATCTCATATATATACATACATTTTTCATTCAATGCGAAGCATACTAAATCAAATAAACATATGATAAAAAATAATGTACTTAGAGATAATGGTGCAAATCTTCACAAATATTCAGGCCCTTTGGACTCTTGGTATCTAACTCTAAAATGTATTTGGTCTCCAACCGTCTGAGGGACTTATCCCTATCTCCGCCCCGTTTGTTTACTGGCACACTGTCAATTACAAAATAGGACAAGACATTAAGATTGCCCCCATGCATTGTCTTGACATGTCTTGCCACTGGATACGAGTGGTCAGAATTGACAGTGGCTCTCAGGTGTTGGAGAATGCGAGCCTGAACTGGTAATTTGGTGCTTCCTACATAACGGAGTCCGCATATGCAAGATAAAACATAAACTGCGAACTCAGTCTTGCAGTTAAAATTGCCTTTGATCTTGATCTCCTTATCATCAAAGGCACACCGATATGTTTTGGTATTGGCACCGAATTTGCAGGCTCTACAACTGCTACATTTAAAAAAAACATACAAAGACACCCAATAGTCTTTGTTGATTATCTCCGGGCTATTGTGAACTAGATCACACCTCATCGAATAGGCTTTGCGATAAGTGATGTCTGGTTTAACAGGCAAGATACTTTTTAAAACACCATAAGTTAGGGCTATAGGCCACTGGGAATTCAGGATTCTTCTGATTGCATGTGACTGTTTACTATATGTAGTAATAAATCTACATGAGGCTGTCTCTGTGGGACTTTCCACAGTCGTAGATGTACCTGGAATCATGACTGTCTCTTCACCAACAACTGGGAAATTCGGTAGTAGCAAACTCATTCTGTCTATAGAGTTTACTTTCGACAATGCTACATCCAAATTATGCTCTTTATAGCCTCTAGCTAACAGTCTTTTTCTAGCAATTTCTCGTGACTCTATCCAAGCCTGATCTGTACTGCATGCGCGTTTGATTCTTAAAAATTCACCGTAAGGCAAACTATCAATAGTATGACGCGGGTGAAAGCTGGTCGCATGCAGGAGCTTGTTACCAGCTGTTGGCTTTTGATATAGACTAGTGGTAATGGCCCCTTCTTGTGCTGTAATTTTAATATCAAGAAAGTTTACCGTGTGTGCACTGATGTCGCTAGTGAAGGCTAGATTGAGCTCGTTGTCATTGATAATATCGACAAAATTCAAAGCCTGCTCTCTATTCCCTTTCCACACGATAAAAATATCATCTATATAGCGCCACATATGTGCTACATGGGTTTCATATAGGGCCTTGTGTTGGCTTCTGTAGAAGTGAAGACTACCGATGTGATCTGCAATCTATGGGGGTTGCCTGACTTTCGTTGCAAACTATGTATGTGTACCCTGAAGGACTAGGAATAATGTAAATAACTAGGTTTGCTTTATTGTGTGTAGTCTGTAAATATTTCGTCTCTAGCATGTCTGCTTGCAGTCCATGCGAGATAGCAGTTAAAAGGTTTGTCCAATGTTTTTCAGCAAATGTGGGAGTAATTAAATTATGCAATGGCTTCACTCGCTCAGCATATTGTGGCACGTAAGGTCTACTAAAGTTGAGAAATCACAAAAGGGCTTGTAAATTGTGCAGTGTGTTTGGAGGTCATAAAGTAGTGTACTTCTGAACGAAGTCAGATGCCAACCCCTCAGCATCAGTTGATGATTCAGATTCAAGAAAAATCTCATTTAAATATGCTATTGTAGAATTCTTAAAATGTATTTTTTACCTATATGGAGCTAGCAAAGTCACTATTCTGTTCACCGGAACCAGGTGATCAGTCAAGTCATCATAAGTAAATATATATATATATATATATATATATATATATATATATATATATATATATATATATATATATATATATATATATATATATATATATATATATATATGTATATATATATATATATCAAGCTCAGCCTCAAAAGTAGTCCAACTCCAAAGAACTGCACTCGTGGAACCAAACAGCTTAGCAGTGCTCACGCCAAATTTTAATCACAGATTGTTGTTAACAGACGCGTTTCAGCTTACGCCTTCCTCAGTGTCAACTACTCATTGAGGACGCGCCATGGATATAGCAAACATTAACATAGAAGATGGACTCACTCAAGGTAACGGGCGCGCCATCTTGGAACATGTTAGATACAGTTCAACATAAGGTGCTGTTTGCCCTTTCGTGGAAACAACTTTTATCTCGCCGTGGATCGGCGTGGTCCCCCGTCTATGCACATCCGGGGTGGGTGTTTGGTGCTCAAAATAAGTCCCAAAATAAAGTTTCCAGAGTCCATCCTACCATGCATTGGTAAATCTCATGTTCAATTAAATCTCCGGTGCCCAATATGTACAGTGTCCCCAACAAATTGCCAAACCCAAACCCCAGAACCCACGCTGCTGCGTATACAAAGTTTCCAGAATGTCTATATGTTACATCTTATTTACTTTCCCAAATGAACCGCCAGTTCTTCCCCATGGTTCAATCCCTTGGGGGCCTTTGTCATAAGGTCAATTATGTACCTTGACTCCAACCGTCTCAGTGTCCTTAATCTGTCCCCTCCTCTTGGGTTCTCAGGTACCGAGTCCAGGCCAAAGTATTGTAGTTTGGTCCTGTCCCTTTGGTGAACCTGGTCAAAATGTCTCGCCACCGGATACGTGGGATCCACTTTCTCTATGGCCCTTTGGTGCTCAAGGATCCTGATCTTAAGTGGGTGAATCGTGCTCCCAATATATTTTAATCCACAAGGGCAGATTAGGCAATACACTGCATAGTTGGTACTGTACATATTGGGCACCGGAGATTTAATTGAACATGAGATTTACCAATGCATGGTAGGATGGACTCTGGAAACTTTATTTTGGGACTTATTTTGAGCACCAAACACCCACCCCGGATGTGCATAGACGGGGGACCACGCCGATCCACGGCGAGATAAAAGTTGTTTCCACGAAAGGGCAAACAGCACCTTATGTTGAACTGTATCTAACATGTTCCAAGATGGCGCGCCCGTTACCTTGAGTGAGTCCATCTTCTATGTTAATGTTTGCTATATCCATGGCGCGTCCTCAATGAGTAGTTGACACTGAGGAAGGCGTAAGCTGAAACGCGTCTGTTAACAACAATCTGTGATTAAAATTTGGCGTGAGCACTGCTAAGCTGTTTGGTTCCACGAGTGCAGTTCTTTGGAGTTGGACTACTTTTGAGGCTGAGCTTGATGTGAATGCGGGTACCCATTACCGCATACTGCACCCGCCCGCGAGTGCCCCGACTCTTCTAGTGGGACAGGGAGCGCAATTTATGGACGGGCACCGCTGCAGAACCTAAACGCGCTACAAAGAATCTATCAACCGGAGGAAGTGAGCGAGCCGCAGAGGAGTCGGAGGACGACGCGGATGACGCAAACCTTACGGTGAGAGCGCGAGTCCGGATCATTAACGGACATAGGGGCAGAGGCAGCAGGGCGATAGTGGTACACCAAACGAGTGCTCACGCCATCTCACAGAGTTACTGTTATCAATACAATCCATGATAGGATATGTATTGTGAGGATTCGCGCAGGGATGCAGCAAAAGGAATGTTCAAAAGACAAGAGAGCATAGCGACAAGCTCCGCTGCTAGTGCAGCGCCCCAACAGCCGAAGACCAAACTCAATGAACTGCTGGTAAAGCTTGAGCGACTTCACGAAAGAGAAATCAGGAAGTGGTGGGAGGCTACCAGTCTCCAGAGCTACATAGACGACAAACGGGTACCGAGGGGACTACGAGTGTACACCATCCCGTCTTATGAAAACCCGGACCCCCAACTCCTGACAGACTGGGCTGAGCATACTGCACAGTATTGCGAAGGAACTCTGACAATATTAGTAAAATACGCGTGGAGTGACCGCGCAAAAACTCTAATTGATATAGAATCACTAGAGCAAGAATTGTTACAGGAGGAAAAACCTGAGAGGTTAGCATTATTCAAGGACCAACTTAAAGCTCGTCTGAACAAATACGAGGAAAAGATCAAAACCCGTAAACAGGAGAAATATACAAGAGACGAAAACGATTACCTCTCGGGTAGAATCCTGACCTTCGCTAAGAAATACGACGCCCCAAGAAAAGAAGTCGACAGAAGAAGGGCACAGGGAACGTTATCACCACTGAATACGTCGGAATCAGAAGTCACCGACAGTGAAGCAGTGGATGATCAAAGGAAGAAAACAACGACCGGGAGACAAAGAGGAAGCCAGGCATCCCTCCCTCCTCCTTTTCACAACGAGTGTACTGTAATCCGCCAGTCATGGTTGCGAGGCGGCAAGAACAAGCCACCAGAAACTGGGGGAGCAGGAGAACAAGGAGAGCAGGGGGAGGCGGGAAGAGGAAAAGCACAGAAGTGGAAAAACAGAAGGAAACCCAGCAAAAAATGAATAAAACCACTGTGGACGACCTCACTGTAGTTAACTTATCAGACAGAAAGTTAACGGATGCAGAACGGAATCTTTTAAGTCGAGGACTGAGTTTCTGCCCTAACAATAAAAGTGAATATACACAGATGAGGATCGATCTACATGCATTCGTGAGGAAACTGAAGCTACATAAGTACCATCAAATCAGAGCAAATACTAAAGGACCAAGACTAGCTCAGAAGAGACTAACTGCTACCGATATTCTATCCTGTGATGATCTAAGAGGGATAGAGACTTTGGAGAACTTAAGACTGGACAGAGAGTCGCAGATCACACAAGCAGATACCATGATCAATAGAGCCCAGGAATATGCAATCGAACAAGAAAGAGAGGAAAGTAACTTTAAGCCAAAGTCTACATTCTGTCCGATGATGCCGTGGGATGCGATAGATGCATTCTCTGAAACTGTTCTCAAAGATCTGGTGTCTCTAAGGGGCAAACGAGAGACGTCCAACAGAAGAGATAACATCACTCCACAGGAAAGGGAGGCTCTACGTAAGTTGGAAAAGGATGAAAATACAATCATTAAACCCTCAGACAAGGGTGGGAACGTTGTGCTTCTGTCACGTGAATACTATGAAAGAGAGGCACTGAGGCAACTATCAGACACACAGTATTATCAAAAGACCGATGACAAAACATACAAGGAGGGCATAAGGAGATATGACGATCTAGTGAACAAGTGGTACAAAAAATCCATGTTGGGAAGTGAAGAGAACATGTACCTGAGGAGTGACCATCCTATGATCCCAACCTTCTATCACCTACCCAAGCTACATAAAAACGCGAGGGAGCCCCCAGGAAGACCTATAGTGTCATCAATAAACGGACTAACGGAGAACATGTCCAAGTTTATAGACAGCTACTTATTCCCCCTGGTAATACAGCTCAAATCCTATGTGAAGGATACCAAAGACTTTCTAACGAAAATAACTGAAGTATCATGGGATCCAACATACCTAATGATTGTGTTAGACATAACTAGTTTATATACTAACATCAAGCACGATCTAGGGTTGGTGGCAATGGAACATTTTCTGAATAAGAGACCGGCTAGATTTGCTCTGCACAATCGCATGTTGCTGGAATTTATAGAATTGTGCTTAACGAGCAACAATTTTCTGTTTAAAGATCAGCTGTATACCCAAGTCTCGGGGACCGCGATGGGCACCTGCTTTGCTCCCAGCTACGCGAACTTGTTCGTGGGCTGGTGGGAGGAGCAGGTGCCCAGGGTCCTTCAGATTGAGGGGCAAGAAAAGGAGAGAGTAATACGGTGGTTCAGGTACATCGATGACCTCTTCATCGTGTGGCAAGGGACGATGGAGGGGGCACAACAATATATAACAACCCTGAACGACAACAATTGCAACCTACACCTCTCAGGCACCATAAGCACGACTGCAGCTGAGTATCTGGACCTGAGGGTGGAAGTAATTAACAACGAGTTGCACACGTCACTGCACCGCAAAGCAACAGCAGGCAACTCTATCCTGCGAGCCGACAGCAATCATCCAAAGAGGCTAATACAGAGTATCCCGTACGGGGAACTGCTTAGGATGAAGAGAAACAGCAGCAGAGAAATTGACTTTGAGACAGCAGCAGCAGGCTGCGTAGAAAGGTTCACCAGGAGAGGATACGATCCAGCGACTCTGGAGAAAACTCTGAAAAGAGTTAGGAAAATGAAAAGGGAAGATCTCTTGAAAACAAAAGTACCAAATGACCAAACCAAAAAGGAGGGCAAATTCCGCCTAATCACTCCATACACCAGTGACTCCATGGAACTGAGGAAAATTATGCAAAAGAACTGGCATATTCTGGGGACAGATCCAATACTTAAAGATGATATTCCAACAAAACCCCTGATCACGTACCGGAAAGCAAGATCACTGCGAGATTCATTGGTGAGAAGCCATCATAAAAGTGTGACACCGAGAACAGGCAAAATTGCAGAGATGGGGGTTTTTTTTCCTTGCGGCAAATGCAAGGCCTGCGTGGGATGCAAGAGAGTACGTACATACGAGATCCCAGGAGCAGATATCACCAAGCCCATCAAAAGATTTATAACCTGCAGTACCAACTATGCAGTGTATTGCCTAATCTGCCCTTGTGGATTAAAATATATTGGGAGCACGATTCACCCACTTAAGATCAGGATCCTTGAGCACCAAAGGGCCATAGAGAAAGTGGATCCCACGTATCCGGTGGCGAGACATTTTGACCAGGTTCACCAAAGGGACAGGACCAAACTACAATACTTTGGCCTGGACTCGGTACCTGAGAACCCAAGAGGAGGGGACAGATTAAGGACACTGAGACGGTTGGAGTCAAGGTACATAATTGACCTTATGACAAAGGCCCCCAAGGGATTGAACCATGGGGAAGAACTGGCGGTTCATTTGGGAAAGTAAATAAGATGTAACATATAGACATTCTGGAAACTTTGTATACGCAGCAGCGTGGGTTCTGGGGTTTGGGTTTGGCAATTTGTTGGGGACACTGTACATATTGGGCACCGGAGATTTAATTGAACATGAGATTTACCAATGCATGGTAGGATGGACTCTGGAAACTTTATTTTGGGACTTATTTTGAGCACCAAACACCCACCCCGGATGTGCATAGACGGGGGACCACGCCGATTCACGGCGAGATAAAAGTTGTTTCCACGAAAGGGCAAACAGCACCTTATGTTGAACTGTATCTAACATGTTCCAAGATGGCGCGCCCGTTACCTTGAGTGAGTCCATCTTCTATGTTAATGTTTGCTATATCCATGGCGCGTCCTCAATGAGTAGTTGACACTGAGGAAGGCGTGAGCTGAAACGCGTCTGTTAACAACAATCTGTGATTAAAATTTGGCGTGAGCACTGCTAAGCTGTTTGGTTCCACGAGTGCAGTTCTTTGGAGTTGGACTACTTTTGAGGCTGAGCTTGATGTGAATGCGGGTACCCATTACCGCATACTGCACCCGCCCGCGAGTGCCCCGACTCTTCTAGTGGGACAGGGAGCGCAATATATATATATATATATATATATATATATATATATATATATATATATATATATATATTGTCAAACAAAGTGCCCGAAAGCTTTTGAAAGCGCACTCTTAGCAAGCTGTACCTTCCGGTCATTTTTTCAAAGCATAGGCTGGCGCTGATATAGTTCTGGTTATTTTAATAGACCTGACACGTTTCATGGCTGCTGCCAATCATCAGAGGTCGCTTTGTAGAAGACTCATGTAGGCAGTTCTGGTTCTTTTAATTGGTTCTTTTCATGCCACGCCCTCAGTGGGCCGTTCAATGTTCGATGTTCCAAATTGCATGCTGGTTGCGGTAGTTCCATCCAGAGACATAATCTTTCCTATAGTAGGTCCTGCATGTTTGTCTTGATTTTTTAAGCATATCTTCACCCATAGTGGGCCCAGAAAATCAGAGCGAGCATTTGCGCTGCAGTTCGCCCAACCGTATTGGTCCGGATCCGGTTCCGAACACGGCTTCCTTGGGGGTGTCAGGACGGTGCGCTTTCCGCGACAGGGCTGCCGCGTGATTAATTGTCAAACAAAGTGCCCGAAAGCTTTTGAAAGCGCACTCTTAGCACGCTGTACCTTCCGGTCATTTTTTCAAAGCATAGGCTGGCGCTGATATAGTTCTGGTTATTTTAATAGACCTGACGCGTTTCATGGCTGCTGCCAATCATCAGAGGTCGCTTTGTAGAAGACTCATGTAGGCAGTTCTGGTTCTTTTAATTGGTTCTTTTCATGCCACGCCCTCAGTGGGCCGTTCAATGTTCGATGTTCCAAATTGCATGCTGGTTGCGGTAGTTCCATCCAGAGACATAATCTTTCCTATAGTAGGTCCTGCATGTTTGTCTTGATTTTTTAGGCATATCTTCACCCATAGTGGGCCCAGAAAATCAGAGCGAGCATTTGCGCTGCAGTTCGCCCAACCGTATTGGTCCGGATCCGGTTCCGAACACGGCTTCCTTGGGGGTGTCAGGACGGTGCGCTTTCCGCGACAGGGCTGCCGCGTGATTAATTGTCAAACAAAGTGCCCGAAAGCTTTTGAAAGCGCACTCTTAGCAAGCTGTACCTTCCGGTCATTTTTTCAAAGCATAGGCTGGCGCTGATATAGTTCTGGTTATTTTAATAGACCTGACGCGTTTCATGGCTGCTGCCAATCATCAGAGGTCGCTTTGTAGAAGACTCATGTAGGCAGTTCTGGTTCTTTTAATTGGTTCTTTTCATGCCACGCCCTCAGTGGGCCGTTCAATGTTCGATGTTCCAAATTGCATGCTGGTTGCGGTAGTTCCATCCAGAGACATAATCTTTCCTATAGTAGGTCCTGCATGTTTGTCTTGATTTTTTAAGCATATCTTCACCCATAGTGGGCCCAGAAAATCAGAGCGAGCATTTGCGCTGCAGTTCGCCCAACCGTATTGGTCCGGATCCGGTTCCGAACACGGCTTCCTTGGGGGTGTCAGGACGGTGCGCTTTCCGCGACAGGGCTGCCGCGTGATTAATTGTCAAACAAAGTGCCCGAAAGCTTTTGAAAGCGCACTCTTAGCAAGCTGTACCTTCCGGTCATTTTTTCAAAGCATAGGCTGGCGCTGATATAGTTCTGGTTATTTTAATAGACCTGACGCGTTTCATGGCTGCTGCCAATCATCAGAGGTCGCTTTGTAGAAGACTCATGTAGGCAGTTCTGGTTCTTTTAATTGGTTCTTTTCATGCCACGCCCTCAGTGGGCCGTTCAATGTTCGATGTTCCAAATTGCATGCTGGTTGCGGTAGTTCCATCCAGAGACATAATCTTTCCTATATACGGTTGGGCGAACTGCAGCGCAAATGCTCGCTCTGATTTTCTGGGCCCACTATGGGTGAAGATATGCTTAAAAAATCAAGACAAACATGCAGGACCTACTATAGGAAAGATTATGTCTCTGGATGGAACTACCGCAACCAGCATGCAATTTGGAACATCGAACATTGAACGGCCCACTGAGGGCGTGGCATGAAAAGAACCAATTAAAAGAACCAGAACTGCCTACATGAGTCTTCTACAAAGCGACCTCTGATGATTGGCAGCAGCCATGAAACGCGTCAGGTCTATTAAAATAACCAGAACTATATCAGCGCCAGCCTATGCTTTGAAAAAATGACCGGAAGGTACAGCTTGCTAAGAGTGCGCTTTCAAAAGCTTTCGGGCACTTTGTTTGACAATTAATCACGCGGCAGCCCTGTCGCGGAAAGCGCACCGTCCTGACACCCCCAAGGAAGCCGTGTTCGGAACCGGATCCGGACCAATACGGTTGGGCGAACTGCAGCGCAAATGCTCGCTCTGATTTTCTGGGCCCACTATGGGTGAAGATATGCTTAAAAAATCAAGACAAACATGCAGGACCTACTATAGGAAAGATTATGTCTCTGGATGGAACTACCGCAACCAGCATGCAATTTGGAACATCGAACATTGAACGGCCCACTGAGGGCGTGGCATGAAAAGAACCAATTAAAAGAACCAGAACTGCCTACATGAGTCTTCTACAAAGCGACCTCTGATGATTGGCAGCAGCCATGAAACGCGTCAGGTCTATTAAAATAACCAGAACTATATCAGCGCCAGCCTATGCTTTGAAAAAATGACCGGAAGGTACAGCTTGCTAAGAGTGCGCTTTCAAAAGCTTTCGGGCACTTTGTTTGACAATTAATCACGCGGCAGCCCTGTCGCGGAAAGCGCACCGTCCTGACACCCCCAAGGAAGCCGTGTTCGGAACCGGATCCGGACCAATACGGTTGGGCGAACTGCAGCGCAAATGCTCGCTCTGATTTTCTGGGCCCACTATGGGTGAAGATATGCTTAAAAAATCAAGACAAACATGCAGGACCTACTATAGGAAAGATTATGTCTCTGGATGGAACTACCGCAACCAGCATGCAATTTGGAACATCGAACATTGAACGGCCCACTGAGGGCGTGGCATGAAAAGAACCAATTAAAAGAACCAGAACTGCCTACATGAGTCTTCTACAAAGCGACCTCTGAGGATTGGCAGCAGCCATGAAACGCGTCAGGTCTATTAAAATAACCAGAACTATATCAGCGCCAGCCTATGCTTTGAAAAAATGACCGGAAGGTACAGCCTGCTAAGAGTGCGCTTTCAAAAGCTTTCGGGCACTTTGTTTGACAATATATATATATATATATACATATATATATATATGTATATATATATTACCTACTGGCGATAGCCAGTAGGTATATATAGTTAGGATTTTTTTCCTATGGGATTTTTGAAAATTCTATGTCGAATAACTTTGGCGTTTGAGGACAGATTTGGCTAAAATTTTCAGGAAAATGGAACATTTTGTTTCTGAGCAGCCCCTGAAAATTTGGGGGGGTTTTGTCAAGGGGGGGCCGAGAAAAAAGGGGGGTCCCAAAACGTGTTTTTCCCATGCAATTTTCCATAGGGCGGTTGGCCTCACTTTTAGCCTGAACGGCTGAATGGATTTACACCAAACTTGGCAAAATTGTAGGGACTGGTAGCCCGATGTGCCTTTGCTATGTCTCAAGATATAGGCTCCAGTGGTTTTTACGAAAATTAACTTTGAAAAATATATATTGGGCTACATTGGGCTATATATATGTTGGAGCCCAAATGTAGCCCAATGTAGCCCAATGTAGCCCAAAGATGGCCACCAGAGACAAAAAAAACAAATGTAGCCCAAATATCAGCCAGATGTAGCCCAACTATAGCCCAATGACAGAATGTCCCAGAGTGTTCTAAAGAACAACTAGAGTGCTAACAGTCCTACTTATTACAAAGGTATGGCACACCTGAAGCCATCTTGATTGGAATAAAGTGGTAACTCTTAAAACATTTAATTTAAAAAGGAACAAAATGAGGGGGTTCATTTTGCATAGAAAGTATGATTAGCGAATATATGACGAAATCCCGCATACCATCAGTCCGCAAAAAAAATCCCGCATGTACTATTAGGCCGCAAATTAAAATAACGAAAACTTTTAGCACGAATATGCCTTTAGCATACACTAAACAACTAAACTACCCTAAACCCTAAAACACTACCCCCAGCATGACCCTACACTACACAAACAGTACAACACTACCCTAAACCTTAAAACACTACCCCCAGCATGACCCTACACTACACAAACACTACAACACTACCCTAAACCCTAAAACACTACCCCCAGCATGACCCTACACTACGCAAACACTACAACACAACCCTAAAACACTACACCCCAGCATGACCCTACACTACGCAAACACTACAACACTACCCTAAACCCTAAAACACTACCCCCAGCATGACCCTACACTACACAAACACTACAACACAACCCTAAACCCTAAAACACTACCCCCAGCATGACCCTACACTACGCAAACACTACAACACAACCCTAAACCCTAAAACACTACCCCCAGCATGACCCTACACTACGCAAACACTACAACATTACCCTAAACCCTAAAACACTACCCCCAGCATGACCCTACACTACGCAAACACTACAACACTACCCAAAACCCTAAAACACTACACCCCAGCATGACCCTACACTACGCAAACACTACAACACTTCCCTAAACCCTAAAACACTACCCCCAGCATGACCCTACACTACGCAAACACTACAACACTACCCAAAACCCTAAAACACTACACCCCAGCATGACCCTACACTACGCAAACACTACAACACTACCCTAAACCCTAAAACACTACCCCCAGCATGACCCTACACTACGCAAACACTACAACACTACCCTAAACCCTAAAACACTACCCCCAGCATGACCCTACACTACGCACACACTACAACACTACCCTAAACCCTAAAACACTACCCCCAGCATGACCCTACACTACGCAAACACTACAACACTACCCTAAACCCTAAAACACTACCCCCAGCATGACCCTACACTACGCAAACACTACAACACTATCCTAAACCCTAAAACACTACAACCCAGCATGACCCTACACTACCAAACACTACAACACTACCCAAAACCCTAAAACACTACACCCCAGCATGACCCTACACTACGCAAACACTACAACACTACCCAAAACCCTAAAACACTACCCCCAGCATGACCCTACACTACGCAAACACTACAACACTATCCTAAACCCTAAAACACTACGCCCAGCATGACCCTACACTACGCAAACACTACAACACTACCCTAAACCCTAAAACACTAGCCCCAGCATGACCCTACACTACGCAAACACTACAACACAACCCTAAACCCTAAAACACTACCCCCAGCATGACCCTACACTACGCAAACAGTACAACACTACCCTAAACCCTAAAACACTACCCCCAGCATGACCCTACACTACGCAAACACTACAACACAACCCTAAACCCTAAAACACTACCCCCAGCATGACCCTACACTAAACAACCACCACAACTCTACACTACACTAACACAACACTACACTACACAACACTACACTACACTACACAATCACTAACCCACGAAAAAATTAACACAAACCCACTTACCTCTCTTGTCATCGTGGTTTTCACAACGCAAATGCATTTACCATACATGCCTTTAAAACATAATTCTTTGTAAAGGCCTGCGCGATAAATGCACATGCATTTTGAAAAAATGCGGGATAATGGTATGCGAGGTCAATGACCTTGCGGGATAATGGTATGCGGACTGAAAGTCTGCGGGATAAAAAATGCGGGAAAATGGCTGCAAACCATGATTAGCAGCAGACTTCCCTGGTGAGCACTAGCTTTACTACAGTGATCTAATGAGCAACTAGAGTGCTAACATTCAGAATTCATGGCAAATATGTGACACATCTGAATGCCTTCTTGATAGAACCAAAGTAAACAAGCATTGAAAATGCAATAGATCTCGCCCTCGTTTAAGTTAAAGCCATTCTGTTTGTAATGAGGTGGCTTTTTAGCTTTGCTTTTATTAGTGTTTTTTAAACTTTCATGTAAATAACATGCATATGTATGCATATATGTATATGTATGCATGCATTTATATTTATATAGATATGCAGATTATATATATTTATATATGTATATTACCTACTGGCGATAGCCAGTGGGTATATATAGTTAGGATTTTTTCTCTATGGGATTTCTGAAAATTCTATGTCTAATAACTTTGGCGTTTGTGGACGGAATTGGCTGAAATTTTCAGGCAAATGGCACATTCTGTTTCTGAGCAGCCCCTGAAAATTTGGGGGGGTTTCGTCAAGGGCGGGGGCCGAGAAAAAAGGGGGGTCCCAAAACGCGTTTTTCCCATTCATTTTTCCATAGGGCGGTTGGACTCACTTTTAGCTCGAACGGCTGAATAGATTTACATGAAACTTGGCAAAATTGTAGATATGGTTTGCCCGACGTGCCTTTGCTATGTCTCAATATATGTGCTCCAGTGGATTTTGAGAAATTAACGTTTAAAAAAATATATATATCTGTGACAGCGCTCCGGTTAGCGCCCCGGTTCGCGTACCTGACGCGTAACGGAACTTCACGAAGCGAAGCTGATTGGCTCTCCGGTGTCTGTCAACATTCTAAACAGTCCGGAGCGGCCGCCATCTTGTCTCTCGGTACGATCGAGAGACAAGATGTGGTGAAAAACGAAGGGGGAAATGAAGGAAAGGGGGCAAGGTAGACCACTCCTGACCCCCTAGGATTGATGAGGGGGATATTAAAGTGCCCCGCGGGGCAAAAAATATATATATTTTTTGGGGGGATTTTACGCCGTAGAGGCGCGTCCCGGTACGCGAACCGGGCAGCTCACCGGGCAGCTCACCGGGCAGCTAACCGGGCAGCTAACCGGCAGCGTAGCTGTCAACATTGTAAACAGTCCGGAGCGGCCGCCATCTTGTCTCTCGGTAGGTTCGAGAGACAAGATGTGGTGAAAAAAGAAGGGGGAAATGAAGGAAAGGGGGCAAGGTAAACCCCTCTTGACCCCCTAGGATTGATGAGGGGGATATTAAAGTCCCCCGCGATTTTTCGCGGTAGAGGCGCTTCCCGGTACGCGAACCGGGCAGCTAACCGGCAGCGTAACGGGAGTCCGCCATCTTGTGTTTTTGGAGCGTCCGGTTCGCGTACCGGGTAGCGTCCCGGTAAGCGTAACAAGGGGAAAACCAAGAGAAACAGTAAAAAAAAAATTAAGGGAATAGATTTCCAGCAAACTTGGCAAAATTGTAGGGACTGTTTGTTTGATGTGCCTTTGCAAGGCCTCAAGATATGTGCACGTGTGGATTTTGTCTAATTAAGGTTAAAAAAAATATATATATCTGTAAGCGTGCTCCGGCACGCTTACGTTACGGGTTTTGTTTGCGCTGCAGAGCCGATACGTCACGGTTATGCGACGCGTCATGAGGCGTCGCACGTGGCTACGTGATACGTCACGTAATAAAGAATATATTTTACAGCTATAGATATTAGCTTTTAAAAAACCAATGAAATTCACTGAAAAAACCATAGGTTATAGACCATATATAGTTAGGAATTTGCATTTACAAAACCTTGAAAATTCACTGAAAAAACCATAGGTTAGAGACCATATATAGTTAGCTGGACATTTTATTGACATAAAACCAATGAAATTCCATATATAGTTAGTTGCACTAACTATATATCGCGCACCCGCAATCCACTGCTGATGATGTCACATATTACATCATTCATGACATGGTCAGTGACATCACTGATGACATCACTGATGACATCTCAAATGACATCACTGATGACATCACTGATGACATCTCAAATGACATCACTGATGACATCATGACACACCAATACCAGTTACTACATACGCACTCACTGATTCCTACGTCTACACACACATTCACTCATTCACCCATACAATCACTCATACATACAGTCACTCATTATTACAACACTATCATATGCACTCATACACCTATGCAGACACTCACACACTGCCACTCATCCATGGAGTTACTCACACACCTAGTCAGTCCTGTAAAGAATCAATCACACTTCCATTTCCTCATCTATACAGTTAAACACAGAACACCATACTTCAGTGACATCACTGATGACATCACTGATGACATCTCAAATGACAACACTGATGACATCTCAAATGATATCACTGATGACATCATGACACACCAATACCAGTTACTACATACGCACTCACTGATTCCTACGTCTACACACACATTCACTCATTCACCCATACAATCACTCATACATACAGTCACTCATTATTACAACACTATCATATGCACTCATACACCTAGTCAGTCCTGTGAAGAATCAATCACACTTCGATTTCCTCATCTATACAGTTAAACACAGAACACCATACTTTTCACACATATACTAACACATACTTACTCTCTTATACAATCACTGATACAAGTACACATTGATATGCACAGAGTCACACACCTCCCAGCCAGCCACACACACACTCAGTCTTCCATACATCCACTCATTCTTCAATATGTAAAACATATTTAAACTTTACAAAAACACACAGACACTAGATGATGTCATCAGTGATGTCATTTGAGATGTCATCAGTGATGTCATCAGTGATGTCATTTGAGATGTCATCAGTGATGTCATCAGTGATGTCACTGACCATGTCATGAATGATGTAATATGTGACATCATCAGCAGTGGATTGCGGGTGCGCGATATATAGTTAGTGCAACTAACTATATATGGAATTTCATTGGTTTTATGTCAATAAAATGTCCAGCTAACTATATATGGTCTCTAACCTATGGTTTTTTCAGTGAATTTTCAAGGTTTTGTAAATGCAAATTCCTAACTATATATGGTCTATAACCTATGGTTTTTTCAGTAAATATATATATATATATATATATATATATATATAAATATTCACTGAAAAAAACATAGGTTATAGACCATATATAGTTAGGAATTAGCATTTACAAAACCTTGAAAATTCACTGAAAAAACCATAGGTTATAGACCATATATAGTTAGGAATTAGCATTTATAAAACCTTATTTTACTCACACAAAACCATTGAAATTCGCATATATAGTTAGTTGCACTAACTATATATTTCGCGCACCCACAATCCACTGCTGATGATGTCACATATTACATCATTCATGACATGGTCAGTGACATCACTGATGACATCACTGATGACATCACTGATGACATCACTGATAACAACATCCAGTGATTTTATGTTTCTGTAAAGTTTAAATATGTCTTACATATTGAAGAATGAGTGGATGTAGAAGTGTCTGGATGAAGGATTTAGTTGGTGCGTGACTGACTGTATGAGTGAGTGATTAAATGTGTCTTACTAAATGCATGCAGTACAAAAATAGGGTTGGTCCGAGTTGGAGACATTCAAAAGGCTTTTAGAAAGCCAGTTATTTGGTTGGACACACAATCAACGACTTCATTATAATTTACTTTAAAGTATATTCTTCACAAATGTAAACTATTTATTTCAAGATTCATTGGCATTTATTCATGCAAAGTTTCGATCAAATTGCAGCCAATAGTTAATTTTGAAGACATAGCAAACATGTAATTGTAAAATCATTACATTCATAAATTCAAAAAAGTGCTCTCGTGAGAAGGGGAGGGGTGAGTGAAGTGAGGGGGACACGGTAAAGGTGTAGTGACATTTTTATGGCATCATTTTGCAATTGAAAAGCCTTTACACTCAAATCAGTAAGCAAAGGTTCCCAAAGTTCATCACACATAGAGGGCGAGACACAATCTCATATTTGAATCCTATGGTGTGAAGCAAGAAAAGCGTAGTTCTACGTTTCGACCCCCGGTTACGCTAAAGGGTTGCTTTCAGCCTCATGTTGGGGTCTTCATCAGGAAAGGGGGAGAGCCTAGGGGGCAAGGTAAAAACTTAATTTAGTAACTATCAGTGATTGTGCGTTTAAAAATAGTGAAACTGGGGATGTGGTAGTACCTACATCAGAAGACGGTCGGCGTCTGTACCGTCTTAGGCGGGGCCATGGCACAGCTCCCGATTTATTCTGAAATAAATTAACACTAAGCATCAGGGTGCTAGTTTATAGAAAACTGCCAAGGGGTGAGCGGTCACGCAGGTCGGGACTTACTTTTCAGCTGTACTTGTTGGCATAGTACCGGATTACGCTGTGGGATCGTTCCTCACGCCCGGGGACATCAAGTGCTCATTGGCTGTGGGGACAGAAAAGTAGCGCATTGAAGTTTAAGGGGCGCGGGCATGGATGTTAGGCATTTGCCGCGAGAAGGATTAGGCTATGGGTCTACAGTCAAGCAGGGAGGGTTGACGCGTTACCTTAAAACGGGACCACAGTGGGTAGATTCCCGTTCCAGCGGCGTGCCGCATCCGAGTGATTACTCGCGGTGCAGCCGCTGGATGCCGGTAAAGGGAGAAAGGGCTCGTCTCAAACGGCCAATCAGGGAATAGGAAGGGCGGGTGCGTTCCAAACCTAAGGGAGCGTCTGATCTGAATTCAGTTTGAAGTGATGACGGCAAGGGGGAGTCTAAAAACACCATACGACGTGTGTACGCATGGAAGGCCTCAATGTAGCTCCGTGTTACTTAGAGAAACGAACATGAATGTGGAACCACCTTAATGGCAGAAATAGTGATAGAAAACCATTCATAATTTCACAAATAATTTGGAACACTTGTATACAGACGGTCGTGGCCGCAGGCATTGAACAGTTTGGAAATGTAGACATTTCATTGTGACAGATTGCACGTCGTAAACAATATCATGTAACACCTCAGTGTAGCTCAGTGGTACGTTAGAAAGCGAAATTGAATTTATAACCACCTTAGAATCAGCAATACAAATGTCAGTGATCAAAAATCATTCATAATTTCACAAATAACTTTGAAACACTTGTGTACGGGTGGTCGTGGTACATTAAAAGGCGATGATGAATTTAGAACCACCTTAACATCAAAAATACGAATGGCAGTGATAAAGAATCATTCATAATTACACAAATACTTTTGTGTTTGGATGGTCTTGGCAGCAGACCTTGATCAATTTGGAAAACCAGACATTACATTGTGACAAATTGCATGTAAAAAACAATATATCATGTATATCCAATACTCAGATAATGCACAAAAGGGCGCTTTCTGTAAGGGAGAGGGCTGTATAGGAGGATTCAGACTCTATGCTGACACTCAATGTTCATTCTGGACACAGTCCAGCCATCTGGGAAAAATTTGCGTCGAGTTCATTTAGTCCCCTCCTTATAGTTTGAAATTTCTGCATCCACTTACATTCCCTGGTGTTAAGGATAGAGGTCAAATTACCCCCCCGTGGCCCCAGACAGACTTTCTCAATCACTAACCAACGTAGAGATTCTGGTGTATGGTTTTTTTCTTGAAAATGTTCCACCAGAGGCGCCCCAGTTGTGGAGCACCGGATTCTGCTACAGTGCTGAAATATGCGATTTTTGACTTTTTGTATGGTTTGTCCTATATACATGAGGTCGCAGGGGCATAAAATTGCATAGATCACTCCACTGGAGTTACAATTGGTCAGAGACTTGAGATTGATAGTGAAATTGTTATATTGTATTTGTTTGGTCTCCCAGCACATCGGACATGCTTTGCAGGAGGTGCATTTGAAGTGTCCAACAATTTCAGGTAACTTCCATAGGCTCTGGATCGTAGGTGCCTGTGGAGTTTCAAGCAATGATCGTACCACCATATCTCTGACGTTTCTCGCTTTTTTGAAGGCGTGCATTGGAGGTTCACGCACCTCAAGAATATCTGCTACCAGGCCCCAATGTTTGTTAACACTTTTTCTTATGATGTTACTCTGGGTACAGAACGTGGTAACGCATATCATGCGTTCAAATGACGATGTTCGTTTCTTGGGTTCAAGTAAGGTTGATCGGTCCTGGAACCAGGCTCTCTTGCGGGATCGCTTCACTAGGCGTTTGGGATAGCCCCTGTCTATAAGACGGTTGATGAGTTCATCTGATTCCTTAAAAAAGTCTTCTTTGTGAGAGCAATTTCTTCGAAGACGCAAAAACTGCCCGAAGGGTAGGTTGTCCCTCAACCCCCTCGTGTGGTGGCTGGAATAGCGTAGGAGGGAATTTCTCTCTGTTAGTTTGCGGAAGAGGGTGGTATACAAGTATCCATCTTTCTCCTTGATGCTGATGTCGAGGAAATCAATCGACTCTTTATCATATGCATCGTGAATTTGATGTCTTGGGATTGGTTATTCAGCCAGAGTAGAAAAGCATGGAGGTTGTCTTCATCACCCATCCATATCATTAGAACATCGTCGATGTAACGGTGCCAGGTTGTTATCATCTCCCTGTGTGGATTGTGTGGTGAGAAGATGCAATCTTGCTCGAATTCAGACATATAAAGGATAGCTACGTCCGGGGCGAAGGCAGCGCCCATGGCTACTCCTTTACTCTGTATGTAGTAGTTGTTCTGGAAAATGAAAAAGTTCTTAGTCATCGCAATTTCAAGCAATTCGATCAGAAACTCCGTGGGGACTGGCATAGGTTGTTCCCGTCTATTGAGTATTCTCCTCATGCACTCCAAAGCTGGTCTCTGCGGAATGCTGGTATACAGCGAGACGATGTCCATAGTCACCAGAATTTGGTTCTGTTTACTGAATGTTTTCTGGTCGAAGAGATTAATGACTTGCATGGTATCTCTTAGGTACGTCGAGGTAGCTTCCGCTAGGGGCTTCAAGAAAACATCAATATACTTGCACAGTGGTACAATCAATGAGCCACATCCTGATATGATGGGTCGTCCAGGTGGCTTGCTAAGGTTCTTGTGTACCTTAGGTAGTACATATATAGTAGGAGTCCTTGGGTGATCCACATTGAGGTACTCGAACTCTTTCTTGGACAGGAATCCCATTTCCAAGGCTTGTGTTGTAATAGTCACAATGTCTTTTCGTACTTCTCTGGTGGGATCCCTTGCCGTCGGTCTGTAACTGACCCCGTCAGTAAGTTGGGATTGGATCTCAGCTTTATAATCATCCACATCCAGTATAACTATTGAGCCACCCTTGTCCGCCGGCTTAATTACCACAGACTTGTTGTTTTTCAGAGATTGGAGAGCACTCCTCTCACCACCGCTAATGTTCTGTTTCACATATTGTTTTTTGTTGATGGTTTTGAAGACATCCCTCATGACTACACTTTCATAGGTTAGTATCTCATGGGCTACTGATGCCATTGAGGGCATGAAGGTGGACGGTGGTCGCAGATTGGTGAAGGCAGTCAAGGCTGGAGTGGGTTTATTTTTAAAGAAGAATTTAAGCCTCAGTTTCCTGAAAAACCTTGTAAGTTCAGTTTGTATGTTGAACTTGTTCGGGTAGGAGGTTGGTACAAAAGAGAGGCCTTTGCACAGTATGTTTCTCTCATCTTCAGTGAGTGTGTATTTGGATAAATTTATGATGGGGTCGCTTCTATCAGGTGACCTGGTTACCACCTGTACGTCTTCCTCCTCGTGCTCCTCTCCCCGTGATCTTCTTGTTGGAAACGTACTTGTTTGGGAGTGTTGCCCTGCTGTCTCTCGCTGTCCCAATTCTGCTGTTGGTTGCCTCGATTGGGGCGGTTGTTCCATGATCCTCCTCGGCCTCTTCCTCTCGGTGGTCTCCACTGGCTGCCCTCTAAAAAAGCAGATTGGTGTTCGTGTGGAAATTGCTGTGGTTGGTACCATTGATCCTGTTGTTGGTAGTTGGCACTGGATGAGCTCTGGTCGTTCTCGCTGTCACCACTGTAAGAAGAATCCGAAAAATTGGTGTACCTTCTTGTGCCCCTATATCCTCCCCTTCCTCTGTTGGAAAAACGGCCTTGGTTGTCTTGCCTGTAATAATCTGGTTGTAGGTATGGATAGGTCTTTTTCCGGTCGAAGTACTTGATATCCTTAGCCAATTTGTCTAGTTTTTTTGTTTGGGTCTCAACATCAAAGTCTTTTAGAGTCTTTTTCAATCTCTCTAATGTTTCCTTGGCATCCGCAAACGCCGAATGATTAGCAATCTCCGCCTTCAAGTCGTCAATTTCTTTCGTCAGTTGTTCCACTTGATCTTTGGCCGTCTCCACTCCCAGCACCATCCAGTGCCGGGAGCAGTTGTTGGCCACGAAACTGAATCCTTCCTTAAATTTTGGGTTATCCACGAAGATGGCTGGTTCGTTCCGGACTTGGAGTCCGGTTGGTATGATGTTTGCTCTGAGATAACCTGTTAGTAAGTGACCATGTAGTTTGGTTCTAACTAGTTTCTTCTCTAAGCGTTCAAGTCTAGTGATCTTCTCATTAAGGGAATGGTCCACACTGCGAGTATCGCTGGTTAGAAATGCAGTTCCCGTTTCACCCCCGATTAGATTCTTAATATAATCTTCTGTATATGAGAGGGTCTCAAGTTCCATATTGATGAAGCCCTAACTATACACCAATTGAATTAATCAAAATTATTTCAAAAGAACGAAAACCCTCGCAAGAGAACTCTTGCTCTGAGAGTGTGAGTACAAAAAGGGGTAGGCCCTTACGAACTCAGGACCTGGGTCCGTGAAGCAGTACAAAAATAGGGTTGGTCCGAGTTGGAGAGTTTCAAAAGGCTTTTAGAAAGCCAGTTATTTGGTTGGACACACAATCAACGACTTCATTATAATTTACTTTAAAGTATATTCTTCACAAATTTAAACTATTTATTTCAAGATTCATTGGCATTTATTCATGCAAAGTTTCGATCAAATTGCAGCCAATAGTTCATTTTGAAGACATAGCAAACATGTAATTGTAAAATCATTACATTCATAAATTCAAAAAAGTGCTCTCGGTGAGAAGGGGAGGGGTGAGTGAAGTGAGGGGGACACGGTAAAGGTGTAGTGACATTTTTATGGCATCATTTTGCAATTGAAAAGACTTTACACTCAAATCAGTAAGCAAAGGTTCCCAAAGTTCATCACACATAGAGGGCGAGACACAATCTCATATTTGAATCCTCATGAGGCTGAAAGCAACCCTTTAGCGTAACCGGGGGTCGAAACGTAGAACTACGCTTTTCTTGCTTCACACCATAGGATTCAAATATGAGATTGTGTCTCGCCCTCTATGTGTGATGAACTTTGGGAACCTTTGCTTACTGATTTGAGTGTAAAGGCTTTTCAATTGCAAAATGATGCCATAAAAATGTCACTACACCTTTACCGTGTCCCCCTCACTTCACTCACCCCTCCCCTTCTCACCGAGAGCACTTTTTTGAATTTATGAATGTAATGATTTTACAATGACATGTTTGCTATGTCTTCAAAATGAACTATTGGCTGCAATTTGATCGAAACTTTGCATGAATAAATGCCAATGAATCTTGAAATAAATAGTTTAAATTTGTGAAGAATATACTTTAAAGTAAATTATAATGAAGTCGTTGATTGTGTGTCCAACCAAATAACTGGCTTTCTAAAAGCCTTTTGAAACTCTCCAACTCGGACCAACCCTATTTTTGTACTGCTTCACGGACCCAGGTCCTGAGTTTGTAAGGGCCTACCCCTTTTTGTACTCACACTCTCAGAGCAAGAGTTCTCTTGCGAGGGTTTTCGTTCTTTTGAAATAATTTTGATTAATTCAATTGGTGTATAGTTAGGGCTTCATCAATATGGAACTTGAGACCCTCTCATATACAGAAGATTATATTAAGAATTTAATCGGGGGTGAAACGGGAACTGCATTTCTAACCAGCGATACTCGCAGTGTGGACCATTCCCTTAATGAGAAGATCACTAGACTTGAACGCTTAGAGAAGAAACTAGTTAGAACCAAACTACATGGTCACTTACTAACAGGTTATCTCAGAGCAAACATCATACCAACCGGACTCCAAGTCCGGAACAAACCAGCCATCTTCGTGGATAACCCAAAATTTAAGGAAGGATTCAGTTTCGTGGCCAACAACTGCTCCCGGCACTGGATGGTGCTGGGAGTGGAGACGGCCAAAGATCAAGTGGAACAACTGACGAAAGAAATTGATGACTTGAAGGCGGAGATTGCTAATCATTCGGCGTTTGCGGATGCCAAGGAAACATTAGAGAGATTGAAAAAGACTCTAAAAGACTTTGATGTTGAGACCCAAACAAAAAAACTAGACAAATTGGCTAAGGATATCAAGTACTTCGACCGGAAAAAGACCTATCCATACCTACAACCAGATTATTACAGGCAAGACAACCAAGGCCGTTTTTCCAACAGAGGAAGGGGAGGATATAGGGGCACAAGAAGGTACACCAATTTTTCGGATTCTTCTTACAGTGGTGACAGCGAGAACGACCAGAGCTCATCCAGTGCCAACTACCAACAACAGGATCAATGGTACCAACCACAGCAATTTCCACACGAACACCAATCGGCTTTTTTAGAGGGCAGCCAGTGGAGACCACCGAGAGGAAGAGGCCGAGGAGGATCATGGAACAACCGCCCCAATCGAGGCAACCAACAGCAGAATTGGGACAGCGAGAGACAGCAGGGCAACACTCCCAAACAAGTACGTTTCCAACAAGAAGATCACGGGGAGAGGAGCACGAGGAGGAAGATGTACAGGTGGTAACCAGGTCACCTGATAGAAGCGACCCCATCATAAATTTATCCAAATACACACTCACTGAAGATGAGAGAAACATACTGTGCAAAGGCCTCTCTTTTGTACCAACCTCCTACCCGAACAAGTTCAACATACAAACTGAACTTACAAGGTTTTTCAGGAAACTGAGGCTTAAATTCTTCTTTAAAAATAAACCCACTCCAGCCTTAACTGCCTTCACCAATCTGCGACCACCGTCCACCTTCATGCCCTCAATGGCATCAGTAGCCCATGAGATACTAACCTATGAAAGTGTAGTCATGAGGGATGTCTTCAAAACCATCAACAAAAAACAATATGTGAAACAGAACATTAGCGGTGGTGAGAGGAGTGCTCTCCAATCTCTGAAAAACAACAAGTCTGTGGTAATTAAGCCGGCGGACAAGGGTGGCTCAATAGTTATACTGGATGTGGATGATTATAAAGCTGAGATCCAATTCCAACTTACTGACGGGGTCAGTTACAGACCGACGGCAAGGGATCCCACCAGAGAAGTACGAAAAGACATTGTGACTATTACAACACAAGCCTTGGAAATGGGATTCCTGTCCAAGAAAGAGTTCGAGTACCTCAATGTGGATCACCCAAGGACTCCTACTATATATGTACTACCTAAGGTACACAAGAACCTCAGCAAGCCACCTGGACGACCCATCATATCAGGATGTGGCTCATTGATTGAACCACTGTGCAAGTATATTGATGTTTTCTTGAAGCCCCTAGCCGAAGCTACCTCGACGTACCTAAGAGATACCATGCAAGTCATCAATCTCTTCGACCAGAAAACATTCAGTAAACAGAACCAAATTCTGGTGACTATGGACATCGTCTCGCTGTATACCAGCATTCCGCAGAGACCAGCTTTGGAGTGCATGAGGAGAATACTCAATAGACGGGAACAACCTATGCCAGTCCCCACGGAGTTTCTGATCGAATTGCTTGAAATTGTGATGACTAAGAACTTTTTCATTTTCCAGAACAACTACTACATACAGAGTAAAGGAGTAGCCATGGGCGCTGCCTTCGCCCCGGACCTAGCTATCCTTTATATGTCTGAATTCGAGCAAGATTGCATCTTCTCACCACACAATCCACACAGGGAGATGATAACAACCTGGCACCGTTACATCGACGATGTTCTAATGATATGGACGGGTGATGAAGACAACCTCCATGCTTTTCTACTCTGGCTGAATAACCAATCCCAAGACATCAAATTCACGATGCATATGGATAAAGAGTCGATTGATTTCCTCGACATCAGCATCAAGGAGAAAGATGGATACTTGTATACCACCCTCTTCCGCAAACCAACAGAGAGAAATTCCCTCCTACGCTATTCCAGCCACCACACGAGGGGGTTGAGGGACAACCTACCCTTCGGGCAGTTTTTGCGTCTTCGAAGAAATTGCTCTCACAAAGAAGACTTTTTTAAGGAATCAGATGAACTCATCAACCGTCTTATAGACAGGGGCTATCCCAAACGCCTAGTGAAGCGATCCCGCAAGAGAGCCTGGTTCCAGGACCGATCAACCTTACTTGAACCCAAGAAACGAACATCGTCATTTGAACGCATGATATGCGTTACCACGTTCTGTACCCAGAGTAACATCATAAGAAAAAGTGTTAACAAACATTGGGGCCTGGTAGCAGATATTCTTGAGGTGCGTGAACCTCCAATGCACGCCTTCAAAAAAGCGAGAAACGTCAGAGATATGGTGGTACGATCATTGCTTGAAACTCCACAGGCACCTACGATCCAGAGCCTATGGAAGTTACCTGAAATTGTTGGACACTTCAAATGCACCTCCTGCAAAGCATGTCCGATGTGCTGGGAGACCAAACAAATACAATATAACAATTTCACTATCAATCTCAAGTCTCTGACCAATTGTAACTCCAGTGGAGTGATCTATGCAATTTTATGCCCCTGCGACCTCATGTATATAGGACAAACCATACAAAAAGTCAAAAATCGCATATTTCAGCACTGTAGCAGAATCCGGTGCTCCACAACTGGGGCGCCTCTGGTGGAACATTTTCAAGAAAAAAACCATACACCAGAATCTCTACGTTGGTTAGTGATTGAGAAAGTCTGTCTGGGGCCACGGGGGGGTAATTTGACCTCTATCCTTAACACCAGGGAATGTAAGTGGATGCAGAAATTTCAAACTATAAGGAGGGGACTAAATGAACTCGACGCAAATTTTTCCCAGATGGCTGGACTGTGTCCAGAATGAACATTGAGTGTCAGCATAGAGTCTGAATCCTCCTATACAGCCCTCTCCCTTACAGAAAGCGCCCTTTTGTGCATTATCTGAGTATTGGATATACATGATATATTGTTTTTTACATGCAATTTGTCACAATGTAATGTCTGGTTTTCCAAATTGATCAAGGTCTGCTGCCAAGACCATCCAAACACAAAAGTATTTGTGTAATTATGAATGATTCTTTATCACTGCCATTCGTATTTTTGATGTTAAGGTGGTTCTAAATTCATCATCGCCTTTTAATGTACCACGACCACCCGTACACAAGTGTTTCAAAGTTATTTGTGAAATTATGAATGATTTTTGATCACTGACATTTGTATTGCTGATTCTAAGGTGGTTATAAATTCAATTTCGCTTTCTAACGTACCACTGAGCTACACTGAGGTGTTACATGATATTGTTTACGACGTGCAATCTGTCACAATGAAATGTCTACATTTCCAAACTGTTCAATGCCTGCGGCCACGACCGTCTGTATACAAGTGTTCCAAATTATTTGTGAAATTATGAATGGTTTTCTATCACTATTTCTGCCATTAAGGTGGTTCCACATTCATGTTCGTTTCTCTAAGTAACACGGAGCTACATTGAGGCCTTCCATGCGTACACACGTCGTATGGTGTTTTTAGACTCCCCCTTGCCGTCATCACTTCAAACTGAATTCAGATCAGACACTCCCTTAGGTTTGGAACGCACCCGCCCTTCCTATTCCCTGATTGGCCGTTTGAGACGAGCCCTTTCTCCCTTTACCGGCATCCAGCGGCTGCACCGCGAGTAATCACTCGGATGCTGCACGCCGCTGGAACGGGAATCTACCCACTGTGGTCCCGTTTTAAGGTAACGCGTCAACCCTCCCTGCTTGACTGTAGACCCATAGCCTAATCCTTCTCGCGGCAAATGCCTAACATCCATGCCCGCGCCCCTTAAACTTCAATGCGCTACTTTTCTGTCCCCACAGCCAATGAGCACTTGATGTCCCCGGGCGTGAGGAACGATCCCACAGCGTAATCCGGTACTATGCCAACAAGTACAGCTGAAAAGTAAGTCCCGACCTGCGTGACCGCTCACCCCTTGGCAGTTTTCTATAAACTAGCACCCTGATGCTTAGTGTTAATTTATTTCAGAATAAATCGGGAGCTGTGCCATGGCCCCGCCTAAGACGGTACAGACACCGACCGTCTTCTGATGTAGGTACTACCACATCCCCAGTTTCACTATTTTTAAACGCACAATCACTGATAGTTACTAAATTAAGTTTTTACCTTGCCCCCTAGGCTCTCCCCCTTTCCTGATGAAGACCCCAACATGAGGCTGAAAGCAACCCTTTAGCGTAACCGGGGGTCGAAACGTAGAACTACGCTTTTCTTGCTTCACACCATAGGATTCAAATATGAGATTGTGTCTCGCCCTCTATGTGTGATGAACTTTGGGAACCTTTGCTTACTGATTTGAGTGTAAAGGCTTTTCAATTGCAAAATGATGCCATAAAAATGTCACTACACCTTTACCGTGTCCCCCTCACTTCACTCACCCCTCCCCTTCTCACCGAGAGCACTTTTTTGAATTTATGAATGTAATGATTTTACAATTACATGTTTGCTATGTCTTCAAAATTAACTATTGGCTGCAATTTGATCGAAACTTTGCATGAATAAATGCCAATGAATCTTGAAATAAATAGTTTAAATTTGTGAAGAATATACTTTAAAGTAAATTATAATGAAGTCGTTGATTGTGTGTCCAACCAAATAACTGGCTTTCTAAAAGCCTTTTGAAACTCTCCAACTCGGACCAACCCTATTTTTGTACTGCTTCACGGACCCAGGTCCTGAGTTCGTAAGGGCCTACCCCTTTTTGTACTCTTACTAAATGCATGGGTTGGTGACTAAACTATCTGAATGTGTGCATCAGTATGTCTGTTGTTGTGTAAGCTGCTGCATGTGTTGATCAGTAGCTATATGAGTGGCTATATGGGTTATTGATTGGTTGCCCAAGTATTTGAATGGGAGACTGAGTGTGTGTATGGGTGGCTGGGAGGTGTGTGACTCTGTGCATAGATGTGTGAGCAGTTGATTCACTAAGTGTATGAGTTCAAGAGTGCATGTGGAAACAGCTATATGGGTGGTTGACTGTGTGCATGGGTGTGTTGGTGAGTGAATGGATATCTCAGTGCTACATGTCCAAGTAAGTACATATGTAAAACACAGTGCATGTGAGAGTTGGCATATATAAATGACTATACATGAGAGCCAGTGAATGTGCGAGTGGCTGTATGGATCATTGTGTACTTGTATCAGTGATTGTATAAGAGATTAAGTATATGTTAGTATATGTTTGAATAAGTAAGGTGTTGTGTGTATAACTGTATAGTTGAGGAAATGGAGGTGTGATTGATTCTTTGCATGACTGACTAGGTGTGTGAGTAACTCCATGGATGAGTGACAGTCTGTGAGTGTCTGTTTACACTGAGTGTATATAAGGTTATATTAGAGTCTGAAGAAGTTCATCGTATTATCACATGAATGATGTCATCAGTGATGTGATCAGTCATGTCAAATGAGATGTCATCAGTGATGTCATCAGTGATGTCATTTGAGATGTCATCAGTGATGTCATCAGTGATGTCACTGACCATGTCATGAATGATGTAATATGTGTCATCATCAGCAGTGGATTGCGGGTGCGCGAAATATATAGTTAGTGCAACTAACTATATATGCGAATTTCAATGGTTTTGTGTGAGTAAAATAAGGTTTTATAAATGCTAATTCCTAACTATATATGGTCTATAACCTATGGTTTTTTCAGAGAATTTTCAAGGTTTTGTAAATGCTAATTCCTAACTATATATGGTCTATAACCTATGGTTTTTTTCAGAGAATTTCAATGGTTTTTTAATAGCAAATATTAAAAGCTGTTAAATGTATTCTTCTTTTAAAAGAAAAATATATTTTATATGTATTTAATATAATTTTTTTATGTATATATATATATTTTGATTTTTTTAGTTTCGCTACCGGTCCGCGCACCGGGTAGCTTCCCGTTAGCTCATTTTTATGCCGCGACCCGGTCCGCGTACCGGGAAACGTACCGTTTGCACAACTGCCGCGTTCGAGAACAACATCGTGACGCGTCGCGTAAGTGCGACGTATCGCGTTGCCGCGTAATGCGTCTTATGACGCGCCGCGTTCGCGCACTCGGAAGTGCTCCGGTGCGCGAACGAGGCGCGAAGCGCAGCACACCGGAAGCGCTCTGGGCGCGGAGCGGGACGCGTAACGTAAGCGTAACAGGTCATGTGACCTGTAAATAACACTTTTCATTGGTTTAGAACTTTTTTTTCCCAAATGATGAAAACCCCTCCTTCTTTCCTCACTCCGACTTTCATCTTTGTGAGAGGAAGACCTTAGTTATGGCATCTGTAGTAGCTGCAGCTGGTGGACCCCCACCACCACCACAACCACCTAGGAAGGAAGGACCACCTCCACAGTTCCTTCCCAACCCAGAGGAAGACCAAGAAGAAGAGGAAGAAGACGTAGAGCCGAGGCAGTTCTTACGTGAAGAGCCCCGGAAATCCCACCACAAAGACAGTTTTATTTGGCAATTTTATTCATACCCTCAAGGCCAAAAAAAGGTCAATGCCCGACATGTGACATGCCTCATTAGTAAAGATGTTTTGTCTAGAGGTACAGACAAAAAGTATAGTTATGGTAACTATACTATGCACCGCCATATGCAGAGGTGGCATCCACTTAATTACAGTGTTGCAGAGATGCGTCACCTGCAAGAAAACCTACGAACTCCTGTGGCCAGTACATCCGCACAAGTAACTCTATCGGGACCAGAGGCGAGGGAGACGGTCCCAAACATCCAACAGAATTTTGTGCACATGAAGATAGTGTGCCTTTATTGTGGTGACCTACTTTCATGTGCGAATATGAGTATCAATTTGATTAATAGAGCATTTGAAAACCACAAGTGCTCAAAACGCCCAAGAAATACATTTTTGCTCCTGTTGAGCCCCTTCTAATGCCTGTTTTTCGTTGTTCCTCCCAAAAAAAACATAAAATTGTTAAAAAAATACAAAAAAAATAAAAAATGTTCAGAAAAATAAAAAAATATAAAACAACAAAAACATTTAAAAAAAGTTCTTTTCAGAACTACCTCCCATTTTTACAAAATTACGAAATTTTTTAGCACTCTTGACTTCATTTTTCTCATGGGTGCTCTTCCCGGTACGCGCACCGGTGAGCGCCCCGTTAGCGCAACACAAAAAAAACGAAAAAAAAAAACAAGAGAAGGAGAGCATAAGAGAAAGAGAAAGAGAGTAATGTTAAGAGACAGACAGCAAGAGAGAGCAACACATATGTACTGTGTAATACATAGTAAAACAGTGTAAAAGATATAACAAAGTGTAAGAGAGCAAATGAAAAAAATATAAGGCTGTGAAACAAAGAAAGAGAGAAGAATACAGAGGCACATGAAGAATGTGAGTGGCTGTAAAGAGTAAAAGGAAAGAGAAAAAATGATGTACAAATAAAAGGTAATAACGGAACCAGATTTAAATAACACTGGTAAGGGAGAGAGAGAAAAAAGTAATGTGCATAACTAAAGAGGGATGAAATAAGATGGATAACATCGAATAAAGTTAAAACATGTGGATTGACAGAGAGAAAAAACTAAAAGAAGAAAAGAAGAAGTAACAGAAAGGGAATAATTGAAGCATCAAAGAAATGTAAATAACGTAGTGTGCTTGAACTTCAGGGAGAAAGCATAATGAACAAGTAGTGAAAGAGTGAAGAGACAGAGACAATTACAGTAAGATAGACGGACTCAGTGAACGGGAATGAGGAACTGTGAGAACAGAGGGACTGAGAAAAGGAGTGGAAGGAGTGCAGTAAGTAAATCACCCACACAACACAACAGCTACCCTACCTCAAAGCACTCTAAAATATTATTTTACTGTTTCTCTTGGTTTTCCCCTTGTTACGCTCCCCGGTGCGCTACCCATAGTAAAAGTAAAGAGGGGTGATAGAGGGAGAAATATTGAATTAGGATAACACATGGTGAGTGGTGGAATTCCATTGATTCATTTGACCTGTAGCCCTGTCTAAATATCCTGAGTGAAATTACATAATAAAAACACATCTGAAGTGTTAGAATTGACAACCAATTAAAATGTTACTTTCATTTTCTATTTTCTTTTCCTGACATTTGATTGGTTATGTACATGAATATAAATGAAAAATGAGAAGGAAACACGGCCATTTTGACTACAACTACCTGAGGTACATCTTGGAAGGATTTTCGCATTTTGTCTTCTTCACCTCTCTATAAAGTAAGTTGATAATTTTTAAGTTATTTATTAAAAACATTTTCTGATAGTTATTTACTGTCCCCCTGCTATAGTTATAGATAGAGATAGGCTCCTCTGTTATATTTATAGATTGACTTAGGCTTCTCTGCTATAATTATGAATTTACTTACACTTCTTCACAGGCACTTTTTAATATTTCTACTTCCTGCCTGTTACCATACATTGCCCAAAGTGAACTTCACTAATAAAAAATCAAAACTACCTGTCTGAACTTAAACCCAACAGTGCCATATTTCTACTGATTTTTTTTTAATGCAAATTTCAGCACAAAAATGGAAGGAGAACAGAACATTTCCTTTGAAATTGTCCTAGAGATGAACAATGAGGAAATCATTGAACCCATTGACTTGGAATTCATGGATGAATCACGGGACCATGAACTTCTACAATGTGTAGAATCTGTGGATTTGTTAATTCAATATGAGGATGTTTCTGACACTCAAATGTTGGAAGTTATGTTCAGTCAAAAAGAAGACATTTCGGACAGTCAAATGTTAGACGTTCTATTAAAACGAATCAGAAAAATAAATTTATATTTAATAATCAAATATTGTTCGAGACATTATTCATTATTATATGTAAATCATAAACTAGTACCAAATTGATTATAATATAAACTCAGACTTATAGTATACTGTGCAACGTATTTCTGTTACATAATAATTTTGCTCATAGTTACTTCCTTTCTCCCACTATATTATCTCTAATGTGTATTTGACATCTCTTTTTCATCTCCTGCCTCCATGTTTTTTCTGCTTCCCTGAAAGACTATGGTATAGATTCCATATAACACAATAACTTCTGTAACAACATGCAAATTATCTACAGAGGAGACGGTGTACATTGACTTTAAGACTCAGCATTGGTACCTACATGTTGGTACTTAAAACACCCAAACAACACAACAACTCTATTCAGAGATACCCTCCCTCTAAGCACTTTAAATTATTATTTTAGTGTTTCACTGAGGTTTCCCCATGTGTAGGCGTGCGAGAGGTGTGTATGGGGGATGTGCGGGGGTGTCTGTGAGGTGTGTATGTGTGTGTGTGTGTGTCTAGGGGGGATGAGGTATATAGGTGTGTGGGTTTATGGATGTGGGTTGGGATATGGGTATGTAAGGTGTGTGTGTGGGTGTGAGTGTGTGGGGTGTTTGAGTGTAGGTGGGAGTGTGGGTGTGTGAGGTGTGTGTGGGGTGTGTGTGAGTGTGGGAGTTATGTGTGTAGGATGTGTATGTATGTGTGAGATGTGTAGATGTGTCTGTGAGTTGTCTCTGTGTGTGTGGGGGGAGATGTGTGTGTGGGATGTGTGGGGTGTGTCTGTGAGATATTTGTGTGTATGTGCATGTGTGTGTGTGTGGTGGAAGGGGGGTGAGGTGTGTGTTTGAGTATGAGTGTGTGAGATGTGGGTGTGGGTGTGGATATGTAAGGTGTCAATGTAGGGGTGTGGGGTGTTTGAGTGTGGCTGGAAGTGTGCGTGTGTGAACTGTGTGTGCGGAGAAATTATTATTTTAGTATTTCACTTAGTTTTCCCCATGTGTAGACGTGGGGGAGGTGTGTGTGGGAGATGTGCGGGGGTGTCTGTGAGGTGTGTATGTGTGTGTGTGTGTGTCTAGGGGGGATGAGGTGTATAGATGTTTGGGGTATATGGATGTGGGTGGGGATATGGGTATGTAAGGTGTGTGTGTGGGTGTGAGTGTGTGGGGTGTTTGAGTGTAGGTGGGAGTGTGGGTGTGTGAGGTGTGTGTGGGGTGTGTGTGGGTGTGGGAGGTATGTGTGTAGGATGTGTATATATGTATGAGATGTGTGGATGTGTCTATGAGTTGTCTCTGTGTGTGTGGGGGGAGATGTGTGTGTGGTATGTGTGGGGTGTCTCTGTGAGATATTTGTGTGTATGTGCATGTGTGTGTGTGTGTGGTGGAAGGGGGGTGAGGTATGTGTTTGAGTGTGAGTGTGTGGGATGTGGGTGTGGGTGTGGATGTGTAAGGTGTCGATGTGGGGCTGTGGGGTGTTTGAGTGAGGGTGGAAGTGTGCGTGTGTGAAGTGTGTGTGGGGAGTGTGTGGGTGTGTGGGTGTGGGGTTGTGTGCATGTGGGTGTGTGTGGAACACACTTGTGGGTACCTAAAACAGCCACAGAACCCAAAAGCTCTTTTCATAGCTACCCTACCTGTAATCACTCAAAATGATTATTTTACACTATTATTTTCACTATTTTTCACCTAAGTACGCTCCCTGGTACGCTCCCCGGTGCGCGTACCAGGCGCTCCCCCCGCGAAAATCGAATAGAAAAAAAAAATGGCCCCCACATCAAACCTAGGGGGTCAGGGGGGGTGTACCCTGCCCCCTTTTGCTCATTTCCCCCTTTGATTTTTGCCACCTCTTGTATCTCAATCCTACCGAGACACAAGATGGCGGCCGCTGCTGACTGTTTCGAATGTTTACAGACACCCGAGAACCAATCAGCTTGTCGTGCGCAAGTCGCGTGGCGCGCCCAGAGCGCTCCCCGGTACGCGTACCGGGGTGCGCTTACAGATATATACATTTTTTTAAACCTAAATTACTCAAAATCCACTGGAGCACATATCTTGAGACATAGCAAAGGCACATCGGGCTACCAGTTCCTACAATTTTGCCAAGTTTGGTGCAAATCCATTCAGCCGTTCGAGCTAAAACTGCGACAGACCGCCCTATGGAAATTAACATGGAGAAAACACGTTTTGGGACCCCCCTTTTATCTCAGCCCCCGCTTGACAAATCCCCCCCAAACTTTCAGGGAAGGAGCGGAGAGCCGCGAGGCAAAGTTGCTGAAAAATTCACCCTGATTGCTCAACCGGCGCCAAAGTTATTCCAAATAGAATGTTGCGATGTTCCTATGGAAATCGATCCTAACTATATATACCTACTGGCGACCGCCAGTAGGTAATATATATATATATATATATATATATATATATATATATATATAATCTAAATATGATAGGGCCTAGGTATCTTGTAAGATTGTCACTATTCTTGCTTCAAAGAGCTCATGACTATTTTTATACACCATGGTCAATCTCGTACTGAAGTAATGAAAACCCCAAAGGAGAAAGTAGTTAGATACTGAGATTCTGGTGATACATATTTTGCTGAGGAATCCCCTGGATATATCCAAAGAAGTTATGGATTTTTCTTACTACGTTTGTCATTAGTACTATAAGTATTTTGTACAACATGTAGGCATGTTTGTACATTTAAATTGATATCATCTTATATCTATGCTGTATGTCAGGTGCCAGTAGCAGAAAGAGAGGAGTATTCATTGCGGAACTAAAAGACTCTATTATACCCTGATATTGTATCTAATCTAATATAGATTTTACCTTGTGTTTATCCTCTGGCTTTAAAGTATATTGAGCCTGCACTTGAGGTTCACTCCTTAAGGGAATCACATTTTCTGAACCGATTCTGTGTCCCACCCCGCTTGATTTCTTTAGAAGGAACAAGCTTGTTTGAAAGCCCAGTGGCATGCATATTTTTCTCTGAGATCTTCAGGTAGCAAGGAGGAAAATGCTGGCACTATTACCTCTACCCTGCAAGGTGCATCCCAAATAAAAGTCAAAAGCCAAATATCCTCATTAAGTCATATACCAAATGATGCCAGAATACAGCTTTAATTTTACATAATAAATCTTCTTTGAATCTGCATTTCTACATGCAGGGACGTTTCCTTACTAGACCTGCCACCTTCTTCTTCTTAAAGTGAGTCTGGGTCCAAACTTTCTCCTCCTTTACACTATCCTTAACTTCACGTGCCAATTCTCTTTTCTGCTCGACGTGCTTATCCTTTCTGCTGAACTCAGTCCGGGTACTTCTTTCTGCCCTTTTATTGCCCCAGGGTACTAAAAAGCATGGGAAAGCAGCTATCAGAATACTGATACCAATCCGGCTTTTTAATTTCATCACTGTACTTCAAAATATATCCAGCCATGCTAAACTCCTGAATCGGGGGTGCTCAAGTCATTGGTTTTTGTTGTGCTTTCTCCTTCCTTTTACTCTCTGTTTGACTTTCTCCTTACAGGAACACTCAATCTAATTTTTGGCTTTAAGATGCAGTTTAAGAGCCAGCAAACCTAAATCAGCGCGCTGAATCAGTCACGCTCCTGTCACTTGGAGCGTGACTGATTCAGCGCGCTTAAGGGATCACGACTTGCGAAACTAACTTGCAGCTTCCAGAAGAATCACGGAGCTATTGTGTTTAGAAGTACCGTACTGCCTAAAACAAACCTGCCAGACCCCCTCGCCGCCCCTATACATAGCGGTGTTGGGAATAGCTTTCTCTTTCCAAGATGTATTCTCTGGAATAATTACTGTTCACCTGCCTTGAAGCCCGCGCCCTGGGTGCTCACCTGACTGAGTTTTTGGTATCCCCCACTACTGTCCTGAGGAAGACCCTTAATCATTCTTATGCAATAGGGTCGAAATGTCGACGCCCCCAAATAGGCCTACACCCTTCATCTGCCCCCTACATCAGATGCACAGATGATACCTCACTGTGAAGATTAAAACATCGTATGCAACTGTGTTCATGTGGGTAGGCCGAATTATCAAACCAAAAGGGGTTGCTGTACTGTTCCTAAGGAAGGAAGCGATAGGAAAGTTCTTGCTGGCGTGACCAAGGTGGGGAAAGGAGAGGGATATTATTGATACCCTGGGGCATCCATTGTGTTGGATATATTTGCCTCACACACCCCGAGGAGTGTCATGCTTCATCATCGGCGGTTGCTCCTCGTCGGGGAGGCGGTGCAACCCCCGACGGGCACACCTCAGAGAGGGGCTCTTTGGCGGAGATCTTTTTTCCAACTGCCTATAGGTGAAGTGGGGGTATGTGGGCAGGGCGGTGTAAACCTATGGTGAGGTGGCTAAAATGTAACAAGGGGTACCGGAATGGATTTTATTCTGGGGGTCCCCTAGCTACGGTTAAAAAAGTGAAGCTAGTTCCCTAGGTGTCAACCTATTATGTTGTGTTACCCTAGAAGATACTAGTGGTGCATGTGGTCAACATGTTTCTCGCATTTGGTATATTTACCGCGATTCTTCAGGACCAAAGTGAAGACAACAACATGCTCATGTCATATGTGTTGTAAATTTTACCTTAGTGGATCCTCCTATGCCTATGTCTAATGGTCATATCCTAGGGGCCACATGAGTGTTCGGCAGGGCTGAACTACAGCGCTGAGCCCAGGGTGTGGCTGAAGTCTGCTGTGTCCGGGTGCAGTGACCTACCCGTCCCCGCCGAGCTCGAGTAGATAGGCCGAATTATCTCATAAGGGAGACCATTACAACCTATGTACAATTTTTGTAAATATTTTTGAGGATCGCCTATGCTACTACCATTGCTTTTTTCTTTTTCCATTTATTCTTTCACCTGAGCACTACTTTTTCACGTACCTCTTCTTTCTGGTAATAACCGTGTGGATACAACATTGTATATCAGAAATAACCAAAGTGTGTTTCTACGATATAACTCATTGGTTTAATGATTACATTCAAGTTATCAACCTTCTTTGGAAGTGGCCTTTACATTACTTCTGATTTTCTATACGTACCTATGATCTCATTTGCATTAACAAGTATATTTATGATATACATTTTTTTTGGAATTTTAAGATTACATTAGTCTAGGACGACTGTCTTTCTGTACTAAACGATACCCAGGTCCTTTTGACTTTATAGGGTAACCCCATTTGTGATGATGGCAATAGAGGTGAGACAAGCAGAGAAGCAGCAGATGACTTCTTCAGGCCATGGTCTTTCTGTTTAAGGGCCGCTTTATCAGCAGAAGATGATTTTTTTTGCCTTCAATCTCTTAGGATCAGCCTTTAATGAGGAAGAGGCCTCATTTTTAAGTTTCCTCTCAGATGAGGATGGCCCAGGACTTACTTCCACGTCAGATCCAGAGTCAGATTTAGATTTTTTTCTGCTGGAGCCATAATAACAATCTGGATTCTCTATCCTTTAAAGTTTTGGCTGCAAAAGTTCAGCAGTATTTAAAATCCTTGGCTGTATGTTTAGGATAAAGGCAATAAAGACAGTCCTTGTGGGGGTCTTCAGAGAAAAGTCTTGCCTTCCCACAAGACCTGCAAGGTCTAAAAAGCCTTTTCTGAGCTCCCTCTGACATTTTAGAAGCAAAGAAGGTAGAAAAACAGTACCTTGAGGTGAATTCGAGAAGGGTCAAAAGTTCACTCACTGAAAACTGAGCAGAGCTCAGGGAGACTCCCTTACACAGAATCTGCAGTTAGTCTGATGGCTCCGCTGGGGAGTTGAGGTCTAGGGCTCCTCTCTGATTGGTCAAAGTTTAGACCTACATAAAGATGCTGACGAATGTTAAGGTTTTCATTTCCCTTTGGTGGTTTATAATGTAATCTTTTAGTACTACTTTTCTATCTACCGCGAGACTCCCACCATGATGACGGGGAAGATGCAAGCATGTGAATCTATGAAAGATTCAGTACTGGAGAATGGGTGAATACGGTCTTAATGAATACCATGGCATGTGCAGGCCCAACAATGGCGATACCAGGGGGGCGTGGCCAGCATCATGGCAGAGTAAGCCGCGCTTTCGCCAAGCTCCGGCTGAAAGCTCGATCCGTCATAGATTCCGGCGACCTGCAGACCCGGAGAACACTGGATATCCACACCTGCGTGACCCAGCTTACCTCCCGAGTTGATAGATGTGGCGCTGACTGTCCGGATTGAGTTGTATGGGCTAAAATATCAGCTCGACTCGCCGCTGAGAGCGAGGATCCAAGATGGCGCCGGGGAGAAGCTAGATCGGCTGTGAGGCAATTTGAGTGACCAGGGGCTCCAGGAGATGAGAGCCGGCGAGGTGAGCTGCCCTCCGGTCTCTGCCTGACACGGACTGAGCAGAGTGGGGTCCGCAAGGGCGGGCCTGGAGGCCACAACCTACCGCGGACGAGTGAGTCTCCTCCCCCCCGCCGGGGGTGTCCCAGAGTACGGCAGAGATCTGACACCCTGTGGCGGCAATCGCAGAGGAAGATGGACGGCCGGGACTGCGAGAACCCTAATGGCCTGGCGTCCTGAAGGGGTGCTGTGACTGAGCTACATGGAGGCGGGGGTGCCCGGAGCATCCGACTGGCGTGATCGCCCTGGGCGGGTGAGGTGTGGAGTCCGAAGATCGAGGGAGCTAGACCGCTTGAGGAGGCACCGACTGGGGGAGCCTTGGCACCGGAGGACGGGAAGTGGATACCGTTGAGGAGGGGGGACTGGCGTGCGAGTGACTGAGACGAGGCGGTGAGGCCGGGAAGATACCGCAGGAGTTAAGGGTCTCGCCCTCCCCCTGTCTGCCACCTTCTCCCCTCTGCCCCATTACCACATGCGCCACGAGAGCGCTGAAAGGGATTAGCAATACCCAGGCTGCTTGCTAGGGCGTCTCGACGGTGAATACCCCCGGAGGGGCCAGTAGTTCCTTGCCGGGCTAGGGGGACTGGGGAGGCTGCGGCCTACCCGGAGGCGGTGCATGGGCCCCTGGACAGCGGTCGAGGCTGGAGGAGGCCCCCAACAGGTGCTGGGACCTGGAAGGTCCATAGAAGATATTGGCTGCCGTGCACTGTCTATGGAGCGTTGACTGCAAGTCTGAGAGCCTGCACTGAGGAGCACCAGTGGGAGAGATACAAATGAAGCAGGGGTGGTCCTACGATAGCTGCGAGGTAACCACAAGGGGAGGCTACTGGATACATCTGCTCACCGGCCTGGAACAGCATCATCCAGGGCGAGATCCCGCTACATACCCGGCCCGGCATCATTAATTATGGGCAAATGCAGGGAGCCAAGGACACCACGACAGGGCAAGATGGACCAATATGCGAAGGTCATTGCCCACCCCGCCCCAAAGATCGCTCGACCCCCCGCTCGGACACGGACACCCTCCTTCAGGTGATCAATACATCCATAGAGGTACTATGGGGGGGAGATCTGTGTAGTGGGCGTGGAGGTGTCGCTTCTGCGGCAAGATCTTAGGAATTTAGCAGATAGAGTCACGGAGACAGAGACTTGGCTGGGCGACACGGACGACTCACTGCAAGACCTACACAAAGGAGTGGCGGACCTTCAATCTTCCGACAAGGATCTACTGTGGCAGGTGGACGATGTGGAAAATAGAGCACACCGCAATAACCTGTGTTTCATGGGCTTTAGAGAAGGAATTGAGGGAACGAACCTGCCTGAGTTTCTACATATATAGCTTTCACGCACCTTCCCGAAAGACACATTTTCCACCTGCTTTGTCATAGAGAGGGCTAACAGCATGTTGATGCCCAACCCCTTGCAGGAGCACAGCCACGACCTGTGATAGCAGGTTTTCTGAACTTTCTAAACAGAGACATGATTCTAAGGGAAGCCAGAAAACTCGGGGAGATCCGGCACGAGAATACCTGCATAATGATATTCCCAGACTACAGCAGGGAGGTGCAGAAGCAGAGACGTACATTCAACTCCGTAAAAGCCAAATTGTGGGAACATAAGATGCAATACATGTAACTCTTTCCCGCAAAACTGAAAGTATTGTTCTTGGGCAAATCCCACTTCTTCCATACGCCGGAGGAGGCTTGGCATTGGCTTGAGGAACGCCCCACACTGGGGGGCTCGGAAGCGCTGATCCATGACAGGGGGCCCTCTGGAGGGGGCGCCAGACGGTCCCCAGGCTCACAGAGATCATTGCGGCCCCATCAATCTCGTAGGGGAAGACTCCTGGAGACAACTCCATATGTTCCAAAAGAACTGGCAGATTCAGACGACGCAGTGGATGCCCCCTGGACCCTCGGATCTCGGCGGGCTTGCACACGCTCCGCCTTCCTGATCGTACTCAACCGGACACCGAGAACAAAATCAGAGACTCTTCCTCTGGAGAGGAGGAGGCTGCGGACCCCTCCATGCAACCCTTGGCAGCTGAAATACTGGCGATGGAACAAAATGCAACGAAGGAGGCTGCCGGATTCTCACTCGTGAATGGTGGTCTGCAGAGTTGGCCGTGGATTATATTGATATGTCGGAGCATGCAAGCTGGACACTCACCCCCCCTTTCTCTTTATTCCTTCTTCTTCTTTCTTTCTTTGTTACTTCTGCCGAAGCCTACAGAGACCTAAAGTACACCTGCGGAGCCATTGGTGACAGCCCTGGAATGGCTGCAGACTTGGACTCTTGGCAGCTCCCTTGCTTTGGCTGTTGTGGTCTTCCTTGGTTCTGTCTCTATCCCTGTCTCTTCTTCTCTTTCCTGTTCTCTCTGCAGGATTTCGGGACTGTTGCGGGAGTTGGCCCTTGTGGCGTAAGTGGGGATTGGGAGGGTGATAGACCTCCGCCACCCTAGCGTTCACTCCCCAGCGCCTGTCTGAGGATGCGGTCTCAGGAGGGGGGAGGTGGGGCGGGGGAGGGTGTTTGAAAGTTTTATAGTTGGGTTTTTCACGTTTGTGTTGTATAAGCAGTTACATGGTCACTCAGAGGCGCAAGCTCACCTGTTCTCCTTACCCGGGATGTACTTTGATCACCCACTCCTATGGCCTCCTTGACTAAAAGCAGTCCCCCCACTGACGGGATGGAGATTGACACCTACAAGATACACACATGGAATGTGAATGGCCTGGGGGATAAAATCAAGAGAGGGCTGGTGTCCACATATATAAAGCGGGCCCACCCAGATGTGGTCCTATTGTAGGAGACCCACCTCAAGGGCTCAAAGTGTGGGTTTCTAGCGAGGAGAGCCTACACAGTATTAACACACACAGGATACACAGCTGGTTCCCGGGGGTGGCAATCCTACTCAGAAAATGTCCCCCTTTCAAGATATCTCGGACATGGACAGGCACCAAGGGCACTTATGTGGGAGTGATGGGGACATGGGGTAGACGGAAGGTCACAATAGTTTCGTTTTATGCCCCCATTAAGTTACAGGACAAGACTCTACGTGGACTGACTGACATCCTGCTTGATACCCCGGACACACTACATATAGTAGGGGGAGTCATTAATGACGTCATGTCTATCCCTATGGACCGCTCAGGGAACCGTACCGACCACTCCCCGACTACGCACCTGACCGGGGTGATAGACATGTTGGGGCTGATAGACGTATGGTGATATCTCCACCCGGACACTAGGAGTTACTCATACTACTCTGGCGCACACAAGACGCACTCCTGACTGCACTATGTCTTTCTCCCGCGGCGGGCCACGGGCAATGACTGTGAGGCGGAATATATGGCAGGAGGGAGGCCCAGGGCGAGAAGTGGAAACTGGAGGTTGATGGCTTGAGACCTACAGAACACTGAGATATTAAGGGGCCTCCGAGCTGACACAACAGTGTATTTCGTGGAAAATGTAGGTTCGGTGCAATTGGGCGTTATAGTGTAGGAGGCATATAAGACGGTGCTCCGTGACAGGGCCCAAATCAAATAGCCTGGGAGAAGCAGAAACCACAAGAGCAACTCACTACCTTGGAAACCCAAATTCTGACGCTGGAACAATGTTATCTAGCGGGGCACGCCTCACAGGAACTTCGGCTCCTAACTGACACTCAACAACGCTATAGAGCCCTCGTAATGGAGGAGGCTAAAGCGTAGGCGACCCTCAATAGGTTGTATTATGTCGGGGATAAATCTGGCAAACTCCTTGCCTGGCTCAGCCGCAAGGAACTAGACGCCCACTGGATAGAATGTATAGTGGATAATCAGGGACAGTCGCAAAAGGGAGACGCACTAATAGTACAGGCATTTGCTTCCTACTTTAGGGATTTCTTTGCGGCCAGGGAACTGGCTGCCCCGGAGGAGATTCTTGCATATCTAGCCACTGTTCAAACTCCGAGCCTAGCGGCTGAGGATATGGAGGACCTTGAAGCAGACATATCGGTGACCGAACTTAAAGAGGCAATAACTAAATTGCGCCCTGGGAAGTCCCCAGGCCCGAATGGGCTCCCAGCGGAATTTTATAAAAAAGGGGCAGACCTCCTGGTGGTGCACTTGTTGCACTGTTCAGGGACGCCGCCCAAGAGGGCACCTTCCCAATGGATTGTTAAACTGGCCATGATTATCCCCATCTATAAAACAGGAAAGCCCCTTGAGGAGTGTGCGTCTTATCGCCCAATCTCCCTCCTCAACATAGAGGTTAAACTCCTCGCGACGATACTAGCCCTCCGTTTACGCCAAGTAATCTCAGGCCTGGTGCACCAAGATCAAACAGGTTTCTTACCAGATCGTGCGACCCGACAGAACCTACGGCGGACCCACAATTGGCTTACAGAATCGGGATGACCGACACATGTGTCTTTCTTTAGACGCAGAAAAAGCGTTTGACGCTGTCCATTGGTCCTTTTTAGAGGCGGTCCTGGTCAAATTCGGCATTGTCCCCAAATTCATACATTGGGTGGGACTCTTATATGCGGATCTCTAGTTAAAGTGAATGGGCTACTGTCTGAGGACTTCCCTATTAGAAGGCGAACACGACAGGAGTGTCCTCTGTACCCGCTACTACTCGCCCTCACCATTGAAATAGTGGCCTGTGAGGTTAGACAGACAAAGGAGATACGGAGGGTTCCAATTACACAGACTGATCTGGCGGAGGAAAAGATTTTGCTATATACGGACGATATTCTGCTGTATGTTACACAACCGCAAGCACGATCCCTGCACTGTTCAGGCTCCTGGGCAGGTATGGCACCTTCTCAGGGTATACGAATAATTGGCATAAGTCGGTTCTGTATAGCCCACGATCTGAGGTAATGTGGCCCCCTCTCCCAGGGGCTCTCCTGGTTACGCAGACGGGTTTCACATACCTGGGCATCTATATAACCACAGATAGAAATCTCTCCTACCAAAAAAAACATTCAGCGAGTCATAACAAATTTTACAGTGGACGCTTTAAGCTGGAAAGCGCTTCCCCTTACGATACTTGGCTGAGCCGCCATGTTTAAAATGATAACATTGCCTCGCTTTTTGTACGCCCTCTACAATGAATACTTCCCTCTTCCTCGACCGACGTTTCAGATGATAGACGCACAAATACATTCCCTGCTGTGGCTAGGGAAACAGCCAAGGATTGCTCTGAGTACGCTGCAGTGAAACCAGTATAATGGAGGGATATCCCTTTCGGATATCAAGGCCTACTACTGGGCAGAGCATCTAGCGCCGGTGAATGAATGGCTCCATGCCCCGGCGGATCACCCCAGCTACAGATTGAAAAGGGGCACGTCGATCCTGTCTATTCTATTTATATGGGGGTTGAGGTAGGAGACGCCTACTGCCAGCCACGCAAATAACCAGTGGGGTGTGGGACAGGGCGACTAAGACCTTAGGATGGACACATAAACCAACAAAACAGACACCGATATGGAACAGTATCTGGTTGATGGAACCCCACAAACTCAAGGGCTTTGGGGGCTGGGACGACATTGGAATCTCTACACTGGGGGATTTGGTGGCAAAGGGGGACCTTAAACCCTTCAGGTCTTTGACATTGGAGTTCGGGCTACACCCCACCCAAATGTTTAAATACCTGCAACTGCGAAATGCGTGGAGGGCTGAGAGCTTGCTTTCTGCCCCCCTGCCGGAATATTCTCCGCTGGAGGGTCGCTTACTGCAAGAGCTGATAGCCAACAAGACAGTCTCCCTAACGTATAGAACCTTAAACAATAATATGCCAGATATACTGGGGAAATTGAGAGAAACATGGGAACAAAACCTGGGCACGATTGACACAGTGGATTGGGAGGCGGCCCTGATGCATCATAGGGAGGTGGCGATTAAATCCCGCCTAGGTCTCATCCAATACAAAATATTACACAGGGTATACTTCGACAGGGTTCGACTTCACCAAATAGTCCGGGCAAGTGATCCAAATTGTCTGCAATGTAGACTTCCGCTGGGGGACATTTACTATACCATCTGGGACTGCCCTGCCATTCACACGTACTGGACACAAATATTGGGAGAGTTGAGTAAGGTGCTTGAGGCCACCCTTGCCCTAGACCCTAAGTTCGTATTGCTGGGAATCTCCCACGACATTGACTTGAGTCGCCCACAACTTATTTTTGCATTATTTGCGCTAGTGGTGGCGAAAAGAGATGTGGCACGCGCATGGGGGGCACCACTTCCCCCTCCGCTAGAAGACTGGAGAAGGGGAATGGACATGTACATGGCGGCAGAAAGGGTCACATACAAAGCGAGAGGATGTCCCCGGAAGTTTCGTAAGGTATGGAGGAAATGGAGGAAGTATCATGGATTGGATGGGGGTTTGGAACCTGGATAGCACAATATGGGTCCTTTCGAATCTTACTGCATTCATGGAAGGAGTGTTATGGGGCATGTGTATTAGACCTCGGGGGAGTTCGGGTGGAGATGGGAGTAGATTGCCAAATGTGTGACCTGCAGAAGAGCCGGATTTTATGTGGGTATATGACATGGAGATGCTGCTATGGGAGCCGGGCGGGGGAGTGGGAGGGTATTTGAGTGCGAGAATGACTATCTGTGACACGTTGGTTGTTCTGTTTTGGTTGAAAATGCAAATAAAATATATATTTTTTTAAAACAATGGCAATACCAACAAATGCAATATCAACATATGCCATAACCAGTGCCCTCCTAAAAAAGTCAATACCCATAAACACAATGTTAATGTATTCCATAATCTATGCCCGCACAACAGGGTCGATACCGACAATAACAATGTCAATGTATGCCATAATCCAGGCACTCATAACTATGTCAATGTCAGTAAAGACAATGTCGATGTACGCTGTGACAAAACTGTACGCACAATGTTGAGAATGTCAGTAAAAATTCAATGACTGCAATATTATTTTCATTGCTGTTGGATTCGCCGTAGGTGACCTCACCATCAACCCCTGGCACAGAGATGTGGTCAGACAGGTCCAGTCTCAACATCCGTTACAGAAAAAAACAACTCCGTTATATCAGACTTGAAGGAGAAAGGAGAAGAACTGCAGAATATTTTGCAGGGGATCAGTACAAGGACATTTCAGAAGAATATAGACTGTTCACAGAGACTCAAGTAAACACAGGAGGGTCAATACCCTTTTCCATCATGCAAACAAAGGTGAACGCCTGCTGGTTACAAAGAACCAGGTGGGAGTTACTAACGATAAATAATACTGAGCTCAGCGCAAACGCTATCAAGGAAGAACTGCAAGTCAGCCGCCTTATGGTGATGCAACATCGGGACGTGTTGGACTTAATGACCGTGATGGAGGGCGAGGTGTGTGCCAATATTAGTACTTCCTGTTGTACTGTTATCTCCAGGAATGAAATGGACAATGGGACATTAGCTCTTGCCATCCAAGAATTGTATTGTCTGCTAGTGACATGAAGAAGACGGGAGGTGCCCCAGAGCGGGACTGGTTACATAGTATCTTTTCATGGATCCCTGTATGGGTGTCCAAACAATTTACGTCACTAATGCCAGTTTTCGTTGTTGTACTTCTGTTGTGTGATTCCCTACAAGTGAGGCTTTTCTGCTGCAAAAACGCAGTCCTCAAATTAAATAGTATGCACTTAGCTAAAGAAAAAGTAACAGACATACACACAGTTTCTAATAATATAACAGTCATGACATATGAGGAGGATAGAGTAGTTGAAAATTGAACTAGCGTGGGGAATGTTAGTATTGGTCAATATGATGTCAATAAATACCATGTTATGTGCAGGTCCGAAAACGTTAATACCAATAAATGTGTTATCAACGTACATGTAATAACATGGGCCTGAATAACAATGTTGATAAGCATAAATGCAATGTCAATGTATGCCACAATCTATACCTGCACAACAGAGTGGATACTGACAGCAAACATGTTAATTTATGCCATAACTCATGCATGCATAACTATGTCAATATCAACAAAGACAATGTCGATGTACACTGAGATAACTGTACGCACAATGTTGAGAATGTTGGAAAAAATAACTGCCACATTATTTTCAGAAGTTCTAAAGTTTTAAAGAACTTCTATCATTGCTGTCGGATTCACCCAAGGTGACCCCTCAATCCCGAGTCAGAGGTACGTGGTCAGACAGGTCCTGCGACCCCCTACCCACGCCTATCAAATGACAGGTCACAGGTGGGGTCTAACTTAGCCCAAAGACAAACGAGCACCCAGGGAAAACCCTGATCGGTCCCACATATAAATAGTTGCACCACAAACAGGACCGAGGAAATTGGCCCTAATAAAGTTTGGCGTACGTTCCCCAAAAATACCACAAAGCTAGATTCCACATGTAGAAAGGACACGGCAAGAATAACACACATAGTGATCATGTGCTTCCCACACTGGACATCTGAACACATACACACTGGCCCACACTAGCTCCCCCCAAGGTCGAGAGACATCTTTGTCCTTATCAGATGCCCAAACTTGTTAATTTACGACTGAGATGCTTTTTAAAGAATGCAGAACTGTTTTATTGTACTTCACAAGATGTATATATTGTCAGTCGAACCAGAGTACAATGACAGACTTTCTTCATAAAGACTCTGTTGAGACTCTCCTGGCTGCTGCATTTAATTAAACCAACTTATTCCTGTTTTGCTAAACGTCTCTTATCTTTTCATTTCTTTAAGGTAAATTCATATCCGAGCAACAGTTTGTCCCCTAATCTCTCACTCTATTTATCTTCACCTTTCATCCCTCTTTGTGTTTCTTAGTTTGCTCTTTGTGTTTCACAATGTACTTTCTTTTGTACTATTTGGTTCTGCAACACAGTCACCCTAGAAACATATGAGTGAACTGCTTATGTCTCTCAGTTTTGGGCTACTCACAGAGTTCTGTCTCATCAGTGCTGGTTGGTGTGGTGTAGAGTCCAAAGTGATACAGCTACACTGAACTCTCCCTTGCACTGACATGGGGTTGGGAAACAGTAATGTCGCAGTGAAACCTCTGGCTGTGGATATGTGCACCTGCACCTGAACTTCCTCTAAGAAGCACTATCTCTACTCTAATCAAAAGTGATGCTGTGTAAAGAAAACACCAAATCTGTATGAGGAATACAGTGAATTAGAAATATATATATATGTCTACATTGTACACTGTAACTATATTAGGGATACTTGGGAGATTAGTGGACTGGTATGGTAGGGTCAAGAGACATCACCCTGAAGCTTGCCCTCAATGTGTTCAATGATTGGAGGCTGGATACCTCATGGAGCTATTCCGCAGGGGAGGTACTTGTACAGGGGGCATTGGCTGTTGGAATAAAGGGAGACTGGTAAGGACTGTGTTTCGGATAGAGTATATTTATACTGTGATAACACTTACTAATGAACGTACTGACCGAAAAATAATACTGTACTAAATTGCATGACACCTGTTGCAAGTTGAAAATAAAAATAAAAATATTTTTAAAATATACAGTATTACTGTTATTTGCCAAGAACAATGAACAAGGTGCAGTACAAACCTTGCTCATTGACATGAACTGTGACAGCTGTGAACCTCAAGTCTAACCAACCGCTTCCTCAAGTAACAGATTGTCAAAAAAGAAGGGCCTGGTACCAGCTCTCTCTTCTAAAGAAAGTCAAAACATTTCTTCCAGAAAGGGACTTCAGAACAGCTGCTCAAGCCCTTGTAATCACACATTTTGATAGTGGTACAACCCTACTCGGTGGCCTCCCAGACTCCACACTTGTACCCCTTAAGGGCATCCTACACACAGCAATGTGTTTCAAAAGAGCCTGAAGAAATATGATGATCATCATCATAATCGATATTTCGATACAATAGTATCATAAAAGATGCATTAAAATTCACACACAAAATGTATCACAATATTACAACTACCATACATAGATATAATTCAATAATTAATAAGAAATTGATTGGAGGCATCAATCATTATGCTAAAAACCAGATAAATAGTTTAAAAAGGCATATAAAAAAATAAGATCATAGTAATTTACAAGCATGATTTCTGGTGAGCTAATATATAATTAATTCCACAACACATGTGTCATATTGTTATTCAAACATTTATCCTTTGTTATTTCAATTTGTTGCATTAGCTCCCAAATAATTCATGCATTTCGGTAACAGTTCTATAAAAATTCCTAAAGCTTCTCACCAGCCTTTATTCAGAGGAAATTTACAGCCAGCAGAAACCTACTAATAACAAAGACGATGACCTGGCTAGTGTCAGTTTCTAGAATCCTTTCTGCTACTCTATACAATCGCACACCCATATTTGTGCAAAGAGGTTTAATCCATCTTTTCCTTGGGATCGAATAGGCCGGACAAAAAATAGAACATGTGTGATATCTTCCTTAACTTTTCCTGAGCACTGGATACATGTTTTATTACTGTGAATTGTCTACCTTGCTGTGATTGATTTTATCATAAGTACACGATATCTATACTTCAAGTATAGCGTGTTAGCCAGCGGTGGAATAACTTCATCCAAAAAGGATTTGAAGCAAGCACTATCTTTAAGCATAAGAAACTCACTAGTCAGGGATCCATTTGCTCTATCATTTAATCTAATATGATCCATGAAGGCCCGGAAGGATGCTTTTAGTATCTCTCTTGAGTTTGAGGTCAATGTTAATGGACTACTCTAAAAGTGTGCCAAGCCAAACTTCTTGAACCAAGTGCTAACATGTTTGAACCATGTAATACAATTATTTTCATCCAAATCCTTAATCTCTGTTAGAGCCGACCTATAATCCAGCAGCTCAGGTGTTGTCCAGAGCCTGACCCAAAACATCAGGGGTCTAATGATTACATGGTGATCCGTACGCTTCATGTTAAGGTCAAGCATTAACAGTATTAACGGCGTTCATACTGGTATTTTTAGCAAGGCTCTAAGAAATGTATTCTCATTAACCTCAAACACCCTTTTACATGAAGGGCCCCACAGTTCAGCACCGTATAGTGCTGCGGATTGAGCTTTAGACCAGAATACCTCAAGTGCTGGAAATAACGCTTTATTGAGGCTGTTTCCGTGTCTTTTCAAAATCGGTAGTGTGTTTTGGGTTAATAACAGCTTGCTCTTTTCAATTTGGGTTTTCCATGTTGCTTTAGAATCCAGTGAAACTCCCAAGTAACTAAAATTTTGAACATATTCCAGTTTTTGTCCATTTAAAACCAAACTTTCTCTAAAGGACTTGTGAGAATTCATTGCCATATACTTTCTCCTATTAGCATTTATCTCTAAGCCTTTTTTGATGCAGTAGGTTTGGAAAGTACTAAGTAGAGATTGTAGGCCCTTAAGTGTTTGCGATATAAGAATAGTATCATCCGCAAATAGTAGGGCCGGTATTGGCTCACCTCCCAGCTTTGGTGCATCATTATTGCAAACTTGTAAAAAGCAAGGAATGTCGTTAACAAATAAAGAAAACAAGGTGGGTGCCAGGACGCATCCTTGGTGAACCCCCCTTTCTATGGGGATTGAACTAGTTAGTTCGCCACCCGGGCCCCACCTCACCTTTGCATAGTTATTTTGATGCAATCTAATAATTTGTTCCAAGAGGTTGGCCGGGAGTCCTTGGCTATTAAATGTTTTCCATAACAAATGCCATGGGATGAGGTCAAACGCGGCCCTTAAATCAACAAACGCCACATATAAATGGCCTTTCCTCAGATTTACATGCTTCCAACACATACAGCAGAACCTAAAAACCTGATCTACGGTACTTTTTTTTGTTCTAAATCCCGCCTGGAATTTGGAAAGAATTGCCTTTTCATCAATCCAAAAATTAATGCGATTTAAAATATGCCTTGCATAGATTTTTTGTAAAAAATCAATTAAACTAATCGAGCGATAGTTTGAGGGATCACCCCTATCGCCCTTTTTAAAAATGCAAATAATTTATGCCCCCCTCCATGTCTCTGGTATGTCATCTCCTGCGGCTATAAAATTACACAGATAATTAATGTAAGGACCCCAGACACCAATGTCATGTTTATATAGATCTCCAGGGATCTTGTCTAGTCCTGGGGCTTTACTAGTTTTAACTGCGCTAATGGCCAAATTCGTTTCTTGTAGGTTAAATTCTAGAGTTCCTTTGCTCGAGCTTAACGAAAGCCCGTCATTTGTGGAACTTCCAATCTCAGGGGCAGCATACAATTTTGCAAAGTGGTCTATCCAAGTAGTTTCATCGAGGTAGACATCTCTAGAACCCTTTTCACTTCTGTTCCCATTTGCAATGATTTTCCAAAATGCCACTTGGTCCGTACTTTTTGCTGCTGACAGCAAATCAAGCCAAATGTTGTCATCCCAAAGTATTTTAGCATTCTCTAAGACTCTCTTATATTTTGATCTGGCTCCCTTAACTATCGAGCTATTATTACTTTTAATGGCTAGTACTAACTCAGTTTTGGCACCGCGGCAATCTTTATTATACCAAGGTTTCCCCATCAGCTTTTGTTTTCCATTTTTCGCATTTGGTTTAACTTTTTTTGTTACCAATGGGATTAATGCCTTAAAGAGTCCCTCATGTAATTCTAAAAATGTGTTCTTATCCATTTTCATAGTAGTATAATTAGAAAAAGTGTTTGCAAAAATGTTATAGATACTTGCTAACTTCTCGCCGTGCTCCAGCATGTGTGCCCATTTGACAGAGCGGCGGTTATTACTAACTATGATATGATCCATACAAATTACATGGGTTGCTTCTACTCTCTGCTAAGTTAGTCAATATGCTACTTTTTAAGACTAGTTCGAGCGGATGATGATCGCTCTCCACTCTTGGTATGATTTTTAGATCTACAGCATAGTGCCAAATATCAAATGATAAAATAATGTAATCTATTTGACTTTGAGTAGTACTTCTCCAAAAGGTTGGTGCCTTTAATAAATCTGATGGAAGGCGACCATTACATGCCCTCAAGCCATGTCTCACTGTTAAGTCTCATTATTTGAAGTGTTAGGGTAGTACACGAGACAAGTTTGCAGTTAGATAAAACAGGGATCTTATTCGCCAGATCTTCATCTTCTAAAATCATTTCAAGCCCCATAATGGGTTCATAGTTGCAATTAAGGTCTCCACCAATTACTATACTTGTACTAGTGTCCACTAAATGTAAAATGGAGTCCATTCGATCAATTATTGTTGACTCCTTTGATGCCAAACCTGGTCGGTTATAGATATTATATATATGCAGCACCCTTTTATCCTTGGTCACTATTTTGATCCCTAATATATCTACGGAATCCGTCACTAATTGTGTTACACTAATATCGATGGTCACCTTGACCCAGATAACTAGACAACAGATATTGCTTGTTTCAATAAACTCGTTCCACTCAGGATCCCTGGTGTTCTTTTTATGACCCGCGATGTTCCATGAAATAATTTTTAAGTCGGGGCAAGCTATATAGTTTGCATCACGTATAGGTTCTTCACTAGTTATTATATCAATGCCGTTTAAGAGCAATAACTCATCCTTACTCACACAGCATTTTTCTTCCTCCCTACTCTTCTCATACAAGTTCCCAATGGGTACTATACTTGTCCTTTCTATTTCCCTATCTAATGCAGGGGATCCATTTGCAATAGATTTTGGCTGATGCAGTCAATCTACTGCTTCCAACAGAGATAACTCCTGAAATCTATTAGGGGCGGCTGGGAATAGTAAATTGGCTTGTTTTTTATTCGCTCCAGTTTCCGAGGGTTTATAAAAATATCCCAATGGTAATGCGTGGATATTAGTTTTCCAAGTTAGAGTTTCCTCATGTGCTTTCAGGAGGATACGGACTGTATGGGGGTGTCTAAAATTTACAACAATGCAGTCTCCCTGTATATCTTTAGGGGAGCCTCCCACCCACCCTACCCTACGCACCATCAGAATTTCACTTGTTTTGTTTATGTTAAACCTTTTATATTTAGATAACCAATCTACAGCTTTATTCCTCAAGTTATGCCAGGATTCACTCTGATCCCTTTTCAGTGCAGTGACGCCTGCTAGGACTAAAACAATGGGACACGTGGCTGGTGGTAAATTCAGATTATCTGGATTAGGAATCAAGTCTGTCCCCTTGGGGCTATACATTGTTGCCCTACAACTAGCATGCTCCGAGACAGATAGTATGTTATGTGGACTGACAGTGGCCTTCCTCCTTTGCTCATGTGCCCCTATAACCTCTGCACCATTTCTTAATTGAGCTCTACTTGAGGATCCTGTGCCTGATTGCTTTAAGATTTTCAATGTTCTATCGACATCATCACAGACTCTCTTATCCCCTGTGAGCAGTTTTAAATCGGCTTTTAGGGTTGCCCCTTCAGTGATTATACTGTTTCCTTCTCCAATGCTCTTGCTTAGAAGCTGAGCTACATCATTTAACTGGGCAATTTTATCGTCTATGGCCCTTAACTTACCATCCATACATTCATTTATTTTTAACTGGATGGAGTCTAGGGCAGTTTTAAAAATATTCGCCACAGTTTGTTCTAGAGCTCCTATTATCTCATTTTCCCTGGCTAATCCAAGGTGATTGCTGGCATCAGTTTGTATCCCAATTGTTCTAAACCTATTGCCTTTACTTTCGATTGCAGTTAGATCCCCATTACCCAGATTCCCTCTCCCTTCCGCTTTCCCTTTTTTTTGGCTAGATTTTTTCCCCTTCTGGGATTTTTCACTTTTCTCCTCATTGGATATTACCAATGTCCCCACTGTTTTTTGTGCCCGCAGTCTGCTTGCGATCCCCGGGCTTGCCTGCGCATTCACATCAAACAATTCCATTGAGTCTATTATCGGATTATTCAAGACTGGTTGGATGTTAACACTATCATGTTGGTTGTCTATGCCTTAATTTGAAAGCAAGGTATTTATTGGAGACTGTGCTGTAGTCACTGTATATGTAGGAAGCTTGGAAGGGTCTAGCGAAAGTCTTCTTTGTACCAGTTCGATTTCGTGGCATAATACAGATTCAGCTCGTGTTATAAAATCATCCTATGTCCCTGCCGTTCCCTTCCTCTTGCTCATTGTTGGGTTAGGCATTATCAAGGAGCAAAACGCCAACCAATAAAAGTGGCCACCAAGTTTGAAAACAAGGATTCAATATAATTCAATTAGGGACATGTATATTCTAACACACTCAAATGTAAACGGGCCAAGCTGAGGAGAGAAAGAAAACACAAGAAAGACCATTTGCAGTTGCACCTTAAAGTCAGTCTTAAGTGACGCGAAATGCCTCTTGTTTGCCACAAAATGTCCAATGAGTATCTACAACAGGAGTCAATGAGTGGGAGGGCTCAAGGGCAGTCAATAGTACTGGGCAGCAGAGTTAGTTATTCAAACAAGAACAAAGTAGGCGAGGATTACTTCAGGGTATTTTTCGTCAAAAAAAGTACCTTCATTGAAACAGGAACCAAGAGGCCTCCGACGGCCACAGACTGCCCGCCCTTTGCCCGGGCTTTGCCCGGCACGCGCCTGTGCGCGCGTCCCGTGGGACGAGGTTTCAAGAAGCCCTTTAAGCGCCTCCTGGCGCGTCGTTGCCACGTCAGCGGCGTGCTTGCCGCGAGCGGAATGCTGGGAGTGGTGGTCCGGCTGTAAGTGGAGCACCGGTCCCGGTCCCCGGTAAGGGTCAAGCAGCGTCTCAATGCGGGGCGCGTAGTGCCTAGATACCGCCCAGGTCCAGGAAAAAAAAAACACAGGAACAGGTAGCGGATCAGGGGGGCTGCTCTGACTGGTTGGAGGATGATGTTGCGGTGTCGAAAGTTTAAGATACGTGCCAGTATGGGCGAGGGGGCGCGCCCGGACAGGGTTTGCCCCCAGGGACCCAGTGGGCCTGCTCAACCGAGAAATAGTTGGAGAGCCCTCTGGGTTGCAGGTGATTCTTGACAGGTTATCTACAAAGAGGTCCATCGCAGGTTCCCCCTCTCCTTATGGCACTCCCACTATGCAAATGTTGTTGCGGTGGGAGTGACCTTCGTAGTCATCCAGTTTCGCCGCTATGGCCCTACTTTCCATTTCTAGCTGTTTCACTTGTTTCACTTGCTTCTTTAAGGCAGCTGTGTCCGAGTTCAGTTCAGTGGTTGTGGTTTCCACCTCAGTTACTCAAGAGCTGAGGTTTCTAAAATCGGCGCGGATTAGGGAAAGTTCAGTGGTAAGTGTCTATACGGGATTCCAATGATGTATCCCCTTATTGAGCGCGGACATGATATCTGCTAGTGTGATCTCCTTTCCTGTGGACGGGCCCTTGATGGCCGCATCATCGGCTTCGATACGGTCGTGTTGGATCTTGATCCGTTTGGAAAAGGAGTATTTTTTGAGTTTATTTTGGGAGGTCACTCATTGGCCACGACTCCCCATTGCATCTTGCTCTGTCGGAATGAGCTGGGGCCGCTAGCTGCTAGCTGATGGTACCGCCTGCCTGTGTCGCCTCACTGCGCACGCGGCCTGTCGGGTTTCCCACCAGCCGGCTTTAGTTGCGGCGTCACCATTGGCAAACACGGAATATCTGTTCCTCTTCTCTGCTCAAAATCTGTCCGCCTGGTCAAATTACTACTGTTGGCCTACGGCGCCCTCAGGAATGGTGGAGGTAGTAAGGATGGAATCATCCCTCGTCCGTGGGGAGCTGGTGCGCTGTAAGCCTCCGAGCAGGTGTATGCGGCCCACGATTATACCATGTTCGGGGGCAGCTTCTGGATGTGGGCTTCAGTGCGTAGCTCTGGGGTCTAGGTCGCCGCCAGGTGTCAGTACTCCGGTAGGTTAGCCTGTGTGCCAGGGGATTCTTAGCACGGGCCCCCGCGGCCTTGTTGTGCTCCTCAATAGGCGGCAGTTGCAATGGCCATGTGCGCGCCGGGGAGACACCTGCCCCGTACCCCCACCGCTTCGGTAGAGGACTGGATTGCTGCCCCTCAGATGCCAGAGGGAGTCACCAAGACCAGAAAAGGCCCGCGACGCAGCACGTCCCGTGGCCTCCCAGGATCGCAAGGGCTGGAGGCGGCCACCGGGCACAGCTGGTAATTGAGGCCCCGGTCACCTCGCAGTCATAGGCCGCGCCTCGCGCCGCTATCAGAGGAGTGCGTGGCCAGAGTTTCTTCGCCGACAGGCACCACAAGAGTTTCCGGCACCTCTACCATCGATTACGCCGCGTTTTGGGCACTGATGACTGCTCGGATGTTGAAATTAGCCGCCGGGGGTCCGGAGCTCATCTAGGCTGTGGCCATCTTCGTCGGCTGCAGGCCACACCCCTCTGACCATAGTCTTTTAATCATGTGTTGCGCCCTCCACACCTCAGGCCCTTCTCTCTAGAACCCATGCAAAATAGACACAAAAAAACGTTGCACTTCAATGAAGTGGGTGTGATTCGAAACAAAACACACAGCACCTGGCTACTGGAGAAGAACAGTCATGGGGACATAAAGGGAAATGGAGACAATCATATTTTGTGACTTTCACTATCCTTATGGGGGCACCCTTGTACTCTTGGGGCTAATTAAATTCAGTGGAACTGGTACCCTACACACATATATCTCAGCACTATCAATACACTACTAATTTTCTGTGAGAATAGAGGCCTAGATATGATAGACTACACAGATAACATTAGGGAGAAAATATAAATAGGCAGTCTCCTTTCTGTGGTATACAGGTAAAAAGCATGAAGCATGCAGCACAAGACTATAGTACAGCTACCATAAACTGTTAATTATGTCATATCATGCTTGTTCAGGGGCATAGTAGTCAACTATGGTTGGATTCAAACGTCCAGTACAACACTTTTGGGTACAACACAAAATTCACATACAGCATCTCATGTCTTGAGTTCTCTTCACTCACTCAGCCAGTCACTCACTCATAAAGCCACTTACACAGCCAGTCTCTCACCCATATAGCTACTAACAGAGCTACTCACACACACATACAGCCACTCACACACCCATTCACTCACCCGCACAACCACTTACATACCCATTTACTCACTATGCGACCACTCACAAAGATACACACTCCCCAGTGCAGCTACTCACACACCCACCCAACCATTCAAACAGCCACTCACTCACCTATCCACTTACACACTAAGTCACTCACCCATACACTCACCCAGCCAATAAAGCCACTCTCACACCTACTCACCCACCCATACAGCACCTCACCCATCCATACAGGCAATCACACACTCACCCATATAGCCACTCATGCACCTTCTCACTTACCCACACAGCCACTCACACACCCACTCACTCACCCCTCCAGCCACTCACACATACTCACTCACACAACCACTTACATTTGCATTCACATATCCATACAAGCACTCACACGCCCACTCACTCACCTATACAGAAACTCACACAGACATTGACTGTGCAATACAGCCATGTACACACCCACTCACTTTCTCATATACCCACTCATACAGTCACTCACTCACTTATACACCCAGTTGCACACCCAATCACTCACCCATACAGCCACTCACTCAGGAACTCCCTCACCCATAACGATACTCACATACCCATTTAAAGGTGTCTTCATCTTACTTTTTAAAAATCTAAATGGTATTTTGAAGTTTACTTTACTGAATGATGTCATCAGTGATGTCATTTGAGATATCAGTGATGTCTAGAATGATATTACTGACCATCTCATGAGTGATGTAATATGTGAGGTCATAAGCAGTGCATTGTGGGGGTTCTAAGGTCTTTAGGTCTCTCGACATGTGGTTCTCTTCCAGGGGATACTCATTAATAGTCATAAGCATAGAATAATCTCCGCCCATGAGCGGGAACCCGGAACACATAACTAAATACATATATATGTGTAAATATATAAAAAATAGTACATAGTACTAAACAAATTATACAAATATAAATGTATAAACCAATAATATGCAGCCCATCTATAACCTATAGGCTAATAAGGCCATCATTACATACTTTCTGCAGCATGAAAATACACCATATAATCAATGCAATAAACAGGCATGAGCCTAAAATGCATTTCATTAATAGCAAAACCTTTTATTTTCGTCAAAGAACCTGTAATAAAAGGCAATTAGCCTAAGCAGGCTGCATATAGAAAAAATATCCCTGTACAGAAAATCAGACTGACACCATGCCTTTAAGGCCTCAGAGAATCTGAACACTTTGCCTTTAAGGCCTCTAGGGGAACGCTGCTCCCATCATGCCCCACAGGTGACAGTTAGGTCAGTTCTATTTTCCTGCTTGTTCTGTGAGGAACCTGGTACTTGAGCTCTGCTGAATTTGATTGTTTTTCAGGCAAAATTAGTTTTTTTCCCTGTCTTGTTTGACAGTATTTGCTGCTGGTGGTAATATTCTACCTTTTCTGACTAATTCTTCAGAATTTTTTAGTCAGTTATGCCACCTTTATTCTATTATTCTACAAATGTCCTTCCTGTGGGAAGAAGATGTCTAAAACAGATCCCCATTCTGTTTGCGTGGTTTGTCTACCTTCCACATATGATGTGGAAAAATGTTATCATTGCCTCAAGCTTTCCACAAGAACCTTGAAGGAAAGAGAGAAGATTCGGCTTTTGGGTCTTCTGGAGAGAGAAAGACATCATGAAAAGGGGGCGAGGAGTTAGTTGTCATCTGGAAGGCCCTCTTCTTTGGCGAAACGTCGAAGTTCTGCTTCTCCTGAAGGTAAAAACAAGAAAAAACGACATCAGGAAGCGTCGACGTCGAAGAAAGTGAGTTTGACATCGAAATCTAGATCGCCGTCAGGTATGTCGACGTTGAGACCAATGGAGACGATGTCGAAGTCATCGCCGTTAAGGCACAAGTCGACGTTAAGGCACGAGGCGGAGATCGAGATCGCCGTCGAGAAGCTTGTCGACATCGAGACATTTGGTGTTGGTTGCTGTAAGGACGGCGTCGAGAGTGAGAGTGAGGTCGACGTCGAGAGGAAGCGCGAGAGCGACGTCGAGAGAGAAAGTGAGCTCGACGTCGAGAGATAGAGGTACGACGTCGAGACCTGAGAAAAGAAGAAGATCATGGTCTCCGTCGAGACATGGGTCGACGTCGAGACATGCCTCGGGCTCGATGCGTGAAAGGGCTCTGTCGACGTAGAAAAGGCAATCGACGTTGAGGAAGCTGACGTCGAGGTCTCCGCCACTTGCCTCACGGTCGGCGTCGAGACATTCTGGATCGGCCTCTCGGACCGCTCATAGGTCTTTGTTGAGGTCAGAGCCGGCGTTGAAGGATTTGGCTGATCCTCCAAGGACTACGTCAAAAGACCCGACATCGAGGGCTTCTGTGGACAGGTCGTCAGTGGTCAGAACCTCTCCGCATCCAGAATCTTCCATTGTGGCGCATTCTGGCTCGACGTCGAGACATTCAGCGTCAAGGGAGAGACAATTGGTCCCCAGAGAGGTGTTTTCAAGATCTCCACAGTCTATTCGGAGTTCTTCTTCAACGTCTTCTTCCATAATGGGAATCCAGATTGTGCAGGTTATCCCGGAGGGCTCTCCAATGCGTAGAACACCTCCTGTGAACATGTCTCCTAGATGGCTGGAAAGTATACGCCATTGGAAGATGCAGCCAAGGCCCAATGACAGGCCTCTTACTTTGGAAGCTTCAAGACCACCGGCTGGTGGTTTTCCGAGAAGATCTAGATCTCCGGTGAGGGGGCGTTCACATTCTAGGGAGCGCAGTAGGTCTCATCGTTCTTCTACTCCTAAGAGAAGGCATAGATCTCCTGCCTCTTCGTCTCCATCGAGGTCATCTTACAGAGACTATTCACCCACGATCTCATCGACACCACCTTCCAGGATATCTCCGGTGGATTATCTGGGAACTTTCAATGAGGTATTGTGCCGTGGGGCTAGCAAATTCAATATAACAATGGCAGTGCCTCCTAGAAGTCTTCTGTCATATTTGAAACTCTACATCATAAATCTTCTGCAAGACCTCTTCTTCCGTTGGTGCCTGGTTTGTTGGAACCTGCAAGGAAAACTTTCTTGACACCAGCCACGGTGGGCTCAGGACCTTCAAGAATTGCAAAAAAGTATAAAGCACCGGATCAGGATCCTCTTTTCCTGCGTACAGATCCACCTCCTGATTCTCTTATAGTGGTGGCTGCCAGGAAGGCTCACTCAGCTACGTCTGTCTCATCTGCTCGGCCAGAGAAAGACAGTAAAAACATGGACTCCTTGGGGTGGAGGATGTGTAACACAGCTGGATCAGTCATGAGAGTGGCCAGTGCTGCGGCTTTGCTGGGTCGCTATGATCGCCTCCTATGGGACTCTATGTCTAGGTTTGCGGATAAGCTACCTAAGGAAGACCAGAAGGATTTCCTTGAGATTGTGGAAGAAGGTGGTTTGGTTGCAAATCAAAGTATAAGTGCGGCGGCTGATTCTGCGGATCTTGCAGCGCATGGTTATGCCCACGGCATATGTTTGAGGAGGTCGGCATGGCTGCGCCTTACGGGCTTAAGCCAGATGCCCAAAGGAAAATAGTCAATTCAATGGGTCAACATTCAATGGGGCAACATTATTTGGATCTCATGCGGATGAGATGGCCAAAATGAAAGCGGAGCTTGACACTCTAAAAGTGGTTGGCCTAGAGAAAAAGAAAGAGTTCCGCCGTCGTTTTTGCCCCTACGACAAGAGGTTGTTTCAACAGCGGGGGCAAACATCAAACTGGTTGTTTCAAAACCAGTACCAGTCTCAATAGAGATCGCAGTTTCAACAGCACAGGCCTGGGCGAGGCACAGGAGGAAATAGACAACAGTCTTCTGATGCGAAACAGCCTCAGAAGCAATGAGAAAGAACTTCCTCCACAGCTGTGGTCCATTCTGGTAGGAGGAAGCATTGCTTTATACTTGGATGAGTGGAGAAGATTAACAAAGGACAGGTGGGTCATCAACATAATCCAAAATGGTTATCTCCTCAAATTCAAATCACCTCTTCCTGTCTTAAATCTAAAGAGAGTTTTTCATCCAAGTCAAAAACTTTTACAAAAAGAAGTAAACATCCTTTTGTGCAAAAACGCTATAGAGGAAGTTCCTCTTTCATAGAGAAACCAAGGTCTGTACTCCCACTTCTTCTTGGTGAGAAAGAAAGGCCCCAATGCAGAATTCAGACCTATACTGGATTTAAGATTGTTGAACAGATTCATTCGAAGGGAGAAATTTCGGATGTTAGCGCTCCATCAAATATTTCCCCAGCTGCATCAGGGGGACTGGATGTGTTCCATCGACCTGAAGGATGCATATTTTCATGTTCCAATCTCAAAGAGGCATCGCAAATTTCCCAGATTTCAAGTGTCTGTTCATCACTACCAGTATGCAGTACTTCCGTTCGGACTAAAGTCAGCTCCCTGAACATTCTCGAAGTGTATGGCGGTGGTAGCTGCCTTCCTTCGGAGACAGAGGATTTTCATATATCCTTACTTGGACGACTGGCTTCTAAAAAGTTCGTCTCCATCTCTTCTGGAAGATCATCTTTCAATATGCTTTCACCTCTTGCACAAGTTGGGTCTTCAGGTCAATTTCAAGAAATCGATAATGAATCCAACACAGCAAATCCACTATCTGGGAGCTCTCCTGGACACAGAAAAAGAAAACGTGTGTCCTTCAGAGGAGAGGTGGTTATCCATCAGGACAAAGTGTCAGCTTCTTTTTCAAGCCACTTACCCGACAGTTTGCCAAGTATCCTCTCTTCTGGGGTCGATTGCGTCGTGCATCTTCATAGGTCCTAGCGCAAGATTGCACATGCGTTCTCTGCAACAGTGTTTAGAGGATCAATGGAGACAGAGGACGGGGTGCTGGGAGGATCGAACACTTCTTCATCAGTCCGCCAAAGATTCCATCCGATGGTGGATGAAGAGGTCCCACTTAATGCAAGGAGTGCCTTTTCATCAAGGTCCTCCTACTCAAACTCTGATCACAGACGCCTCTCTCCAGGGTTGGGGTGCTCATATGGGCCCTCTGCAAGTACAAGGGCTATGGTCAGACTCCGAGAAGGGCTATCACATCAACCTGCTGGAACTAAGGGCGGTTCATCTGGCTCTCAAGTCCCTGTTTCCGTCATTGCAGTCTCGGTCCCTCCTAGTGCAAACAGACAATACAACTACAATGTATTATTTGAACAAGCTGGGGGGTACCAGGTCCAGGACTCTCTCCATGGAAGCCCAGACCATCTGGAATTGGTTACTGGCGAGAGAGACTTGTCGATAACAGCGGTGCATCTGCCCGGGTCCCTCAACTAGCAGGCAGATTTCCTCAGCAGGGACTACGTCGAGGCTCACGATTGGGTCCTCAACGAGGAGGTCGCAAACAGTACCTTTCAAGCATGGGGAATTCCAGATATCGACATGTTCGCAGAAGCGGGAAACGCAAAATGCCCCGTCTTCGCGTCCAGGTTTCCCCAAGTCGGGTCTCAAGGAATGCCCTTTTGATAGACTGGTGTCAGAACTTACTGTACGCTTTTCCTCCGACCCCATTGATACCAACAGTAATCAACAGGATGTACAAAACCAAGTCCAGGATGATTCTGAATACCCCCGAATGGCCACGCCAATGGTGGTTTCCAGATCTCCTTCAATTGTCAGAAGTGCCACACAGGAGGTTGCCGTGTCGCCCGGATCTTCTGTCCAAGCAGAAGGGGAGAGTGTTCCACCCCAACCTGTCCTCCTTACGCCTGGCAGCATGGCTCCTGAAGTCATCCAGTATGGACACTTGCAGTTGAATCCAGAGTGTATGCATATCCTTAAAGAGGCGAAACGACCTTCTACAAGGAAATCATATGGTTTTAAATGAAAATGAGTTTTTCTGTGGTGTGGAAACAATGGTTTTGATCTTATACATGGTCAGGAACAGGTGATTCTACCTTATCTGTTACATTTGGCGAGGTCTGGTCTAACTCTATTAGTCCACCTTGCAGCGATCACGGCCTACAGGAAATCGCCTACTCAGACCTCCTTTTTTAGGATGCCTGTAGTGAAAGATTTTCTGGAGGGTTTAAAAAAGGTGTATACGCCAATCAGGTCACCTTCCCCACCTTGGGAGCTTAATGTGGTCTTAACTAAATTAATGGGTGCTCCTTTTGAACCTATACATAAGGCCTCCTAGCAGCACTTAACTTGGAAGGTAGCGTTCCTTGTAGCCATTACCTCTGCTCGTAGAGTGAGCGAGATCCAAGCTCTGTGTTGCAAGGAACCTTTCATTGTGTTTCATGCTAATAGAGTAGTACTCAGGATGTATCCTGCTTTTTTTTACCCAAGGTAGTGTCAGATTTTCACATTAATCAGATTATAACCTTGCCAACTTTTTTCCCAAATCCTACCAATGCTCCTGAAAGAGCTCTACACTCTTTAGATCTTAAGAGAGTTCTTACGTTTTATCTGGATAGAACTAAGACTTTGGGACACTCATACCGTTTGTTTATTAACTATGGTCCTATTAATACAGGTTCTGCGGCCTCCAAGAGGTCCATATCTAGATGGATTGTGTCTTGCATTCTCCTAGCATATCAGTTGTCAAACAGGTCTTTGTCAGGGAGACCTAAGGCTCATTCAACAAGAGGGAAAGCTTCTACTACAGCTCTCCTTAGAAATGTTTCTATGGCAGAAATCTGTAAGGAGGCTACATGGCGTTCAGTTCATACCTTTACTCGCCATTACTGTCTTGATTCAGACACACAGGCAGATGCTCAGGTTGGGCAGGCACCGCTCAGGAATGTATTTGCTAATTCTAGCTAAGATATGTGTGTCAAAGCTGTTATTTCCTTTTTTCTGCTTGCTCGCTTCTAAGTGGGTACGAGCTTGCTATTCTATTCAGTGCTTATGACTAATAATGAGTATCCCCTGGAAGAGAAGGATTAGTTACTTACCTGTAATCCTAGTTCTCTTCCAGGGGTATACTCATTAAAGTCATAAGCCCCCTCCCGCCTCCCCAGGCGAGCAGTGATTTTTATGGTTTAATATGTTATTATTGCACTTCTATATGCAGATACCTGCAAGGTTTACTGTACCGTACAAAAGAACTGACTTAACTGTCACCTGTGGGGCATGATGGGAGCAGAGTTCCCCTAGAGGCCTTAAAGGCAAAGTGTTCAGATTCTCTGAGGCCTTAAAGGCGAGGCGTCAGTCTGATTTTCTGTACAGGGATATTTTTTCTATATGCAGCCTGCTTAGGCTAATTGCCTTTTATTACAGGTTCTTTGATGAAAATAAAAGGTTTTGCTATTTATGAAATGCATTTTAGGCTCATGCCTGTTTATTGCATTGTTTATATGGTGTATTTTCATGCTGCAGAAAGTTTGTAATGATGGCCTTATTAGCCTATAGGTTATAGATGGGCTGCATATTATTTGTTTATACATTTATATCTGTATAATTTGTTTAGTACTATGTACTATGTTTTATATATTTACACATATATATGTATTTAGTTATGTGTTCCAGTGCTTATGACTTTAATGAGTATACCCCTGGAAGAGAACTAGGATCACAGGTAAGTAACTAATCCTTATCTGCTTCTGGGCTTTCACCACACCCACTGGCTTTCATTGGCTCCTATGTCTGCCTTTCAAAATTCCTTCCATTCCGTTGCTGAATAGTTCACATTAGTCCCACTTTTTGGCTGTTTTATTCTGCACTGGAGACCGACCCCGTTACATGGATCAGTTCCCTTCTGGCCATTTATGTAGGCTTGGACACTACTTTTTCTTTGGACTCTGCTCGTGAAGACAGTGACGTCCTCCCACCACCCTTCTTTGTGAAGAAGGCGTCATCCACCACCTCACTTTTCAAGCTTCCTATGCAGTGCTGTGAAGGAAGTGGGGAGTATTCAGACGCAGTGTGAGCAGAGTCAGCAGAAGCAGCATTTCAGAGTGCTGCTGTCCTTGTTTCTTTAACATCTAATAGCAAGCAAAGATTAAACTTTTAGTTGAAATTTTCCAGATAAAAACTTTCTTTAAAGTTCAATAGACTTTATGGTCCAAACTTTTTAAAGTATCTGTTGCTGCACGTATTACGCAATCTTTATTTTTTATATATCATAGAGTTGTTATTACCCCAGTTAGTATCCATAAGTTTTCTCAAGCTTCTTCACCATTATGTTGGTCGTGTTCCAAGGATCCTGGCACTCTTAAACACCAACTATACGATTGTTCCCCTGTTTTATCATTTTGGACTGAAATATGGAATATCTGTATGCCAATGTTTTCTTGCTCTTCCCCATTATCCCTATTGAATGTTTTTCTAGGTTCCTTATCTGATGATATCAATATTGTATCCTCTTCTGCCAAGTTATTAGACTTGTTTATTGCTCTTGCATTTAAAGTTATTTTATCGTGTTGGAAGGATAATTCTAAGCTTTCTGTCCACACTTGGTGAAACAAAATTTGTGATGAACACAGAATATCTATTGCGTCCTCCATCTCTGGCTTCCCTTCACCTCATACCTTTCTTCCAACTCGTCTCCTTTCTTGCGTGCTATTAGTCCCACGTAGTAAATTTTGCTCTTCTCTTTCTTATTTTTCTCTTTCCTATTATTCTTCTCTTTCTTTCTTTCTTTTCTATCCCTCTTTCCTTTTCATCTCTTTCACTCCTCTTTTTCCCCTCCTTCTCATGCACTTCTTTATGATTAATTATGTCATTTCATACTATATTCACATGTACTTTTTCCTAATTATTTATGACATGTCTTTGTATTACTTTTCAAATTATTAATAAAAATTTCCTAAACAAAAAAAAAAAGTTCAATAGACTGAAGTAGTGCAATGGAAAAAAATAGCAAAGCAGAAAAAAAGATAAACACGTCCATCTCTTTAAAAAGAGTACAGCTAGAAACGGAATGGTGGGATCAGCAGTTTAAAAATGCCTTTTTTTTCTTCGATTACCCTACACTGATGAGTACAGCAGACGTTCACACTGCAAGCACCCAGCTCACTACAAACTCACAGACACAGAAAAGCTTCTACTCTGAAATTCAGCTTGCACTCAACCAAGCACATCTCATCCTGTACCCACAGTCATGCCTCTCACACTACCCTCACATAGGCATACCACTCACCCTGTAATCACTTAGGCACATCTCTGACCCTTCACTAAACCAGGCACAATGCTTGCCCTGTAGTAACACTGGTACTATGTTCACCCATGCATTCACACAGGCAAAATGCTCACTCTGCACTGACACAGGCACAATGCTCACCCATGCATTCACACAGGACCAATGTTCATGCTACACTTACACTCCACATAATACCACTCAACACCACATAATTCAACTCCATCTAATTACACGCTACTCAATACCACATAAATACCCTCCATACCACATAAAAATCCACATAAATACACCGCACATCATGCCACATAATTCCACTCAACATAACTTCACTCATTGCCATTCCATGCCACACTATCCAACTCTACCCAAATCTATTCCACAACATATAGTTTAGCACCAAACCACGTACTTCCATAACATATTTCCACTACACACCACATATATCCAAAACACAACATATAATTCAACATCATACCACAAAATTCAACAGCACACCGCATAATTAAATTCAATGTCAGGACCGGAGGCTCCGATTATGCTGTTCTTTCTTCGCTTTATTCTCAACCATATTTTCACAGCAGCTTAGATCTCATTAACATTTTGTCCCCACCAGGGAAAACAAACCAAAAGAAAAATCGACAAAGAGTTCAAATCTAGTCTTAAGCCAGACTACAACACCCATGAGTCTATGCGGGAGCACTAGTCCTTAGTCCTTCCTCCGTATCCATTCCTGTTAGAGAGACCCTTCAGCTTCATTGTCACTCCTCTTTCTTCGCTGCTCCGCAGCATCAGATAAGTCACCTTGGGTGCTCTCTCTGCTTTTAGACTGTTTTTTTATTTTTTTTAAATATGTTTTATTGATCATTCAACGTACAGTTACATCACTGTGAGCACATTTCAATGAGGAAGCATAAATCAGGCTAGCATGCGTATGACATATGAAAACAATAACGGCAGTCATCATTCCGGTTATTACAATCGCCACATAACTGGGCCGTTGGCATCAGTGGGAAAACCGGCAATGTAACCAGATAACATTCCCTCGTTACACCTCATTGCATGTAGCGTCATCTATCCCACTAGAGTACCCGGTTCATCATGTCGTCCAGGCTGCGCCCTCGGTGCGTTGCCCTCTATGCTGTCCACCACTCCATACTGTGTGTCACGGTGTGATGTTTCCCAGATAAGGGACCTCTCCGGGCGGATCGGCCGCTTAGCTCGGTATGGTGATGCTGTTGTCTGTGAGCGCTTTATGGCCACTGTCGTATGTCAGCGGGTTAATGTGGTGTGGGCTGCCGTATGATATGTGCTCGTGAATGTGTCCAGTAATCACAATAGTACAGCGCTGTTAACTGGGGGGCAACAGTCTGTGAAACCAACCTCCGAACAGAAGGAGGAAGTAAAAGAAATATCGGGGAGGGGGCGAACATTAACTCAAAGGAAAGGGGGGTGCTGCATTACGGCTCCGATTGTCGAAGTCCCGTGGCCAGGCATCGTGTCCATGCGAGACGTGAGTGCTCTGCAATTGTGTATCGGTGTGTGTGGATGAGTGGCGGGGTGCGTCCGATGTTGGGGAGGTGTGGCTCTGTGTCAGCTGGTTGTGAGGTCGGTCGTCCCCCGGGGGGGGGTGGGGGTGGAAGAGGCAGGGCTAGGTTATGGCTCCGTGTCCCATGTGTGTATGTGCACTATTCGCCATGGTGTTACCGTGTGTCCTTCCCCACCTGCATGCCTACGTGTTAGAAGGGGGTCGCCCAGTCTATGTTATGCCCTGCTCCTGACATGCCTTGCTGAAGGCCTGTAGGAGGTCGTCCCAGGTCTGCGCAATCGGTATGGCTCTCCGTCCCGCGGTCTCTTCTCTACGGAGAACCGTGCCTTCTGCTGTTGCCCAGTAAGTGAGAGAGGCGCACCAATGTTTCGTTTGCGGTGGATTCGCGTCTTTCCAATGTCGCGTTATGAGTCGTTTGGCGGTTATCAGTCCCAGGTCCCAGAACCTGGCAAGGGCTTTGTTTTGCTTCGTCCTCTTGAACAATCCCAGCACACAAGTTTCCCATGTATATCTTAGGTCTGTCCCTGCACCTTTCGTTAACAGTGCAGCTACATCTTGCCAGTACGTCTGCAGCCCGGGACATGCCCACAGCATGTGCAGTAGGTCAGCGTTTAGCAACGAACAGCGCGGGCAGCCGGAGGTGTCCAGTGCAAAGTAGCGGTTTATTTTATCGGGGGACAGATATGCTCTGTGTATGATGTAGAGTTGTATGATTTTAAACCTCGAGTTGCGTGGTACATGGCGTGGCCCTTCCAGGATTCTCTCCCATTCCTTGTCTGTCCAGTCCCTCCCTCTGTCAGCTGTCCATTTGTCTCTCAGCGGTTGGAGCGTGCACGTCGTGTGTGACTGTAATGCCTGTGCTAGCCAATGTATCACATGGGACCCATTCCCCATGATGTGGAGGTACTGCATCAGCAGGTGCGTCTGGGGTTCCTCCGTCATGTCTCCCCAGCGTCTCGTGAATTCTCGGATCATGGAGGCATGTAGTAGGAACTGCCCCGTCGGCAAATCGGCGTCCTCCACCAGGCTCCCAAATGGGATCAGGGTGCCATCTTTGTACAAATCCGCCATTGTTTCTATCCCCGCACGTTCCCAGCTTTCTAACAAGGTCGCGGTGATCACTCCTCCGACTCTGGGCGTGCCTTGCAGTGGGAGTGCGGGGGCGTAGGGTGTGACCTCCCGCGTGAGTCTTAGTGCGCGTTTGTAGCATTGAAGCGCCACCGCAAGGTGCAGCTGTGTCCCGCGGGTTGCTTTAGCTAAGGGGTGGAACAGCGCGAGCACCCGTGCTTGGGTCAGGGCCGGTGTTTCCGAAGCAGTGTCGGTCAGGTCCCTCCCTGCGAGCCAGCCCACCACCCATTGAAGCTGTGCCGCTAGATAGTAAAGTTCCTGATTGGGGACCGCAAGTCCCCCCAGTAGCGTCGGGGCATATAATTTTTACAGCGCCACTCTGTGTCTCCCTGTATTCCAAATGAGCGCCCGTATCATAGTCTCCAGTTCTCTGAAGATCCGGGTGGGAACGTACACCGGTATATTCGAGTAAAAGTAAAGGAGCCTCGGTAGCGCTATCATCTTCGTTAGGGTGACTCTGGCTGGGACATTCAGCGGGAGTGTGCTCCAGAAAGCCATTTGGGCTCGCAGGGAGGAGATAGCTCTGACCAAGTTGCCTTCCAGCACGTCTGCCGGGGACCGGTAGATGTGGATGCCTAGGTATTTGAAGGCGCCTGCGTGCCAGGACAGCGTTGTTCCCCCTAGTCGTACCTCACATTCCTGCATATCGGGGTGAAAGGGGTAAACCCCGGATTTCCCCCAGTTAACTTTCAGTCCCGAGTGGGCCGTGAAGTCTCGTAGGGTATCCGTGAGTCCTTGCGGTATCTGTGTGAGGTCTCTAATGTAGAGGAGCAGGTCATCAGCGTACAGCGAGACCGTGTGCGTGCCATCTATCAATGGAATGCCCCAGTCTGCACCCTGCCTCCTCAGCAATTCCGCCAGTGGCTCCATCGCTAAGGAGAAGAGCAGTGGCGACAAGGGGCAACCCTGTCTCGTGCCCCGCCTGACTTGTATGGTATCTGACAGGAGGCCCCCCATCCGGACCCGTACGCTGGGCGTCCGGTAGAGGAGGCCGACCATATCCGTGTACGCCTCTCCCAGGTCGTACTTCTGCAGTACTGCTCTGAGATACGGCCATTCCACTGAATCAAATGCCTTTTCCAGATCTAGTACAAGACACCCCGACCGTGGCCAAGGCGTCCTCGCATATTCCTGTACCCTAAATAGTCGGCGGATATTCTGTGATGTACTACGTGTAGGTACAAAGCCGTTCTGGTCTGCGTGGACCAGTGCGGGCGTGTATAGGGCTAGTCTCCGGGCCAGTGTGGATGCTAATATTTTATAGTCGGTATTCAGAAGGGCGAGTGGCCGGTATGAACCCAACTGCGTCCCGTCCTTTCCGGGTTTTAAGAGGGAGACCAGGGTGGCTTCATTTAAGGTGGGTGGTAATGAGGAGTCTTCCATCGCTGCCTCATACATTTTGATCAGTTCAGGGATCAGGAGGTCCGGATACGCCTTGTAGAACTCCGCTGGGAGTCCATCGGGGCCCGGGGATTTCCCATTGGAGAGCGCCGTGATGACTACCCGGAGTTCTTCTGAGGTAATGGGCGCTGCCAGTTCATCGCGTTGGGCATCTCTAAGTGTCGGTAGCGGTATTGAACTGAGGTATACCTCAGTGTCCGGAGCTGGAGTAGGCAAGCAAGAGCGGTATAGTTTGTCATAGTGACTAGTGAATGCACTATGTATCTCCTGTTACGTGAGCAGGAGTACCCCAGTAGCTCCCAGTATTTTCGTTACTGGTTTCGTCTTGTCCTCCCTGCTAATTAACCATGTCAGTAGCTTGCCTGGTTTATCTCCCCTGTCATGGGCGTGTGCAGCGTGGGCTGCATAATTCAAGCACCGCAGCCTCTCTATCAGCTTCTCGTGCTCCGCTTGCGCGGCCCGCATCTCTGCTCCGTCATCCCTCACCGTGTCTTGTTCATGTCGTAGCAGCTCTGCCTCCACCCGTTTGAGGTCGTTCTCAACGCGCCGTTGAAAGTTGACCTGCGTGCCCAGGCACTGTCCCCTTATCACCACTTTGAACGCATCCCATTCTATCTGGGGGGTGGAGGCCGTGCCCATGTTCTCGTCGAAGTAGTGCACTATATGTGTGAACAGTGAGTCCCGGAAAGGTGCGTCCAACAGGAGATCCGGCTGCAGTCTCCAGGTGGGGGCGGGAGGATGTGTGTTCACCCATGTGATTTCCAACATGTGGGGATTGTGGTCCGAATGCGTCCTGCCCATATAATATGCGTCCGTTGCTAACGGGAGTAGGTCCTCAGTGAGCATGTACCTGTCCAGTCGTGTGTGTAGGTCATGGGCTCCCGAGTAGTATGAGTATGTCCGGGTGTTCGGGTTTCGGTGTCTCCACACGTCCTGTAGGTTCCATTGAGTGGCCCAGGTCATAAGGGCCTTCATGGCGCCCACTACTGGTGCATTGGGTAATGGTGGGAAGGAGCGGTCCAGTGTGGTGTCTAGCACACAGTTGTAGTCCCCTCCCAGTACCCAGGGGGTCCCGTGCCAGTGTGATAGGGCCGTCGATACTCTCGTGAAAAAACCCTGCTGATCAGTGTTGGGAGCGTAAATTGACGCCAAAACTATCGGGCGTCCATCCAGGCGCCCCTTCACAGCTACCAGTCTCCCCTCTCCATCTATGTAAGAGTCTTCAATGTCAAACGGGGTCCCCGGTCTCATCCTCTGCTTTTAGACTGTTGGTGTTTGTTGCGTTGTTGTGGGTGGCTGGGTCCCGCACTCACAGGTTGGCGGGACCCTGAGTCGCCTTTTGGGGGATTTTGTCACAGGTTTTCCTTTCCAGATCCCATTCGCCGCGGGAGCGTTTTCGCTCCTTTCGTGGCTTTTCCCAGCATTGTGCTGTCACTGATTGTGGCCGCTAGGGGGAGCTCCCGCGTCTCGTTGGTCTCCGCGACGTGTCTCCTCAGATGAGGAGGCGCGCCGCCAGATCAACAGTCTGGAGAGCCTTATCCCCCCGCCGTCAAACCCGAACGCCCCCCCTGGGGGTCTGTATTGTTCCCGTTTCTGTGTTTACACGCCCCACCGGGGGCCCATACTGCGGCGTTGCCGCGTGAATCGCCTACGGGCAGGTTGCATGTCACTTGATTAGGTTTATGTGTTAAGCGCACTGGGTGGCGGTTAGACCCTGTCAGGTTGTCCTGGGGGCCAGCGCGCGTTAGGCTAGTGCAGCCTCTACTACGAGGTGTCAATTTGTTCTAAAAGCATTGCAGTCTCCCAGGCTGCCCACATTAAATAGGGACATTTTCCCTTTCTTCGTCAGTTCTCAGGCTCCCTTTTACTGGAAGGGGGGGCGCCTTTGACCTCAAGAGGCTTTTAGCTGGGGCCCACATCCTTGGTTATTCTGTATGGTGGTTTTGTGCACAGCTTTGGTTTTCTGTTCACTAGTGGTTTAGTGCACAGGGGTTAATTATGGATAACCAGGAATTTTACGAGGAAGAACAGGTCCAGTACTTACCTTTAGATGACCAGTTCTTTGAGGCAGTGGATGAGTCAATATTCAAATGTGTTAATGATGTGGTGGGACCCATGAAGGAATGCCTGTCTAACCGCATCATAGTGGAATGCTCCTAGTTGGCTTACTCCCACTTGACCCACCTAGGTCGGTACCTGTCTGACCCAAAGGGGAGGGTCCCTCAATTCCTAAGAAGGGTCGTATGGAGGAGGGCACGGTTGGTCCCAGGGGGTGGATATGGACGCTTTCGATCGTCTTAAGAGAGCTTTCCTCGCAAAGATGTCCGTTCCGCCACCTGGGCCTTCTCCAGCCCCTGCTCCCGTGGAATCCATTGCCCCAGACTCTCCATTTCCTGATGGGAGTTCCCCAGCATATTCGGATGAGGAGGCTGGGTCTTCGCGGTCTTGGCGACCGGCCAGTTCTTCTGCCGAGTTGCCCCAGGATTCCTCTGGAATGCTGGATCCAGATGAGATCATTTATCCGCCGTCAGCAGCCTGGGCACCTGGGGACAAGGTGGCTAGGTTTGTGGCAGGCTGCCTCCGCAAGCCCTTGGAGAAGGATGCTAGGGGCTGTTTGAAGGCTGCGTGTCCTTGCCCAACCTTGGAAGGGAAGGTGGCCTGCACGCCGGAGCTTGACTCCAAGATGGCCACCTTCTTGGCCAAGTAAGTGAAGGATCCACGTAAGGGTATAGACCGCTCCTGGCGTTCCTGTCATGATAAGCTCTTGGACGCGGTAGGGCCCATGACGAAAATCTTGGATATGGCGGAGGAGGTGAAGGTGACAGGCTCCACCATATCTCCCAAGGTTCTCTCGAATTGGACCCAGAGGGCGATTTCTCTTTTTGGGTAACGCCAACTGTGCCCTATCGACTGAACGGAGGCGCTCACTCCTTATCAAGTTGGACCCCAAGCTGGGCGACTTGGCGTCCTCAGAGACAGGAGAAGTGGCACAAGGGGCCCTTTTAGGGGAGACCCCTTTGTGAAGGAACTAGGAAAATGTGTGTCCACCTTCACTAGATTGGACAAAGCCCAGTCCAACATCAAACGGGTTTTCCAGTCCCGTTTTTCCAATGGGGCCGGTCGTGGCAGGGGCCGTACGACCGGCCATGGCGGACAACAAAATCCCGGTAGGGGACAAGGCTCCGGGCGGGGTCAATATAAGACTACCGCCAATTATACCAACTTTTACCCGACCAGAGGACAGAGATTCCGTGGCCGAAGAGGGTACAAGAACAACGCAGGTGGACCTGCGCCCGGAGGGAAGTCTGATTTCCCCTTCTCAAGTCTGCATTGGGGGTCGACTAGCGGCTTTTCAGGAGGCCTGGAGAACCATTACGACCAATGCGTGGGTCTTGCAAACCATTCGGGGCTTTCACATCGAGTTCTACGATTCACCCCACCAAGGGGATCCTCTTCGTCCCATATCTTTTTTGGTAGAAGCCTCCCTTCTGGTGATGAGGAAGTTTCCGAGCTTTTACGCAAAGGAGCGATTTGTCGGTCGATTTTACACCCTGCGTTTTTCTGAGCAATATCTTCCTGGTGGAAAAGACCGACGGGGGGCGGCGCCCTGTCAACAACCTGAAAGAGTTCAATGGATGGTTGGTATACCGGCACTTCAAGATGGAGGGGATCCATCTCCTCCCGGATGTTCTTCTGCAGGACGATTGGATGGCGAGGTTAGATCTCAAAGATGCATACATGGTGGTCCTGATCCATCCCCCGCATCGCCGTTTCCTACAGTTCCAATGGAGGCAGCAGGTTTACGAGTCCACCGCCCTTCTGTTCGGACTGTCCTCAGCACCTTGGTGCTTCACAAAGGTCCGCCACCCTGCAGTGGAGTTCCTGCGGAGCCAGGGTGTTCGGATGACTGTCTACTTAGACGACATCCCCCTCATGGCACAATCTCCTTAGACCCTGTCGTGTCAAGTACAGCAGACGGTCTCCCTGTTGCTGCAGGGTTTGGGGTTTATTGTCACCAGAGACAAGTCCGTTCTCACCCCGATGCAGAACATAGTTTTCCTGGGCTTTGTGGTCGACTCAGTTCACGGGTCCCTGTGTCTCCCTCTCGGAAGATGGCCAAGATTCGGCATCTATTGCGTCAGACCATCTCAAAAACCCACGTCTCCCTCCATCAGAGTGCCTGGGTGGTGAGGCTGCTGTCGTCATCCATCCAGGCAATCTTCCCGGGGCCCCTGCATTATCGGGCACTGCAGCGCTTAAAGGCGCACCATCTCAGAAAAGGTCTGTCATATGACGAGTTAGTCCCTCTGTCCGACGAGGTCAAGGAGGAAATGTCCTGGTGGCTTGCCCACATGTATGCTTGGAATGTCAGGGCCATCTCCGGAACCGCACCCGACATTGTCATAGAGTCTGACGCCAGCAGGGCAGGGTGGGGAGCCCTCTGCGGCGATTTTTCCACTGGAGGCGCTTGGTCGTTAGACAAACAAGAGCTTCATATCAATTGTCTGGAGCATTTGGCAGGATCGTTCGCAGTCCAGACCAGAGACAGAGTTCGCTCATGCGTCTTGCTGATAATGGACAACGTCTCCGCGGTTGGTTACAACAACCGCCTAGGGGGCTCCCGCTCTCGAGCTCTGGCGAACTTGGCGAAAGAGTTTTGGAGTTTTTGCTTGGCGCATCACATTTCAATGACGGCAGAGTACTTGCCGGGCCAAGCCAACCAAGTGGCTGATTGGCACTCCCGGCATTTGTGGGACTTCAGCCAGTGGAAGCTAGATGCTCACATCTTCCAGTGGTTGGTCGGTCTTTAGGGGACCTTTCTTGATAGACCTATTTGCGTTCCATATGGACCACCAACTCCCGAGATTCCTCAGTTGGAGACCGGACCCGCTGGCACAGGCAACAGACGCTTTCCTGCAGGAGTTGGGTCCGGAGAAGGATTACGCGTTTCCCCCGTTCTCCATGATTATGTGGCTGGCGGCTCAGGTCCACCGCCAGAAAGCGGAGGTGGTGCTGGTGATGCCGCTTTGGAGGTACCAAGTGTGGTTTCCAGTTCTTCTGGAACTTTCTTGGGATTTTCCAATCCTACTCCCCCTCGTTCCTGACCTTCTTCAGAATCCGGAAGGGGAGCAGCATCACCTGGTCACCCAGGGCTCTCTCCACCTCATGGACTGGCGCCTTTCAGGCAACGCTGGTCGCTCCCAGGCCTTTCGGAACCAGCTGAGACTCTTTTATCAAAGGCATGGGCCAGCAGCACCTCAAAACGTTATCGGTCCGCATGGACGAAGTGGTTACGTTGGTGACTTCGACGGGATCTGGATCCCGTGGTCGCAGGAGTTGTTCCCATTCTAAATTTCTTGGCAGAATTAACGACAGACGGCCTAGCGTACCGAACCATTAATGCTATGCGTTCTGATATTTCAGCAGGGCACGGCCCGATTGATGGCACTCCAGTGGGAGAACATCCTTTTGTTTGCCACCTCGTCTATCCTTGCCCCCGGAACCGCGTTACTCGGTCCTGTGGGATGTTAATGTGGTCCTCATTTATTTCTGTCTTGGCAGCCTAACAAGTATATGTCCTTGAAGGAATTATCGGCTAAACTAGCCACGTTGTTATGTTTGGTTTCTTGTCGCAGGGTTTTAGATGTGCAGGTGCTGGACATTTCTGCACAAGTATTTTTCCCCGGATGGGGTGACTTTTACGATTGGCCGGCGGACGAAGTCTGCTTCTAGAACAATTTCATATCCAGTTTTTGCTGATATGCACAAACAATGTGTTGTGAAGTGCCTCAAGGCCTACGAGGATTTAACCTCAGAGTTACGCCCACCGGGCGAAAGACAACTCCTTATTGCATTAAGGAAGCCGCACAAGGCAGTCTTCTCCCCCACCATTGCTCAGTGGGTGCGCTGGGTCATGCAAGAAGCGGGTATAGACACAAAACAGTTTGGAGCACATTCAGCCAGAGGTGCCATGGCTTCGAAGGCGTTTTCTCTAGGAGCCTGCTTGGAGGATCTGATGCGAGCCGCGGATTGGTCCTCGGATTCCACCTTCAAACGGTTTTATTTCAAGCCGGTGTTGGATATTGCACATTTAGTAGTAAGTAAGGTTTAAACGAGCCTCCGGTCCAGACATAGGATCGAAATTTGCCAAGCTTAGTAACGGTAAGTTTCAATTCTATTAAGGACACGGAGGCGAAGATTATCCCTCCCACGGCACAGTTGTGCGAATCCGCCCGTATGGCGGAAAGTAAGCCTTTTTTCTATGCCTGCTTATTTTACAGACAACTGATTGCCTGTGTTATGGCTAATCTGTTGTGATTGATGTTCATTATTTCCCAGAAACTTTACATGGTATATTTTGGTTTCAGGACATGATGGTTCCAAACAAGACCAGTGACTCGGAAGCGTACGCACGAAGAAAGAGGAGGGACAACGAAGCTGAAGGGCCTTTCTATCAGGAATGGATACGGAGGAAGGACTAAGGACTGGTGCTCCCACATAGACTCATGGGTGTTGTAGTCTGGCTTCAGACTAGATTTGAACTCTTTGTCGATTTTTCTTTTGGTTTGTTTTCCCTGTTGGGGACAAAATGTTAATGAGATATAAGCTGCAGTGGAAATATGGTTGAGAATAAAGCAAAGAAAGAACAGCATAATCCTCGCCTCCGTGTCCTTAATAGAATTGAAACTTACAGTTACTAAGCTAGGCAAATTTCGATTCCACTGCATAACACTTCACAACACAAAATACCATTCAACATAATTACACTCCATGACACATAATTCCACACACATAATTGAAATACATTCAAACACATAATAAGTATCCACATAATACCACTGCACACCATGCCACTACACAAATCCACTACACAAATCCACTCCACACAACACAATGCCACAACTAACAATTTCAATTCGACCCACATAATTCCAATACACACAACATACATTCACTTCACTCCATAACACATAGATAAGAGACCTTTACATTTACAATACAGATAGCTCTAACTCGTTCTATTTTTTAACACACAAACATACAGATCTGGAGCTTAGCTTCTACCTATTTGTTTTTTTACATCACCAATAAGGCAAAGCTATCCACACAGTTCCACGCCACACAATTCAACTACAAACATTTCTAATCCACACCACATAATTTGACACCAAACCAAATAATAAAACTCAACAACACAATGATACAGCACACCACATGCAATCCACACCACACACTTCCACATCATGCTTCAAAATTTAACAGCACATCACATAATTATATTCCACTACATACCTCTCCACCACACAAAGTAGCATTCCGCATAATTACACACCATAACACACAATGCCACTCCAAATAAATCCAGTACACTCAATACCACATATTTACTATTGATTAAATTCTACAGCACACCATGCCACATAATTCCACTACACAAATCCACACCACACAATTCCATGCCACATAATTCCACAACTAATCCAATCCAATCAACATAACTCTACTACACACCACATACATAAACTCCATAACACACAAGTAAAAGACATTGCCATTTACAATACAAATAGCTTTCACTCAAACAAATGTGAGACCTATTGCATTTCCAATGCTTGTTTTAATTCTATTTCCTAACTATAACGTCCCTGTATTCTGCATTTTTTTTGTGAATGTCTTCAGTTTTTAAATGTTATTGCTCAATTATAACAACGTCCCTGTAACCTTTGGATTTTTATAGAATTTCTAAGGGTTTGTTAATTTTATTTCCGAATTGCAACCTTCGAGAGTGAATGTGTGAGTGACTGTATAGGTCAGTGAGTGGGCGTGAGTGCCTGCATGGGTCTGTGAGTGGGTGTGAGTGTCTTTGTGGGTCTGTGACTGGGAGTGTGGGTTTCTAGGTGGGTCTGTGAGTGGGTGTTTGAGTGGCTGGGTGGGTCTGTGAGTAGGTGCATAAGTGTCTCAGTGGGTGTGTAAGTGAGTGTCTCAATGGGTGTGTGAGTGGGTGCGTGAGTGTGTCAGTGGGATTGTGAAGTGGATATGTGAGCGTCTCAGTTGGTCTGTGAGTTGGTGTATATGTGTCTGAGTGGGTGTCTCAGTGGGTAAATGAGTGTCTCAGTGGGTCTGTGAGTGGGTGTGAGAGTGTCTCAGTGGCTTTGCGAGTGCCTGCTTGAGAGTGTGAGTGAGTGCAGAAGTGTCTGAATGAGTCTGTGAGTGGAAGCATGAGTCTCCGAGTGGGCTTGTGAGTGGGTGCGTGAGTCTCTGAATGGGTCGCTGAGTAGGCCTGTAGGTGGGTGTGAGAGAGTATGTATGAGTGGTTCTGTGAGTGGGTGCATGAGTGTCTGAATGAGACTGTAAGTGGCTGTGAGAGAGTCTGAGTGGTTCTGGGAGTGGGTGCATTAGTGCGTCAGTAGGTTTGTGAGTGGGAGTGACAGTTGTGGAAATTGCAGAAATTACCGTTAGCATAAGCTGAAGCCATTTTGTTTGTGGCAGCCATTTTAGTTAGCCATGTGCTCGCATGTGCTTCTCCTGTCTTCACTGTTGCCTGCCCTTGTATTCTGCTTGAGTCATCAGTTACAGTTAACTCCTTCAGTACTGAGCCAGAGCAATGTATGATCAGAAAGGCCTGTAGCTGCTAGAATGCACCTGTTACAGACTTAACTGTCAGGTTATTCCAACTGATGTAAGGGTTTTTGTTACTCCTCCCACTCTGTTGACTAAGTAGTTTCCAGTTGTCCATATATGTGTAATAGCTATTCATGTGTATACTTGTACCGCCTCTTTTTGAACCTCCATGCTTACACTGCAACTATCACAGTATATAAGCACCATGGTTTCTGTACTCCTTGGACTACCTCATACAGTGGCCTGAGAGTACCGTATTGATGTAGTCTCCCTCAAGTGAGGTTAATACATTTATTCTTTTTAATATTACAGCTTCTGTGCCAATTTCTTCTTTGTTGGTTTAAGGACGGTGCATCAGAAAGCCCCAAAAAAGGCTTTTTATTCCACACTGTGTCTATGAGTGGGTGTATGAGTGGGTCTATGAGTGCGTGTGAGAGTGTCTGAGTAGGTCTGTGAGTTGATATGCGAGTGCATGAGTGGGTCTGTAAGTGGCTGTCTCAGTGTCCGTATGGGTCACAACAGAAACACACCTGCCCCATTATCCAACAAGAGTCCACAGTTTTGCACAACATATCTGCGCAAGTAGGGTGCTTTCTACTGGTTAATTACTAAGTACTACCTAGTTTGGTACAATGTACACTACATATTCTACACTAAAGCTGCATAATAGACCATGAGGAAATGTCACCAGTGACCGTGTGTGCATTTTGGCACTGTGATTATTCCTCATGCATCTTTATCCAGAAATCTGTGATAACAGGAATCTTCCTACTTCTGACTTTAATTCCCTATGGTCCCTTATCGTGGGCTTTATATGGTAAGGTATGTTTGAACTCACCCACGTTATTATAAATTTAGTTTTTTTCTCTTGTGCTGGACTCAGTTGGTCTTACTAAGAGACTTTTCATGGTTGCAGTTTGCAGACCCTCCACCGGGGATGGAATGGCTTTGGCATTTGATTCTAAATTAAGAATCTGCGGCTTGGTGTCTCTATCAGATGACCAAGTTACTTATCTTTGGGAACGCATTATCTGGTTAAGACAGGATCTAGCCACAGATTCCTTAATGACCCTCACATTCTCCCTGTTCAGCGAACTTAGTGATTTTGGGTCTCAATTAGTTTGCTTTGGTTTTTTACATCGTAAAAGGAAGAAAAAAAAAAGAGGGAAGAATACAGTGATTGTTGGATATATGGGCTCTCTTTCATCTCAAGGTTTTTGTTATGAAATTCACATACTGAATTATGGTTAGGAACTCAGTAATTATTTGACACATGAGCATCTTTTGATTTAGTACACTGTTCAATAGACAGTTTCTATTTGTGGCTCTGCGTTTCCAGTGTGGGAAACAATCCAGAAGAAAGTGACGTCGGCTCATCAGCAAGGGAGTTATATAGACTCTGACATCACATACGGTGGATGACGTCGATGCAGAGTAGCACAACACCCTCTGCTGGTGCGTGGATGAGCTATGGGAAAATGTTCCGGATCTAGTCTCCTGCCTGGGGAGGATTCTAAAATAAGGAATCTGTGGCTAGATCCTGTCTCTACCAGATGTTCGTTACTGAAGGTAAGTAACTTGTTCTTTACGCCCTTGAATGTCCATGCACAAAGCAATATGTGGGCAGTCTGACTTTACCTGTCCACAAGCACATACTCCAATATTTTAGAGCAATTTTAAATAAGGATCGTAGTTGTCCTTTGGCCTTTCATTTCGAGAAGAACCACCAAAGCAATCCCACAGAATTGATGTTTAGTTGCCTGGCACACTTAACTGAGAGAAAAAGAGGGGGCAACAGAGAGAAAGAACTCTGTAGTCTGGAAACGTATTTCATATTGGACCTAGACAACAAAGAGGCTTGTGGCTTCAATGAGGATTACAAAATATGCACATGCCTAGAATAGCTGCCCTTTCTTCACTGAACATTCCAAAGTAACATTTCTGTGCTGATTAGGATTTGACCACAGTCATAGAGTAAGACAAACACAAAGTATTTTGAACAGTTTATAGTTTCTTTTGTTCTTAAGTGTTTATTTTGTACGATATATAGTACACTTGATGGATTCAAACAAGTTACTTTGTGCGCATAGAATTAGGTCTAGTTTTAATATTTACCCATTTGCGTTCTGATGTTGAAAAGTGAATTTGTTAGTATGCTACTGAGCATTGTATAGCACCTTAGGATGGCCTTTGATTATTAAACCCAATTGGGAGAGTATACAGCATATCTTTGTCTGTTATGTGAGAAGACTAGTATAACATTGCATTTTGGGTAATCTTAGGAGCAGGCAATGCCCTATGACTCTGTCGCCATTAGCACTTACTGGTAATCATGAAAATCAAATGCCTGACTCTAATTCAAGCATCATAATAATCAGAATGACATTTGTTTTCGAATCCTGACATCATAAATACACTGTAAATATTTGAGCACTTTTATTTAGCACGATTTTGGCTAGATGTGTTACAACTGACTACTATGCCGTATGAATTTGTTATCATTCCGTTTTTCTGCAAACTAAAATCAACTGCTTGTATAATTGTATTATTGTACTTGCATGAATTAACATGTTATAAGATGGCAGCAAAAGAAGAGCAGTGGAAACACATCCATACCTTTGTTTGTTTCTATGACTATTGTTGGTCAAGAGCAACTATATAAGCATTTTGAGTAATGGTGCTCACTATCGTGAACAAGGTTGTATGTGACAACCAAAAAGCTTTGACTTGCTTCACTCATCCCGTAATAAAAACTATTGTAAACTACGTTTGGAGTGCCATGCTCTGCTTCAATGAACTGGAAGACAAGACTGCCTTTATATGTGAGGTATTGGCAGATGCTTCGTTCCAGCGGCACCACTGCAGCTTTGGCTGCACACCAGCATCTGCTAGTGGAGGACCGATATATATATCAGAATTGACTAAAAAGTAAATAGCATTCTTCATTAACTCTAAAGATTGTGGTTGTGCAGGGTTTTTTTCAGTTTTATATGTTTACACTGGTGAGAGCTATTTCCCTTCCAGTGGGGTTTTATCAGTTATTATCGGTTTAAACCTAAAACTGGACAGCCTAAACATACTGTATCAAGGTATGATGACTGCCAAAATGAATTAGAGAAATAGGGGTCAGTATGACTCAACACGAAGAATTGTGACAGAAATTAGATATCTGTAATTATGAGCAGAGTCAAAAGAATGTTTTACTAAGCATATTCCTGCTAATGAATACGCTCACTGGCATCAGCTGGTTAACTTATAAAATCACAAAGACCGACGAAAAATGTAATTTAGCTGTATATAAAAACTACAGACCCACCAATGCCTCATTATGGGTGGAGTGGCACTCATGTATTTAAATGAGAAAGTGAAAAGGGACAATGTGTAGTACCATGATCAAGACCGTGATGGTTGAAGCAAGTAGGAGGAGAGAGATGGATTGATTTAATAAACATATGCTTGAAATCCCAAAAGAGACTGCAGCAAACTTTCTTTGATGATTAATGGTTTAGCAAGGCTGGCCCTACCTTGCCGCAAGCATTACAATTTTTCTGGTGTATTTTATTCAAAACCATACCTTTTCTACATGCAATGACAATAAAATATTAATGTTGCCATAGTCCAACACTGTTCTGAAGCAGGTTAACATAAAACCACAAACACTGGGAGCTAATCATCAATTCAATAATGTACCATCTGAAATGATATTTAAAAGGGACATGACGTACCTTAAGTTGGTAGATCGTTCACATTACCGCCTAGGGATTTTTCCATGTCTTCTTCATTACATCATGATGTGAACCACCTCCAAGACAGTTTTATCTCTCCTGGGTGCAAAGAGGGGACTTGGTAAGTGAAGCACATTAAAACAAAATAAACATAGAATATACCCATTGGCAAAACCAATACCTCTCATTACTGAGAGATGATCTGTTGTCTTTGTGAATGCTTGCTTGAGTAGGCATTATCTGATGCAAAAAAATCCATCAAAGTCACAACGGTAGTATCTTTTGTTTTAATTCATTTTTTTCAAGTAGTGTTTAAAAAACCCAAGTTAGTAACCATCCAACATTGGCCATAGTGAATAGTGCACAATATATTTCTTTTACAGGTCTTGCAGCCTAAAGTCAAAATGTGTTCCAAATGCCCAGGCAGACATAGATTTGCATCATGTACAATACTGATTTATTTAGCACATGTAATGTTTTGCATATATCACACACGAAACGTCTCCCTGTGGATTAGTTTTTTTAGAGAGTTTGTTCTCCATTAGCTTTGACATCTCGGTGTGTTGCCTTATGGCTTCCTAATCATACTTGGAATTCTGATCCTTACTGTAGACTGAATAAAGGGACTGGAAAAGCTGGTCATACCCAAACTGGATTTCTGAAAGCCAGAAAACAGGGAACTATTTTCACCTAACAGCAATAGGTAGATATGAACAAGAAAGTGAAAAGGGAAATGTACTGTTTTTAGAGAGATCACGTTTTGGAAAATGATCTCTCAAGTTAGTCTTAACTAGTCAAGTATCAGGTTCAAAAGGTAAAAATTCGTAATTGCCACCGTTTGTTTTCTGACATATAAAATTAATCTCATACGACAATGGCATATAGGGAACTCCATCAGGGTGTTGGTTAAAAAAAAATTCAATGCTGGTCCCACGTCTCGATAAAGTCAGTACGTCTGTATTATTTCAGCTAATCCATGATCTGTTTAAGTAAACAACATGCAGTTTATTTGTGCGGCACTTTTGACGCTCATTTAGCTTAGGTGTTACTTACATGTAAATAATATTTTTTGAGCAGTTTTGGTGTTGACAAGAATTGGCTGCATGTTTTAGGTGTGCAAAGTTTAAAGGAATTTACCTGTGAGGGGTATATTCTTGGCTCTGAAAGTTAGAAAATCTTGGAATACTATTTAAAAATAATAACGCGTAGACGCGCAGTCACACTAGTTGAACACGTATCTTTGCTAGAGATTACACAAACAATGTGCGCAGTGTCCTTTTAAATACGTTTGTTTTAGCTGTGTGTTGACGGAGCAGATGAAAAAGAGCTTTCAGGAATACTGCAGAGAGGGGTGTTGGCTCTGCCCACACGTTGATGGCTTAAATACAGGATTTTTATTTGGGAGACGTTGTGTCAGTCCCTTTCATCATGAGTTCCACTGGCTCTTCTGTTCAGGTGGTGGCATTGGGAACACCATGACACTCTCTATTTTAGTTAGCTTATTTTTGTTTCATTGCCTGCATTCAGTCTGCCTTCACAAGTTTGTTAAGTAGATCAGTGTCAGGGCTGCAGTCAAACCGGTCTCCCTCTATCAATGTTACTGCATTGAACTGAGTCCTTGCATGAGGGAGTTAAAAAGGTAATGTCATCGTGAGGGCTGCAGTCCAACCAGTCTCCCTCTATCAATGTTGCTGCATTGAACTATGTCCCTGCATCAGTGGTTAAAAAGTCAATGTAAGTGTCAGGGCTGAAGTCCAACCGGTCTCCCTATATCAATGTTGCTGGATTGAACTTTGTCCCTACATAAATGAGTTAAAAAGTAGATGTAAATGTCAGGGCTGCAGTCCAACTCGTCTCCCTATATCAATGTTGCTGCACTGAACTTTGTCCCTGCATCAAGGAGTTAAAAAGTCAATGTAACTGTCAGGGCTGCAGTCCAACCGGTCTCCCTATATCAATATTGCTGCACTGAACTTTGTCCCTGCATCTGGGGGTTAAAAAGTCAATGTAAGTGTCATGGCTGCATTCCAACTGGTCTCCCTATATCAATGTTGCTGCATTGAACTAGGTCCCTGCATGAGGGGGTTAAATAGCCAATCCCTGTAACTCTGGTGGGAAGCCCCAGAACTCATATCAGTGTGTCACAAGCTGCTCTGATACCAGTGAGTGATGACACCCAGTGAGCCACTGTTTCGCTTTTTAGTTTAGCCGATGGCGCTGTACTCACAGGGAGTGTGAATCTTTTTCTGCCACTGCTTCACTAAGTCTCCGCACATGCACCCAAGCCTCCAAGTCCATGTTCTGCTGGTAACAAGCTACAACTGTAGGCGCACGTTCATCAGCTGTAATTATCTTGGCAAACGAGTTGCTCATTCTGAGGACAGGTGCAGTCCATGGGCACCTCATCCTCCAATCTTACATCAGCAATACGAGCAGCACTAGAATATTACCATAGCCTCCTCAACCTTGTATCCCCTACAACCCTTCACTGCAGGTTTACCACAGGGTGCCAGCAATCTCAGATGAAGTCCTTCACAGTGGGAATGTGTGAGAACAAGGGATGAGCGGTGTGCCAGTGTTATCAGTGTGCCTCTCTGTGTGAAAGGTGAGTGGTGTGCCTGTCTGAGTGCAAGTTATGTGGTGTGCCCATGTGAGGACAAGGTGAATGGTGTTCTCGTGTGATCAGTGTGCTTGTGTAAGTGAAGAGCAAGTGTGTGTCTTTACGAGTGCAGGGTGAGCACTGCAGGATGAGCAGTGTGCCTTTGTGTTTGCAGGGTGAACGGTGTACTTGTGTGAGTGCAGTAGAAAGAATGTGGTTGTATGAGAACAGTGTGCAAGTTGCCCCTATGTGAGTGCAGGTTGAGCAATGTGCCTGTGTGAGCCGAGTGCTAGTCTAAGTAAAGATTTTGGGTTGTGCGTTTGTCAGTCAGTGCAGGTTGAGTACTATGTCTGGGTGAGCAGTGTGTGCCTACAGGATTGAAGAATAACAGGAGTGCCTTTGTGAATGCAGAATAAGCAGTTTGCCTGTTTGAGTAGGGAGAGAGAGGTGTGTCGGTAGGAGTACAAGGCAAGGGTTGTGTCTGTATTCGACTTTTGAGAGTGAAGGGTGAGAGGTATGTCAGTGTGAGGGTTGGGAGAGTGGTGTACCTGTGTGAGTGCAGTGTGAGAGGTGTGACCATGTGAATTCATGCATGTGCCTGTGTACCTGTGTGTCTTAGTGCCTACGGAAAGAATAGTGTAATTATATGAGTGTAGGGTAAGAGTTGTGCACACGCAAGTGAATGATGAGGGTTGTCCATGTGTGAGGGCAGGGGAAGCAGTCAACTTGTATGAGTGCAGGATAAGATGTGTACCTATGTGAGTACAGAGTGAATGGTGTGCCTGTGTGAGTGCAGGAAAATGGGTGTGTGTGTACTGTGCAAGGTGGGAGTTGTGCCTGTGTATGAGTGTAGGGTGAGAAGTGTACTTGTGCAGGTGCAATGTGAGAATTGTGACTGTATGAGAGCAGGATGAGTGGTGTGCATGTGCAAGCGCTGATTGAGTGTGCATCTGAGTAAGTGCAGAATCATCAGTGTGATTGTGCAAGCCTATAGTAAGTGGAGAGCATGTGTGAGAGCAGGGTAAGCAGTGTGCCATCTGAGTTCCGAGTGAGCTGACATACATGTGTGAGTGCAGGGGGGGTGCATTTTTTTTTGTTTTACGATTTGTAGAGCGCGCAAATATCCATGGGTGTCTCGGCGCTAGAGGATCGTGTACAGTGTCATATAGCAGGGAGCCGCTGGCTGAATAACCAGGTTCCTGTATTCCTTCTACTGGTTGAATAACCAGGTTTTTGTCTTTTTTCTGAAGACCAATAGAGATTGGCTGGATCTAATCTCTGCTGGGAGGGTGTTCCAGAGTTTTGCAGTGGCCACGGTAAAGCGTCTATCTCCCCAGGTAACAGTTCTTGTACGGGGGACCAAGAGGAGATTAGCTGTGGAGGACCGGAGGTCTCTAAAGGGAACATATGCCTCTAAGGCATTGTTGAGGAAGAGGGGACCAGCTTTGCGAGATGCCTTATAGGCAATACACAAAGCCTTGAACTTTATGCGGTTTCTCACAGGAAGCCAATGATAATGTCGAATGATGTGTGAGATAGATTGTCGTTTCGGGGTTCCAGATAGCATTCTGGCCGCGGAGTTTTGAACAAGTTGAAGTCTGGTAATGACTTTATTTTGGGCATTCATAAGAAGAGTATTACAATCGTCTATGGTAGACATTACTAGAGTGCTAACCAGTGTTTTCCCTGCATTTAGGGGTAAGAATGGTAGTAGTTTTTTTATCATTCGCATCTTGAAGAATGATGATGATACCACAAAATTAGCGTGAGGTGCAAAGGACAACCTGTCATCAAATATCACACCCAGGTTTCTGACTTTGGTGACAGGTACTGGGGGAAGGCCTTGTGACGCAGGCCACCAACTGGGTGACCAGGTAGGCAGTAGATTACCAAATATCATGACCTCTGTTTTCTCAGAGTTCAACTTGAGACATTTTGTGGTCATCCAACTGCTGATGGCAAGCATGCCCTTCTGAAATTTAGCTGCTACTATGTCACCGTCCTTGTGTATATGGAGCACCAGTTGGGTGTCGTCGGCATAGGATGTGAGTCCCATCCTGTGTGATTTGATGACTTTAGCTAAGTCCGACACATAGATATTAAAGAGTGTCGGACTTAAGGATGGGGGACACCACACGGGAGGGCTAATTGAGAGGAGTTAAAGGGACCGATGTTTACCGATTGAGTACAGTCGGTAAGAAAGGAGGATAATAGGGCTTTGGCTGTCTGATGAATGCCCATGTGTGAGACACGGTAGATCAAGATGGTGTGATTGACCGTGTCAAAAACTGCTGATAAATCCAGCAGTATAAGGACAGAGGTTCCTCCTTGATCGAGGATGATTCTTAAATCCTCTGTTGCTTTGCTTAGCGCAGTCTCTGTACCATGGCCTTTACGAAAGCCAAACTGAGTATCATCCAAGAGTTGGTGATCTTCGATATATTTAGAGAGCTGTGTATTGATCACTTTCTCAAAAATTTGGCAGGGAAAGGAAGACTTGCTCTTGGTCTATAGTTCTTAGGTTCGTTCATGTCCAGATTAGATTTTTTTAGTAGTGGTTTAATAATGTTTTTTTTCCAAATCTTTGGGTATGTGCCAGATGCAAACATAGCATTGCAGATGTTAGACAATGTGGGTGCGACTAAGTCCGCTAGTGGCTTTAGTATTGATGGGGGACAGGGGTCGGTAGCAGAGCCAGATTTAATAGTAGCTATTAGGTTTGAAATCTGTTCAGGACTGGTGCTTTCGAATTTTGCTAAGGAGTGTTCACATTCCGGGGGTTCTTGATTCAGTGGCTGGTTATCTTTATGGGTTTGAGATGAAAAATTGGTGTAGATGTCGTTTTTTTTTTTTTAAATGTTTTTATTAACCTTTTGTCAAAAAGCTCTCACAGTGCATATGAATGCAATTGGTGACGTTACAACAGTACAAACATGCCAACAGGATGTAAACAGTATTCATATGTTGTGCAAATCGGAGGCATGGGTCCGTCAGAGTCTGGCGCATCGTGAGCTTAGGGGGGAACTGGGGAAGAGAAATGGGGGAACATGTGTGTGAAGAATGTGACTGGTAACCATATCAGAGGAGGTGCGGGGGGGGGGGGAGTAAAACCGGGGAGGAGGGGGGGAAGGTCGGAGACCGAGCCGGGGGAGCAGGATCAGATAGATTGTTCGGGACACATCTGCAAGAGGTTGGGGGGGGAGAGGGGAGACCGGAGACGTGGGGGGGGTCATGTCGTGTACACCCTAATGGGGCGTTGATGCTGTCGGTATCGTAGCGTCACGTTGGGAGGTACTAGGGGTATTGCGCTTATGGGCTTGCATAAACTGGTAGGACAACGCGGCCCATTCTAGGGATATGGGGTGTTTACGCTGACCTTTCGCTTCCTCCTCCCTCAGGGCGTCCTCCTCTGCTGCCGCCCACTTTTGCATCGCACTCACCCATATCTCAAACGAGAGACCGGTGATCGCTCGCCACTACATGGCTATGTTCCTTTTTGCTAGGAGCAGGGACATAGCCACGTATCGGACCTGTATTTTGTGTGTATTTGGCCAGTGAAAGATTCCCAAATCAACTGCTTCCCAGGTGTGTAGCTCTGTGAGACCCGTGAGATTGCAGATGGACTGGAGTATGGCTGACCAGTAGGTCTGATGGGCTGGGCAGCTCCAAAACATGTGTTGGAAGTGTGCATCGGGGGAGCGACATCTGGGATATACGAACAGTGTGTCGGGGTAGGACCGTTGGAGACGCGCCGGAGTCTGATATGCCCTGTGTAAGATATAGTACTGTATCTTTTTGAACCTTGCGTTTCTAGACACTTTCTTCGGAAATTCCAGCGCTCTGTCCCAATACCGGTCGTGCAGTTGCCGCCCAAACTCGTCTTCCCATGTGGGGCTGAGCAGGGGCTTGTGTGTGAGTTCTCTAATTGACTTATACAGCCATGTGACAAAGTGTCGGCCAATGCCCATATAAAGGATAGTGTGGACTACAGGGTGTGCTGCGGGCTCGCGAGTTGTAAGGTCGCTGTGTGGGCGAAAGCAGTTGATGAGTTGGCGACGTGTCAGAAACTGCCCCGGGGGGAGGTCGTGGTCCTCCATAGATGCTCATACGGGTGAAGCTGTCCCTCCGCAAACAGAGCTTCTGCCTCCGTGACCTCAGATTCCGTCCACGCTCGCAACATGGCGCTTGTAAAATAGGTGTCCCCTCTTGGCAACCCCACCAGCGGTAGCCGTGGGGAATAGCATGGGGTCTTTGCTGCAATGCGATGAATTTGTTGCATGCATTGGCGAGCCCCTGACACTTGCAAGGGGTAGGTCTGACGGGGTTTGGTGCCCGGGAGTAGTAGGCGACAGAGCTCGGGTATGGTAACAGGGCCGTACATTGTGCTCGTCTCCCCGGTGTGCCTGCCCGCCGTCCAATACGATAGCCACTGAAGTTGCGACGCGAGAAAGTACGACTCGAAGGCGGGGGCACCCAGACCCCCCTGTGTGGTGGGTAGCTGGAGTTTGGTGAGGGCTATTCGATGTCGGCCGTTTCCCCACACGAGTGCCCAAAGGAGCATGTCCAATTCGTGGAAGAAACTTCCGGGCGGTACGACCGGTAGGTTTGTGAAGTAATACAATAGTCGGGGGACGATGACCATTTTTGCTAGGGCTACCCGACCGATTGGGGCTAGTGGGAGGTTTTTCCAGAAGCCCACCGAGGAACGAATACTGGCGAGTACCTTGCAGTGATTGCCCTCGTAGATGTCGGTGGGAGAACGGTAGAGGCGGACCCCTAGATAACGGGGAGCGCCCGTGTTCCAAGGTAGGCTCTGCATGCCAATCGGTATCGCCTGAGGAGCGAGAAAATGATGCAGGGGGTACACTACGGATTTCTCCCAGTTCACCTGGAGGCCTGATGCCTCCGCAAATTCGGACAGTACTGTCCATATGGGGGTCAGGTCCTCGGTGATAACCCGGATGTACAGCAGGAGGCCATCCGCGTACATAGATCATGCTATTGACTATTATACTGTACCCAAAATTATGTTTAGTCACCCTCCTGTTGCCCTCACCCCCTGTTTCTGTGAAGCGCTCTGATATCTGCAAAGATCTTGTTCGCGCTATATAAAACTCTGAATAAATAAATAAATAAATAAATAGAGAGGCAGTGGACAGTATCCGCTATAGGAAGGCCCCAGGCGGTTCCCTCCTGGCGCAAGCGGATGGCCAGTGGCTCTACCGCCAAGGCAAAGATCAGGGGCGAAAGGGGTCAGCCCTGTCTGGTAACCCTCTCGACCTGCAGCGGGGACGAAATGTATCGACCCAGCCTGACCCAAGACAGGAGATTGGTGTATAGAAGCCGAGTGTATTGTAGCAGGGTTGGGCCTATTCCCGTCCGGCGAAGGATGGCAAATAGGTATGGCCAGGTCACAGTATCGAAAGCTTTTTCGAGGTCAAGTATGATGCAGCCCGCGTGGGGGAAGGCGTCTCCCACCTGATCCTGGACATAGAAGACCCGTCTAATATTCTGAGACGTGTTCCTGCCGGGGACAAAACCGTTTTGGTCTGGGTGGACCAGGGGGCGTAGTATCTGTTCGTACCGGCCGGCAAGTATTTTCCCCAAAATTTTGCAATCAGCCGATAGGAGCGTGATGGGGCGGTATGTGGACAGTTGTTGCGGGTCTCTATGCGGTTTAAGAAAGGACACAATGACCGATTCCCGCAGCGATTCTGGGAGTTCTCTCCGATCGAAGGCGTCTGCAAAAATGGCGGTCAACCGGGGAATCAACAGGGGGGAGTAGGTACTGTAGTACTCAAGTGGTAGCCCGTCGAGGCCCGGGGCCTTGTTCCGCGCCAAGGAGTGCATCGCGCAGGCGACGTCAGCTGCTGTTATTTTCGTATCTATGGAAACCCTGGTTACCTCTGCGATATGGGGGAGCAACAGCGGGTCCAGCATCTGGGTGCTGTACACCGCAGCGTAGTATTGCCGGAACGCATCTAGAATGTCTTGTTAGGAGCGCACCAGAGTGCCCGCGGTGGTCCGGATGTCGGTGATGGGTGCGGTTTCAGTGTCTTGGCGCGCCAACCAGGCCAGTACCGTACCTGTTTTGTCACGCTCTCTGTGTACCCGAGCGGCGTAAGCGCAAAAGTTGAATTTTCGCAAGTCCGCTAGGGCAGTAGCATATTTTGGTTTTGCCTCTGCCACCTGATCCGCCGTAGCGACCGGGCATCCTCCTGTTTGGTGAGTGTCGCTAGCGTGCGTTCTGTGTTGATGAGCGTGTGCTCAAGTGTGCGGCGAGCCCCCACTATCTGTATAATGCATGCGCCCCTTGCAACCACTTTAAATGCGTCCCATTCCACTAACCTGGAGGTGGCGGACCCTGTGTTGTGAGTGAAATAATCCTGGACTGTCTGCGCGTGCTCGTGCCGGAATACCTGGTCCGTGAGGCAGTCCCGCGGAAGACGCCATGTGGGCACCGGTGGGTGGGGCGGTCTCCATCGGATACATAGTATGTGTGCATCGTGGTCTGATACTACCCGGCCTAGGTAGTCAGTGTGTTGGATCTTAGGTATTAGTGACGGGGTACATAAAAATCTGTCTAATCGAGTTCGCATGGTGTGTGGGATGGAGTGGAATGAGTATAACCGTGTGTGGGGATGGTGCACTCTCCACGCGTCCACCAACGTCCAGTGACTGATCGGTCTGATTGTGCAAGGGCAGGAGAGTGTTGTGGCGGTGGGTGGGACCTGTCGAGTGTAACATCAAGTTCACAGTTATAGTCGCCCCCTAGAATCCATTGGAGAGAAGCGAACTGGGCTAGCACGCCCAAGAGGGAGTCCGGGAATCTATCCTGCTCGACATTGGGCGCGTAAATGCTGCCTAACAGGACTGGCTGTCCGTCCAGTATTCCTTCCATCAGGGCATACCTCCCCTCCTTATCCACTACTCTGCGCGTTTCCTGAAAGGGAGTGCCGGGGCGAACCCAAATAAGTGCGCCGCGTGCGAACGCAGAGTATGGTGTGGCGCATAGGATTCCTCGCCAGCGGGATCGCAATTTATCCGTCTCAGGTGCTGTTAGATGCGTTTCTTGCAGGAACGCAATGTGGGCATGTTGGCGCTTTATGTATGCATACGTTGTATATCTCTTGCGCGGCGTGTGGAGGCCTCGCTTATTCAGGGTAAGTATACTAACATCTGCGTGCTGCATGGGGATGTGGGTGAGAGACCACCTGTGCCCTGGTGCGTGTTCTCGGCTGTGGGGTATACAGGTGCAAAGGATGATGTTTTTGCGCTGCGCGTGGAAAGAGCCCTCGTATGCCCCCCTCCATATGTGTCGGCTGACTCATGTCTCCTGTGGGGTATAAGGGGTGAGATAACAGGGTAAACAGAACATGCAACTGGGTGGGAGACCTGTCCCAATACCTGGGACGCATCGGCGGGTCCGATACATCCAAACCAGCGCTCCTAGAGCCAGGGAGCGAACAGTCAATTCGTAGGGGTGGCAGGCCGAGTCTGTGAGGCGTGTACCTTTCGGGGAGTTAGCAGGAGAAATGATCGTCAATACGGGGTGAAGTGCGTCCAGTGTGTCCTGACGCGAATGGCGGGTGGCTCCCAGCCGGGAGTCCTTACCTACAGGAGCTCTTCAGCGAAGCGTGTTGCCGGGCTACAACCGGTAGTACCCCTAGTGGGCAGTATCAGCGATCAGTGGTGTGACCGGGGGCATGGTATCAGAATCAACAGTGGGACGGGCCGAGTTACTGTCCTCTTCACTGCTTGAGGAAAAGAGATGAGGGATCCCCTCAACGTCCTCCTCCGATTAGGGAGCCCCGAGATCAGCAACGGCCCGAAGGGTCTTCCTGCGCGAGCTGTTCCAGGTCCGTGGAATCAACCTCATGACGCCTTGCGGGGTCCCTCCAGTTCTGTTGACCTTGCGGTTGTGGTTGCTGAGAGGCCTGTCTCCTGTTGTGTGGTGTCCTGTGGGTGCGTTTTTGTGGCATGGCCGTAGCCGATCCCTGCGCGCAGTGGCGATCCGCCCAGTCCCAGGCCTCCGCCGCCCTGGGAAAGAAGTGTATGGAATCGGCATGGATGACTTTCAGGCAGGCTGGAAACAGCAGGGAGTACTGAATGTCATTTGCCAGTAGGCGACATTTCACCTCCAGGAAGGACGCCCTGAGTTTTTGCACAGCCTTGGCGTAGTCAGGGAATATCATGACCTGCTGGTTTTTGACCTGCAGGGGGCCTGCACGCCTGGCCGCCCGCAACACCACGTCGTGATCCTGAAATGAAGGAATTTCACGAGCAGGGGGCGAGGGGCAGTGCCGGGACCCAGTGGGCTCGTTCTAGAGAGAAGAAGGCAGTGCGGTCCTTGGTTGGAGTGAAGGACTTCACCCAGGCCTCCATGTATTCAATGGGGTGTGCCCCCTCGATCCCCTCCGGAAGTCCCAGCACACGTATGTTACAGCACCGGGAACGTCCCTCCAAATTGTCCACCCGTTCCTCCATTGTTGCCAAGCGATCCATGGCCGTCCGAAGTGTGTGCTGCTGCGTCTCTCTCCCAGGGTTGGCTGCATATCCGCAAGAGACCGCTCTCCCTCCCTCACCCTATCTGCCAGCTTCCATTGATCGTCGCGGATAAGGTTAATGTCCGTCGTGAGAGTGACCAGGCGCTCTTCCATGGAAGCCCTGGAAAGTTCTATGCCCGCCAGGACACGGTCCAGCTTGTCAGAGATAGTAGGGTCCGGCAGTGGCGCAGGCATTTTAGAGAGGGCGCTGGTGCGGGGTTGGTTTTCTGGCGCCGTTTCAGGGATCGATGTTTGCTGTGTGGCCCTCGGCTTCCCCATGGTGCTGACCCCAGGTGTCGTTCCCGCGCTTTGCTGCTTCGGACGCGGGGATGAGGTCAAGGTGTCGCGCCCCTGGGTGGTGGCCGAGTTACTCGCCGCCCTTTTGCGGTAGGGGGCGTAATGCGCCATTAGATCTCCAGCGCCCCAGTGGGGGCCACTCCACCGCGCCACCAGCCGTGCCGATCTGGTGGGGCCCACAATGCGCTGCTGGTCCACTTCAGTTCCTCCCAGTGCTCCCGCGCACAAAAGGAGTTCACCCCCCACGAGCAATCCAGTCCCAGCCAGGCGATGTATGTCCTGAAAACGCCTGGGGTGATCACTCACTATGGCACGACAGAAGGCAGGCCCAAGCTCCGTCCTGGTCACTGGGCCTCGGCCACCATCTTGAGGTCAGGCAGTGGTGATGTGATGGCCGGCCCACAGTTGTTGCATCAAGGTCAGCGAGGGTCTCGGGGGGGGGGGGGCCACGGGGAAGCCAGTGACGCATGGCACTCACCCCCAGGTGTCTGTCCCTCAGGTCCCCTGGGAGAACTGGCCGCTCCGGCGTCACTGCTCCGCGGGCGCCATGTCAGGGTCAGGCCGGCTCCGGCGTCAGAACCCCCGCCGATCGCCGGGCCTCCGGGGGTAGGTTGGCCGCTGATTCCCACTGGGGCCAATGTCCGTACTGGGTTGGGGGCCACCTCCGACCCCAGCGATGATCCTTACCCTCGCGGTGGCGCCCCCTGCTGCCCGGCCTCCTCCGCCGGCCCCCGAGCGTCCCCGGCCCCTCGTCATCACAGGGCGATGTCGCCGGTCGCGGCGGTAGAGGATGAAGGGGACCGCTGAATGGCCGGTTCCAGCCTTGTGCACCCGCCGGGTGCGCCCGCAGTGTGTGGATGTCTGGGCGGTCTGCGGTTCCGATGCCCGTCCCGATCAGGAGCGGGTCGCCGCCTTTTTGAGCCCGGGTCCGCGGGCCAAAGTCGGCGCTGGTTGCTGTTTACCGACTTCCCCCGGTGCCGCCAGGGCTCAGCTGTCCGGGAGGCTGTTTGTCCCCCCAAGGTGATGAGGATAACCGGACTTCTGGGCCGCCCGTCTGCAGAGCCTCAGCAGACCGCTGCCGTCATTGTGGCTTGCTAAGCCACGCCCCCGGTGTCGTTAACCTTTTCAAAGAAGTAATCAGCAAGGGAGTTGCATAATGCCTGAGAAGAAGCTGGATTACAATTTGAGACTTGTCCAGATAATTTAGCAACTACCTGATAAAGCTGTTTACTGGAATTTTGGGCGGTCTCAATCTGAGTGATGTAGTACTTGCTTTTCTCCTGAGCAAATAACAGTTTGTATTTGTTGAGAGAATCTTTGTAACGAGTTTTCTCTTGATTATTGTAGGTTTTACGCCACTGCCTTTCGTGATTCCTACAGACTTTCTTCTGTGCTCTTAGGGTTTCAGAAAACCAGGGGGCTGATGGGGAGCAGCGGTTTTTCGAGAATGTTTTTTTTGGCACCAGTACATCAAAAGCATTATTCAGCCAGTTAGAGTAGTTTGATGCTGCTAAGGCAGGGTCTAGGCAGGGTTCTGGTTGGGTAAGGGTTAGGTGTGCTTTGAGTAGGAGCAGTGTTCGATATTGATTTTCTGTCAGTAATGATATTGAATAAGATGGCGTAGTGGTCTGTCCAGACCAGGGGAAGAATAGCTTTTAAGGAGATACTTAGTGCATTAGAGAAAAGGCCATCTAACGTATGTCCAGCTAAGTGTGTAGGGTCAGCTATTCGTTGTGAGAGACCAAGTGCCTCTAATTCTGATAATAGCAAGATTGTATCGTTATCAGTTGTATTTTCGAGATGAAAATTAAAGTCACCCAGAATAATAATGGTGGGTTCAGTGGCCACGAGTTACAGTAATTTGTTCAGTGAGGCAAGAAAGGCAGTCCGCGATCCTGGGGGTCGATACAATAGGATGCCTTTGAAGATTTGGGAAGGGGTGAGCAAGATGGAAAAGCTCATTGCTTCACAAGTTTGAAGAGATATATTTTCAAGTTTAATGGGAACATTTTTGTGGTGGATAATCGCTAGCCCTCCCCCTTTTTTGATGGGTCTATCTTGACAGACGGATGTTTAACCCTCAGGAGTGGCGGCCGTGAGGTCTGGTCCTGAGGATGCGTCTGTCCAAGCTTCGGTTATAAACATCACATCAAGGTCATGTTCCGAGATAAAGTTATATATCTCATATTTATGTTTGACTAGTGAGCGAGCGTTCACCATTGCTGCAGTAACCGTTCCATGAGTATTGAGAGGGGGGTGTACTTGGGAGGTCCTTGAGTTGGGCTGGGTGAATATGGGTACTTCACAGATAGGACATGTATTTGGTAGGGGATTCAGGGAGGTATCTAACTCCACAAGAGGACAGTTAGTTACTGGGCGAAGATATTTGAGGTCGCTACCTGAGTAAGTTATTACCTTATCCGCTGAGTGAGTTGGGCCAGGGTTGGGGGCCCTGTCATCTAACGAAATAGTGTTGGGGGCGTGGCAACTAGCACGCTAACCCCCGACCCGAAAGCCTAGGCAAAGGTGCGTAATGGGCTTGCACTACCGGCGGGCGTGCTCATGTTTATTTGTAATTCAGTCCTATGTCACAAGGCCTTATCATTCACAAGTGAATCTGGAGGATGGTGTCATACCTCTAGTACCCCCACATCCATAGTATGAACACCGCAGTCCTCTTTGAGTTTGTGAGAATTGCTTTCTAGCTCCTTGCCTTCCCCCCCTTGGCGTCCTTGGCACTTTGCCCTGCCACATTTCTCCAGTTGAGATGTCGCGGTTCCCGGCTACTCACCTTTCCGTTAACTGATTCATTTATTAATACTAAACACACCGCAGACCGATTCGCCTCAAGGGGCTTTGAGACTGGCCAGGAGGGAGAGGGGGATTTTACATTTTAGGGTCCTATAATAATATGATAAACCAGAGGTGTGAGCGGTGGTGGGGGGAGGGGCGGGACGTGGGAGCTCTTATTCGCCCATTTAATACTCATCACCGGCCCGCGGCTCGCCTCCAGCCTCGCAAAGAGGCGGTAATGACTGGAGATGGGCGCCAATCTCATCAGAGCCGATTTGTCACGTCTTCTTCTTTTTACCCATTGGCCCGTGCGAGCTATTGGTGCGCTCTGCAATCAGAACGTAAAAAGTCTGATTGTGTTCACAGGTTAAGTGAGGCGCTGACCAAGAGGAGCTTTATCCGTGGGATGACGAGAACGTCTGTCACGCGCCTGCCCGCGCCTGCCCTAGTGCTACACCATGAATCTGAAACTCCTAAGTATGTGATCACGAGGCACTGTGTCTGTTGACAGAGTGCAATGGCAAACAGATTGTTTTTATTTGCACATTATTCACACCTTCCGAGCAACTAAATGCCTGCAGGCAGAGTGGCGCTTGCAAGCATTGGTCGCGCGCGCGCCACTCGCTTAAAGTTAAAAAAAGCACTGGAGTTGTGTGTGTTCGCGCACGCTAGAAGCAGGGGAGAGGAAGGGGCCTGCGCGATTTACTTGCAGGAGCGATAATTGCTACCATATGGTGGCGCTCGCTCCCACAAGTAAATCTCCTCACATGCACACGTTGCCATTGAAGGCAACGGAACGCGTGCACGTGTTTGGCTGAAAAGCCATGGCGATCAGAAAAGGTCTTTTTGCCTATGCTGCGCATGCGCGCTGCGTAGGCGAGACCTAAAAACAGAGAGCGGTAAAAGGAACGGTTGAGCGCTGGAAACCTCGATAATGGTATGGGAGACATATTACATTCTGTGACCAAGCCCACTATATGGCAAAACATGACAGATTGTATGAGGTGGGGAACAAGGATGGTAAGCTACTGGAATGGTTGCCACAACGAGAAGATGGGTCCATAGCTTACTTTCAGAGGAAGGTGAGAGGGCAGAGACAGCACAGGAGGTTGCCCAGATTTTTTGTGGCATTCCTGGGCAAACTATATACTTCATGATTTATGTTGCCCATGGAGGGGCTAAAAGGTTTTACAAGAGATATTCCTGCTCGACCCCTCTCTGTATATCATAGACTACTCTTAGAGAGACATAGAGGGAGAGATCGCAGAGGTGCTGAAACAATTCAAGACACGGAGGACCCCAGGACCCAATGTTTGCCACCGGAGTTTTTTAAATGTGTGTGTGGGCGGGATATAGTTACACTGCATAAGAGTGCGGTGTACGAAGCCCTGGAGGTTAGGATCTTATTTGTGACCTTGTAATAGTGACCATCGTCCTCATACCAAACAAGCATTTGCAATGCAATAGGTCTCGCATTAGGAAAGTTTGAGGTATTGGTATTGTAAATGACAAATATTTTATTTATGTGTTGGTTTTGAAAATAGCGAAATTAATAGCTTTGTCATTTACAATGCCAATAGTTTTAACTTTCGCAAACGTGACACCTATAGCATTTCTAATGCAATATGTGTTGTATTTACATGACTTAGATGTATTAATATTACAAATAACAATGGCTTTTATTTTTGTTAATAATTAATACTTAAATAAAAGTTATTGTAATTTATAATGGCAATAGCTTAAATTTTTGTAAATAACTTTTGGTAAGATTATGTTCAGTGTATTTTATTGTGATGAAAACCCAAGAACAGAAGTGAAATATTAACATCTTTTTGTGGCATTTGTAATAAATCGTGAAACATTGAGAGAACATATTAGAACCAGTTGTTGTTGAATGGTTGCACAGAGTGATGCTGTGGCTTTCAGTGGTGCTGAGTGATGCTGTGGCGTTCAGTGGTGCTGAGTGATGCTGTGGCGTTCAGTGGTGCTGTGGCGTTGAGGGATGCTGTGGTGTTGAGGGATGCTGTGGCGTTGAGGGATGCTGTGGCGCTGAGGGATACTGTGCGCTGAGTGGTGCTGTGACATTGAGTGGTTCCGTGGCATTGAGTGGTGCTGTGGCATTGAGTGGCACTGTGGCATTGAGTGATGCTGTGGCGTTGTGGGGTGCTGTGGCATTCAGTGGTGACGAGTGATTCTGTGGCGCGGAGTGATTCTGTGGCGCCGAGTGGTGCTGTGGCGTTGAGTGGTGCTGTAGCATTGAGTGGTGCTGTGGCGTTGAGTGGTGCTGTGGCGTTGAGTGGTGCTGTGGCATTGAGTGGTGCTGTGGCGTTGAGTGGTGCTGTGGCGTTGAGGGATGCTGTGGCGTTGAGGGATGCTGTGGCGTTGAGTGGTGCTGTGGCGTTGAGTGGTGCTGTGGCGCTGAGTGATGCTGTGGCGTTGAGTGATGCTGTGTATGATAGCGCATTTATTCTGAGGTCTAAAACCTAAATACCTGGCACTCACGGTATGATAACATTGTTTAGCATTACAGTTTCATTTACATAGAGTGTATTACCTCTGACCGGGCTTTGAAGCAAGTGCTGCTTTTAGGGTTGTTTCGTGGTCTAACATTTCTGTACATCATTTTCAGAATGTTCCCCTGGGCTATTTTTATAATGGAAGAGAGAGAGACACACACACACAATGTGTGTGTGTTTGGCTGGTTGAGAGAATGAGTCCACTTCTGGAGGTAGGTACTGTTAGGGTGTATACACAGTGGTGGCTGTGATGTTTAAATGTGAAATGAGGTGGGGCCTAAATACATACCTTGAACTGGACAAAGTGAATGAGCGAACCCAACTCTTTCAAAGGGGTGTTGGATGGCTCTCCCCAAATACATTTTGAAAACATAGTGAACAAATGAGTACATTTAACAGTACATTTTGCACAAGGGAAGCCACCAGGAACTTGGCGGCCATAGATTGATGCACTATAACTAGTCACAGGCCATTTGCTGGAGCCAACTTTTAGCAGCGCCTGCCTGTTTAGACATCTCACCTATCAACTCAACTCTGGTGAAGTCTGCGGTAAACACGGTCAGATCCCCTTGGGGGTCGCACTGCCCCCACACATATCCTTTAAAGCGGCCTGTGTCACTGCAAGCAGTGTGTTTGCAGGACATTGCAATTTAGTGTTTATTCAGCAAAACTAACTGGAACCTAAAATCCCTTTGCTAAAGGTTAAACATTCAAATATGTATTGCAGACCATGACTGACTTCATCCACTTAATAGATGAAAGTCTTAAGAATATATTAGGAAAATGAAAATGGCGAACTTTCTTGAAAGTAGAGATGCATGAAGGGTTGCACACACGACTGAGCGCAGGCATCTTTAATACTCATTTATTTCTTCACGTGTGTTACACTTTTCAGTTTTGTCCTCACAAAATAAATCCAGCACACAGTGTACATCTTGCGGCCAACCTACACTGTAAAATACTTTCTACCTGTCTTGCACAACGAAATGGGATGTTTTCATTAAATTGCCTTGGCCTTAATGCTAAATATGGAAACACGAGCCCCCTCAAGACGGGCATCATATCATTCAAATTAGATGTTCGACTTGTGAGGGCGAGCCTTTGATTCTTACTGTAGGCGTTTTAATTTTATCCAACTACTGGTGAGGGTGAGGCAAGCAAAACTTGGGAACAGCTGAAATGTGCCGACGCTTAATCCCTTATTACTAAATTCTACTCACTGCATGCACAGACAGCTATCCTCCTAGCACATCAGACTGTAATAATAATAAATCACTTCCGAAATGAAAATGATTTCATTCAAAGAAATTGTTATTTTCGCCTTAGACTTGCCCTTGACCGAGGTAATCGGAAGAAAAGAGGTGCATGGGTTTATTTACCTTTTACGGAGACTTGTGATTGTCGCTTTGAATGAAGGCAGTACATGCAACAGGAATGACTCCTCTCCATAGTGAGTTCCACAAGTATCTGGAATCACTTGGTCATCACACACACTGTCATTAGCATGCATTGACAAAGTCCCTGTAATGTACCGTTTGCAACCTTTTGTATTTGTTCGCTAACAATTGTCACTTTTGCCTCATGTCACTTAAAGTTTGATTTTGTAATTGCTTCTCTTGTAATTTTCTCCTCAAGTATCAGTTCTGTTCCTATTGTGAAGCACTCTGACGCCTTCGGGTAAAGTCCGCGCTATAGATAAATGCATTAAATAAATAAAAAATGACCTGTTCTCGGGCTCGGGTCGTGCGCAGCTGATATTAGACCCGGGTCCTTGTCCGTACTCTCTTTCCGCGGCGGGCGGGCACGCGCGCGCTTTCTCAGTGCGTAGGAGGGACGCACTGGTCCTTGTTCTTTCGCTTTTGCAGCTGTATAGGAGGCCGAGTGGGGGCACACGCCGGCAGTCAGTCAGACAAAAGAACGGACCGAGCGCCATGGAGCCGCCGCTGCTGCTCACCGCCTGCCTCCTGCTGCTCGGCGAGGCCCGCGCTGACCTCTCCGGTGAGTGCGAGGAAAGAGGGGGGGACATCTCACCCCTGGGGGGGGTGGGGTTGGCGGCGGCGGTGGCTGCGGGGTTGTCCCTGTACGTGTGTGTGTGTGTGTGTGTGTGTGTGCGTGTATGTGCGCTCGTGTGTCTGTGTGTGTTCGTGTGTGTGCGTGTGTGTGTGTCTGTGTGTGTGTGTGTGCGCGCTCGTGTGTGTGCGTGCGTGCTTGTGCGAAAAGCAGGGGCTGTGGCTTTGTGTGTGTATGCAAGAAGTGCACGACGCACCGCCCTACCCCACACCGCAGCCATGGCCTACCGCTCCGTCCCACACCGCAGCCGTGGCACACCGACATCGGCCCCATTGACTCCCATTTGTCAGCTGATGACAGTGCTTCAACTACGATGATGCCGCTGCTTGCACCTTGACCTGCCAGCACCGCGACAAGCACCGTCCCACTTCGCACCGCAGCCCTGGTCTTATCAACGCCACTGGATGACAGTCAGTGAGCCGCTGCCTGCACGCAACCTCAGGGCACCGCAGCCCCAATGCCCGCTGGCGCACCCAAATTCAATCAAACGGAGTTCGACCTGCAACACGTATGACTTCAAGGGCCCAACAACTCCTGCACTGACGCCTGGAACTGATGCCGGCTCTTTGGAGTTTATCGCAAGGTCCCCGACATACTACAGTTCTAAAGATACTGTTTTGCGGGTCTTCCCGACTTCGTAGCTGGCTTGTGATGCCATAGTCAGCCAAAACTGTTGGATTTGTGTGTTAAAGACACCGTGATAGCCCCAGATGGGGCTATCAACTTCAGGGAACTGTTTTTAAAGTCTATTATTGCTTTATGAGTAATTTTTAATAACTCTGTGTTGCATTCTTCTAGTTTTGGTCTTGTTTTAGAGGCATCAATTAGAAATAGAGAGGCTCAAGATGAAATCACAAAAGATGGTTTTAGGCCATGAGCACTATATCGAAGAACTGGAGCAAAAGAGTAGGTCCAGCATAGACAGTGGCAGCAATTCTTCAACGTACTCTGATGAAGTGGTACACATTTCCAAGAATGTACTCAAGAAGTACAAAAAGGGGGATGCCATACAGAGGTGGTTTCAGGGCTATGAGGCAGGCATCGACATGACTGCGGCTCCTGAGAGGAATTGGGATGCTCGATTATTCAATCAATTCACGGATAAGGGGAGGGACACTTTGTTGGTTTTGGGTAAGGGGCAGAACCTCACCTACACTGACATGAAGGAGGCCCTTCTCACTAAGTATGGTCTCACTCCTGACAAGTAAAGGTATCAGTTCAGGTCCAGTAGGAAGACTGATGCACACACTTGGTTGGAATGTGTAGATTCTTTTTGCAAGTCATTGGATGGTTGGGTGATGGGCAGTAATGTAACAGATTTTCAGGGGCTCTACAATCTGATTGCCTGGGAACACTTGTCTAGTCTATGTTTTACAGACCTGCGCAAGCGACTAATAGTAAGCTGACCAGGGTCCGCTAGAAGGTGTTGGGGGAGACTCCGCCAGAGGTGGGCAGGGTTTACAGCAGAAGAGTGGGGGGGGGACAAAGGTAAGGCAAAGGAGTTCTATAAAGGGCCTCAAGCTAGTTCCCAGGGTAAGGATTCCCACCCCCCTCCCAGGAGATAAGAAACCATGGGTCTTTACAGGAAAGCTTGCAGAGACAGGACCCTGGAAATGCTATACGTGTGACAATGTGGGTCCTGTGAAGGGAAATCCTAAATGCTCAAAGGGCGCACAACCACCAACCGGTGGCCAGTCCAACGTAATGGCTAGTGTAGCATTTGGGGAGGAGGTGGACCCTGAGGAGGATGGGGACGCCCCAGAGATGACCCTTGTTTCCCTAGGGGACAGTGAGATGGTCCAGGGAAGCCAGGTGCCTGCAAACACTAAAAAGTCAAACATCTGGATGACCATCAATAGGAAAAGCATAGAGGCTCTCAGAGATACGGGAGCCAGTGTGACCTCAGTCCGGTGTCACCTGGTCTCAGAGGAGCAATTAGTCCCTGGTGAATTCCACCAAGTAATTTTGGTAGACAATTCAGAGTGCCAGTGTAAGGTGGCGCAGGTTCCCTTTAAGTGGAGGGGGGGGTCTCAAGTCCCTAGAGGGTTGTTGTGAGCTCTACCATACGTGTAGATTGTCTGTTAGGTAACGACCTGGAGCAGTCCCTGTGGAAGAATGTAGAGCTCAGGTCTCACTTAGAGATGCTTGGGTTGCCAGAGTAGGCATGCGTGCCCACTTGATCCATGGCAGCCAGCAAGGGTAATCAGAAGGAGCTGGAGCCAGAAAAAGTTGCCCAGATACCTACCAAGAGAAAGGGCAGGGGACGCGGGAAACCCGCCCTTGAAGTTCCCACGGTCTGGGAGGAGGCGGACCTTGAGGGGGAGGCCCCAGAACCTACAAGAGAACAAGTGGCTGAACTGGGGGACTTATCTGAGCTGACCCATTGGCAGCAAGAAGGGGGTCCCACCAGGAAAGAGTTCTGCTGGGAGCAAGAAGAATGCCCTTCTCTGGAGGGCTTGTAGTGTCAAGCTGCAAACCAAGCAGCGGGTGATCAGTCTGGGTCACACTTGGTCTATTCGGAGAATGATCTCCTATACAGCGAGCCCAATGTTGCTGACCCTGGGACAGCCCACGTGCTGGTGGTACCCCAGTGCCTCAGAACCTTCCTAATGGGTTTGGCTCACAACGTGCTTTTGGCAGGAAATTTGGGAAAGGACAAGACCTTTGACCGGATTGTCACCCACTTCTTTTAGCCCCAGATGCAAAGGTACTTGCCCATTGCAGGTCTTGCCAGACTTGCCACCACGTGGTAAGAGTGGGAGCAAGGGGAAGGCCCCTCTCCAAACCTTTTCCTTGGTGAGCACCCCTTTCCAGCAGGTAGGTGTTTTATTATAGTGGGGCCCCTGGACCCCAATAAAGGCATGGGCAACAGGCACATCATGGTCTTGGTGGACCATGCCTCCTGGTACCCGGAGGCTATCCCCCTGAGGACAAAGAGGGCACCAGTGGTGGGCTGGGCATTGATGGGGATCTTTTCCCAAGTGGGTTTCACCAGAGGGGTGGTATCCGATCAAGGAACCAATTTCATATCCAAGTACATGACATTCCTGTGGAAGGAGTGAGGTGTGACCAACAATGTCACCACTCCCTGCTACCCTCAAGGTAATGGTTTGGTGGAGAGATTTGACCAAACCCTAAAAGGCATGGTCAAAGGTCTGTCAGAACCTATGAGGCATAAGAGGGACGTCCTCTTGCCATTCTTTCTCTTTGCTTAAAGGGAGGTACCGCCAATGTAATTAGGGTCCAGTCCCTTTGAGTTGCTGTGTAGGAACCCTGTGAGAGGAATTGGTGAAAGAAGGCTGGGAGACAGCTCCTATGAAACCTCCTGAGGATGTGTTTATTTACATGCTGGCCTTTAGAAACCAGACTGCACACTTCAGGAAGCTCGCTCAGGCGAACCTGGAATCCAGCCAGGAAGAGATGAAACGCTGTTATGACCAGAATGCCACTCTGGTTGAGTTTCAACCTGGACAAAAAGTGTAGGTCATAGTCCCTGTAGAGCCGCGTGTTCCAAGACAAATGGACTGGGCCTTTTGAGCTGGTGGAGCGCAAGAGTAATGCCACCTATCTGGTGGACTTACAGACTACCAGGAACGCTCTAAGGGTCTTTCCTATAAACCGCCTCAAACCTCACTTTGAGAGGTCTGAAGTAAGCATGCTCTTGGTGACAGATGATGGGTTGGAAGAGGAGAGTAAAACTCTCCCTGACCTCCTAACTACCAAGGAGAACGATGGGTCAGTTGAAGGTGAGATCTTCTCCCCAACACTGACCCCAGAGCAGCAGAGCACTGTTGTCAGTTGGTCAGGTAGTTTGCCAGCTTCTTCTCCCTCACCCCATTGGTGCATCCATGATGTCGACACTGGGGACAGTCCTCCTGTCAAACACAAAATTTACAGGTTGACTGACAGGGTCATGGCCTGCCTCAAAGAAGAGGTTTCAAAGATGTTGGCGTTAGGGGTGTTAGAGCCCTCGAACAGTCCTTGGCCCAGCCCAGTGGTCTTGGTCCCAAAGGCTGCAGCACCCATTGCCACACGCAAACCCCGGGTCTGTGTGGAATATAGAGGGCTCAACGCCATCACCAGGACTGACGCACACCCCATTCCCAGAGCTGATGAGCTAATAGATCGGTTGGGAGCTTCCAAATTGCTCAGCACGTTTGATTTGACGTCTGGTTACTGGCAGATTACCTTGACTGAGGGCCCAAGGAGAGGTCTGCATTTTCAACCCCAGATTGAAACTACCAGTTCCGGGTTATGCCCTTTGGATTGAAAAATGCCGACACCTTCCAGAGGTTGGATAAGCAGGTGTTGGCTGGACGGGAGGTTTTCAGCGCCGCTTACCTAGATGACAATTGCCATGTTAAGTTCCACTTTGGAGGAACACCTGCAGTACCTTTGTGAAGTGTTGAAGGTGCTGCAGAAGACGGGCCTCATGATCAAGGCCAGTAAGTGCCAGATTGGGGAGGGATCTCTGGTGTACTTATGGCACCAGGTAGGCAGCAGCCAAGTGGCACCCCTACAAATTAAGATTGACACCATTCTGACTTGGGAGCTCCCCCCCCAAGCCCAAGACAGAGGTGAAGGCCTTCTTAGGTCTCCCTTGTTACTATAGGAGGATTGTCAAGGGCTATGGCACCATTGTTTACCACTTGACTGAGCTGACTTCCAAGTAGCAGCCTCAGAAGGTGATCTGGACTGATGCCTGCTAGACCGCTTTTGATGCTCGGAAGGCAGTCTTGGGCACGATGCACGTGCTCAAGGCACCCGACTTCTCCAAGGAATTCGTAGTGCAGATGGATGCTTCAGAGCTTGGTGTGGGAACGGTGCCCTCACAACTGAACAAAGAGGGCCTAGACCAGCCTGTGGCCTTTCTTAGCAGCAGACTACTCCCCAGTGAAGAGCCGTGGAGTGTAATTGAGCGTGAGGCTTTTTCTGTGGTCTGGGCACAGAAGAGGCTAAGACCCTACTTGTTTGGGACTCACGTCTGAGTTCAGACAGATCACAGGCCAGATGGTTAATGCAAATAAGGGTTGAGAACCCAAAACTTTTAAGGTGGTCCATCCCCCTACAGGGAATGGGCTTTATGGTGGAAAACCACCCTGGCACAGAACACGCTAACACTGATGGTCTATCCAGGTCCTTCCACCTTAGTGAAGAGAACTCACAAGAGGTTAGGTAGTTCTCCCTACTTTCAGCTGGAGGGGACATGTGTTAGACCTGGCATATTTTGGTGTGTTTTCCCTGTCTTTTTGCTTCTACCCTTCTCGTTTTTGTGGTACTCTGGGTATTGTTTTTGCAGGTTTAGTGTTTCTGCACAATTTAATACTGCTCATCAGTACTAAAGTGCAAATGCTCCTACTGTAAATAGTGTTTATGGACTGGTGTTTCCATGATTGGCTTATTTGATTTATTCCTAAGACCCTAGTACAGTGGACTTTGTGTGTGCGGGCTGGTAATCCAAATGCTGAATATGCTGAAAAACTGAATGTGGCACCCACACAAGCAGCCTTTCAAAGGGTTCTCAGACCTGCCACTGCACTGTCGGTGCGCAGTTTCTACTACCATGTCGGCCTGGCAAGTGCACCCACTTGCCAAACCCTAACCTTCCCTTTTCTCACACATAAGGTACCCCTCAAGTAGGCCCAAGGTACCCCTGTTGCCAGGGTGTTTTATTTGAGGGTAAGGTAGGACATGTACTGGTGTTTTTAACATGTCCCGATGGTGAAATACTGTACATTTTGTTTTACTGTTCAAAGGCTATCTCGCCCATAGGTTAACATGAGAGCTGCTTTGTAACACTGTTACAAAAGTAGCTTGCCAGGAGAAGCTGATATAAAAGTGGGGTTTGGTATGCCTAAACTCAGAATATAAAAATACATCTTTTAGTGAAGATGTTTTTTATGTTTTAGAAAGTGGGCCTTTTCTTGCTTAACCATCCTGCGTGCCACTGCCTTTTATGTATTCCCTGTCTGGGTTTAGAGTGACAGGAGCAGGGAGTGTGCATTTACACTAGCCTGATACAGGGGTGGGGTTGAGGCATTTTCTACCTTTCCTAGGTGACTCATGGCCAGGCTGAATAGACTTGGCTGCATTTAGAGTAGTAGGAGGAGTTGTTGCTTGCATCTGAATGAACTGTGGGTGACTCTCACAAAGCTGTCTCCACCTCCTGTGGTAAACCTGACCTGAGCCAGAAGAACTTTATTTGTAATACCTTTAAAGTAAACTTCAAAGTAAAATGTGGTATACATACTGGGGCCCTGAAACCAGAACTTTAGAACTCTTTTGGATCAAGAAACCTGCCAAGAAGAGCTAGAGAAGCTGTGAGGATAGATTACCACTTTACTGTGTGCTATGCTGTGTTGTCCTACAGTGGCTGCTTCTGTCTTGGGCAGTGAAAGGACTGGAGTTTCTGCAACTTATTTTCCTGAGTTTCTCCAAGGGCTTGAGGTAGATATTGTCCCCTATTTAAGAAGTCTCCAGAACAGCAAAGACTTCAAGTTCATCTGCTACCAGCATCCCCGACGACAACGGTCTACGCCGACATTGACTCCGCTGCCTGCACTGTGGTTTTGGAGCACTGCTTATAAATTTCATTATGCCCAGCCCCGTCCCACACCACAGCCTTGGCCGACTGACATCTGCTCTTCAACAACAACGACGCTACCTGCACCGTGAGCTGCCAGCGCCACGACAAGCACTGTCCCACTTCACACTGCAGCCCTGTTCTCACCGATGCCACTGGACGACCCTCACGGAGCAAAGCCTGCACCGCGACCTGAGGGCACCATACGCCACCCCGCTGCACTTCACACAACAGCCCCAACGCCGGCGCTCCCGACTTCAACCGCACAGAGTTTGACCTGCAACACATGCGACTTCAAGGGCTCTACGTCTCCTGCACCGACCTCCGGAATCAACTCCTGAAGACTCCGCTCTTCAAGGCTCATCGCAAGGTCCTGAAGTGCCCTACAATTTTTAAAGGTACTGTTTTGCGAGTCTTTTCGACACCATAGCTGGCCCATGACGCCGTGGTCAGCCAGAACTGTTTGATTTGTGTGTTCACAACACTGGGATATCCCCAGAAGGAGCTATTGACTTCAAGGAACTGTTTTTAAAGTCTATTCTTGCTTTATGAGTATTTTTAATAACTGTATGTTGGATTCTTATCGTTTTGGTCTTGTTTTACTCGGATAAGAATTGGCTATTTTTCTAAAACTGGTGTGGTGTCCTTTTGTAGTGTTTTCACTGTATTACTGTATGGTATGTGGAAATGCTTTACACACTTCCTCTGAAATAAGTCTGATTGCTCATGCCAAGCTACCAAGGGGGTGAGTAGGGGTTAATTTAGAAGTGTAACTCCCTTATCCTGACTAGGAAGAAGGGTCCCTACTTGGACAGGGTAACAACCTGCCAACTAGAAACCTCCATTTCTAACAATATTACAATAGTTTATATCAAAGTACAGGAAATGTTACATCAGACAATGAGGGTTACAAGGTGTAGGAGTCACATAATGTCTATAAAACAAGTATTATATTTTGGGAGAGCATGGTCTGGAGAAACACAAAGTTAGGATTTAAAACATAACACAGTGGTTTCGGTTGTCTGTACTAAGAAGATTTTATCACTAACCAAAGGAACCCTTTTAAGCAACTTAAGAATAACAAATGGTTTAGAAAAAAAAATGTCGTTCTAAACCCATGCCTACAGTTAGCACTCCTTCATGCCGGTTCATAGCTCACTTTGCTTTATCAGAAGGGTTGCAAATTAAGAAATGCAGGTTACAAAAGGATATCTACGACAAAGCAGTAAGTCACTGTGCTATCTACATAAAATGCAAATATGTGATCTGTATGTTACACAGTGTCCTCTGCAATAGGCACATTAACCCTTTGTGCTTCTTTATGAGTCAAAACGGTAACTGAACAAACCACAGATGAGTCTAACAAATGCATTAACCACTAGAGTTAACTTACCATTATTATTATGCCTGACAATTGCAGTACACACAAAGATATCTGCAGCCTCTTTGCAGCCAACTAAGCAAGAACAGATTTACTTTTACATTTGACCTTCTGTCCAATTTTTATGTAGCACACTTTTATAAAAATAAATGTATATATTGACTGTCATTCTATTACAAAGTTAGGGGTCCCGAGTGGGAACCTAAAGAGGGTAGAGAGGTCCTCAACGAAGAGGATTGAAGGGATACGTTCTTCCAGAAATATACTCAAAGACACAAAAGGATACCTTCTGGAACCAAAATGGCTCCTTTTGAAACAGATAAAAGATGGAGAATTGTCGGTACGCCGGTGGCATCACACCCATGATTGTGGGTGGGAAGGGAAAGAAACCCTTTTCTATGTACAACCCTTACTCACTCTAATAGTGGACATGCTTCATCATCGGGTTCAACCCAACTCTTAAAGGTCGGGGTGGGCTCAACCGCATTCCAGGCAGCACTTATAAAGAATGGGTGTATGGGGGCGTAACTTTAAAGATGAAATTCCTTAGCTACTCCAAAAGTATCCTTTATTAGTGGGGTGGGAGGGAAGGTTAAAAATGTATAAAGGGCTAAAAGGATGTAATGGTCCTATGATACTAAATCACCAACATGTTTCAGCCCTCTCCGATTGGCCTGTGCAAGGTCCTGGGCTTTCGTCAGGGTGGATAGCGAAGAAGTCACTCCCCTGAAGACTTGATTGACCTGCGGATGCTATTTGCATGTGAGAAAATTAAAGAAAGGCATATACTTACCTCAGCATTATTAGGACATTACCCAATTTCAAGGGGGGCACCAGCTCCCACGGGGCATGAGAGGGAGGCCCTGTAGTCACACTTTCATCAAAAGTCCCATCCCTGCACTGTCGTACAACGAGAAACATTACACCTACAACAAGCTATGGCTATAGGCTTTGTTAGTTGCGTAAGATAAATAAGCAACAACTATGTTTTTGTTGCTTATAATATTGAAAGTACTTCCGTTCTGAAATGATGAGAGTATGAAAGAACTATAACGAGTCTCTTTGAAGTTACCTCAGTCAGTGAAGAGTGGTCCTGCTGCAGAGTTAAGATTTTTTTTTCACCCCGAGGGTGAAGGCAAAAATTAAGAGCCTGATAGAGACCAGTTTCGGCACCTGCTTTTTAGAAATGCAGGTGCTCAGCACCGGCAAGATCCGGCCCACTTAAAGCCCTGGGTTTCTAGCACAGTCGGACTGGTAAGGCTGACAGTTGGGCAATGCGCAGGTGCCCAAGAGCAACATGTGGGCAGTTTTTAAGGCCCTCTGCTTCATTACTCCCCTGCCAGGCCATCGCAATGAGGCGATGGTGGGCAGGGGAGGGAGTCTGAGAAACGGCCTCTCTGGGGGCAGGTGTTGCTCTGGCTGTTGGGCCATTTCACCTCACAGTTGTGTACTTTTTCTTGACCCGTACCTGAAGGAGTGAGTAAGAGAAGTGGCCACGGCCTTGCCGGAGGCCAGGTGTTGTCACCTTGGCCCCAATGTCTTCAGCCCTTGGTCAGACCCTCCACGCAAAATCGGCACTTTTGTAGAAATCGCGGCAGTTTTACAAAAGCCGCTATATCCTGGGTAAAGACTGGACGTGCGCGCGAGCTGTAGCAGAATGGAGGGCTCGAGCGGGAAGGCGCGAGGGAGGGAGAGGAATGTAAGGAAGACCGCTTCTGCCCGCATCCCTAATTCTGGACACGCGGCGCGATTTATCTCAGGAATTGCAGGCGATTGGTGGTCTGAATGGGTCGAATAACGCGCAGACGTGGAAAGGAGTGAGTGGGGAAATCAAAGACAATCTGGAAGGGAAAGACTGTGCAAAGAGGAAGAGAAGGGAGGAAGAAAAAGAAGGGGCAGACAGAAGTTAAGGAGACTGAACAAGAAGCAAACCTGAAAAACTATTAAAGGGAACAGAGGGTAGAGAGGAGGCTGTGTTGAAGGGGAGATGGCAGTGAAGAGTATGTGAAAGCATAGATGAAAGAAAAAGAAGAGAAAAAACAACCAGTCTGGAGGATGAGGACAGGTAATAGGTGCAGCGATGGAAGGGGGAAAGTAAGAGGGGAGGAAAGATGCAGATTGGTAAGATACTTACAGGAGAAAAACCCAGTGGCGGCCCTCGAAATTTCGAACAGGTGCAACACCGAGGCTGGGATTGCACAGTGTGCACGTGTGCATTAAAAATCTTTACAAAGAGTTTGGCACTAGTCACCAGAGTGCATTTTGAGATAACAGTTACTTCGGTGGCTGAAGTTCCTCAAATAACAACGACCTACCTAGTAAATGTGGCAAAAACTATCTGTTGTATTGTCCGTTAGCACATTTAATCTTTCTTATTCCCCAGTCCACTGAACACTGCATCACTAGATTTTACTCCCTCTCACCAAACAGTGTATAGGATGTCATGGTTACAATCCACGACCCAAAAAATCACGGATAATCAATTTATGGCTGCCTGTGACCTCTGCTACACCACCACTGACCTTATTGATGACATCACTACTTTGAATGCAGTTGTGAAAGTGTAGTAGTACTGTCAGCTTGTAGGTATCCATGTCAGAATACATAGAGATTAAAGGCTGCCGCATTGCACCCACTAGTTAGACAAATTCCTTTGTCTAACAATTGCTGATATCAGACTGCATTGTAACTTTAAACATGCATATGTCCTCACAATTGATAAATGTAAAAGTAGGTATATTTGTACTTGTCAATTTGTATAGACAAGCATTTGTTGTTTCAGCGATGCATGTCATTGATGAAAGAAATGGCAAAGGTATATACACCGGACCGATTAACGAGGTGGGGTGCAAATGTAAATTCGGATAAAATCAGATGCCTTATGTGTAGATGTCAATCTGCTGCTTATCTTACACACAAGAGGTATACCTCATGACGAGCTGAGCTCGTCATGAGCATGGAAGGGTTTAAATAACTAAAAAAACTACGATATCTGTGTTTGTTGTTGAAAGAATGGCCAAATAAATTGGTGCTAAATGTCCATATTTGTGCCGCTAAATTTCCATTTTTGTGCCGCTAAATTTGCTAATCCATGCCGCTATATCCTGGGGGGTCTGTTGGTGAAGCAGGCTGTGTGTTTATTTGCATAGGCCTTGCTTTGAGACCACCTTGCCCAGAGAGAACAATAGAGAGGATGTGGCATAAGGACCTAAGCTGCCGACATTGAAATTTGGTCCGGGTCCCGGCCTCTGCTGAACATCCTGTCATTCTGGGCAAATAATTTGATATCACAAGGACTCTAGTAAAAATTAATTTGATATTGAGTAGTACAGTGTAATTAGTGCCCATGTAAATCAATCCAATGCCCTTGGGCCGAGTTAAAAGATTCTGCAAAGGCCTGTACGATAATTAAAGAGGACTCTCTAAATAAAAACACTCATATTATTTTTTACCATGGCTTTTCTGCCTTTAATTAGTTTACCTATCAGTCAGAGATAAATAACACAGTTTTAGAACACTTTTTAAAGTGCGTTCACCTTACGTTTTTATTGTTTCAAAGACATACTGATCAGAGGATAATATACCGGGTTTGGGTGATTTAAAATCCGGCCAGGTGGCAGGCAACCTTAACTAGATCAGGTGATGTGGCCCTTGGACCATTTCATTTCAACTCACCCAAAATGCAGTGCCTCTAGATTTCTGTACGCTGTAAAAATGAGTCCAAAGAAACAAACCAACTGGTATTTCGTGAAACGGAACCAACAGGGAACGTGGTCAATTTTTAGGGGAGTGCCCGGGTCTAATTGTTATGCCAATCCGACCCTGGCTGGTTCCCATATTAAATGTGCTCCATTTCCAGCATTGATAATTTACTATTATTAAACACTTTCACATACATAGGGCATGCTACAAACGTAAAAGTTCTATTATTGTTAGTCAGGTTAACAACCCAGGAAGAATTAAATACAAACAGTCTATGTTTTCAATTACCCCCAAGATAATCAACAGGCTTACCATGCGAGTTTATGTTAATGCTCTACTTAGGCATGGTATGCTTGCTATTTAAAACGGATACTATAACACTGGCTAGAGTCGTTCAGTCCTGCGTCCGCTGCGCACACATCTTACCTGCTGTCAGGAGCCGCGGTGTTGTCTTTCAGGTCCGCTCGTGTTGTTGTCCTCAACCTGCTCTGACACTTCTCCTAAAATCTCAGATTTGGCCCGCGGGAGGATGCTCCTGCCACAACTAAACAAAGTATGCCCGATGGGAGGGCGGCTGATTCCCGTGACAGAAACCGCCCTTAGCAACGACGTTGCCTCGCGTTTATCACGTGACCAACACAGAAGATTCGAGCTGCTCTCCGCTCAGAGTGAATGTCGTACCATGGAAGCGCGGAGGGTAAAATAATAAGTGTGGAAGTGGCAAGAGGGGAACGGGAATGTCGTACCATGGAAGCGCGGAGGGTAAAATAATAAGTGTGGAAGTGGCAAGAGGGGAACGGGAAAAGTGAGCAGGGTACTGGAGTATACCGTAAGGATGAGTAGCACAAAGAGGTACTAAAGCGAGGTAGAAGAAAGTAAAGAGTTTGTGAGAGGGGCATTGAAGTGCACGGGCGAGTCCAGGGAGCACGGAGAGAGCAGTCCAGAGGTAGTATAGGGTTGGGAGAGTCGGAGTTCACACAGTGCCCTACATGGGGGCCAGAGGCGCAACTAGACCTGAACCCTAAGAGGTCGTCTATGGAGGCGCGGTTACCGCTTCAAACACTGAGGCAGAGTTATGCGTCGAGTCACTAAAAAATAGTGATAAATTGTGCATTTTGAACATACTAGTCAAATTCCATACATCAGGGGCGAAGGACACAGCCTTGGGGATTTTCAAGTGAACCTAAGCAAACTGCCTGTTTGTATACGTTTATTGAAATCTGTGGCTCAATCATATTTAATGTTGATAAGGATTCTTAGTGGTGAAGTTGTTAACGGGTTTTTAGGTGTGGGGTAAGGAAGAGCATAGTAAGTAAAAAAAATCATTGTTTTTCTGATATCCGACCTTGCTGCAGCACATTTGCAAGTCCTATACATGACAATTGACCCGATAAGGAGTCGTCCTCAATAGAAGTCAATAGGAAAAATACATTCTCCCAATTCTTTTTTGAAATTGCCCTCTTTTAAAATGATGGCATGTATGGTAGGAAGGGCAGTGAAGATTGTTTAGTGGTCGGTAAGGTTACAGAGTAGTGGTAGTAAAAGTTTTAAAGTGTTGTTTAGGATCAGGGGTCGGCAGCGGTAAATGGTGGTAAGGGTTTTTTAGGTTTCAGTGGGCAGGTAGAGAAAGGTGAAAGGAAGTGAGTGTGTTCGAAATTTGCCCTTTCTAAAGGGCTACCCCAAATTTTGGAGACTTTTTTGCAGCACCTAATTTTTACTGGCTAAAGAGCTCTGCACTTTACATCTGCTAACCAGTGTTAAAATGCGTGTGCTCCTCCTTTCAACAAGTTAAACTTGGTATACTCTTGATTGGCTTATTTAACTTACCTATAAGTCCCTAATATATGGTACAAAGTGTACCCTAGGCCTGTAAGTTAAATGTCACCATTAGACTGCAGCTCTCATTGTGCAATACACTGTAAGGAGTAAAGCATTTCTCCAGGGATACTATTGCAGCCTGGCTGTGGTGTTCTAAATTGCCTGTTCAATCTGTACCGACTTAAACAGTTTTATCAGACCTAACCATTCCTTTTAAATATAAATTAGTCACCCGTAAAAAAGGCCCTATTGCTCATAAGGTAGGGTGCAGGGTATTTAAAAACAGGACATGTTAACATTTAATAATCCACATGTCCTTACTGTGAAAAATCATAAAAGCTATTTTCACTGTAGCAAGGCTGGCTGCTTCCATGTGGAAATGCCTTACAGTGCAAATCTCAGATTGGTAACAGCTACAGAAATATTTTAAGGACTCTTTTTATAGTTAAACAAAATCCAAACTAATGGTACAATCAATTTTTGTATAACAATTACACAAAGGTACCGTAGAAAAGTTGCTGTGTGCCTGCCTAAAGCCTCTGGAGGCCTTTTTGTAAGTAGTCAACTATTACCTTTCAGCTTGATGGATCCCTGTGGTGTGCTGGGAACTACACACAGGACTGGGACACTTAGCCTTGGTTGTGGGGAGGTGTTGTCCTCCCCTTTACGGGATGGCCTGGGGGCTCTGCCCTGACCCTTGGTGTACTTCAAAGGGCCCTCCACTATCACTGGCATATACAGCTCACACCTGCCTCTTCTTTTTGTCCTTCTAGTCAGCTAGGCACCAACCGAGTGGGAGGAAGAGCTTCACCAGAACTGGTTTAGAGTGACCATCCTCTTTGACATTAGTAAAACGCACTTGTCTGGAGCACACATATTTTGTAAACAGAATGTTTAAGTGTGTACATATATCAAATGTATTCACAATACTCAAATTTTAAAAATAAGCTAAAAATAATCAGCACACAAAAAGTTATGTATACAATCCTCAAGCATCAAAATACAGCCAAATATATGATGCAATTAGTACAAAACATAATAGAGCAATGGTACAATGAAGTTCTCCACAAGTTCTCTTGCATTGATGTTCACCACATTGTATGATGCAACCATATATGACGTACACAAGGAATATAGTCAACATGCATTTTCTCAAAAAAGACTTCTTCGGAGTTTATGATAAAACTCCTGCTGTAAGCAGAACAGATGTACAAAAATGACGAGGATCAGGCCATCTATGTGGAATCAGTTACACTCGGATCATGTAGAATACAAATAAACTTTGAATTTGGACCGTCCGTGGCGTACCATCTCCTTCTCAAGTGTTGATTTGAAATTTGGTCTGTCTTTCTATGCATTTTTTTTTTTTTAGGAATACTACTTTCTGTTGAATTCTTAATACAGAAATTGTGGATTCTCGTCCTATTTGTACATCTGTTCTGTTTAAGTCGGCAATCTTATCATTAGCCCTGAAGAAGTCATTTTTGACGAAACACACACTGGCTTTACTCCTTATGTACATCACATATGGTTGCATCATACCATGCTGTAAACATCAATGCAAAAGAACTTGTGCAGAGCTTCATTCTACCATTGCTCTATTGTGTTTTGTACTATTACATCATATTTTTGGCCGTGATGGGATGCATAAGGATTGTATACATAACTTTTTGTTTGCTGAATATTTGTATATTTCTAAAAACAGAGTATTGTGAATACATTTGATATATGTTCAAACTAAAACATTCTGAATACAAAATATTTGTGTGCTCCAGACAAGTAGATTTTCTATTGTGGGGATTGAGTAGATGTGTCCTCCAGGAACGCTATTGGGTGCCAAGAGTATGGTCTGTTTAAGCACCAGCTTTTACTTCTTCTGAGTTTTCAAAACTGACCACATCTGTTGGGGATTGTGTGGGTATTTCATGCCCACTGCTACCTAGTGTGATAGTCTGTTTGACATTAGTGTCAAATCCTGCTTGAATTTCACATCCTGCTTGACCAGTTTGCTGGGGTTTTACATATAACATTTGTGGTGCACTTTAAGGAAGGAATCAGAATGCCAAGACACTTTGTGTATCCACTGTCTGGTTGCTGAAAGCTCAGCTTTGTTTTTACCAGGCATCTGTTTCTGAGTTTGTTGGGGTCCAGAAACTGCATAAAACTGGATTTTGTTGGTAGATGTAGGAATACGCTGGGATAACCACAGTACACTCCCCACACACACCCCTAGCCCTCAGAGTCCAGGTTTAGTGTGAGCGAAGATTTTGAGCTTTTGAAAATGCCCAAAGTGGGTAGGTTTAGCCCCAGGAGCCGTACACCATTGGTTAGGGTGTGCCCAGGGGTCATTCGCACCCATAAGCTTTGCTAGGCATAATAGTGCCATCTCCAGGCACGCATTTCCGAAGACTTGTGGACCTGTGGAAGATCAGAAGAGGACTAAAGCTGCTGTTGAGACCTGAGAAGGTGCATAAAGGACTTGACTTGCTCTCCCACATCTGTACCCAGAACAAAGAAGTGGACCTGCAAGATCATAAGGGTGATTTCCTGTCAAGCAACAGGTAAACAAGAAGCTCAAAAAGGCCTTTTCTGCCACTACCCAGCTGATTAGTGGCAACTAGACCTGGACTGGATTCTGACTGCCACCCTATGAGACTCTTAAGTGCTTCCTATGAGGTCCTGGGGGGGGGACTTTAACATTGTATTTCTGTGGTGTATTATGTCTTGAAGGGCTAAAGTGAAAAGGTAAAATCTTTGACCACATGGAACCTGTTTGGTGTATAGGACCCCTATTCCATTGCGGTCAGCATCAAATTTCTCCTAGGTCCCAGGCTACCACAACCATTGACTATCATAGGTACTTTGTGCTTCTTGGCGCTATTTATAATCAAAACTTTTGAAATTCATATCTCAGGCTCCCCTTATTGGATTTTTATTATTTTTTTGTCATGTTGATTATTACATTTTACTCTAGTTTTCTAATTCATTTTCTGAGTTGTATAGTTTTGCACTTTGATATTATTACTGTTTTAGTACTGCTTAATACTTATCCCATGGCCTCTAAGTTAGGTCCATCTGCTCTGTACCACAGCTACCAGGGGGTTGAGCTCAAGTTTAATTAGTAACAAGAATTGTGATTATTACTTGAGGTGGGTACTTACCCCTCAACTAATAACAAAATAAACGGGGCAGTGGGGTTAGTGTTTTGAGGCGAGTGGTGATAAAGCGAGGTAAGGTTTTTTGTAGGCTTTTGAGGCAAATATAGGCAAAGGGGTAAAGAGGTTTTAGGCTTCAGAGGAGAGAAGAGGTAAGGTGTTTTAGGGCTCTGGGGTGGGTAGAGGTAAAGGGAGATAAAGGGTTTGTAGCAGTAACATGATGTTAGGGGTTTCTGAGGTTCTGGGGCGTGTAGTGTTAAATGGGGGTAATGGGTTTCTAGGCTTCAAAAATGGGTAGAGGTAGGGGGTTTTGCGGGTCAAGAGTGGGTAGAAGTAAAGGAAGGTCGGAGATTCTTAGATCTCAGAGGTGGGTAGCGGTAAAGGGAGGTAAGGCATTTTTAGGGTTTTCAGGCCGGTTAAGGTAAAGGGAGGTAAGGGATGTTTAGGGGTGGGTGAAGGTAATAGGAAGAAAGGAGTTTTTAGTGTTCTAGGGTGGGTAGAGGTAAAGGCAGGTAAAGATTTTTAGGGTTTATTGGTGGGTAGGAGTTAAGGGATTTGTATGTTCTGGGGCGGGTAGATGTAAATGGAGCTAATGGGGTTTTAAGGTTCAGGGGTCGGTAGAAGTAAAGGGAAGTAAGAGTTTTCTAAGGTCTTCTAAGGTAAAGATAATGGGATGTAAGGGCTTTTTAGAGTTTTAGAGTTTAGGGTTGCGTAGAGGTAAAAGGAGATAAAGGTTTTTTAGGGTTCAAGTTAGGGGTAGAGAGAGGCAAGGGGATGTAAGGTTTCAGAGGCGAGTAGAGCTAAAGGGAGATAAGGATTTTTTAAGGTTCAGGAATCGGTAGAAGGAGGTAACACGTTTTTGAGGTTCAGAGGAGGGAAGAGGTAAAGACACTAAGGATTTTAGGGTTATGGGGTGGGTAGAGATAAAGGGAGGTAAGGGATTTTTTAGGGTTCAGTCGACGTGTAGAGAGTTAAGGGATTTCTATGGTTCATTGGTGAATAGAAGTAAAGGGAGGTATGGGGTTTTTAAGGTTCAGGGGAGGAAAGAGGTAAAGAGTGCCTAGAGGGTTTTAGGGTTCAGAGGTGAGTAGGTGGGTAGAGGAAAGTGTTTTATAAGGTTCAGGGGATGGAGTTAAAGGGAGCTAAGGAGTTTTTGACGTTTATAGGAGGGAATAAGTAAAGGGTGCCAAGGGGGTGTTAGGATTCACGAATGGGTGAAGGTAAAGACAGGTAAGGGAATTTTAGGGTTTGGTTGGGGTAAAGGGCAGTAAGGTGTTTCTACAGTTCAGGGTCGGGTAGAGGGAAAAGGAGGTAGGGTTTTTTTTAGAACTCAGGATCAGTTAGAGGTAAAGGGAGGTAAGTGCTTGTCGGATTCAGATGTGGGTAGAGGTAAGGGGAGGTATGTGCTTTTTAGTGTTTAGGGGAGGGTGAGGTAAAGGGTATAAGGTGTTTGAGGGTTCAGCAGTGGGTGGAAGTAAAAACGAAGTTTTGGGGTTCAGGGGAAGAAAGAGGTAAAGGGGCAAAGGGTTTAAATGGAAAGGGCAGTATTTGCGGGGTAGGTTACCCCCACAACAAAGATAGAGAAAAAGAATGGAGTTGGCCGTGCTAGGATGGTAACTAACAATGTCTTCAGGTCAATAACAGATGTTAGCAGGGAGCATTTAACTTGCTGTCCCATTTTGTCAGAGATGGTGCTTTGGCCATTGCACTGCTGGTTGCTGATGCCTGATTCCTGTTAGACCTGACACCCTTGGCGTGGTTTTCCCCCATCTTCTTGCCTCTGCCTCCTGTATTTTTGATGCTGTGCTCGTTTTCGTTTTTGCTGGTTTAGATGCTTTGGACACTCTGCCACTGCTGATCCGTGCCAGAGTGTAAGTACTCCCTATGTAAATTGTCATATTGATTGGGTATACCTGATTGGCATATTTGTATCACCATGAAGTCCCTAGTAAAGTGCACTGTGTGTGCCAGGGCTGGTGATAACAGATGCTACTAGTGGGCCTGCAGCGCAGATTGCGCCACCCACATGAGTAGCCCTAAAATGGTGTCTCAGGCCTGCCAGCGCAGTGTGCAGTCAGTGGACTGCCATGTCCGCCTGACCAGTGTCCCCACTGGCTGGGCCTAACCCTTCCCTGTCTGTGCACATCAGGTACCCCTATGGAAGGCTCAAGGTACCCCCCTGGGCAGGGTGCAGTGTATGGGTAAGGTAGAGCATGTACTAGTGCAGGTCACATGCTTTGGTAGTGAGCAGCAGCCATTTTGTGTGCTCACTGCTGTAAGGTTATCTTGCTCCATAGAATAACATGGGGAGGCTGGTCCCAATGGATATCAGCCTATCTTCTCATAGGAACAAGATGGGACATAAGTGATTGATATCCCTGAACTCAGAATTTAATAACACATCTTTTAGTAAAGGTTGTTGTTAAATTCTGTGTTTGAGAATGGTACTTTTAGAAAGTGGCTGTTCTCTTGTCTAACCTTTCTGTGTGCCTGGGCCTGATTGTGAATTGACTATCTGGTTTGAGGGTGACAGGGGCTGCAGAGCCCCCAGGAGGTTGTCTGAGTCAGCCCGTGGATGAAAGGCTGCATCTGCTGCCAGGGAAGTGGGAGGAGATAGCACCTGGGAGTGAATAGGGCTGTGCCTGCCTGACCACAATGCTGGCTCCACCTCCCGCTGGGCGACTGTCACCTCCGTCCCTGATACTGAATGAAAGAAGGAAGCCAGGAAAGCCCCAGTGCTCCAGCAACACCCAGAACTGGTTTAGACCGGGCTCAGGGCCCACTTGCACAAAGACTTCAAAGGACTTCAAAGACTTTTAGGGGTATAAGAGAAGGACCCCTGACAACAGAAGATTCGATTCTACAACCAAGAGGAACCTCTGCTGGAAGAAGGATGGCTGGAGAACTGAAGGAAGATTGCCTTGCTGTGTGCTCTAAGGGCTGACCTGTTCTGCTGTTCAACTAAAAGCTGAGAAGAAGAAAGGGACTTTGCTGTGTGCTGTGACCCTGCCTGCTTGAACCAAAAAGACTTTGCTGTGTGCTGTGTCTTCAACTTGAATCTCCAAGGGCCTGAGAAGAGCTGGCCTCCTGTTCCTGGAACCCAGGGTTAAAAGGTTCCTAAAGAAACTGAAAACGCTGTAAGGATCGTGCTGTCTTGGCCTGGTGCGTGATTCATCTTTAACTACTGATCGTGGGCAGAGATCGGTGTGCTCATCGGCACTCATTCTGCGAGGGTCGGAGGCCCGCGGTGCCTCCCCTTGTGAGTCCTGCCCCAACAAGATCCTGTGGCCATGAGGGCGGTCTCGTGGTGACCCGCGCCCTCAAGAATCACTGCGCCGTTAAAATTGCCGCTGTCTGAGGCCTGAATTCGTCCTGCGATCTCGCCGTCCCTTGCTGGGTCCACAGAGCCAGAGATCGAAGCCGCCGTGCGCTCATTGGCTGCGAGCGTCGAGCCCCCTCAGCAATGCCGTGCTGGGATTGGTTCCCCGGCCGCCGCGTCATCGGGATAGCCGCGCTGTGAGTGGCTGGGGTCTCGTCATCCCTGAGGGCTTGTCCCGGGAGCCGCACTGCCGTTGGCTGACTCCCGGGTGTTTGCGAGGGCTCGCCTGCAGAGCCGCGACCTGATTGGCCCATCCGAGAGGAGCTGCGCTCAAAGACGCCGGGAGCCGCGACGCGAAGAAGAGCCTTCCCGGAGAAGACCCGTCCTCGCCGAGGGAGCCGCGAGTGCCTCTGTGACCCCCGGCCTGCCGTCCCAACTACCAAGGGTCTGCATACCTCCCCCGCCGCTCGTTGGATTGCCGAGAGCGGGCGGGAGAGCAACCGGGACCGGCCGGGGCTGACATCAGAGGTCTTCTGTCATCGAGGCTTTTGGGGTGAGCGCTTCATCACAAGGAGCGGGGTATTAACCTGCTAGTGTCCATGAAGGTGTTGGCACGACTACCTGTGAGGCGCTCACATTGTTAGGGCTCAGTAGTTTGAAGAGCCAGTGCATTAGGTTACTTACGCTGGCATTGCTTGGTTTATTCATTTTGAGAGCCACTTTGAGATAAGTCAGTAACGTTATTTTTACTACTGATTTTTAGAGACTTGAGACTGATTCTTATGTAAGAACTTCCTGAACACAAGTGCAACCAATTAAGATTAAGTGCAACATTTTCCTAAAGAAGTAATTATCGTGTATTGTTGATTTTTACTGCTGCAACTAGATAAAGTTATATTTTTTTATATATACTTACCTGTGTGGTCTCAGTTTGTGGTGGATTGGGGATTATTGTTGTGTTAAGTGCATTTATTATACACATTGCCTTAGGGGTAAGCCTGCCTGCTCGTGCCAAGCTACCGAGAGGGTGAGCAGGGGTTATCTACTGTGTGTAATTCTTCACCCTGACCAGAAGCAAGGGTCCCTACTTGGTCTAAGGTACTTACCTCTGCCAATTAGAGACCCCCAGATCTAACATTGTTGGACAGCGGTGTGGATTCTGAACTAATATTTTCACTTGACCGGCAGTGATTTCTTGTACATCACTAGTCTAGTTTAGCAGCACAGGTTGCGCAAGATTTTTTTCTTTTTGGTGAAACCTATTTTTGAAAAGGTTAGGAGGCATCATGTCTCAGAAAGCAGCAAGCGAAAGGGTAGAATTGGAATTTGAAATTCAGGAGTTGCTCATCTATAAAAAGGAGCAGCTGAAGCAATTCTGCAAACAGCTTGGATGCCCAGTGAAGGGCAGCGCAAACAAGGAAGAGCTACAGAAATCTCTAAGGGCCTGGTGGGAGGCCAAACATGGTGATCCAGAAGAGGTTACTGGAGAGGGAGGCACACAGGAGAATGCTTTTGAATCCGGTGATTTGCCCGTGAGAAGGCCAGCGTCTAGGGTTGGCAGCAACCACTCCAGTATGGTTATTTCTCCAGAGGAGCTGGATGATAATCAGAGAGCTAGGGCCCATGAGATTGAGCTTTTTAAACTCAAAGCCCAAGCAGAAGAAAGGAGACTGCACCTTGAAACTGAGAAGAAGGCGGAGGAGGGGAGGAATGCTCTCGCTTTTGAAGAGAGGAAACTCCAGTTGGCTCATGAGTTGAGCATGAGGGAGCTGGACATTAAAGCTAAACAGGCAGAGTCCAGTTCTAATGGTGGCAGCGCACAACCAGTACAGGCGGTTAAAGTATACATACCAAAACATCTGGTACAGAATTATCAGAGGGGTGAGGATATTTATGCATGGTTTAGATCGTATGAACTTGCCTTGAAGATGAATGAAGTGCCTGAGAAGAATTGGGGGGCAGGTTTGTGGAAGCATTTTGAGGCCTCTGGGAGGGATGTCTTGGCACCCTTAGACGCAGCAGGTACTTTATCCTACCCCGCTATGAAGGAGGCTTTGTGCCTCAGGTATGGGCTCACTCCAGAACAGTACCGCCAGAAGTTTAGGAACTTCAAGAAGCTTGATTCTAGTACTTGGGTGGAGTGTGTGAGTATGTACACGCGTGCACTGGAAGGTTGGATAAAGGGCAGCAAAGTTACTGATTATGTGGGGTTGTGTCACTTGATTAGTTGGGAGCACTTGAGTAGTTTATGTGTTCCAGAGCTGCGCCAGCATCTTTTAGACAGCAAGTTAACTGATCCCAGTGAGCTTGCTAAAGAGGCAGACCGCTGGACTAGCACCAGGGTCTACAAGGGGGTGGTAAGTACCCCAGCCAAAGGTGGACAGGGTCCCCAGCAGAAGAGTGGGGGGGACACGGGTAATCAAAAGGAGTCTTCTAAAGGGCCCCAAAATAATTCCCAGGAGAAGGAGTCTCAACCCCCCAAGTCTAAGAAGTCCTGGCCCCATAAGGGCAAGCAGGACAACAGGCCCCCGCCTACTTGCTATGCATGTAGGGAGGTGGGGCACATTGCCCCCGAATGTCCAAAGAAACCTCCAGCACCCACTGGTGCTCCTACCAGGGGGTTAGCCAGTGTAGCTTTGGGCGGGGATTTGATTTCCAGTGGGGAGGAGGGGTTAGCAGTGATGACCCTTGTCTCTTTAGGAGACCAAGAGATGGCCCAGGAAACCTTGCTGCCCCAAAACACTAACAAATATGGGCAGAAGGTGACCATCAATGGAAAGGAAATAGAGGCTCTGAGAGACACAGGGGCCAGCGTGACATCTGTCAGGTGTCAGTGGGTGTCTGAAGAGCAAATCATTCCCAAGGTACTCCGACCTGTGGTGGCATCTGACAGTTCAGTGCGCCTCTGCAAGTTGGCAAATGTTCCATTTGAATGGGGAGGAGTCTCCGGTATTTTGGAAGTTGTTGTAAGTGATGCCTTGCCTGTAGATTGTCTATTAGGTAATGACCTGGAGAGCTCTCCATGGAAAGAGGTGGAGCACAGAACTCATTTGGAAATGTTGGGTTTGCCTGCGTGGATCTGTGTGACCACCCGTGCAATGGCAGCCAGTAAAGGTGGATTAGCAGAACTGGAGCCTGGAACAATGGCCCAGGGACCTGCCAAGAGAGGAAGGGGTAGAGGGCGCGGGAAACCAGCTTCCACCGTTCCCACGGTCCAGGAGGAAGCAGAACCTGAGGGGGATGCCCTGGAACCTACAGGGGAGCAGGTGGCCGAACTGGGGGAATTACCTGAGCTGTCCCAGTGGCAGCAAGATGGTTGTCCCTCCAGGGAGGAATTCTGCCAGGCTCAGAAGGAGTGCCCTTCTCTCATTGGTGTGCGGCAGCAGGCTGCAGACCAGGCAGCAGGCCTGGGGTCCAAGGAACATTTGATTTACTGGGAGGATGACTTACTTTATAGTGAGCCTAAGTTCGCTGAGCCCGGTGCAGCCCGTGTGCTGGTGGTACCCGAGCGCTTCAGGAACTTCCTACTGGGTCTGGCTCATGACGTGCCTCTCGCAGGACATCTGGGGCAAGACAAGACCTATCACAGGCTTGTCACCCATTTCTACTGGCCCCAGATGAAGAAGCACGTCTCTGCCTTTTGTAAGTCTTGCCAAACTTGTCAGGCCAGTGGCAAGAGCGGAGGGAAGTACGTGGCACCCCTCCAACCCTTTCCTGTGGTGAGCACCCCTTTTGAGCGGGTGGGCATTGACATCGTGGGGCCCCCGGACCTCAAGACAGCCCTAGGCAACAGGTTTATCCTGGTCTTGGTGGACCATGCCACCCGATACCCGGAAGCAGTCCCTCTCAGGACAGTCACAGCCCCCGTGGTGGGCCGTGCCTTAATGGGGATCTTTTCTCGTGTGGGGTTCCCCAGAGAGGTGGTCTCTGACAGGGGTACAAACTTCATCTCTAGATACATGAAGTCTCTGTGGGAGGAGTGCGGGGTGACATACAAGTTCACCACTCCTTACCACCCTCAAGGAAATGGGTTGGTTGAAAGATTCAACCGCACCCTCAAATGCATGATTATGGGCCTGGAAGAGCCCATGAGGCGGAAATGGGACGTCTTGTTACCATGCCTGTTGTTTGCCTACAGGGAGGTGCCTCAGAAATCCTTGGGGTTCAGTCCCTTTGAGTTGCTGTATGGCCACCCTGTCAGAGGACCTCTCACTCTGGTGAAGGAGGGGTGGGAGAAATCCCGTGGGAAAACCCCTCAGGATGTGTTCAGCTATGTGCTGGCCATTCGCAACCAGACGAAGCGCTTCAGGAAGCTCGCTCAAGAGAACCTGGAGGCTAGCCAGGAGGAGATGAAGAGATGGTATGACCAGAACACTTCTCTGGTTGAGTTCCACCCTGGTCAGAAAGTGTGGGTGATGGTGCCGGTGGAGCCTTGTGCGCTCCGTGACAAGTGGACCGGGCCATATGAGGTGGTAGAGCGCAAGAGCGAGGTTACCTACTTGGTTAACCTGAAGACTCCCAGGCAGCCCCTGAGAGTGTTGCACGTGTACCGCCTCAAACCCCACTTTGAGAGGTCTGAAGTGGCTATGCTCATGGCTACAGATGCTGGAGGGGAGGAGGATAGTGATCCTCTCCCTGACCTCCTGGCAGCCAAGGAGCAAGATGGGTCAGTGGATGGTGTGGTCCTCTCGCCCACCCTGACCCCAGAACAGCAGAAGGACTGTCGCCAGGTCTGGAGTCAGTTCGCCCCCCTGTTCTCTCTGACCCCAGGTGTCACCAACTGGTGCGTCCACGATGTGGACACCGGAGATAGTCTGCCTGTGAAACAGAAGTTTTACAGGGTGGCTGACAAGGTCAGAGCTAACCTCAAGGAAGAAATTTCCAAGATGTTGGCACTAGGGGTAATTGAGCCCTCCAGCAGCCCCTGGGCTAGCCCAGTGGTCTTAGTGCCTAAGAAAGCTGCTACCCCCGGTGGCCCCCCAGAACTCCGGTTCTGCGTGGACTACCGTGGGCTCAATGAGGTCACCAAGACTGACGCGCACCCCATCCCCAGAGCTGATGAGCTGGTGGATCGGTTGGGAGCTGCCCAGTACCTCAGCACCTTTGATTTGACTTCAGGGTACTGGCAGATTGCCTTAACTGAGGGGGCCAAGGAGAGGTCAACATTTTCAACGCCAGAGGGGCACTTCCAGTTCCGTGTCATGCCCTTTGGGTTGGAAAATGCCCCTGCCACATTTCAGAGACTGGTCAACCAGGTGTTGGCAGGGCTGGAGCAATTCAGCGCTGCATACCTGGAGGACATTGCTATGTTCAGCTCCACGTGGGAGGAACACCTGCAACACCTCTCTGAAGTGTTGAAGGCTCTGCAGAAGGCAGGCCTCACTATCAAGGCCAGTAAGTGCCAGATAGGGCAGGGATCAGTGGTGTACTTGGGACACCAGGTGGGGAGCGGCCAGGTGGCGCCCCTTCAGGCAAAGATTGATACCATTCTGGCTTGGGAACCCCCCCAAGACCCAGACTGAGGTGAGAGCCTTTCTAGGTCTCACCGGGTATTACAGACGGTTTGTCAAAGGATATTGCACCATTGTGGCCCCTTTGACAGAGCTGACATCTAGAAATCAGCCCAGGAAAGTGAATTGGACTGAGGCCTGTCAAACTGCTTTTGACGCCCTCAAAACTGCCATGTGCACAGCACCGGTGCTTAAGGCACCTGACTTCTCCAGTGAGTTCATTGTGCAAACTGACGCTTCAGAGCAAGGCGTGGGAGCAGTACTCTCACAAATCAACGATGAGGGCGGAGACCAACCAGTGGCTTTCATTAGTAGGAGGCTACTCCCCAGGGAACAGAGATGGAGTGCCATTGAAAAGGAAGCTTTCGCTGTGGTCTGGGCTCTGAAGAAGCTGAGGCCCTACCTGTTTGGGACTCACTTCCGTGTTCAGACCGACCACAGGCCCCTCAGATGGTTAATGCAGATGAGGGGTGAGAATCCAAAACTGTTGAGGTGGTCCATTTCCCTACAGGGGATGGACTTTACGGTGGAGCACCGCCCTGGTACAGAACACGCCAATGCTGATGTCTGTCCAGATTCTTCCGCCTTAGTGATGAGGACTCCCAAGAGGTTGGGTAGTTCTCCCCACTTTTAGCTGGAGGGGACACGTGTTAGACCTGACACCCTTGGCGTGGTTTTCCCCCATCTTTTTGCCTCTGCCTCTTGTATTTTTGATGCTGTGCTGGATTTCATTTTTTGCTGGTATAGATGCTTTGGACACTCTGCCACTGCTGATCCGTGCCAGAGTGTAAGTACTCCCTATGTAAATTGTCATATTGATTGGGTATATCTGATTAGCATATTTGTATCACCATGAAGTCCCTAGTAAAGTGCACTGTGTGTGCCAGGGCTGGTGATGACAGATGCTACTAGTGAGCCTGCAGCGCAGATTGCGCCACCCACATGAGTAGCCCTAAAATGGTGTCTCAGGCCTGTCAGCGCAGTGCCTGTGTGCAGTCAGTGGACTGCCATGTCCGCCTGGCCAGTGTCCCCACTGGCTGGGCCTAACCCTTCCCTGTCTGTGCACATCGGTCACCCCTATGGAAGGCTCAAGGTACCCCCCTGGGCAGGATGCAGTGTAGGGGTAAGGTAGAGCATGTACTAGTGCAGGTCACATGCTCTGGTAGTGAGCAGCAGCCATTTTGTGTGCTCACTGCTGTAAGGTTATCTTTCTCCATAGAATAACATGGGGGAGGCTGGTCCCAATGGATACCAGCCTATCTTCTCATAGGAACAAGATGGGACATAAGTGATTGATATCCCTGAACTCAGAATTTAATAACACATCTTTTAGTAAAGGTTGTTTTTAAATTCTGTGTTTGAGAATAGTACTTTTAGAAAGTGTCTGTTCTCTTGTCTAACCTTTCTGTGTGCCTGGGCCTGATTGTGGATTGACTGTCTGGTTTGAGGGTGACAGGGGCTGCAGAGCCCCCAGGAGGTTGTCTGAGTCAGCCCGTGGATGAAAGGCTGCATCTGCTGCCAGGGAAGTGGGAGGAGATAGCACCTGGGAGTGAATAGGGCTGTGCCTGTCTGACCACAATGCTGGCTCCACCTCCCGCTGGGCGACTGTCACCTCCGTCCCTGATACTGAAAGAAAGAAGGTAGCCAGGAAAGCCCCAGTGCTCCAGCAACACCCAGAACTGGTTTAGACCGGGCTCAGGGCCCACTTGCACAAAGACTTCAAAGGACTTCAAAGACTTTTAGGGGTATAAGAGAAGGACCCCTGACAACAGAAGATTCGATTCTACAATCAAGAGGAACCTCTGCTGGAAGAAGGACGGCTGGAGAACTGAAGGAAGATTGCCTTGCTGTGTGCTCTAAAGGCTGACCTGTTCTGCTGTTCAACTAAAAGCTGAGAAGAAGAAAGGGACTTTGCTGTGTGCTGTGACCCTGCCTGCTTGAACCAAAAAGACTTTGCTGTGTGATGTGCTTCAACTTGAATCTCCAAGGGCTGGAGAAGAGCTGGCCTCCTGTTCCTGGAACACACAGGGTTAAAAGGTTCCTAAAGAAACTGAAAACGCTGTAAGGATCGTGCTGTCTTGGCCTGGTGCGTGATTCATCTTTAACTACTGATCGTGGGCAGAGATCGGTGTGCTCATCGGCACTCATTCTGTGAGGGTCGGAGGCCCGCGGTGCCTCCCCTTGTGAGTCTTGCCCCAACAAGATCCTGTGGCCGTGAGGGCGGTCTCTTGGGGACCCGCGCCCTCAAGAATCACTACGCCGTTAAAATTGCCGCTGCCTGAGGCCTGAATTCGTCCTGCGATCTCGCCGTCCCTTGCCGGGACCGCAGAGCCAGAGATCGAAGCCGCCGTGCGCTCATTAGCTGCGAGCGTCGAGCCCCCTCAGCAACGCCGCGCTGGGATTGGTTCCCCGGCCGCCACGTCATCGGGATAGCCGCGCTGTGAGTGGCTGGGGTCTCGTCATCCCTGAGGGCTTGTCCCGGGAGCCGCACTGCCGTTGGCTGACTCCCGGGTGTTTGCGAGGGCTCGCCTGCAGAGCCACGACCTGATTGGCCCATCCGAGAGGAGCTGCGCTCAAAGACGCCGGGAGCCGCGACGCAAAGAAGAGCCTTCCCGGAGAAGACCCGTCCTCGCCGAGGGAGCCGCGAGTGCCTCTGTGACCCCCGGCCTGCCGTCCCAACTACCAAGCGTCTGCATACCTCCCCCGCCGCTCGTTGGATTGCCGAGAGAGGGCGGGAGAGCAACCGGGACCAGCCGGGGCGGACATCAGAGGTCTTCTGTCATCGAGGCTTTTGGGGTGAGCACTTCATCACAAGGAGCGGGGTATTAACCTGCTAGTGTCCATGAAGGTGTTGGCACGACTACCTGTGAGGCGCTCACATTGTTGGGGCTCAGTAGTTTGAAGAGCCAGTGCCTTAGGTTACTTATGCTGGCATTGCTTGGTTTATTCGTTTTGAGAGCCACTTTGAGATAAGTCAGTAACGTTATTTTTACTACTGATTTTTAGAGACTTGAGACTGATTCTTATGTAAGAACTTCCTGAACACAAGTGCAACCAATTAAGATTAAGTGCAACTCTTTCCTAAAGAAGTAATTATCGTGTACTGTTGATTTTTACTGCTGCAACTAGATAAAGTTATATTTTTTTATATATGCTTACCTGTGTGGTCTCAGTTTGTGGTGGATTGGGGATTATTGTTGGGTTAAGTGCATTTATTATACACATTGCCTTAGGGGTAAGCCTGCCTGCTCGTGCTAAGCTACCGAGAGGGTGAGCAGGGGTTATCTACTGTGTGTAATTCTTCACCCTGACTAGAAGCAAGGGTCCCTACTTGGTCTAAGGTACTTACCTCTGCCAATTAGAGACCCCCAGATCTAACAATTCTCAATTACAATAGGCCTGATTTCCTTTCCTCTGTTTTTTTTTGTACAAGGGTACTGTTTATTAAAGTGATTCTTAAGTTATTCATAAAACTCTCTCGATCACCTCATCTGTTGTTCCAGATTCATGCACCATTCTCTTTTCATGCAGACCTGCACTATCTATCTGGGCTGCAGCATCCGCGATGCCCTGCATGCCTGTCTTCGAGTTGCAGGAAGGGTAGTGCTGAGAAAAAGTTGGGGTGCTAAATGATCCTGAGCCAGCCAGCCAGCCTTCAGGTGGTGCAAGAAGATCCTGGCCCCCCTCAATAGACGTGGCTGACTGCAGACAGCAGGTTTCTTCTCTTATCCTGCTAATATTCGATAGAGGCAGCCGGGTTCTAGAGGATTGCACTGCCAGGACTAGTCATAAGGGTAACCAGAATTTGCCCACCTCAGATGGTCAGCTGCCACATGACCACAAAGTTAAACATTTATTTGAAAAGGGTATGAGAGGTAATATATATACAGTGTAAATCATACAGTATATTCAAAAAGAGAAATAAGGAATTCCACGTTGTTGTGTCTTGCCTTAGGGCGTCTTTATTGAAGATGCACTCAGTTCTCATAAGCAGACAGCCAACGTGTTTCTCTCATGAGCTTCTTCAGGGCGATAGCATAAAGTAGTCAGTTTGCCAGGTAATTAAAATCAGGTCCCAACTCTAATCTCCTTCGGCTCTGGATTTTTAGGATGTATAGGGAATTGACCTCTCAGGTAAGAGGCAATGGTGGTCCAAATAGAAATGAGATATCCAATATCAGCCTCTTTGTGGCTATACCGTAGTTGAGGTAATCACTATTTGAACAAAGAGCTCCATGTATGAGCCGTGTCCGGCGCTGTCTCGTCCCTGCAGGAAAAAGTAGTAATGACACCTTAAGACAAGACACAACAACGTGGAATTCCTTATTTCTCTTTTTGAATACACTGTATGATTTACACTGTATATATATTGCCTCTTATACCCTTTTCAAACAAATTCTTCTCTTATCCCTTTGCCCTCACAGGTGCAGGCTACAGGTAGCTGTAACAAGATGCTTTGAATGTGCTTTGTTGGTGATGGCTGGTCAGCAGGTCAAAAGCAAGGCCTTAATAGATAGAGCTTTCACATGTTAATGCACTGTCATTCATGGAAATGAGCGGAAGAATTATTTTGTCCCCTTCATCCCCCCACCCTTGTCGCCCTGGTCCCCATGTTCCCCCTCTTTAAAATCTGGAGGGGAGAATATATCCCCAGCATCCCCCACACTTCCTACACCCATGCATATGACATGTTTTAGTGGGCTTGACAATGTTGGGGTCTTTGTAAAGGGGAATTAATATTTGACAACTGAAAAGCAGGTTTTAAGATGACAACCTTTTTGCCAATTCTTCTAAACCTCCATCTGTGAAAATATAATGAGCTCATGAAATATTTCTAATACCCTCTTCAGAGAGACGCTCCTGTCTGACTATTGACCAAAGGCATGTTTCGAGTCTGCTCATTGGGAAATTGCAACCAGTGGCGTAACAATAGCCCCCTGCAATCCCTGTGGTGCGGGGTGCCCCGAGCTCCACGGAGTCCCTCTGGCACTGTGCATGGGCAGGCCTGAGAGCTCCTGACTGGGTCTAGAGCTTGGAGTGCCCCCCTCCATTCACTTTGCAGGAGGGCCCCCTCAAGTTTCATTGTGCCACTGATTGCAACGTATGCTTGTTTGAGGCCGCACAAGAACAGGAATATTGGAACAGGAATATTGAGCTTAGTCGGTTGACACATCTGATTTTGAAATGTGTGACTGGCAAGTCTCAGGTTTGAGTAGTGCATCTTCCATTTCTGATAGGCTTGAATAAGTAATTGTTAATCAGTTGGCAGTTTTACCACCCGTTAATTAATCTGTTAGTTATCTGCACTTTTCTTGCAATGAAATAATTGTATTTAGCATCCCACACTGAGCAGTTCTCATACGAGACGATTGAGCGTAATCAATACTAGAAGCCACCAGGCCAAAAGAACTGTCAAAAATCAGTGGCCTTGAAATAATTTTGCAACAAATGGTGTTTGAGCATGCAAAGTATACAAGCATTCCTTTAAGCACATATGATGTGTTGCTGGTGGGCACTGTCCTGCAAAGAGGGCATCCCAACAGAAACCGAAATAGCTCCCATTATTAGCATATGTTATATTACCAGCAACAATGCTTTTATTTATATTCTGAAGCCCCCAGCTTTTAAGGTGTCAAATGCACAAAAATATAAATTTTGTCTTGAAATGTTGCTGGGGCAATTCCCATTATAAAATGCAACATCTGTTACAATTTTCTCCAGAAATCCTTTTAGAAGAATGACTATATTCTGTATAATGGTTGTTCCTACATGTTTATACTAATTATAGGAACTAGCCTGGCCTTTGCAGAGAAGAGGAAACCCTGAATGGGGGGACAAGAGGCACATCGGGTACACAACTTGGTTACTAGTTTGTGCACTTGTTCCAGTTCTACAATGACAAACTAATATTATCATTGTGCAATGTTTTTGCATTTGGTAACCTATTATACGCAATATTAGTGTTATTATACTTTTGGCAGACCCAGGCTTATTTTGACAGCTGAAAAAGGTCTCACAAGCATTTTGTTGAAAACCACACTAGTTTGAAGAGGCAGGACAAAGCCATGCAATGCCAAAACTAGTGGAGTTCCTCTGCATAGGCACTATCCCAGATAAAAACTACACAAGGCATTTGTTACAGTAAATTCTACATATGCCTTACAGTGCACCTTGAAACATAACATACAGGCACCTGCTTTAAGTAGAAGTATGCCTCTGGTTAGACATAACTTTTATGTTAAGGCTTCACTTAGCTGATCTCTCTGTCTGCTGATAGTTTACCCTTCAGATACCTGAGTTATCTCTCAGATGACAATACTCAAACACCAAAGGAAAAGTGCTGCAACCCCATCCTTTCTGCTCAGTTTATTCTAAAATTGTGATTAGCCCTGTGTTTAGTTCTTAAAGGCACCCACTAAATATATTGAAAACCTATAGCAGCATGTCATGAGTTGAGTTGGTACTTATATGTTCTATGGAAGCTCTAAGATCTGTTGGTGCTGAAGTGACTAACCACATCAGAAAAGATATGAAGATAATCAATAAAATAGATGCAAGAGCCTTCCTGAAGACTGAATGGTCCTCTATTTTGCGCAGGCTAAGACAGTATGCTTTTCAAATTGAGAATTCATCAGAAAAGAGGGACATACCCATCTACCCCCTTACTGAGCGTTTCTAAATCAGGACACTAATAAGAGCAGAGACGTGCTAAAATTAAATGATCGCTTACACTTGGAAGCAAACACATAAGCAGAATGTGGCCTGTTTCACAATTGGGTTGGTGAGCAAAGCAGAGCACTGTAAAATGGCAGCCAGTGCAGCTCACTGCAAGCCTCAGAGAATCTCTCAAATGTCCTGAAAGTCACACAGGATTTTTTTTTTTATTTTTAAAAAGACCTTTATTATTGGAAATATACAGTACACAGCGTTCCGCTGACAACCCATCCGGGCCAGCCGCACATCTTCAAAGTAGCAGTTCTTGCATGAAGAGAAAAGAAATAACACAGCCATATGTCCGACAACCCGAAGGCCCGGCGGCGTTGTAATGTGTGATTTCGTAATTCATAATCCCGCATACATTCAGCAAGGAAAGGATACAGTGCGAGAGAGAACGACTGAAACTCTGCAAGCCTTCATTTTCTTGTTTATGTTCATATCCGATGTATGGAAGAACTCAGTGTATCAGGAGTACACATCAGCGACCGTATGTAAGCCATGGATCGCCAAAGCACTTGCGAGGCACATGGAGGGTAGTGAGACATCTCGCTCCCTAGAAGGGCGCGAGATTGCATGAGGGAGAGATGTTGTACAGTGCCGCAAGCGTGGCGGTGTGTGGAGGGTAGATAATACGGTCAGCCTGTCGGTGGTGCTAGGTACTCATTGTCGAAGCTGAATAGTCAAGCTGTAGCCCTGACATGCGGCCTTTAAGACCCCTAGGCGTGATGCGTGTGATAGGCAGCTTGGAAGATTGTGGTCTGGGGGCGGGGGTTCCAAAAGGTCAAGAAAACAGTTGTAACGGTAACAAGGGAAGCGCATATGTAGGGATGAGGGGGAGCGTGATAAGGATAGTTATGTGGTGAGGGGGGAGGTATCTTCTGCATGTATGTAGCAAAGTAGTGGGGTGGGTAGAAGGAGGGGGCTCGTTTGCGCGTCAGATCTGTGAGGGCAGCCACTTCCGGGTACTATCGTTCCACTCGTATGCGGCAGGAAGACCACCATCTGTGGTAGCGTGTGTGTGGGCTCTGGTGTGGAAAAGACTGCGTGCTCGGCAATACAGGGCAGTCGCGCGCATAGCGTGTATTAAGTATGACCTAGGATCCCTAGGGGAGTGGTGAGCGTTGTAGCAGTAGTCATACCTCAGTATCACAGCAGGACCTGGGAGGAAGGGAATAGGCACACGGAAAAGGCTCCCTAGAAGTGAGCACAGCTCGTGTTGTTCAACGCTGTGCAGGGATTGTGGGGTGGTCCATAGTCCGTCATGTGATCCCTTGTTCTATACATTTCTGCTGGAAGGACTGGAGGATAGTGTCCCAGTGTTGTGCAATTGGGAATTTTCGTAGGCCAGCTGTTTCCTCGCGTCGGATTGCTGTGCTCTCCGCCCGGGCCCAGTTCGCCAGTGAAAGGCTCCAGTGCCGGATGTGCGGAGGCGTATCGGCTTTCCACCGCTTGGTGAGTAGCCGTTTTGCCGTGATGAGTCCAAGGTCCCAGTACCGGGCCTGAACTTTATTAAGGCGTGTGCGTTTGTACAACCCCAGCAAGCAGGCCTCCCACGTTTTCGGTATTCGTTCGTCTGTGCAATGCGTCAGCATCGTGGTCACCCCGTCCCAATACTGTTGAAGGGTAGGGCAATGCCAGAGCATGTGTAAAAGGTCCGCTCCAATGTGGGAACATCGGTTGCAGGCCGCCTCTCCGACTGAAAAGTACCTGTTAATCTTGTCCGGGGTGAGGTAGGCACGGTGCAGTATGTATAGTTGTATAATTTTAAAGCGGGGGTTGCGGGGGACATTAATCGGACCAGCTAAAATCATTGCCCACTCCTTATCTGTCCAGTCCCGTCCTCTGTCAGTTGCCCATTTTCACCTCAATTGCGCCGTGGCTGGATGCGTATGGAGGAGGAGAGCTTGTGCTAGCCAGTGTATTATGTGTGTGCCATTACTCATGACGTGTAGGTATTGTAGGAAGTTATGGGTGGGTAATTCATCAGCTACGTCACCCCAGGCCGTGGTCAGCGTGTATGTGAGGGTTGCGTGTAATAGGAACTGTCCAGCCGGTAAAGATGTGTCGTCGGCAAGGGTGGCGAAGGGGAGGAGAGCGCCATCGGAGTAAAGGTCCCCCAGTGTTTCCACTCCTGCTGCGGTCCAGCTATCAAGCTGTGCGGCTGTGAGTGCCCCCGTCGCAGTCGGGGTGCCCAGTAAGGGGAGCACCGGAGCATATGGTGTGGTCGCCCGCGTTAGGCGCAAACAGCGGAGGAAGCACCTGCGCGCCGTCGCGAGATGTAGCTGCGACGGACGTGATGTTTTGCTCAGAGGGTGGAAGAGTACCTGGACCTGCAACTGAGTCCAGATCATAACATCTGTGGCCGTGTCTCCCAGGTCCCTCCCTCCCAGCCATCCCGACACCCACTGCATTTGCGCTGCCAGGTAGTACAGCTCCAGATGGGGGACAGCCAGGCCTCCCGCTTCAGTTGGCATGTATAGTTTCGCCAGTGCGATGCGTGGGCGGCCCTTGTTCCAAAGTAGGTCCCGCAATAATGCCTCTAGGTCCCGAAATATCCGGTTAGGGACATATGTGGGAATATTTGCAAAGTAGTACAGAAGGCGCGGCAGCACGATCATTTTCATCAGGGTTACACGACTGCGGTCGCATCCATCCGCTCGCAGAATCCAATCTGCGAACGGATGGATGCGACCGCCCGCAGCAGATTCCCGTCTAGGATATCTGCGGGTTCCCGGTAGATATGTATCCCCAGGTACCGGAACGTCGTGGGATACCACTGTAGGGTCACACCGCTAATGGTTATCTCATTCTCCGGTGTGTTTGGATCAAAGGAGTAGGCTCCTGATTTAGCCCAGTTAACTCTCAAGCCCGACATCGCCTCAAAGGTGTCAAAGATGCCAGTAAGGGACTCTGGAACATCACTAAGGTCTTTTACATAAAGGAGAAGGTCGTCGACATATAGCGACACCACATGAAGGCCATCTGCCATCGGAATTCCCCATCTCTCCCCATGGGATCTAAGAATTTCGGCCAGGGGTTCCACCGCTAATGAGAATAGTAGGGGCGACAGTGGGCAGCCCTGCCTGGTGCCTCTCCGCACAGGGATCGGGTCAGAAAGGAGAGCACCAGTGCGGACTCTAACAGTGGGCTCTCGGTACAAGAGGCCCACCATGGCCAGAAAGTCGTCGCCTAGTTCGAATTTATCCATGACCGCTCGGAGGTAGGGCCATTCCACAGAATCAAACGCCTTTTCCAAATCTAGCACTAGACAACCAGCGCGTGGCCATTGTCGTGGAGCATATTCCTGAAGTCGGAAAAACCGACGGATATTGTGGGAGGTATGTCGTGTCGGTACAAACCCGTTCTGGTCTCGATGTACCGCGTGGGCACGAAAGGGGCCAGTCTGCGAGCGAGCGAGGAGGCGAGTATTTTATAGTCCGTGTTCAGGAGGGCTAGGGGGCGGTAGGATCCCATCAGCTCACCGTCCTTGCCAGGCTTAAGCAGGGACACCAGAGTGGCCTCGTTTAGAGTCGGGGGCAGGCGGAAATCGTCCGTCGCTGCCGTGTACATCTTCGCCAGCTGGGGAATAAGTATGTCCGAAGCAGCCTTGTAAAATTCGGCCGGCAAGCCATCTGGTCCCGGAGACTTGCCATTCGAAAGGTGATATATGGCGTCTCGGAGTTCCTCTGGGTCTAAGGACCCCCCTAGGTCATCTCGCTGCATTGCTGTTAACGCGGGCAGAGGTATCGGTAGGAGATATTCAATTATGTCATTCATCGAGGCGCGCAGTCGGGAACGATACAGTCCCGAGTAATGACTGGTGAACGCCTCATGTATGTGACGTTGGGTGTAGAGTAAGTCGCCTCCTTCCGCCCGTATTGCCGAGATGGGAGACGAGCGGGCCTCCTGCGCGATCAGCCAGGTCAGCAATTTACCAGGCCTGTCAACCTGGCGATGCATTCGGGCAGAATGTGCCGCAAAGTTAATGGTGCGCAATCGTTCCAGGTGTCGATCATGGTCCGTCCTGGCCTCTGTCAGTCTGGCGTCTGCGTCCCCCCCTGTTGCTTTCTCAAGGGCTAGCAATTCTGTCTCGATACGCGTCAGTTCGGCTTCCAGTTGTCTCTTAATGTGTCCCTGTGTACCCAAGCAGTTTCCTCGGGTCACTACCTTGAAGGCGTCCCACTCAATCTGGGGGGAGGACGCTGTGTCAGCATTAAATTCAAAGTATTGGGCTATTTGTGCGAGTAGGGATTCGCGAAAGGGTGAGTCTAGTAAGAGGTCTGGTTGCAGGCGCCATGTGGGGACAGGTGGGCGTGGGTTCTCCCAGGCTATCGCTAGTGTATGTTCAAGTTCAAGTTCGGGCATTTATATAGCGCACTACTCACCCAGAGGGTCTCAAGGCGCTAGAGGGAGGGGTTCACTGTTTGTCGAATAGCCAGGTTTTCAGTTCTTTTCTGAAGGAGATGTGGTTCTGAGTAAGGCGGAGGTGGGTGGGGAGTGAATTCCAGGTCTTGGCAGCCAGGAAGGAGAAGGATCTGCCACCCATGGTGGTTTTTCGGATGCGCGGGACTGCGGCGAGGGCTTGATTGGATGATCTTAGTTGGCGGGTGGGATTGTAGAAGGACAGTCGGGTGTTGAGGCATTCGGGTCCTAGATTATAGAGGGCCTTGTGTGCGTGGATAAGGAGGCGGAAAGTAATTCTTTTGTTGACGGGAAGCCAGTGGAGGTTTTTTAGGTGTCCGGTGATGTGCTCTTGGCGCGGGATGTCCAATATGAGTCTCGCTGACGCGTTTTGGATGCGCTGGAGCTTTTTCTGCAATTTTGTTGTAATTCCGGCGTAAAGTGTGTTGCCATAGTCCAGTCGACTCGTGACCAGTGCATGGGTGACAGTCTTTCTTGTGTCGAGGGGGATCCAGCGGAAGATCTTTTTGAGAACGCGAAGGACGTTGAAGCAGGAGGACGATACGGCGTTGACTTGTCTGGACATTGAGAGAGAGGAGTCTAGAATGAAGCCAAGGTTACGTGCATGGTCTGTGGGTGTGGGTGCTGATCCCAGGGCGGAAGGCCACCAAGAGTCGTCCCAGGCAGAGGGGGAGGATCCTAGGATGAGCACCTCCGTTTTGTCTGAGTTGAGTTTTAGGCGGCTCTGTTTCATCCATTCGGCTACCTCTTTCATACCTTCGTGAAGATTGGTTTTGGCGGTTTTGGGGTCTTTGGTGAGGGAAAGGATTAGCTGGGTGTCATCGGCGTAGGAGATGATGTTGTGGTTGTGTTGACGTGCGATGGAGGCGAGAGGACTCATGTAGACGTTGAAGAGGGTGGGACTGAGTGAGGAACCTTGAGGTACGCCGCAGATGACTTCGGTGGGCTCTGAGTAGAATGGGGGAAGTCGGACTCTCTGGGTTCTCCCGGCTAGGAACGAGATGATCCAGTCCAAGGCTTTTCCTTGTATGCCGATGTTGTTGAGGCGTTGTATGAGGGTGCTGTGACAGACAGTGTCGAAGGCGGCGGAGAGGTCGAGTAGAATGAGGGCCACTGTTTCTCCGTTGTCCAGGAGTGCTCGGATGTCGTCGGTCGCCGCAATGAGGGCGGTTTCGGTGCTGTGTTTGGCTCGAAAGCTGTTCTGTGAGGGATCCAGGGAGTTGTTGGATTCAAGGAAGGCTGCGAGTTGGCTGTTGACAGCTTTCTCGATGACTTTGGCCGGGAAAGGTAGGAGGGATATGGGTCGGTAGTTTTTCAGTTCTGAGGGGTCTGCTGTGGGTTTTTTCAGAAGGGCGCTGAGTTCGGCGTGTTTCCATATTTCTGGAAAGGTGGCAGAGTTGAAAGAGCAGTTGATGACATCGCGGAGTTGGGGAGCGATGATGGAGTCAGCTTTGTTAAAGATGTAGTGGGGACAGGGGTCAGAAGGCGAGCCAGAGTGGATTGAATTCATGAGGCGAATGGTGTCTTCAGTGGTGATTGGGTTCCAGGAGCAGAGGTAGTTAGTTGGAGGGGTGGGATCTGAAGGGGGTGGGGCGGATTGGTCACTAGGAGTATTCTTGAAGCTATTGTGGATGTCGGCAATTTTGTTGTAGAAGAAGGAGGATAGCGCATCGCAGAGGTCTTGGGAGTTAGTGATGTCATTGGATGCTGCGGGAGGGTTGGTGAATTCTTTGACAATATTGAAGAGTTCCTTGCTGTTATGAGAATTGTTGTCGAGACGGTCCTTGAATGCTGATTTCTTGGCGGATCGAATCAGTTGGTGGTGTTTGCGGGTGGCTGTCTTGAGGGACGCCATGTTGTCTGAGGTTTGTTCTTTTCTCCAATTCCTCTCCAGGGTGCGGCAAGTCTTCTTGGATTTTTTAAGGTCATCATTGAACCAGGGAGCCTTTTTGCTGGATGATTTCAACTGGTGTTTTTTCAGGGGTGCTAGTTCGTCCGCACTGTGGGTAATCCATTGCCTGAGGCTGGTGGCCGCTTGGTCTGGGTCTATTGCTAGGGTGGGAGGGTTTTGGTTGAGTGATGTGAGGAGTTGGTCGGTGGTGATTTTGTTCCATTTTCTCCGGGGAATGGGTTGTGGACAGTTGTGGGTCAGTGCGGTTTTGTAGCTGAAGTGAACACAGCTGTGATCCGTCCAGTGGAGAGCTGTAGTGTGATCGAAGGAGATGTGCTTGCTGGAGGTGAAGATAGGGTCGAGTGTGTGTCCGGCTGTGTGAGTGGGGGTGTCAACAAGTTGTTTGAGTCCGAGATTGGACATGTTGTCCAGCAGGGTGGTGGAGTTGTTGTCGAGTATGTTATCAAGGTGGTAGTTGATGTCTCCTAGAAGAATGTAGTTCTCGGAGGCGAGGGCGTGCTGGCTGACGAAGTCTGTGATGTCGTCGCTGAATTGAGATCGGGTGCCTGGGGGCCTGTAAATGAGGGTGCCTCTAAGGGTTGTCCTGGGGTCGGTGTGGATCTGAAAGTGGAGATCTTCAGCGGTTGCAAGATTGTCGTCAGAGCTGGTTGTTATTTTGACGGTGCTTCTATGGACGATGGCGATGCCTCCTCCAGTTTGATTGGTGCGGTCTTTTCGAATGATCTTGTAAGTATCCGGTATGGCTATGGCGATGTCAGGGGCAGAAGATGCGTTCATCCATGTTTCAGTGAGGAAGGCGATGTCAGGTGACGCAGTGTCGATTAGGTCCCAGAGTTCTGTTGCATGTCTGTGGACCGAGCGGGTGTTCAGTAGGATGCACTTCAGGTGGTTGGGTTCGGAGCTGTGTGTGGAGGACGTGTGTTTGGTGTGGGTTCTGAAGCAGTTGAACTTGCAGGAGAGGCAGGAGAATGGGCCGTGGATACGTCCTGGGGTAGCTTCGCAGCATAGTGGGGTGCGTCCGGGGTTGTGGGCGAGGAGAGTGGCGGCATCGTATGTGACTCTGGAGGGTTGGGGGCGGCAAGGAACAGGGGGGCATGGGGCGTGACCGCTGCGCGCGGGAGCATCTGTCATATAGGGATAGTGGGAGGGGCGGAGCGAGGGAGGGGCAGCTGGGAGGCGGGAGGCGGGCTGGATGATCTTGTGCAGGCACAACAAACAAAATGGTGGGGGAATCGAAACTGAGCCTGTGCGAGGTTGGGGCACAGGGAGGAGGGACGCTGAGGGCAGTGGCACCGGCACAAAGAGCAAATAAGTATTCAATCAGCAAGCAAACACCAATACAATCTGAGCGCTAGCAGCAAATGCAGAGTCAAATGATAACAGACACGAAGTGCACGATAACAAAATGTAATTCCAAAGTGCACGTTTTCAAGGCGGCAGCAGTGGCAGGCAAAGCAAAACAATGCGGCAAAGCAGGCAGGCGTATAGCTCTACGATACCAATATCCAGCTAAGCAAAGCGCTATGGCAGTCGGCCAGGGGCAATGGGAGCGACCGCTTCCTACGGAGTAAGAGAGGTCATGTGGTATGTGGGTTGTGGTCCGAGTGTGTTCGGCCCATATACTGGGTATCTGTGACCAGTGGGAGAAGTTCAGTTTTGATCATGTACCTGTCTAACCTGACATGTAGCGCGTGGGCCCCAGACCAGTAGGAGTACGTCCGCGTAGTGGGGTTGCGAGCTCTCCAAACGTCGCGGAGGTCCCATTGCATGGCCCAGGTGAGGAGTGCTTTCGTGGTGGTATGTGTCAGTGCTGTGGCCGTGGGCGCGGTGGATCTGTCCAGATTAACATCTAGGACGTTGTTATAGTCACCCCCAAGTATCCACGGGACCCCATGCCAAGGTGCCAGTTTCAGGGAGAGGCTATCCAAGAATTTACCCTGTTCAATGTTTGGGGAGTATATAGAGGCGATTACAATTGGGCGCCCGTCTAGTCTGCCCCTAACTATCACGTATCTGCCCTCTGTGTCAATCTGTGTGTCCATAACCGCCCACGGGGTGCCTGGCCGAACCCATATGAGCGTCCCTCTAGCAAAGGAGGAATACCCAGTAGCGTAAAGTTGCCCACGCCATCTGCGGCGCAGTGCAAGTATTTCTGGTGTGTTTAAATGGGTTTCTTGTAGTAACGCCGCCTGAAACTTGTGACGTCTCAAGTAGGAATAAATTTGGTAGCGCCTTGACGGCGTGTGCATGCCCCTAACGTTCCAGGTGCAGATCTTGATTTCAGCCATAATCGCAGTGTAGACAGGAGGCGTCCGCCCCAGCCGCCCTCCACCCCTCAGGCGCGCAACCCCCTGGATCTCCCAGCCCTCCCCCCTCACTCACTCCAAACACTGGCACCCATTCATTAAGGAACAGGGGGGGTAAGCTTCCGAGGGCAAGGGTGGGGAAAAATACAGAATATTCAAACAATGTAAAACTACAACAAATACCATAAGGTCGGCCACGGAACATGTCGCCGTCCAAACACACCAAGAGGGTAAAAGTTCAACAATCAAGTCTAGGGGGTGTCATGTGCTGATCACAGTATCTGCGGTGTAATGAACAAAAGTATAGAATGAGGGATGGTGGGCCTTCCCTGGGCCCTATGTCAAGTTTGTCCCGTGCGTAGATTCAGTGTCTGGAGAGCCATTGGTGTCTCCGTAGCGCTCGGACCTCCGCTGGGCCAACAATGTAGGAGGAGTGCAAGCATTCCCCCGTCCCCACCCGGCCAGCAGGGACCAGTCCTGAGACGGGAAGGGCAGGAATCACGGAAGTGGGACGGGGAGGGAAAATATGATAGAGCATATCTGCACCTCCTCCTTACCTGTTCTGTGTCTACTAGTCCAGGAGGTATACTCACTATAGGAAGGTCTCTCCATCTAGTACCAGAGCAGGGTGTGTCTGCTAGTGTGGCAGCCAGCAGCCACAGTGTCCAACAGTCATCGCGTCTTCAGTTCCATCCCCTGCAGTTCCGCAGGGTCCGGTCTCGACGTTGAAATGTCTTCAATGCAGCATGTCCGCCGTTTGTGGTGTGACGTCAGGCAGTTCCACCGATGCTTGGGAGTCTGGCAGGCCATAGATGGCGTCATCATCGCTGGGGATCGTCTGTGGACCGTCTTCTAGTATAGTGTCGGACGAGGGCGAATTGCTCAGCTGCGTGACCCTCCGGAGTGCGTCCCGCTGTTCTTGGAGTATTTGATCCGCTGGTGGGGAGTGTCTTGACACGTCCTCCGGGCGGCGAGTTTGTTGGCCTCTGTGTCTGCGGCGGCGCGGCCCTCTTGTGCGCGGCTGCGTCTCGCTCCCTTGCGCCTGCCTTGGTGTCGTGTCCGTGCCGCTGTCAAGCCACTCGCTGACTTCCTCGGGGGTGTCGAAGAAATAGGTTTTGTCCCGTGCCACCACTCTCAATTTCGCAGGAAAGAGAAGCGAATATTTCAGGCCAGCGGTGCGGAGACGTCGTTTCACCTCCAAGAAGTCGTGTCTTTGACGTTGCACTTGAACGGTGTAGTCCAGAAAGAACATTATGGTAGCATTGTCTATGCGGATTTCTCCAAGCCGTCTAGTTTCCCGCAACACCGTGTCCCTGTCTCTGTAGTTCAATATCCGGAAAAGGAGTGGCCGTGGGTTGGCGCCCGTGGCGCGGGGTCTCGTGGGAACTCGGTGTGCCCTCTCCACCACAAAGTACGGCGTAAGCGTGCCTTCAGGCAGCAAGGTTCTGAGCCAGTCCTCCACATGTTGGGCAGGATGATTCCCTTCCCATTTTTCCGGAACTCCCACGAGTCTGATGTTGTTGCGTCTCGCCCTCCCTTCCGCATCCTCAGCTCGGTCCTCCAGGAATTCAACTCTGCTCAGGAGGTCTTGTACCTGTTTATCCGTCTGGGTGACTGCGGGTTCAAGGTCTTTGACTGCCCCCTCCAACGACTTAGTTCGATCAGCCAGCTTCTTGTGGTCGTCTCGTAGATGAGTGAGATCGATGGCGACGCTGTCTATTTTGGACTCCAACGATGTTCTTGTTAGCTGGAGAGATTGCTCCATGCGTTCCATGGCTGCCAGTACACTGTCCAATCTCGCGGCTACTTGATCGGCCGCCATCTTGCCCTTCGATTTTTCTGATTTACCCTTCGGTGGGGCTCCGCCAGTCCCAGTACGAGTTCGTACCCCTCCGGACATGTGCGGGGTCGCCCAATGGACAGTATAATCCACGCAGTGGTTGGGGAACGTAGCAACCAACTGGCTATGCAGGCTATGGCTTCAATCAGTAGGTCCGCCCTCGGTATCTCCAGGTCCAACGCCAACTGCCAACTCGCGCCACCTGCGCTGCGCGTTCCCGGTCTGTAGGTGCGGCGGAGCAGTAGTACCCACCGTCAGCGTGGCTAGTGAAGGCCGCCAGGTAGGACTCCGTCTCTCTTCAGCGCAGGGCCTCCGCGTTGCTTGGGCTGTGGCAGGGCACTCGGGTCAAAACAGCATGCAGTCTCTCTGGGCCCGCGTGGAAAGGCAGGGAGGCAAGGAGGCAGGGCAACGTCGTCAGTGGGTCTCAGCCGAGGTCCCAGGCATCAATTCCGACCCGCGGCCATGGCGTCGTCGGGCAGGTGGCAGTCAGGGCCGTGGATGGCGTGCAGGAGGGTCTGGTGCAGAGAGGGACTCCGCAGATCTTCAGCGCGAGGAGCGGCCAATTTGCCACTTGTGCCCGGGGGCCAGTCAGTGCTTCTGTCCGAGCAGCGCCGCCGCAGGCTGGGTGGGAGGCAAGAGATGGGTCAACACTGCCAGCGGGTGGCGAGCGAGCACTCCGCGCCATATGCCCGTGCTAGCAACATGTCTCCAGGAGCACTCGCCGCAGCAGCTCGAATTCTCAGGAAGGGGGTCCCACCAGTCAGGTCCAATCCCCAGGCAATGTTCAGAGGGGGGGGGGTCCACCATCCGGCCCTACCGTTCCGCCGGTGTGTCGTCGGCCCAGGAGCTGCTCCGTCCTTGGTCCCTGCGTCGGAGGGCCAGACAGCCGCGTCCCCCGCCCGGGCAACAGCAGCGTGTCTTCTAGCGTCGGGCTCTCCGTTGGTGGTTGGTATCGTGGAGGAGAGGGGCACAGGACCGCTAGAGGCCCCTCGTAGGCTGGCGCCAGCCGGCCGGTTGACTGTGTCCGTTCGGGCGCGCAATCTGGATGCGGCCTGCCAGCTGGGCCCGATCCGCGGCCTCGCGTGAATGCGCCTGCCGCGCAGGAAGCGCTAGAGCCCGCAGGTGGGCCTTAGGGGAGGCCGGTGCTCGCCGCTTCGGAGTCAAAGTCGGCGAGAATGCCGAACACTGTGCCTGGAAGGTCCGCTTACAATTTCGGCCGGCTGCAAGCAATTATGGCGGAGAATCGGCCCAGGGAAGGGGAGCTCAGTGCGGAGCTCTACCCTGTTGCGACCTCTGCCATTGCGTGCTCAGCTACGCCCCCCTGAAAGTCACACAGGATATTACGAGTTGCATCCTATGGAATGGGGAATTATTGGGCTCACCCACATTTAACTGGTAGTATACAGCATGGTATTCCCTTTTCTGCTAGAATTAACACACACCTTTACCACCTGCTATTAGCAGGTGGTAAAGTGTGCAGGAGACTGTTAACATGGGGGTGGTGGAAGGGGGTGAAGAGAGTGAAAGAAGAGTGGAGAATGTTGACCAGCATGGGGGAGCGTGCAATGCTCCCCCCGCGCCTTGTCTGAGTATTGGGCAAGGGTCGTGGAAGGGATATGCGATCAAAAGCAGCCTTACCACACATTTATTTTACCTGCTGTATTTTCTGGTCGCTTAAATCGGGATTTTTGTTCCCGCACACAGTATATATGCGTGCAGTAACATTGGACCTCTAATATTTGCATGGAATGGATTACACTGGGATTTCCGCTTCACTCAGTTCCCAATCTGTGCCCATGTCTTTATAGCAACTTGCAAAGGGGCTGATTAGGCACTTAAAGAACATCAACATGAGAAGCAATGAAATATTAAACAGTGCCTCCTCTACCTGTAAATCGGTTTTGGATGACTTCAGTAGTTGAAGTGGACGGGACATATTGGCAATTCTGTTTCCAATCTTATTTAATTATTACAATAACGGTTCCCATACTTTTGGTTAAAATACAGCCATTCCAGAATAGGTAGTGTTGATCTTCATGCGCCTCTGGCAGAGGGAAGGAAGGGTCCTCCTGTTCTGTGAAGTTAAGGTACAGGCGGATACCAAAAGAAACCAGCCTTCTCACCAGGGTGCCTGCTACCTGGAAGAAATGTATACATGTGCAATTGGTTAATCAGCAAAGCAATAGGCTCACAATATATGGCTTTAATTGTTGCAGTCATTTGCGGCTATATGGTAAATTGTTTGATTCTTTTGAGAGGCAATGTTATGGTGTTATCAGCTGAGTTCTGGACTGCATCTGTCTGAAGGAAAACAAGCATTGGCATAACCAATAGGTCTCGCATTTGGGACCTTATAAGTGTTTAGCCATGCAACAGTTGGTGTTGTTGCACCAAGGATATTCTGCTGCATAACTAAATACTTATAGGGTCCAAAAAGCGAGACCTATTGGCTATGCCAATGCTTGTTTGTTTTTTGTTGCTGTTTTGTTTAAGTTGCCAGATCTACAATAGCTGGACATGGTTCTTTGCATCAAATGAACTTGTTTTCATTGCTCTGAATGTTGTTTTCATTCTGGTTGTAGGAAGCAGTCATTCCCGGGGGTGTGGGGGCTGCCTAGCTGTGCGCATGCGCAGAACTTTGCAAATGAGAAAAAGCCTGGTGCAGGCGCAATTTACAAGTGTGGAGTGAGTGAGCCCCAGGCAGCATGACTCACTCACACAGGAGTTCATGCACTGCACCTGCATACTCAGCATGGTTTAAGGAAACTCGACCCACTGCCTCCCAGGCATCGAACACATATTTACCAAGAAACTCTGCTGCACTGACGGCTGGTGGTGTGTGTGCCTGGTGAAAGCGTGCACTGACGGCTGGTTGTGTGTGTGCCCGGTGGAAGCGTGCACTGATGACTGGTGGTGTGTGTGCCTGGTGGAAGCGTGCACTGACGGCTGATGGTGTGTGTGCCCGGTGGAAGCGTGCACTGACGACTGGTGGTGTGTTTGCCTGGTGGAAGCGTACACTGACGGCTGGTGGTGTGTTTCCTGGTGGAAGCATGCACCGACGGCTGGTGGTGTGTGTGCCTGGTGAAAAGCGTGCACCGACGGCTGGTGGTGTGTGTGTGCCTGGCGAAAGCGTGCACCGATGGCCGGTGGTATGTGCCTGGTGGAAGCATGCACAGATGGGTGGTAGTGTGTGTGCCTGGTGAAAGTATGCACTGAGGACTGATGGTGTGTGTGCCTGGTGGAAGCGTGCACTGACGGCTGGTGGTGTGTGTGCCTGGTGGAAGCGTGCATTGACGGCTGGTGGTTTGTGCCTGGTGGAATCGTGCACTGAGGGCTGGTGGTGTGTGTGTGCACCGACGGCTGGTGGTGTGTGTGTGCCTGGTGAAAGTGTGTACCGATGGCTGGTGGTGTGTGCCTGGTGGAAGGGTGCAATGACGGCTGGTAGTGTGTGTGCCTGGTGGAAGCGTGCACTGACGACTGATGGTGTGTGTGCCTGGTGGAAGCGCGTACTGACGGCTGGTGGTGTGTGTGCCAGGTGGAAGCGTGCACTGACGTCTGGTGGCGTGTGTGCCTGGTGGAAGCGTGCACTGACGAATGGTGGTGTGTGTTCCTGGTGGAAGCGTGCACGGACGGCTGGTGGTGTGTGTGCCAGTGGAAGCAGCACTGACTGCTGGTGGTGTGTGTGCCTGGTGGAAGCGCGCACTGACAGCTGGTGGTGTGTGTGCCTGCTGGAAGCGTGCACTGACGGCTGGTGGTGTGTGTGCCTGGTGGAATTTGTGTGCTGATGGCTAGTGGTGTGTGTGTCTGGTAGAAGCAGGAACATTCAGAGTAATAGAAGATACAAATGAAACTGACGAATAGGGAGGGGGAGAAGGGAGAGGGGAGTGTGAGCAGAGGAGCATTCACAGCCATAGAAGACACAAATTAAACTGACGAAGAGGGAGGGGGAGTGCGAGCAGAGGAGCCTGATTACAGCAATAAAAACACAGATGGCAGCTGTGCACGTGCACACGCTCATGAACGCAAGCTGTAGGCCAGCAAAAGCCTCTGGTGGCACTTTTAAAAGCCACTTACTAAATGTCTCGAAGAGTCAGCGCATGCGCTGTCTCAGGCGAGACCTAAAAAGGGTTGCACTCGTACAGTCTGATTGCATATTACCAAAATTATATATTTTTAACAGACTTGTTTTTTTAGGTGGAGCCTGAGCCAGCGTGCAAACACTGCTCTGGCGATCTGTTGTAGTTCAGTACGTGAGAGAAGCCTCACCCACTTCCCAGCCCATATTTTTCATTGGCTTATGTCTTTGTCCGTCGTAAATGCTGGCTTCCGATTCCTTAATAGGCTTGTTAGTTCCTCCTTAGCACGGCCTGGTCTTCATTTGTAACTTCCCATATCTACTGGCCCCTTTACTCCGGTACAGTATTTTTAACGCTTTAAGCACTACTTTCTTTTATGAGTTTTTAGTGCAGGCACCACATGCTTTCCTGCCACCTGTTTTCTCTTTATTTAATTTTATTGTAATTGCGGCACTCACACTTCAGCATTAAACATCTTAAGCTATTGCGTCAAAAGTAAAGGAATTAAAAAAGATATATTTTGTTCAATTTCTTTATATTTTGAACCAATTGCAGCACCTGCGCTTTAACTTAAGATGTTTTTTTTCAAAACGAAATGTTATTGTCAACAGCCAAAAGACACCCGACAGGGCGTTGCACAAAAACAGCGTTAGGTATGTAGCACGGATATTGATGTCAACATTTTGCAGCAAGTTACATAATGAAGAATTCTATACATAACAACTTGTCATAATAACAAATAACAACAGTGTTGCCCAGCTACAATAAATATAATGCATAGAAGGTCCATCTAATACTGATAGATCTACTTCACGACCATCTATAAATCCCCGCATATCAACCGTGTTAAAGTCACTCTGTTGGTGGATCAGGAATGGGCTCCAGGTAAATCCCCCGATAATCCGCCTATCTCTTCCATATCTTGGGATGTTTCAGAGGGCAGCCCCGAGCAGCAAAGATAGGTATCTCAAGCCCCCTGCAGAAATCTAAACCCTTTTTCCAGACCCCTAAAGAGGGCAGGGAGGTGTCTTTCTAGTGTTTCGCAATGTCGCGCTTTGCGAGTGTGAGACCCAGTAACGATAGGTGTCCTTTGTACATGTTTCCCCCTATGTCATCTGTAATATGTAGGAGGGTCAATCTGGGTTTATCAGGGACTTCCGACCCCAGTACCTGTGACAAACAGGAAATAAGGGGATGTACATGACCAATTAGTGTGGAGGAATGTACTGTCAACCGCATTGCACCTCAAGCAGAGCAGGGAGGCAGTTAGTCCCGCCCGCCACAGCCAATGCCTTGTTTAGTACACCCTGTGTAAGTATTTGAACTGCATGTACCTGAGTCGCTCTGCAATGGCTGCACTGCGCGGGGACGCAAGCACCTCGGTCCAATCTTCATCATCCAGTGGGCCCAGGTCAGCCTGTCAGGCCTCCATTGTGTGGGAAAGTGTTGTGTGACTATGTGTTCCCCCAATTCCCCCATGAACACCTTATTCTCAATGGGACTAAATATGGGTCTGAACTCCTGTAATGTTAGATAAGGCGTTAGGGCATGACGGAACTGCAAATATTTATAGAACTGCGACCTAGGCATCGCACACTCTTGTTGCAACTCCTGAAAGGACTTCAGAGTCTGTCCTTGAAGGACATTTCCAACGGTCGAGATACCTATTTTATCCCATCCCGAAAAGCCAGGAAGACCGGCGAGTTTTGGCAGGAGACCATTACCCCAGCTTCTTTTGTTACTTTGCCCCACTACCCCAGTTGCCGGAGAGTGTGCTTCCAGAGACTAAAGACTGTGGCAGTCGCCGGAGGCAATGCCTTCTGGACAGTGCTTGCATACAAGACGGAGTGCAGCGGTTGGGTTCCCACGAGCCAGCGCTCTACTGCATAGGCGGGATCTGACCTATCCCCGCACCACCAGTCATTTAAAATGAGTAAGTGTGAGGCCACATCAGTGTATAGGAGTTCAATATAATGTAAGAGACGAGGGCCAAGATTGAAATGAAATGAAAAGAACATTTGTATAGCACGATAGCTACCCTGAGGCGTCCTAGCACTGAGGACAAACGCGTGTGGAAGAGCAGTAGAGACCTAGTCTGATTTGTTAAACAGCAGGGTTTTTAACTTTTTTCGGAAGGGCAGAAGATTGGGCTCTGAACGCAGTTGGGGGGGAAGAGCGTTCCAGAGCTTGGCCGAGTTGTGGGAAAACGAACGGCCCCCACATCTGGCTCTCTTGATCCTGGGTATTGTGACAAGCTGATCTAAGCCGTCTGTTGGGGTTGTAGGGGGTGATCAGAGAATGATTGATGGTGGCACCCGTTTTCCAGAAGGCTCGGTGAGCAATGCACAGGGCCTTGAATACAATTCTTTCCCTGACTGGGAGCCAATGAAGTTTCTTGAGTTCGGTCTTGACAGGGAGGCGACGAGGGATCTGGAGGAGGGTTCGTGCTGCACTGTTCTAAATGACCTGGAGCTTGTTTAAGGTGGACTGGGGGGGGCCCTAGATATAGGGCATTCCCGAAATCCAAGCGTGACAGAATGAGACCCTGGATCATGATCTGTCTGGCCTTGAAGAGGAGTAGGGGGAGGATTTTCCGGATCAGCCTGAGTATACCAAAGCAGATGGCTGAAAGTTTGTCAGCTTGGTGGTTAAAATTGAAAGACTTATCCAGCCAGATGGCGAAGCTCTTAATAGTGTCCTTGGTTATGGGAGGGGGTCCAAGACATGAAGGCTAGAGAGGGTCAATAGTGGGATTGGGGGAGTTACCTAGGAGCATCAGCTCGGTCTTGTCTCCTCCATTTAGTGTGAGACAAGATGATGTCATCCATGAGTTCACTGCTTCTAAACAATCCCTGAGATTGTTGGGTCCGGTGTGAAGTTGGTTTAGGGCCACCACTAGCTGGGTATCGTCCGCGTAGGTGACTATTTTTATCCCAAAGGGGCGGACGATCTCAGCAAGGGCGCTCATGTAAATATTAAAAAGCGTAGGACTCAAAGAAGAGCCCTGCGGTACACCACAGCCGAGAAGTTTGCTGGGGGAGGTGATGTCGCCCTCAAAGACTTGAAAGGATCGATCAGACAGGAAGGACTCAAACCAGGTGAGTGCCTTCGATGAAACTCCTAGATTGATAAGTCATTGCAATAAAATGCTATGATTGACAGTGTCGAAGACGGCACTTAGGTCAAGGAGGATGATGGCTGCGGTGCCTCCTTGGTCCATGATCATCCTTGCCTCCTCTGTCACAGCGACGAGGGCGGTCTCAGTCCCATGCATGGGTAGAAAACCTGTCTGGTAAGGGTTGAGCAGATGATGAGTCTCTAGGAACTCCATCAGTGTCTTGTTGACGTGTTTCTCTATGATCTTACTTAGCCTGGGTAGTAGAGAAATTGGTCGGTAATTCCCTGGGTTGTTGGGATCTGAGTTGGGTTTTTTGAGAAGGGTTCTGACCATGGCCCGTTTCCAGGGGAGCGGGACGGTTCCAGTGGCTAGAGAGGCATTGAGCAGTGCCAGAATAGTGGGTAGGATGTGTGTGCAGTTCAACAGGGCAAATAGGTATGTCCAACTTAAAGAGTCGAGCACCCTATCTATGTCCGCCAACAGGAGGGCAGCAGGTTCGCACAATCTATCTACCGACGCAATGGCGTTATGAGCACGCCAAATGTTATGTCGCAAAGCGTGACCTGGCATAAATCCAGCCTGAGCATAGTGGACTAAGTCAAGTGTATGTGGAACTATGCGATTGGCGATAATCTTGGCGAGCAGCTTTGCCTCAACATTAATGAGCGAGATCGGGCGTTAGGAGGAATGGAGTTCCGGGGGTCTACTCGACTTCTGAAAGATTACAATCTCTGCATGTCTCCAATCAGCTGGAAGAGACGGACAGTCAAACGCGGCCTGAAGAGCGGCACGGTAGGGGGTCATAAGAAGGGACTGATGTTTTTTATAAAATTCGCAAAGGAGGCCGTTAGGGCCTGGAGCCTTACCCAAGCACATTTCTGCTAGTGCCTCCTGGGCCTCTCAATTGTGATATGAACATCGAGTGCGTCTCTAGTCTGGTCGGTGAGGGCATGGGGAGGCAAGTCATCGATGAACTACCAGACAAGCTGTGGCAAGATAGTTTTGCGAGGGGCGTACAGCTCCGCATAGTAAATCGCAAAGCTGGCGGCCACCTGGGCTGGGTCTGGGAGCCCAGTGCCTTGCGAATCATGCTCACATGGAATAGATACAGGGTGGAGCTCTCTCTGACAAAGGCGGTGGAGCTAGTCGCTCGATTTTTCGCCCCACTGATATATTCTACTCCGGGTAGCCAACCAGACCGCCCGGGCCTCATCCGTCAACTCCCTGGTGTAAAGCTGTTGGGAAATACTAATTGTCTATGCGAGTCCTGTCTATTCACTTCCCGACACGTGCGCTCTGCGACCCCTAGCTGATCTTCTAAAAGAGTCAGTCGCTTTCGACGCAGCCTACGCTGCGCCGTGCAGTAAGCGATGTCCATCCCTCGAGTCTACTGATCCAACATTACATGAAAAGTAGTCTGTAAGAGATGAGTGTATATGTGACCGATATTTATCATCTAACATGTGCCACGGTGTAACGCGCCACCGGAATGGAGGGCGCATAGAGTCCAGTCTCAACTCTACCTGTAGCGGGGAGTGGTCAGACAGGCCCCGGGGCAATATTTCGGCTGTCGCCTGGGTGGGTGTGTGTGCGGCGGATAAGAAGATATGGTCTATGCGGGAAAAGGAACCATGTATGCTAGAAAAGTAAGTGTAGCCCAGTGCATTGGGGTGCAACAGTCTCCAAGAGTTCACCCAATCCAAACCTCGCAGAAAGGTCCCAAGTTTAGACTCCTGGGTCTCGGCCAGATTCCCAGTAGCCCGCCACCTATCAATGGAGGGACACAGTGTATCATTCCAGTCCCACACAACCAGGGTTAGTCCCTGAGGTATCTCCACCCAAAGCCACAGCAAGCGTTCGGTCAGACTCCATGTAAGGGGCGGGGGCATAGACACTCCCCAGGACAAACAGCTTGCCATAAATTGAGCCTGTGGTGACCACATATCGACCCTGCGAGTCGGTCCACATCTTCTCATGGAAAAAGGGGCCAATTGGTAGATTAATATAGCGACTCCAAGCGAACCTCAAGTGAGGCCAGAGTGAAAGACTTGGATAAACCCAAAGCGTGTTAAACATGGAAGCTTATTGCCAAGCAGGTGTGTCTCCTGCAGAAATACAATGTCTGCACCATACCGTTTAGCTTGGCGCAAAGCCGCACCTCTTTTGACCTTATCCAGTAATCGCCGCACATTCCAGCTGAGGATTCGGAGCTGTCTATCCGCTGTTCCAGACGTAGCAAAGTTTGGGGTAGACTTCATTGAGGACATGCGGGGTGCAGATAGTTTCAAGTATAGATTTTCCTACGACTACAAAATGGACATAGGTATGACACTTAAATACAAACAATGAAAATAAACTAAAGCAACTCCCAACCAACCCCCCACCCCAATACCTCAAAACAGGAGAAGCATCTGTTGCGGCATGAGAGGACTCCAGGCTCCAACCGGGGTCAAGAGAAACTCCCAGCCAATGGATCCCAAAATTGCAGCCCCTAGACACGACTATATTTCAGAGTTCAGGAAGAGCAATTGGAGGTGTAGCCCATATATAAATGCTATCAATAAAAAAAATCCAGTTCGACATATGGTGGGTGAAGTGGCACAGAAGCTTCACCTGTTAAGCAACGCGGGTCCTACAAGTGATTTAGTACGTGTTGTGGAGAATTTCTTTCATAAAGAACGTCAGCTTTGTTTGCCTGGGACCTGATACCGCTCCCAGCCCAGTCCGCTGGAAGAAGAGTCAGAGTCAAGTCTGGGCGGAGGGTGCGGCCGAGGCTTGACATGTTCATCAATCCACACAAAGACCTCTTTAGGGGAGTCGAAGAAGTATGTTCTTTCTTTATATGACAGCCGTAGTGTGGCTGGGAATAGCAGAGAGTATTGGATCTTAAGATTCCTCAGACTGGCCTTGGCCTCGGTGAAGGTTGCCTGCTTTGTTGCACCATTTTGGTGTATTACGGGAATATCATGATCTTTTGTGATGCAAACAACAGAGGTTCTTTGAGTCTGGCCTGCTGTAGGATAGTGTCTCTGTCTCTGAAGGTTAGACAGCGCACAATTACTGGTCTTGGCCTCGCGCCCAGCGGAGGTTTCTGCAGCAGGGCTCGATGTGTGCGTTCAATGACATAGCAGGGAGACAGAAGACCAGGAGAAAGCCAGCCACTTGGCCAGAAAGTCAGCCACATCTCTACCCTCGTGCCCCTCCGGGAAGCCAACAAAGCGTGGATTATTGCGGCGGGAGTGCCCCTCCTCATCCTCCGCTCGTGTCACCAGTCCCTTGGCTATGGACTCTAAGGCTGAGACCTTTTTCTGTAATGTCGTGATCAAGTCTTCCACCGTGGATATCCTGGATTCGGCCTCGGTGATACGCTGAACGGCGTTGCGAAGGTCCAGTCTGAGGAGCATCACAGCAGAACCAATAGCCCCAATTCTAGCCTCAAGCACGTCACAGGACTGTGTAATAGCAGCCAGAATGGCTGCGCCTTCCGGCATAGTTGTCTGTGTTTTTTCCCAATGCAGGGGACTGAGCAGTTGTGCCAGCAAACTTGTCCAGGGTGCTCTGTGGACCCGAAGAGCCAGAGGTTTTATCTTTAGACATGGTGCGGTATCACTTCGCGAGGCGGGCCACGCCAGTCCAATGGGCAGCAGGTGAGCAGAGCCAAGGGGGCAGGCGACCTCGAAACACGGAGAGAAGGAGCCACCAAAGCCAGAGCCCTGGCAAAGCAACTTTCCCATGTAAGTATCCCAACTCAGTAGGGGCCCAGACATCAAAAGTCCAGGGTCGTACCAGTACAGCAACTGTGGGCAACCATCCAGGCCCAGACCCCACTCCGCAAATAGAGCGTCACACAGCACTTGCAGTGATGTCCTCTAACTGCAGCACTCCACGTACACCGCAGCGGATGGCCAGGACAGGCCCACCCCAGCACAGACAGCCAAGCAGGCAAGGGCCGCGTCGGCAATGGTGAATCACGCCAATAGGCACCAGAGTGGCGGCACAAGGACGGAGGTATAATTCCAGGTCTCTAGGGGCTGAAGGTGGCCCGCCACACAGTCCACAACGGCCGCCGAGTCGGCCTTCACCAGATGGCCGCACCTCCAAGCAGCAACAGCGCCGGGTCTTCTGATGACTAGTGGGGGCAAAGGTACGGATTGTGCTCCAAGGAAGAGTGGAGGAATCTGTAGCGGTCGTTTGAATGTCTCCGGCTGGTGTCAGCACCCTAGTGTGGGGGGCTAAGCACTAGCAGGCAGACTGTTGACTCACCGACCTGGCTGTACCCCGCACCGTTCCGCAGCCACCACCCACAGGGAGATAATCGGGGAGGAGCACTCACCCGGCTGCAGGGGCCCCAGCCCAGCGAAGCAGGCAATGTAGCTGGCCGGTAGCAGGGAGCGCCACGGCCCGATGTGGCCGTTGACGAAAGGCAGCTCCGCAGCCTCGTGGGAGGGGAGGAAGCTCTTCCCCAATCGCCGTCCCGCAACCCGCTCCCAAGGGGGGCGCCGGGCTGCCACCACAGCTCGATGATGCCACCAAACGCAAAACCAACAGTTGATGGACAGAATGCAGAACAATGTCATACATTCACCCCAGTACAGAGATCTGGGCCTAAATCCATCACTTTTTTGCACTCCACACCACGCCAATTCAGACATAGCCATATGCAAATCAGCCTTGACCCTGTGCCTCATGGGAACAGTCCAGCTCGAACTGCCAATCCATGTCTTTCCTGGACCGGAATCAAGCATCCTAGGACCGGTTTCTGGCTATCAGCCGTCTTCAGCCAGGATAGCTTGACTCCAGTGGTGTGGAGTGCAAAAAAACGATGGATTTAGGCCCAGATCTCTGTACTGGGGTGAATGTATGACATTGTTCTGCATTTTATCCATCAATTGTTGTTTTTGCATTTGTCACCCCGAGTGGGATGGGTATGCTCAGACGTGAGTCCCATGCTCTCCACATCACTGGAGTCAAGCTATCCAGGCTACCGATTCGGTAAAATTTGTGAATTTACAAGGGGGTCAGGGTGTCACTTTGACACCCTGTTGCACCCCTGATTCAGGCTTGTGTGCCACATGGCACAGGTGTACATGCACAGATGTGCATGTACACAGCAATTCGTTATTTACCATGCAATAGTATTACATGGTAAATAACGAATTCTTAGGGGCCTGTGGCACTGTTTCCAGTGCCACCTACATATAGATTTACCCATTCGGTAAATATACCGATTCGGTATTTTACAGAATCGGTAAATTTACCGAATCAGTAAATTTACTGATTCTGTAAAATATAGGCCCCCTACATCTCAATCACCAAATACCGGTCGGTAACGGCCGAAATCGATTACCGTTACCGACCGATATTTGGTGACCTACATCTGGCCCTAAGGGTCTGATTTAGAATTTGTTTACTTCATCACAGACCTGACCGATATCCTGTCTGCCTTATTGCGTTATATACAATGGCACTTGTAATAGGGTAGATGAGCTATCTCGTTTGTGATGGAGTAACACGTCTACCAAACTATAAATCAGACTTTATGTCTCTCTGCACATTTTGCAGTAGCCTTTTTTATACTGCATGCAATACAGTTTTAAAATGTGGCTTGCATATTCACAGTGTTTTCGCAGGCTGGCACGATGGACCCACGTCATTAATTTGCATTAAAAAAGCACACACACACACACACACACACACCACACACCACACACACCACACCCCCTTCCACTGAAATAACATAAAAGCAAGCAGTTTCCACGGATTCATTTAACTTGTATTTAGTTTTCATTTAAGGTGTTCACTGTATGTTATATGTATTTATCTGAAGGTGAAAGGTCAACATAATAGTTGCAGAATATTTTGGGGTGTTAACCACTTCTCTGGCCCATCCTTATTGCACATAGGTTCACAGTTCCTATGCTTTTTAATGCCCTGCAATTTGGATGACCTGTAGAATACTTTGTAGGGGGCCATCTCCACTGCAGCTCAGCACACAACAGCTAAAGAAGTGTGTGATCCATTCAAGCTGCAGCAACCCGTGCCAAAGAACTCAATGGGGAGGGCTTGAGCATTTTTTGCTGCAATGGATATTGCGCTCATGATTAAGGTTGATAACAGTAAGAGGGAGTACTTGGAGGAACTTAAAGAGGATGGCTCGTTAAGCAAGATAGCACCAATGCATGAACCACACCTTTATGTCTATGTAGAAAATGCCGCTTTAATGAAACAGCCGTATGCCATATCACAACAACCTGGACTCTGCCTTACAGACCATTTACACACCTCACTCCACATTTTATGTCAGTCTACCAACTAACACCCCCAGCTCAAATTTCATCTCTCAAATGAGCTTCCTCAAACCAACATCCCCCTTCATAAGTACAATTTAATAACTCTAGCCCTCCTAGCCAACAACCACTGCTGAACTTATTGAAGGTGCTGTGTCACATCCACAAGTTCCCCCATTCCACATCCTGGTCCCTCCCACAAGCTGATCGGCCCGACCTGTTTCAAGAACAACCTTGCGATCGAAAACCTGCCTAAAACTTACTGACCTGCCAACCAGACAGCACATCAGTGACGAATAATGCTATTCCATAATTTTCTTGTATGCACCTGTACCATTCCTTCCAACCAGCCATGAAAACTAAAATGTCTTATAACCCCTTACCAGCCTACCCTCCTCCTCCTCCTGCCAACCCAGAATTGTAACAGTTCCATAACCTGAGACACTACCTGTGATGTAGTGGTGCTGAGGTTGGCGGCTCAGTGCAGCAATGTGCAAACACTACACCATATGCAGGGGTTGGGTCGCAACAGCTGGCCTATGTGCTGATCATTCCCATTTATTGTCTCTGGACACTGTGCCCAGTCACCTGAGTGTGCGTGTCAGTGTGTTCCCGATATCATCAAGGCACACACCTGTTGACCTATATATAACATCCCTTATCAACCTGCACCCAAACAAACAAAATTGGATGTCTCTGGCAAGGTCTGCACCTACCATCACTAAGCTTAGACTTGTAACATCGCCAAAGGTGGGAAATTACAACAGCAATTATATTGACCCAGTTACTCAGGCCATGTAAGAAAATGTCTCCTGCTTGTCATTGGGGCAGAGGTCTCCTTGTAGGACTCTCAAACCCCTCAGCATATCACCAGGCACTTGCTCTGGTCCCACGTATTGTGGTTTTTCAGGGTGCCCATGATTGTTTCACATTAACACATCTATGTCACCCTGGTCCTCACCATACCTTGACATCCTTTCTACCGACCATCTGGGGGATTCAGACCTTGGTATTTTCTTGAACAATATTGTGTTGTGGGTCACCTGATAGCCATCCGATTTTACTTTGCCTGTCGTCCCTTTAAGGGCAAAAACTCTCTACAGTTGACGCTCAAATAGGGTGCAGAAATTACTGCCTGGATTCCTGTACCTAATTAAAACCCAGTCCCCCAACTTCTGTGTTGGTGCCTTGGCCCCCCTCTTGCGGCTGGCCCAAATATTGTGCATGAAGCATTCTACTTTTCAGTTGGCCACCGGGGCATAATCTAGCGTGATTTCACCCAAAGTCTGGACATGTGGCTACAAAATTCACAGCCCTGAAAAGTTGGACCATTATCCATCTTTAGCTGGTCGGGGATACATAAAATAGAGGGGGAAAAAAAATCCCAATTTTCTCAAATGCCGTTAATTTGACTGTTTCAACCATAGGGAAATTTGAGTAAGTGTCTATCATCACAAGGAGTTGGTTATTATTATTCAACGTATTAGAATCTGCACTCACTTGTTCCTACTGATTTGATTAGAGGTACACAGTAGTCAGTGGCACTGACAATTCTGGACCTCCAGTGGTCTGGCACCACAGACACAGATATTATCCTCCGACCTACCTGTTGGTCTATACTAGAATATTAGAGCTTCCCCCTCTGTCGGGACTTTTTTTTTATGATGTATGTATGTATAATATCTCTAGAGCACAACTGTTATTCCAAGGAGTGTCCTGGCGCTAATGCAGAAGGCGGGTCAGCCGATGAAGAATGAGGGGAAGGCCTTAGAAACTAGGAAAGAGACAAGTTTTTAGGTTTTTCAGAGATAATGGGATAGCCTTGATGCATCTGAGTTCCAGAGGAAGTTTATTCCACAGAGAGGGGCCCAGGAGAGAGAAAGATCTTCCTCCAGACCTTGCCTTCCTCAACCAGCAGAACTCTGGCAAAACAGAGGTTGACAGAGCGCAGGGTTTTCCTTGGTGGTATAGAATTTATTTCTAGCTCGGAAGTTGCCCTGGCCAGTTCCGTATAAGGCTTTCTGGGTAAGAAGCTACATTTTAAAACTGGCCAGGTTTGAAAACGATGCCCTGGTGTTCAACATACACCAGCTGGTTGAACTGGCCCTGGAGCACCCTCGAGCAACAATGTGGGTACCCTTCAACAGGACCCCCTTGTTCTTGATAGTTCATGGCGAGCCCTTCAAAGTGCTTACATGTCCTGTTTGATGACTGCATTTCGTCCGCTCGTCTGACCAATGAATAGAGCCCACTCATTTGTCATGAATGTCTCTTTGACCAGTTGGCACTCATCCTCCATTGATGCAGCTGCTATTTCCAGATATGATAATGCCTTCAGACAGCTCACATCCATGATAAAATTAATATGCTGTTCCACATCTTCAGTGGGATTGGCTACCCCTGGCCCCTGATGCCTAGAAAAAAAGTCTGCTGGTTTGTTGTACCCCACCTGGTACTTAATTGAAAAATTATATGTCTGCTTCCGCAAAATCTGTTTTTCAATTCTGGGGGAGGGCCAGATAGGACTTCCCCATGAACGTTGGCACAAATGGCTTATGGTCCGTAATCACTTCAAAATCCTGTCCATGAATGTCCAGTTGAAAATGTTGGCGCCTTAATCTGATGGCCAGCACCTCCCTTTCAATTTGTGAATAGTGTTGCTCTGTATCAGTCAAAGCCCGGCTACCAAACGCAATAGGACCCCAAGTGCCTTCATTCATTTTGCAGCTCTATGGCTCCCTGTATTACAAGACTATTGTGAACCACCAAGCATATGGGCTTCCGAAGATCGAATTATCTCATTGCAGTTTCACTGAGTAATACCCCTTTTACCCCTCGGAATGCTGCCTATGAGCCATCTCTCCACTGCCACAGCATCCCCTTCTTTGTGAAGACCTTAGTGGTTCTGTCAAAATGACCAGTCAGGGAATAAATCAGACCCAGCATGTGGTCATTGACAGAAAGCTCAGAATCTCCATCACAGAAAAGATGGTGTTTTCACCTCTCAAATGTCATTTGCCTTCTTAGGAACCATGTTCAGGCGATTACCTGTGAAGATGAAGCCATAGAATGCCACTATGTCAGTGAGGAAAATGCACATTTGTTGGTGGGGGGTGAGTACCCTCACAGCTAGTCTTTTCAGTGTTGCCCTCAGCTGTAAGTTGTGTTCATGAACAGTTTGACATATATAAGTATATCAATACTGAAATTAGTTCTCCAGGTAGTCTAGGCAGTGTCTAGAAGCATAGAAGATCCCAAAGCTTATCCTCGTATATAGTCTCACCCCGATAATCGTGCAGAATTCTGTGATGTTTCTATTTGCTTTACTCAGTGGGATTTGGTGGTGTTCAGCATTTATATCTATTTATTAGGTTATTTCAGTGAGGTCTGGGCAAAAGCCCTACATGTACCTGTAGAAGAGCATGGATACGCAGGAACACCATTATTTCAAAATTGTTTCCTTTGACAATCCTGCCAACGTGCAGGAAACTCAGTAAAACAATATGTAGACCGTTCAAGAGTCCAATCAACAGTCCAAGAATACAATCTTTGAAAGACATAGAAGCCCAATTCGGAAAGGTGATACAACTAGGAGAAATACCTACACAATGACCACAGCTAAGGGTCCATTGGTGGGGATGGGGGGAGCTCAATCCAATGGTACACTGCCCAGCGGGCCCATATCCTGCGGTGTTTTTGGGGACAGCCATGTGCAAAAAATCCTGCAATTTCCGCACCCATACACCTATCTAGCTCTAACTTCCATTTGCCCAAGGTCGGGGAGATGTCCCCTTCCATAGCTGTGCAATGTCACGTTTAGCAATAGCGTGGGCCTAGAAGAGTAAGTGCTGCTTGTACCTGTTGCCCCCTATCACGTCGGTGCTGTGTAAGAGGAAGAGTTGTGGATCATAGGGAAGTTCCCATGATAATATATTACTAAGGCATGAGTAGACTCCCCGCCAGAAGGGCTGCAATGCGGAACACCCCCATACCGTATGGAAAAAAGTCCCCTCCGCTCTCTTGCATCTCAATTATGTAGGGGATTGGATAGCAGCATTTATATCTTAATTTGAAAACCACAGGGTGTCATTCAAATCATGTAATAAGTCATTGATGGTTGGCGTGGTATACCTTTCTATTTGAGGGTACCTATTGAACATGCTCAGTGGGCAAACTTGCACAACACATGCTGTTTTAGTTTTCATGTTACTATTATGGGGGATACCCAGGGAGTTTCCCCTCCCTCCTTTACAATCATGTCATGGCCTGCAGCTTCCTTAGCTCAGCCTCTACCGTGTCTCTCAAATGGAAGGGGATCCTCTGATGCTGTTGGTTTCACTGACTTATCAATGGGTAGTTCTACCTGATTGATATTAAGACACCCTAATCCTTTGAACAGCTGCGCAGATTCCTTTACAATGTCTTCAACACTCTTGCAGTTCACCTGTCTAGCAAATGTCAGTAACTTCAGCGTCTCTGGAGAGGGCATGGCTAGCCTGACCAATGCTAAAGCACGCTCTGCACTACCGCGTCAGAGGCCTCCTTGATGGGAGCAACGGGTTTCTCTGGTCCCAAAAGACTCACTATACACTTAGGGACTCCATCCCTCACTACATCTCGTGCCAGGAGGTGCACCTGCACCACATCCTTTGGAAAGGGCATGACCAGCCTGACCGGAGCTAAAGCGTGCTCTACATTCCAGCAGCGGGGGCCTCCTTGGTGGCAGCACAGGGCTTCTCTGGCCCCAACAGACTCAAAATACACTTTGGGACTCCATCGTCCACCGCATCTCGTGCCACGAGGTGCCCCTGCACTGCATCCTCTGGAAGGGGCGTGCCAGCCTAACCGGCGTTAAAGCGCAGGATGAGTGCGGGCCACTCCTGGACCAAGTGCAGGCTTTTCTGCGTCTGGACGAGGCTGGGCTGGGTTACCCCTCTTGGTTTTTGTCTTCTGGGTGAGCAGCGATTTCGAATTTACAAACCTGACTAAGGTATTGTTGGTGGAAGTGATTCTTTTTGTTTTCTCTCTCTTCTTCTAATCATCTCTTCTAACATGGGGAAAAGGAAAGCAGAAGCCAAAAACTCTATTGACAAAAGACCCAGAACCAGGAATTAAATTAGATTTTACCTGAACAATACCGTGGGGGCTCTTGCGGACTATATATTGTCTGTGGAAGAACAATTAACACATTTCAGGCAGAATTTGGATATATTGACTACAGTAGGGGTCTCCTCTTCATCAGATCTTGAATCAGTTGTGATATGCAACAACAAAGAAACTCTTGCTGGAGGGGGAGTGGCAATTGATTTGGCAAGAGGAGCTACAGTGGCCCCACAAGAAATTCAAGACAGGGAGGTACCTGGGGGAAGCAATGTTAAGGGAAGTTTAAAAATCTGAAGGAAAAGCATTAGTTGTGGTTCTCTGCTCCACACACCGACAAATAAATGCACCTTAAGGAAATCAAAAAAGGGAGCAGCAGGCTGTGGTAAATGAGAGTTCCGTACAGATTGCCCCCAGTATCATGCTCAGAAAATTTGTATCGGTCTTAGAAACTTTACATCCAGATTTGACACCTTGAAAGTAAAGGTAGGATCTTTAATAGGCTTAGTGTAGTCTTTTAGAGATCAGGTATAAATCATCTTGAGTAGAACTTCCTTTATTCTGACAACCCCGATTGTTAGTACTCAGTTGAGTAAGGCTGTCAGAGACGATAGCCAGAGGGAGTCATGGTTCTTTACTAAGAACTGAAACTGCTCCTTTGGCCAAAGGTGTCAGGGAGCCTGTATTGGAAGGAAGTCATAAAACGTTTGGTAACCTGGTGGTCCCAGTGTGGTCATCTAGGGAAAATTACTGTTAAAATGTCTGGGGCCTGCTTCACGAGCAGAATCTGCAGCGCACGGGGGCTCGAAGTATCCTCAGAAGGCATCGTCTGGGGCCATCCGGCCTTTCTTCCTTCCACAGATATTTTACATCTCCCCCCGGCTTGCACACCCGATGTCCTGGGTTTGACTAATTTCCCGCCCATTGGGCGATCCGTCCAGGGATATTTTCAGCCATTAAAAAACAGGGCAGTCCGCACGGACCGCAAATACACATTCCTGAGGTCTCAGTGGGGGCCTGGGAGGCCTGAGTCTGTGTGGTGGTGCGTCTTGGGGAGTGTGGTGTGCTCTATGCCCCCTTCTCTCCTCCCAAGCCTTGTATACTGGGGGGCCTTCCCACGCATCCCAGTGTCTGGAGGCCCGGCCTTTAGGACCTAGCCCCTTCGACTTTGGCAGCCATATGAACTGGGACCTGGCGGTATTGAAAGCGGAGTGCTGCTGTGGCTGAGGTCAGGAGGTTTGGAGGGCTGTAGGAGTGGGCATCCTGCTTCTGTATGCCTGTTGAAATGGCCACGCAGGAGATGAGGGTGTAGGGCACCATGGTATTATGGCTATTCGTTCGTTCCTTGACAAAGATGACGCCACACTTATAATGAGATGATTGTCTCTATGATCATGATCATCCTGACCAACAATTATTTTCTGTTCGACACACGGTGGTTCCACCAACTACGTGGAATCGCGATGGGTTCCAAGTTTGCTCTCTCTTACGCCTGCCTCTTCATGGGGTGGTTCGAGAGGGAGCATGCTTGGGGCCGTGGTGCCTCCCCCTGGACCAATAACATCGTGTACTGGGGGAGGTACATTGATGACGTGATATGTTTATGGTCAGGAACAGTAGAACAACTTGATCAATATGTCACCTTCCTTAATGACAATATCTACAATGTCAAATTTACTATGACATACCATCATGATCGTATTAACTTTCTTGATATCCAGTTTTACATCAAGTCGGGTAAAATAGAAAGTACACTGTTCAGAAAAGACACTTCATGCAATGCAGTATTGCACGCTACAAGTGCACACCCTAAATCTGTGATAAATAATATACCGTTTGGGGAAATGGCTAGAATTAGACGCAATTGCAGTGAAGAGTCGATGTTTAACACCCATATCAATGACACTGTCGAAAGGTTTTCTAGACAGCGTTATAAACATGCGACGCTTGAAAAGGCTGAAAAAAGAATCTAAAATATCACCAGGGAAACGACGCTCCAAGACAAACCCCAAAGAGATAGTGGAAACCCAAAGGCTAGGTTTATCACTCAATACAACAGACATAGTGGAGACATTTTTAATGCCTTCCGTAGACATTGGCATTTGTTGAATGAAATACCTGGTCTGAAAGACTCCATTGAGAATAAACCTTTCATAACATATAGGAAGGGTAAAACACTGAGGTACACACTCTGTCCGAGTTATGTGACAACCCCTAAAGGTGGAGGCAACTGGTTACATATTAAACCAAAGGGCTTTTATACTTGTGGATCATGTAACATCTGTCCAATAGGCAAGAATAAAATGCGCAATTTCAGTTACAATACAGATAAAATATACAACATAGACCATTACATAAACTGCAACACAACACATGTAGTATATGTACTAGGATGTAAGTGTGGGATTATCTATGTTGGTAGCACGATCCGTTGTCTTAAAATTAGAATGCAGGAACATAGACGTGCGATCAAAACCCAAGACTCTAGATACCCAATCACAGAGCACTACATGAAGGAACACCCGGATGATTTATCTTTCTGGTTCCATGGTATTGATCATGTCCCACCGCCAACTAGAGGTGGTAATAGGGAGCTCCTATTAAGACAAAAAGAATCTAGGTGGATATGAAATTTGAGGGTGATCGAACTGGGACACAACACTGATGGGGAGATGCATTTTTTTCTATGTTAAAACAATATAGGATGTTGTATGGACACTGTTTATTTGACACACTGATGCTCTGTATAGTGTCTAGAACCTCCCACCAGAGAATTTCATTATGTAAAAAATGTAGGATTATTCATGGATAATGTCTATTTATAATTTTGATAATGTCTATTTATAATTTTGACCCTTTATGTTATGTTTAGAAATTCATACTGGATTTTTAATTGATCCTACAAACTGTTTTTCTCATTGTTTTCTTTCACTGTTAATTTGGGAATAATGTGGAGAATTTAAGAGCTATTTGAAGAAAATATTAATAATGTTTAACCAAAGACGACTTAACAGTATGGTTTATGTATATCCTTGTCATGGCAAATCATGGACACCGAGGACCTTTGCCCTATTCAAATTGGTCTTCTCTTCTTTCTCTATGTTCTTCTCTTCACTACGTGTTTTCTATATATGTCCTTCAAACAGTGTGATTTCATGTTTGTGGTGACATCCTGATAGTCTCTTTCCCGCATTTATTGTAGTGTGAGGTATTTAATAATTTTATTTTATATGTACATATTTATTTTTCGAGTTGTCCGTTTTTATGTTTGTTTTTCTATTTGTGGTAATGTGTTCTTTAGAATTTATATATGGTAGAGCCGTGTGATGTTTTTTAATATCCTACATCACATTCTTTTTCTCTACCTTTTCACATTTCCGATACCATTTCCTACTGACTAGTATGTCCGCCCTTATCCATTAGAAGATGGCGTTCGCGTTGGCCATGTTGTTTGATCGTGGTTTACAACGCCCACGTGACTTTTTTTGGTGTCCTATGGGTATTTTTTGTCCTATTTCTATGCGCATGACGGCAATGGCGGGTCGTTTGATATTTCGAGTTTTGAGACGCGGACTTGGGATTCACGGGTAAGAGCAGAAACACCGTTTCCTTTCATCTCTTTTACGAAGACTTTATCAGACATGGGGACGTAATATGTGCTGAGTAGTTAATATGTGCGCACACACTTGTGTCTTTTACGGGTGCTTTCCCTCCCAAAGAGCTTGGAAGTGGGAGAGTTGAAAAGGGATCAGTTTCGTACTGCTTCATCCAATTGGGATGTTTTTTTAACATATACGGGTGCTGGGTCAAGTTAACACTGCCCCCCGTATTCTAATATGCAATGTTGGGGAGTGAGAGAAAAAAGGATATCACTCTGTTTTTAGATATTTGAATTGGCATAATACAATATGAGTAAGTAAGCTTATGCTAATACCATTCTAGACTTCACATGTGTCTTGTTCTCTTTTATATATAGAGAATACGTACTCCGGTTTGGGGAGACCAGTATTGGTGGCATAGGGTTATATATGCCCTATCCCACGGCCAATGTATTTATACACAGGTAACATTGTTGTTGTTTTTTTTTATTACGCGCTTTCTAAACTGCGCTTCAGCAGATGGATATATTGTGTTCTGCATTCATGAATTAGCTAATTATTATTTTTTATTTCTCCCTACTAGTTTCTACCCCCATTCTTTATGCATATTTGATTCGCAGCACCCTTTAGGCAAGATCTAATTTATTGGGAGGTGTTCATCGATTCCAACTAGGTGTGTTTATACCTCTCTTATCCCTATTAAGATATAATATTATAATATTGTGTCAAATTGTTACACTACCGGCACTGTGTTTATGGAACTCGTTTCTAATTTGTTTCTTTTTTCTAATGTTTCATTTTATGACAGCTCTGAGATCAATTTATGGTTTCACAGCCTACATGCCGAGGAATTGTGGTTCAGTCTCTCACTGATACTGGTGAGCACGTTCTCGTAGTAATAATAATTCTGACTGTATCATGCGTTAGGTTATATGGTTTGTTCGATATGTATAATGACTTTCTAGAGCAATTATGTGGAGGTTGTTATTTATTTGTGTATGTGCGCTGTTTGGTCTCAAGAATAATGTGTCCATTGTGCCTAATAGGCAATTTAAGTATGCGTTTGTTCCATGGATTGAAACAACTTTATGTGTATATTTTCTTTATATAGAAACCCTATCACGGTGTTGTTTTCACTTCTGGATCGTGTAGACTTTTGTCCGGTGACGCTCATTTACGCTAGTAACTCCTCCTAAATACGGCGCGTCTTTTTATTCTAAAGGTGAGACGCCCACTTTTTTGTCTAGTGCCTGAGTCCATTTGACCATTAATTTAATATTGCTCTTTGTCCACAGTAGAATGTGATTGGTGTCAGTGGACATCCTTCCGGTCATAATGTGTTGTTACGTGTACTTACTGAACAACTTGTAAATAGTCCTTGTGTGTATTCTTATATATAGATTCTGACCTATTGACGAGGTGGAAGTTTCTACTCACAAACTAAGCTTGGTTGTCTTACGTGTCACCAGGTTTTTCTCTAGGTGAGTCTACAGTTTTGTTTTTGTGTTGTTTATTCTTATTTTTCTTTTCTCTTACCTTTATTTTTATTTCTATTTTTATTTATTTTTCCCCTCTTGTTTTCTCTCCCCCTCCTCCCCTTTTTTTAAGATTGGGGGTGAAACTACTTGGTGAGTTTCTGACTAATATGAGTGGATGGTTCGCCTAACTTTTTTACCCAGATATAATTCTGTTTCCCACTTTTGTGAGGGGACTGGTGCAGTATACACGGTTTTTATGCTATGGTTGTCTTGATGTTTTTAGCTGTACATATTGAGGAATATGAACAGAAGGTGGCAATTAAATAATACCACTTGAGATGTTCACCTATACATTGGATTATATATGTGTTTTCCATGTAATAGGAAGCATCCAGATAGAGAGGACAACTCTTTGAGTTTTCTCCCACGTTTTCTCTTTCTTCCTGCTTCCTTTCTGTTCTTTTTGCTTATTTGCCTTATCTTCTGTTTTTCTATTTATTCTTTCCGTCTGTTTTTTTGAAGCACCACAATGTGATTGAATTTTCAGAACTGTGAGTTTTTGTGTACTCTTATGGACTGTTAAGATGTGTAGTGCTGCACGGTTTACCGTATGGTTGTGCAGGCTTTTTGTACATAGAATTTCAGTCATAGATTTTTGTATATACTATTGGGTCTTGTTACATATTATGTGTATTTTTTTGTACTTAGTGCTCTTTGTTTGTGCTTTTTCAGCCCTGAAGAAGTTCATATGAGAACGAAACGCGTTGGCTGATGCCTTTTTTAAAAGATTGAAAATAATAAAGGACTCTTCAAAAATACGACAGTTTATTTGGACCGCTGATTTTGGTGCACCATCCTTTGTTTTACAAAATTTGGTATCTATCTTGACAGTGGAGCTGTTTGTGGCCAGCTCCGGATGTTGTTGTGCACAATATTAAACTAATTATCCGACATTGAAATCTGAGTGCGAAACCGAGGTCGGCCACAGTTGCTTTGCTAATATCGGTGTGGAAGATGTGGTCACCACCTTGCAGAAAAGGGTTGCCTCTCTGGAAACCACCCAAGGTTGCCTGGCGACGTGAGTGGAAGATGCTGAGGCGAGGGCCAGATCTAACAATCTCAGCTATGTTGGCTTCCCGGAGGGCTGCGAGGGGGGAGACGTGCAGCGGTTACTGACTCAGTGGCTGGAGAGCTGGCTCCCCTCGAGTCCTTATCTTGGTGTTTTGTGGTGGAAAGTGCCCATAGGGCCCTGATGTAAAAGCCTCCACCCGGGGCCCGCCAAGGCTGGTTATAGCTAAGTTGCTAAATGACCATGATCGAGATGTTATTCTGAAACAGGGCAGGGCCAAGGAACCTTTGTTATTTGATAATGCCCGCATCCTGATATTTCCTGACTATACGAGGCTGGTCCAGCAACGGAGACAATCATTTCTGGCAGCCAAGCCTCGTCTTCGGGATCTCAAGCTTCCATATGCCTTGCTGTATTTGGCCAGACTGCGGGTGGTCTATCAGTCCTGCACCTATTTTTTCACCTCGCCGGAAGAGGTCTTTCAGTGGACAGATGAAACGGTGAATGTTCGTCCCCACACGCCGCCCAGGCGGAAATCAGACTCCTCTTCTAGCGAGGTGGCTCGGAAGCTGCCCAAGTTAAAGCTTAAAGGGAAAAGATGCTCCAGGTTCAGACTTTGATCTCAGTCGTGCAGTGATTCCTACCGGGCCTGGTCGGCCCCTCAGCAGCATGTATTTGCCTCCTAATTGATATGGGGATCTCAGCCCCGTGTGACTCAGACACTATTGCGTCAACCGGAGAAGCACAAATGAGGGCGGTACCACTGCTGGACTTTGTCTGACAGAGAGAGGGCCTGCGGACGATGGGATGTAAGTTGGGAATCCATTGGCGGGGGTGGGCACGGACCTCCTGTTGAGGTCCGCAGGCTGCACCCCGCCGCAACAGATACTTCAACGGTTTTGAGGTATAGGGTGGAGGGTGGGGGGTTGTTGGGTTGTTGTTTTTGTTCTCTGATCGCACTGTTCTGTACTAGTACTATGTCACCATGTGCACACCAGACACCTTTCTATGCACCAGTAAATATCACTAGGGCCTCCCATGGCAGCCCCATCAGGTAGACAACGGGTTCCCTCTGGTACCCTTCGGATAGTAAGCTGGAATGTCAGGGGGGCATTGGATAAAATCAAACATGGGGCTATACTTCAGCAGGCCAAAAGGGCTCAAGCTGACATTCTTATGTTGCAATAGACGCACCTTATGGGGACGAGGGCATTGTGCTTTCAACGCTATGGATACATCCAGGTGTTCCACTCGGGGTTTATAAGAGGGTCCCGGGGGTTGGCAATCCTGATCCACCGCAGGGTTCCCTACAGGCATGTTAAAACTTGGGCTGACACCCAGGGGAGGTATTTGTTCCTTTATGGCACTGTTTGTGAGGAGCGTATGGTACTGGGATGTGTCTATGCCCCCCCACCACTCTGGGGCTTAGTAGAGAGATTCATGACTTCGTGAGCGGAGATGCCGGATGCCTTATCTGTGGTCGGGGGGGACTGGAATGATGTGCTGAGAGTGGCCAGAGATCATTGGAAACCCGGGGGATGCTCCGATGCTCGCCAGCCCTCTAAACTACATTCCTTGGTGATGGGACTTGATTGGGTCGACCCTTGGTGCTGGCTACACGGTAATGAGTAGGAGTACACATATCTCTCGGCTGTTCACAATTCCTATTCCCGCCTGGATTATATATTTGTACCCGAGTGGCGGCTGGCAGGATGGCGCAGCTGATATCCTGCCCGGTGGTCTATCAGATCACTCACAGGTAGCCCTCACCTTGCAGATCGGCCCGGCGCAGCAGCCTTTCCGATGGTGTCTTTCGGTCTGGAACTTACAGAAGGAAGAATATAGGGTATTTATAGAGAGTGCTAATGATAGCTACTTGACACTTAACGTGGGATCTGTGGAAATGTACCTTTTTAGGGGTACACTGGAGCAGGGTCACCCTTTTGTCCACGGATTCAAAGACCAATAAAATAGAGATCGCCACTGGAGTTGGAATAAATAACAAGTTTATTAATCACTCATGAGTGGGACCACATGCACACAGCACTCTCAAGTGCTGCATGAGGTAGTACACTGAATTCACAAACCATGTCCCTTTATACTGGTTCTCTGCAATGTAAGCATGTGAACAGAAATAGGAAGAACAAGTTTTAGAAATAGTTATCAACAAACAAGGGCAGATGAATAACTATGTGGTCAGCAAAGTGGGAGGGGGAACATGAATGCTTATGGCAGCAGTAAATGGTCGACAGTTAACATCTGAGACCAGGTGCACTGGCAGCTACAAACCCTCAGCACGTACATTGCTTTTAGCTGAGTCAGTAAGTCAAATAAAATAGATAACACAAGCAGAGTGAAAAGACGAGCAGCAGGGGACGGGAGAATTACGAAGGAAACAAAATGGACACCACAGCCAAAATTGCTTTCGCTTATGCTAAGTAAAATATTACACATTTCTACAGACAACCCTTTTAGCATAAGCTAAGACATTTTCTTATGCTATAAAAGGGGTACGATAAACATCATGTATATCAATCAGCATCAGTTCGCTGACTTCTCGTCTGTTGCTAAATGAGCATTTACATTTTGGACATTCGTTTTAGATGGTAGACAAGTAGTACAAGTGGAAATACAGAGGGAACAAAGCATTGGCCCACATTGGATTCATAAACAACAAGAGAAGAGAATAGTAATAATTATGAACAAGGCGATAATATTTTCAAACCCCATACAGAAAATACGCTCCAAAACCATCCAGCCGAAGTCCATGTTCCAGAATCTTGATGTATCTCAGTGGCAATTTTATTCATTTTGGAAATGGCATCATAAACAGAAGGGGTTACAAGCAAGTATTAGGTGGTAGTGTTTCTCTCACAGAGAAAACGTCTGCACATCAAGTTAATACAGCTCCCAAAGCATATCTACGTGTAGTGTCAAGTATACAGGTATAGTTATAAAAGGTGCACTGTTATCCTGTTAAACACCCACCACCAGGGGTGTTAAACTAGCAAAAAATGCTAATATCAAGTACCCAAGAAAAAAACAGGTTTATCAGGCACTCTTCAAATTGTTACGTATTTCAAACGTTAATCACTATGTTTCACAAGTTCTGAGGGCAATGGAACACATTATTCATTAGACAATAATGCTAAAATTACTTAGTAGAGATAATGTTCATTTTCAAAAAGTAGAATGCAAAAGTACGGATCCAAACACGATGTTGTTCTTCAAATTCTTTATTTCATACACATTAAAAGTTTTTCCAGCTCACACCGTGAGCTGGAATGTCAGGGGGGCAGGAAAAACTTTTAATGTGTATGAAATAAAGAATTTGAAGAACAACATCGTGTATCTAGATGTACCAGGGATCGTGTGGTCCAGAAAGACTTTCTCAGGTCTTTCAGGTGGCACAGCTCGTCCTTTCTCAGTGGCGAGGATGTCGCGGTGATCTGTCAACGCAGCTGGGCACACGAGGGCATGCAGGACTTTTCGACAATGGGTGGCATGCACCCAATTCTTCCGGTTGGTCACTCGCACTGTAGTCCTGGTAGCCAGCAGGACTTGTTCCGGTCTGCGCCAACGAGGTGCCTAACTTTACTACTCCTAAACTGAGAAAAATCCTAACTTTAAGACTTTCGGTATTCACAGAAGGCATTAAGGAGTCCTAAAGCTAGTAGTCCTAACTTTACGTCTCCTAAACTGAGAAAAATCCTAACTTTAAGACTTTCGGTATTGACAGAAGGCATTTAGGAGTCCTAAAGTTAGGACTCCTAGCTTCTGTGAATACCGAAATGAGTAAGTGCCTTCTGTGAATACCAAAATGGTAGTAAGTTTAGGATTTTGTCTTAAGTTAGTTCTGTGAATCGGGCCCAATAGCTTTAGGAAGATCTAATATCTCCTTCTGAGGTTTCTGCGCAGGCTTCCTTTCCGCATCTATTTGTTCGAAATGTTCCCAGGTATCACCATATGCTACATTATCATCTATTTTACGTATCATTCTCTACATATCAGGAGGCAAAATAATCCTGAAGAACATATCAATATCTGGCAAGGTCATAGTGCAGGAGCCAATGGCTCCTTCCACCACGTCATAGAAGGCGGTAGGATTTTTCCGGGGGTCGGACAAAGCAGCTTTAAGAGTCATCACGTCAGCTCTACTCCAAGGAGTGTAAACCCAATTATATATAAAATATGCCTTTGCATCACCCGAAGTTTTATCATCATTGGTTCCTGCACCCTTCGGAGGAACATACAGTGGTGCAGATTCGTGCACAGGTTTCACCGTAACTGTAGTACTACTGGGTGCAACCTCTTCCACTGGAGCATCTACGTCCTGTGCTTGAGTTTGAACAGCTTCTATACCTCTCTGTTATCTAGCTAATTCTTGCTCCTTTCGTAAATGTAATGTTACGTCTCGTATTTTAACCACTCGTCTATTCATATCAGATAGGTCAGAAAATCGTTTATAATCAGTATTTATCAGCTTGCTCTAGTTCCTGAGAAATTTGTCTATAAGCAAATATTACCTCCCAAGCAAATTTTTCTACAAAATAAAATTGCTCTTTATTTTTCAACTGTTCAACCATAGTTATAATGAGCGATGCAGCATGAGGCCCGCAAGCCTCCTCCCTAGCAGCGTTTTTTTTTTTTAAACAGATTTTATTGGTTGCATGATAGAAACATAGGAAGTAATTCTCTGACCTCCAGAGACAATCACTAGAACAAGTAAGCAATGACTGTGACATGCAAGCATTTTCTCAAGCGATTATACAAATGTATGAACAAACAAAGAAATGCCCTGTAGTACAAACCCCCACTCTTCCCCACCCACCCCAACTCCCCCCTCCCTCCCGGGCGTGCCACTGCCTACTCCGTCCTTTTCGTGCTGTGCGTGTTGCAATGTTTGCCATAGCAAAGGTTAACAATTGTCAAATTAGTTGTGCGACCTCTTCCTCTGGGGGTGGGTCCAGGTCCAGGCCCCGGTAGTTCGCCTACCGCTTCCAAATTCTATAGTGCTTGAGAGGGCACCCCCGTGCGACATAAACAGGCTGTTCCAGGCCCATACAAAAGTCCATTCCATTCTGCCAAGCTATGAAGGAAGGGGCGCGGGGCACCTTCCAAGATCTCGCAACGTCCCTTTTAGCCAATATCAGCCCCAGCAGTAGTAAATGGCGCTTGTACCGGTTGCCCCCCACTCCGGCCAGCACATGGAGAAGAGCCAGTTTTGGGTCCCTCTGCAGCTCCCAGGCCAGTACCTCATTCAAGCACCGAAACACTCTGTCCCAGAATCGCTGGATAACCCCACAGCCCCACACCGTGTGCAGCAGCGTCCCCACCTCTGTGTTGCACCTAAGACAATTCGGGGAAGCGATCAACCCTGCTCTCCACAGGCGCTGTCTAGTGTAGTATGTACGGTGGAGGTACCTGAATTGTATCAGTCGCAACCGCGTGGAAATGGCCGCTCCCCTGGGCCCTTCCAGGGCCTCCACCCAATCCTCCTCATCCAATTCCCCGACATCCCGCTCCCACTGGATCCTGAGGTGAGCAAGGTCTGAGGCGCTGTGGCGTACAAGAGTCTGGTATATGCGGGGAATCTTTTTATCAGGTAATTTTCCCATAAAGACTTTGGCTTCTATAGGACTGAATTTGGGTATATCTTCCACTCCCCGAAGGCACGGGGTCAGAGCATGTCGGAATTGGAGGTATTTGTAAAATTGGGCATGTGGCATTTCAAACTCCTCGCGCAACATGGCGAAGGACTTGAGCACCCCTCCTGACATGACATCGCCCAGGGTAGAGATGCCTATCGCGTCCCAATTCCGAAAGCCCACTAGGGCCGCTAGTTGAGGCCATCTTCCATTCTGCCACAATGGGGTCTCCAGGGTCAGGACGTTCCACCAGCCCACCCTGCGCAGGGCCTGCCGCCAGATCTGAAAGACCACTTGCGTGATGGACGGCAGGGATCTCCGAAGAGATACTGAGTACAGTAGCATGTGCAAGGAGGCTGAGCCCATGAGGAATCGCTCCACTGCATAGGCAGGGTCTCCCCTGTCCGCGTACCACCAGTCGTTCAGTACCAGTAGGTGGGACGCTTGGTAGTATGACAGTACGTCCGACGTGGCAAGGCCTCCCGTGTATGTAGAGCGGAAGCAGGTCCGCAGCGCAACCCGCACCGCGCCCCCTTCCCACAAAAAGCCACTCAATGCTGCGTTCAGGCGCCGGAACCAGGTGTGTGGAACCAACGCCGGATGATTCTGCAATTGGTAAAGTAGGCGTGGGAGCGCGACTATCTTAAAGATGGCAGATATGCCCTGTATGGAGAGCGGCATCCTGGCCCATGTCTTGAGATCTTCGCGTGTACGCTCCCAGACCGGAGTAAGATTGCGCTCCAGGGCCACGGACGTATCCTCCGTGAGGTATACTCCAAGATATTTCACACCGTCCACAGCCACCTGAAGCCCATCGGCCCACTCACCCAGTGGTTGCGGACCCCCTAGAGTCCAAACGGTGGACTTCCCGGGGTTCATATAAAGCCCCGACGTTTCTCCAAAAATTTGCAGGATCCGCATAATGCGAGGCCTCGAACGATCCAAGTTGGTGAGGAAAAATAGCACATCGTCGGCATATAGGGCTATTCTATCCGCCACTCCGGTCGACCACTGGAAGCCCCTCAGTTGGGCATCAATCCGCACCCACGCCGTGAGCGGTTCCATAGCGAGTGCGAAGAGGTACGGGGAGAGGGGGCACCCCTGCCTAGTCCCCCGCTGGATACCGAAGGAGCGGGATATTCCACCGCCGACACGCACCGCTGCCGTCAGGTCCGTGTAGAGGAGCCGTATGTATGCCAGGAATCTGGGACCCAGATTCAGGCGGCCTAGGAGAGCAAACAAATACGTCCAGCTCAGGGAGTCGAACGCCCTATCCATGTCTGCTAATAGCAGCGCTGCCCGCTCCCCCAGACTCCCCGAGGCCGAGATCGCAACCTGGGCTCGCCTAATGTTATGTCGAGTGGCTCGCTGAGGCATAAAGCCGGTCTGGTCCGGGTGGACCAAGTCCGTGATATAAGGCTTGAGTCGATTGGCAAGGGCCTTCGCCAAAATCTTGGTCTCAGTGTTAAGCAGCGAGATAGGTCGGTAGGACTCGTGTTTCTCCGGAGGGCGCCCCGGCTTCAGAAAAACTACTATCTCCGCGTGTCTCCAGTCCGGAGGGAGCGTACCCTTCTCGCGTGCCTCCTCGACGACTGGCCGGAAGTGGGGTGTCAACTGCGTTGCATAGTGTCTAAAACATTCGCACGGGAACCCGTTCGGACCTGGCGCCCTGCCCGGGTTCAGCTCGCCCAGGGCCGTGGCCAGCTCGTCATCCGTCAGCGGCCGGTCCAGTGCCTCGCGAACCTCATCCGATACAGCCCGTGGCGGGAGATCATCTAAGAAGCGCTGCACCATGGCGGCATCCAGGCACTCCCGGGGCGCATACAAGGTCTTGTAGTAGGAGGCGAAGCTACCCGCCACCTCGCCGGGCTCCCCCAGCGGCTCCTCGTCCGGGGCGACTATCAGGGGCAGCGGCTGTGCGTGCATCATGCCCTGACACAGGCGATGGAGCATTTTGCAAGACGTATCCCCCCATTGGTATATGCGGCTCCGTGTGGCTAGCCAAGCCCGACGGGCCTCATCCAGCAATATTGACGTATATTGCTGTTGCGCTAACACCAGCTGACGCCTTGCCCGTCCGCCATCTTCCCCCCGACCCCTGCGCTCCAGATCTTCCAATTCCGCCGCACCAGGTCCCTGCGATTTTCCCTCCGCGCTGCTGAGCACCACGAGATATCAATACCCCTCATAGTTGGTTTCATGGCCTCCCATAGCACTGCCGGGGATGCCACGGAACCCACATTGGCGGATAGGAAGTACGCAAGTTCGCAAGTAATGTGGGCGCGGTAGGAGGGCTGCATTAACTGCCAAGGCGACAGGCGCCACCTGAACGGCTGCCTGGTACGCCCAGTGTCGATTAGCACCGAAATCGGAGAGTGATTAGAGAGGGCCCGTGGCAAAATGTCCGCCGACAAGAGCCTAGCGGCCATTGCCCGTGGAAGGAAGAGGTAGTCCAAGCGCGAGAACGAGTCTCGCGCGGAGGAGAAGTATGTGTAGTCCCTACGCGCCTATCGCTTGTATCTCCAGGAGTCAATCCAGTCCAGCCCCATGACCATTGCCTTCAGTCGGGACACCTGCCCCTCCCTCCCTACCACCTCGCCTGCAGCGCCCCGCCATCTGTCCCACGATGCATCCATGATGTCATTCCAGTCCCCCCCACGATCGATAGGGCCGTAGGCATATCAACCCATAGGGACATCAGTTTCTCCACTAGGGCCCATTGCAGTGGGGGCGGTGCATACACACTACCAAGTATAACCACCTCACCCCCAATCTCGCCCTGTACGAACACATACCTACCCTGCGCATCTAGCCATGTGCGTCTATGAGTAAAGGGGACTCTACGATGGATCAGAATAGCCACGCCCCTCTCGTAAATCCTGCATGGAAGGCCTGTGTGAAACCATTGCGCTGGAGGCAGAGCGCCTTAGTACCCAATAGGTGGGTCTCCTGAAGTAGCAATATATCAGTTCCCCTGCCCTTGGCCCAGGTAAAAACAGCCCCTCTCTTCACCTTATCCAACATTCCTCGCACATTCCAGCTCAGTATGCGTGTCCCACAGGGACCTAGCCGAGAGCCCCCAGTATCAGACGACATTTACGTAAAGGCATACATTTCAGACATACCGCACCACAAGTAGCAACAGCAACACCCACCACGGATCGGAAGCAGCACATCACACACAGACACTTCCCCTGAACCAGAACAGTCCCAAACCCCAACAAACACCCCCCTACCCCCCACCCGCACCTCTCAAACATGGAAGCACCTGTCGTGGTCGGGGAATGGCCCTGGCCCCAACGGAAGGCCAGGGAACACCCCCTCCAATGGATCCCCTTAGCACAGCCCATATCGAACTAGGCCGTGACCACTTCCCAACTTCGGGTAAGCGTGGCCTCCAGCCAAGCTAAAGTGCCCCGGTCAAAGATAGCTGTCAAATGGATGGGCAAGTGTTCTGTCTACCCCACAGTCAGGGCACATCTTCATTAGCCTCCTGCGTCTCCTTGTTTTGGCGTGTTTTGGAAAGCGATTGGGAGCTGCGATTCGATCGAGTCCTGGCTCGGAGCTTGCGTTGATCTTAGGGGCTCCTACCCGAGGGGCCCCCGGTCGAGGAGTCAGACTCACCTCCCCTTGCCGTGTTGACTCGCACCCTGACGGTCTCATCCGTCCACTGAAATACGGCCTCCGGGGTATCAAAGAAGAGGGTGCGGGACTGAAAGACAACTCGCAAGCGAGCCGGATATAGTAGGGCATAGGATAGTTTCAAGCCCCGGAGGCGGGCCTTGGCCGCGGCGAAGGACTGTCTCTGTTGTTGCACCAATTTCGTGTAGTCCGGGAAGATAAGAATAGGAGAGGTCTCAAACAGAAGCTGGCCTTTTAGTCTCGCCTGTTTCAGGATAGCGTCTCTGTCGGCATAATTCAGCAGTTTGGCGATCATGGAACGGGGGCGTTCTCCCACCGGGGGTTTCGGAGTCAAGGCCCGATGAGCCCTCTCCACCACGAAGCAACGCGAGAGGGTATCGGCCGGCATCCACCCCTCCAGGCATTGTTTTAGGAAGCGCTCAGCATTGCCCTTTTCGCAATCCTCTGGAAACCCCAGGAAGCGAAGATTGCTGCGCCTGGCGCGTCCCTCTGCCTCCTCCGCTCTCGCCACCAGTCCTTTCTGCTTCCTCTCAAGGGCAACCACCCTCTTCTTTAGGGTAGTCATGTCGTCCTCCACTGCTGAAATGTGCGTCTCCGCGCCCGTTATGCGTTCCACGGCATTGCGCAGGTCCTGTCGAAGGAGCATAACATCGGAGCCCACTGCCCCAATCTTGGCATCCAGGGCATCCCTGGACTGCGTGATCGCGGCCAGGAGCGCTGCATTGTCCAGCACCGGGGGTTGTGTCCCTTTTGCGCGGGCGGCCTCGGTAAACTTATCTATGGGGCCTTGCTTGCCCTGGTTTCCACTGCCACCCCGTGTCATGGTGCCGCAGGGGAGTGGGTCCTCTCCCCGGCCGTTCACAGTTAATGCCGCTCAGCAGGCTACACCTGCAACCAGACCCCCAGCGGCAGCAAGGCGGCCCAAGGAAGGATGTATTCACTGTAGGCCGTATGGGCTCTCGCCGGGAGGGGAAGGGGGGGCCCACCACGCAGTCCACCGCACGCACCACTGACACTGGGGTCCGATCCGACCCCCGAAATGTGGCTGGGCCCCACCGACCCCGGGAGCCCCCACGGTCCGGCTACCCAAGGCCCTCCTCAGCAACTTGCAAGCTCCGGCCCTGCCCTCCTCCCAGTCGGGCCCGGGTCTCTCGGGAGGCGCGGCAGAGCGCCGTTCAGGATTGCAGGCCAAGGCGAGACCGGGGCCGGACACGACCCCCGATATGGCCACGTGGCACTGCAACTTCGCCTCCTATCCTCCCGCTGGGCCCCACACTGACCTCGGTACTCTGCAGTCTCTCGCCAGGCCCAGGGTGGACTTCCGACAAGGCAGCGCCGCTCTCCCACCGCCGATGGCGACTCCGTTCGCGGGCAAAATGGCGGCCGTGCCCCTCAGCCCTCTCTGCAGCAAGGGCCCGCCGAGCCCGCTCCACCGCCGCCACCCGCGGCGTCGCCCTGCGGGACAGCTCCCTCCAGATGGCCGGGGCCGCCGCCACTCCGCAGCGCCGGAGCTCCAACAGCGCTCCGCGCAGGCTCCCCCGCAGCACTCGGCTCGGCCCTTCTTGCCTGGCAGGACAATCGGCAAATCAAGGTCCCGGCTCCACAGGCCGCACCAGCAGCCCGGCTCGCGGCTCCGTCTCCGGGGCGCCTCACCGCCACCGAACACAATGCGGGCGGCACCGGCCGCAAAGCTCAGGCGTCCCGGTGTCAGGGAGTGGACCCAACTGCAGGGATCAAAGACCGGGGTCAGGATATTCGTAACAGGACTCCGGCTCTACACGACCGCCATGTTCGCTGGTCAAGCCATGCCCCCCCTAGGAGCGGTTTTTAATTGATCTTTTCTGCTCTAGTCAAAGTAGAGCGAGTCTGTCGCCCATATTGTTTATCTTTATCTTTTTCATCTGAAGACAAATGCTCCTCGTCAGAAACTTCATCCTCAGAGGCACTTGGAGTAGGAAATTTATACGGGTTTGGGGATCGTTGTAAAAGGATGCAATCATCCTGAGGCGTATTAATTAGTGGATAGATAGGGCGCCTAATAGGGCACTGGCCATTTACCTCTAATTAATGTTCTCTATCTTCTTTTTCTATTTTTTCCTTCTGTTCTTTATTTTTTAATTCTAGCGCTTTTTGATATATCATTTTTCGTTGTTCTTTTTCTGCTATAGCTTCTGCTCTCTTCGCACTCTCTTACTTCTTTCTTCCACATGCGCACACAATCAAACATATCCTGTCTACTTTTTCTTTTAAATAAACACTGCTCTACATATTGAACCTTTTCAAAATCAAATAACCCATTCACTAGCCATCGTAGATTGGAATCTTTCTTTGTGTATTTGTTCCATAGTGGACCGTACATTATGGAAGAAATACCATATTTGACATACATGTCTCTATTAGGTGTCCCTTCTGGGGGAGCCGGCTGACTTTGTTCCAAGCTTACTTTGGTACCACCAGAGCAGCAACACCACCTACAAAGTGTGCTGAGAACAGGCATGGTTTTATTTTCCTCATATGACCTCTGTAGCTACTGCCACCTCTTGACCTGTCCCGCCACTGGCGCAGATAGCTTTTGGTGGATACCTAGTCTCAGCTGATATATTCTAAATGGGAAATACCCGTTTATACTCAACTTGAGCTGACCCAGAGGTGTTAATCATTGTAAATATCCTAAATCCAGGTCTAACCAGTTTGAATCCATTATCTATAATCTAGACTCGACTCGGGGTAAGGGGGGGGTCATCCAACCAATTCCAGAACAACCTGGAGTCAGACCTGCCCCTTGAAAGATTAACCCTCTGGTCTATGGCTCTATAATATTTAACAGACTTCCACCAATCATTCCAACTAGGGGGTGTTTCCTGTTGCCACAACAGGCAGATCTTCCTCCTTGCCAACAATATCAAGTAAAACACCAATTTGCATTGGGACCCAGACTGAGGTCGTATCCCACCCAGCATGTCCGCCACACCAAAGAAAATGAGAATTGGGCTTACCTCCATTTCTAGACCCAGAACCCTGGAGATGGTCTTACCAACATCCAACCAAAATTTGTGTATTCTGGGGCAGGACATGAATATATGGACATCATCCGCACTCTGGAAGCCACACCTCCAGCAGCTTGTGCACCACCACCCTTCAATTTAGAGATCTTTAGTGGAGTCCAGTATATCCTATGGAGTGTGAAGAAATGATTTCTTCTGAGAGCAGCAGATTTAATCACTGAATAAAGCATGTCAATAGATACTTGCCATAACTCCTTCCAATCTTCGCCTGGCAAGTAATTCTCCCAGACCCGGTGTGGCTTATCCATTCTTCTTTCTGCTGCCGCCAGAAGATAGGTCTACCATAGGGCAACTTCTTTCTTCCTCGGGGCTTGATTTTGCAAGTCATTCTCCATATCATCATCCAGACTACACAACCAACTTTGAGAATTACACCATGACAAAAGCTGGTAGTGCTTAAATCTAGACAAAGTTCCAGCAGTGGTTTGATTCCAAAACTCCCAAGGAAGACATTTGCTGTCCTGTACCAGATCCCCCATACTAAAACTCCTGCCGCTTTTAGTGGGTAAGCTAGGGCGTCTAAAAGGCAGTCCGGCGTTCCAGGAGAGCCCCACACCGGGGCCCACTCCCTGTAATAAGAAAGCCCCAGACAGAGTCGACAATCCGACTAAAGTTTGGCCGCCATCCCCAGTGTTTTCAACCGAACCTTTTTGTCGAATTTGGGGGGACCAAATTCATACGAAAAAACCAGATTCCACTACCGCCTCCAACATTGCTTTAAACATAATACCAGTCAAGGAATCATCCGGGGAGTGCAGTAACATCCGAGCGTTTTTTAGTTGATAAGCCCAACAGTAAAGTCGAAAGTCAGGTAAGCCCATACCACCATGTGAGAATTTGCGTCTAAGTTTTTTTCCAGGACAGTCTAATCCCCTTTCCTGCCCAGATAAAAGAAGAAACAGACATGTTTTTATAAATATATGTAAAATATTACTACTCCAGACAAATATTCCTAAATGAGAACTATCTCCACATTGCCTGCCTCTAAACTTTTCAAAGAATGAATAACAAATCTAAACAAAAAGCCCAGGCCAAACAAATCCAGAATGCCGCTTCAGCGACCATACCAAACAGAAGTCTCCAACTCCAACCTGCCAATCCCTGGTCGACCTAATGGTCACTGCAAAATTGCGCCAAAGAAAACCCCAGTCGAGACTGGCCACCACCTGGAGGGTCAAATAGGGAAAACCGGAAAAATCACGTTGGCCTACAAAGACAAAGGTCTCCTTGTGCAGTGCGCTTCCTCAGTAATATTTTGATTCTCCGTCGAGACCACTCATTCGGACGGCCGTGTCTCCGATGGGGCCCCACGAGTTGGGCGTCAACTGTGGAAATGTACCATTTTAGGGGTACCCTGGTGCAGGGTCCCCCTTTTGTCCACGGGTTCAAAGACCAACAAAATAGAGATCGCCACTGGAGTTGGAATAAATAACAAGTGTATTAATTACTCATGAGTGGGAACACATCCACACCACACAGCACTCTCAAGTGCTGCATGCGGTAGCACACTGAATTCACAAACCATGTCCCTTTTATACTGGTTTTCTGCAATGTAAGCATGTGAACAGAAATAGAAAGAACACGTTTTAGAAATAGTTATCAATAAACAAGGGCAGATGCATAACTATGTGGTCAGCAAAGTGGGAGGGGGAACAGGAATGCTTATGGCAGCAGTAAATGGTCGACACTTAACATCTGAGACCAGGTGCACTGGCAGCTACAAACCCTCAGCACGTACATTTCTTTTAGCTGAGTCAGGAAGTCAACTAAAATAGATAACACAAGCAGAGTGAAAAGACGAGCAGCAGAGGACGGGAGAATTACGTAGGAAACAAAATGGACACCACAGCCAAAATGGCTGTCACTTATTCTAAGTAAACTATTACACATTTCCACAGATCAGTGGAGGGGGCTGAACCCCACCATAAGGGGTGTCGACATCGCCTTCTGCGCAGCAGTTCGCAGAGCGCGCAAGGAGTCCCTTCTAAAATCTGGGAACAATGTTATCGAACTGGAAAGTCTTACTAGGGGTGACAGGGTGATCAGGTCAGTCAACAAGTGTTGCTAGTGCAACAGGTGTATGCAGACCTTTTGTTAGATGAGGCCCGCCTGGCTTCGCTGGCCACCCGTAGTAGGGTTTACCATTGGGGAACAAGTCCAGTAAGTTGCTCCGCAGGCTGTGTCATGGAGTACTATACAGTCTCCCTGGTATCGCCGGCCCTGATGGGGAGTCCCTCACAGATCCCTCTGACATTGCTGAAAGTTTTGTACATACTATGCAGAGTTATATACCTCAAGAGAGTATCTACATGAGGACGTGAAAGGGCACTTTCTTGTTGATCTGCCTCCTAAGGCTTTATCTAGTGAGGCATGTGCGGAGCTGGACCTCCCACTCACGGAAGACGAGCTGGGTGCCGCCCTGTGGGACCGGAACTCTGGAAAGGCCCCAGGTCGGAATGGTTTTTCATGTGAATATTTTAAAAAGTAATTTTCACAGCTAGGGACCCATTTTCTTAGAGTGGTAGAGGAGGCTAGGGAGCGGGGTTTCTTCCTCGTGACTGGAGACAAGCGGATGTGGTGGTGTTCACAAGCCAGGCCGACCCCCTGACCAGCACACTTCATATCGCCCTATCTCTACTGAATGTGGAGGCAAAAGTCCTGGCCAAGGCTTTTGCCAATCGCCTTTGGTCCCATATAACTACCTTAGTACATCCCAATCTGCCCCAGAGAGTGACACAGCACAATATTCGCCGAGCGCATGTTGCTATTGCGGCCATTCAGGGGTTGGGTGAACAAGCAGCGGTGTACTGGCAAACATGGACAGGGCATTTGATTCCCTCAGTTGGGTATATTTATTCGCGCTCCTACGCCGGCTGAACATTGGACCATGATTGTTGTCCTACCTGACATTGCTTTACACTGACCTCACCGTGTTCTTGCGCGTAGCTGGTTCCACTTCCACAATATTCTCCATTGGGTGGGGTCCAGGCAGTGCTGCCCTTTGTCACCGTACCTGTTTGCATTGGCTATGGAACCCTTTGCTGCTTGGGTGCGAATTGATGCACAGGTGATGGGTTTTGAGTGGGCGCACAGACTGTCGGATCGTATTGCATTGTTTGTCGACAACGTGCTATTCTTTCTCACTAATGTGAATAAGACGGGACCGAGGTTGCTTCGCATCATGCACATCTTTGGAGAGTCGTTGGGATAGTATATGAACCCCCGAAAGTCAACTTTGTGGGTTATTGTGGATGCTGCGTGTCTGGGCTCCTGGGCCTCGTCGGTTCGGGTGTCTACAGGGGGGATGAAGTATTTAGGATTATTCTTGTTGGACCCGCCTAGCGTGTTTTGGGACAAATTTAGCCCCAGTATCGGAACCTGTACGGGAGGACCTTAAGACCTGGTTCGTATGCCCTTGTCCATCTATGGTAGATCGTCCATCTTCAAGATGGTCTCGCTTCCCTGTTTACTATATCACTTGCAAAATCACCCCTATCCAATTCCTTCCAGATGGTTCCGGCAGGTCAATCGGGCCTTCGTACAGTTTCTATGGGCCGGTGGTGTGGCCAGGGTAGCGTTACAGACGTGTTTCCAATCTACGTACGGCGGGGGGCTAGCGGGGGGCTAGCGAGCTGTGTACAACAGAGATGTTGCTTGTATATAGAGGATTGTGACGAGGATCATGATGACTCGACATAATGAAGATTACCAGTAAGTGACCCAGTCATGTATACATCAGGTCAGCCCCAACCCTGCTCCACTTTAGGAAAAAACTGAAAATACACCTATTTGAAGAGCGCTAAGAGCTGAAACACACCTATTCGAAAAGCACTACATCATAAGGTAGATAGAGTCCACTTTCACCCTTACAAACCAGCTACTCTTCCATTCTGACATGAACTCGGTTTTAGCCTTGGACCTTATAAACTCTCTGCTTAAGGCATGTAGTAGAAAATCAAGTACTCATGAAAGTTCAAAATCATACATACACTAGTATGTCTTCCAGCACAGCAACACGGTTTACTCAGTGTCTAAATAGTGAGGGGGTTGCAAGAACACGGATTTCACAGGTGAAGGAAAAACTGGTTGCTCAGGGGAAGAACATGGCTGCAGGGAGAGAACCATTCTGAGTAGTTAGCCATATGAATCGGAACTCCACCATTAAAGGGAAGGCTTCAGAGCGGCTTGGCGAGGGAATGACTAGAGAAGCCAAGTGGCACAAGAAGAGGACTGGGAAACCAGGAACAGAGAGGTACTGAAATTCTGAACCCGTTTCATAAAAGTCATCGTACCATGACGATTTTGTTAGCATCAGACCGAAAATGGCAAGTGTAAGGTGTACAAGTATTTTCGTCATATTCGAGTGACGAGATCACCGTGAAATCAGAGTTTCCGTTCTGAACCCTCGGGTTCCATCTTGCGTACGGCAGCCATTTTGCGGTTGCCCTCACATAGGTCGATGATAGTGGCCGAACGAGTCTCCAAGCACACGTACACTTTAGCTGACTTCAGAATGACCTGAGCGAGCGACCCTCTTGCCTGAAGCCAAACTTGTTAAACCAGTTCCTTTCCCAGTAGCTGATCAAGATTGCTGATCAAGACACCATCAAACCTTTTTAATACGCACAGCTATGTCTTATCTTGCTCACACCTGTCTCTGCTCCTTTCTTTATGGTCCATTTACGATGGGGATGTGCCCGTTTTTATGGTGGGTTCGATCGACCTGTCTGATGAAGAATGTTGGGTTTGACTAAAAATTGATTGTGGGCTGGACAAACTGAAAAATGGGCTTGTCATCATGATTCTGCGGTTTTGTCGTGAAAACATGTGAATGGCCAACTGTAAAATCAGGAATGTTCGCCTGAAGCATAATATTTGGTATAAAAAGGGATGACTAGCTTTGTAAAGTTGAGCAGTCTCCTGAGAACATACACCGTGTTGTACTTCTAGGATACCTGTTACTGGCTGCAGCCAATAAATCTGATCTTTGACGTCACCAAGAAGTTTCTGTGTTTCTGTAGTTTGAGACAGGAGAATCCGAAGGCTTCGTGTGTGTCCCCTGGCACCGCTGGGTTCTAAATAACCCGGTACTTCATTTGGCGCTCAACGCGGGGCGATTTCAGCGGTACCGGTCCAAGCCTGAGGTTCGTGAGGAGCTTCGTGTGAAAATTCTGGAGGAAGGCCAACCACTTCATCGACCCCTGTATGTCGTCGTGGTCCGAAAGTCTTTGCTGCGAGGTTCCCCGCTTTCCGGCGGCTACGAAGGACTGCTGCCCTGACTATCGCCCTGTCTTGGACCCTTTGATGATTTGTAGAGCGAGACGATAGACGAGTCTTCTGGTGACGTCATCGATACCTCAGTTAAGTATGAGTGGAGCGTCTCCCAGTCCTTAGTTTTTGGGTATCCCCTTGGGATCTTTGCTTTGGAACTTGCAAGTACCAAAGCTGAGGGACTCGTGTATTCACGAGACTATCGTTTTTGATATTCCCTTGAAGTTTGAAGCTAGGCTAGTGAGCGAAGATGCCTGGTCTTAGCAGACTTGGAAATTTGTTTTGTTGTGGTTATAATAGGGATTCCCGATTGGAGTACTCGTGTCCGGGTCCTCCAATTGGAACTCCAACCTATGAGCTCTATGTGAAGCATGGCGTAGGCCCCATCGCATATAACGAAGTATGGATTCGTTACACAAAGAAGGACGGTGTCCTACAATGGCCCCGATATGGTAGTTTTAACACGGAAATTTTAGATAACCTAGAGGTTAGACTTTTTAAGAAGAAAGCCCGGCCGGCGATGTTTGACTCTTTCCGCCTATGGCGAAAGGAAGCCAAACAGAAAGAAATTAAATTAGCAAAGAGAAATAAAAGAGAAAGGGGTATCTCGATAATGCAAGCTGCTATGCAGTATAAGGATGATGAAGAGGAACAAGCGAGTGAACAGTTGCACAGGCAAGGTAAACTGGTGATTGATAAATGCTATCCAGTTTTGCCACCTCTTCAGCAAGATGCAACGAAGGAACTTGAGAAAGATCCTTTAATGTCACATTTGTTGAATTCGCCACCCCCTTATGCGCAGAGTGCTACAGCACCTCCGCAACCTTTAGTTGCGCGACCTCTGGTTGCTTTGCCTCTTACTGTTGCACAGCCGCCAGCTCCTCTTCAGCTGGCTCCTACTCCTCTGGTGCAGCCTTCTCAAGGGCTGCCGACTTTGCTACCTGTTTCGTCTTTAATACCTATGACTTTTTCACCTGTTCTTGCTGTTTCCTCTGCTATTGCTCCTACATTAGCTTCTTCTCAGTCCGCTTTATCTCCTGTTCTGTCAACTTCTCCTTCTGTCCGACAGAGAATGACGGACACTGTTATTAGTCTTTTGTCTCCTTTCTTTGGGTCATTAAACACGACCCCCGCTTCAGAGCATACACAGTTGCGTAGCCAACTGCCTGATTCTAGAGAGAAGGGAGTATTGGACCACTTGGCGCATAGATGGGTTACCGACCCTACAAGATATGAGTTAGAGTCTGTTATGGATGTCTTCCGCCAATGGGAAGCACCGAAGCAGAGATATGTTTTTGATAAAATGTGTGTTTTTCTTCTCGAAGAATTGGAGGATCGTGATTCGGAACCCAATCCACCTGAGTTGTGTCATGTAAGGTTCGAGTTTGCGAACGGCACGATTGTGGGTTCCGACGTTGAGAGAGCAGTTGCGACATTGTTGTCATTTAGGAATGAGGCTATTTCTCGATCGTTGTTTGAGCCTGATCCCTCTGTTAGGAGGAAAGTGAGACAGTATCCCATGAGAGAAGTTCCCCCAGTTTGGAAAGAAGGGGATCTAACCGCTAATCCACCTGTTCAGCCTCATTTTCAGCGTGTTTGGGTACATGTTCCATGGAAGCGAGCTGAAGTCTTGGCCCTTAAACAGACCTTACCTGACCCCCGTAAAAATCCTGCAGGCTATTATAAGGAACTATCACAGACTGCAGACTCATGTGTTATGAATTTAGCGGATATAGACATGTTGTTTGGAAATGTGGTCCCACAGCCTTTGTGGGGTTTGATTCGTCACACGGATCATGCGCAGGAGTTAGGGGACACATGGGCTAATATTAGTGCGGCAAATGACAGACAAGTAGGCGGTGCTAAACCTGAGCCTTTAGTAGCAGAACTCCCTGGTAAGATCGTTACTTACATGAAGACTTTAATGCCTGCGATGCGTGTAAATTGGGATAAATTGTCTGCATGCAAGCAGAAGAAAGAGGAAACTGTGTCTGACTTCTTCACTAGGTTTGAAGAAACGTTTATCGACCACAGTGGTCAAGACATGAGTACAAAAGGCGGTCAACGGTTGTTTGTTGACAAGTTTGTGCACAACTTGCTTCCCGAGTTGTGTAAGAGATTGAAAGACTCAGAGAGTTCTTGGGCCGTTTCCTCTTCAGCACAGATATTGGCTACTGCACAATACTACGAAAATAGAGATAAGGATGAGAAGGACAGAGCAGACAAGAAAACTAAAGAGTTAAAAACGAAGGTTCTTTTACAGCAAGCGTATCCGCCCCGTAGTAATCAGCGTGACTATCAGCAACCTCAGCAATTTCAGAGAAACTCGCAAAGGTTTGAGTCTTCTCAACCACGTTTTCCTGTGGGCCCTAATCAGTGTGCATATTGCAAAGAAGAGGGTCATTTGAAAAGTAGCTGCCCTGTGTTGTTACAGCGCATGAATGGTGTTTCTAGCGCAAGAGGTCGGGTGTTCCACAAGCTCTTAGAGGTAGAGGGCGTGGAGGATTCTCCCAGAACGCACGTCCGTTTCCTCCTCAAAATTCAATGAATAGTTTTGATCAGCAGAATAACGTGTCTGGTAGGACGACTCAGTACTATGCCGATGACTAATATGCAGAAGGTGAGAATATGGAAGGTGATGATTGCTAGGACAGCCATAGACAAAGAGAGGGAGTTGTTTCAGTTCCAGTAGATCAGAGTGGGCCTTATGTTGAGGTGATTACATCAGGTGTGACAGAGCCTTTTCTGTTGGATACTGGTGCTACGAAGAGTTCTATTATGCACTCTAAACTCCCTGGCGCACCTTTGTCTGGCGAGACGAATGTTTCTGTAGGTTTTTCTGGCGCCCCGGTTAGGAACCCGATTTTTAGTCCTATGTCTCTTTCTGTTGGACCTTGTGAATTCGAAGCACCCCTTATTCTGACGACAGGTTGTGGTGAGAACTTGTTAGGATTGGATCTGTTGAAAAGATTGTATGCGACATTGTATTGTTCTCCTTCGGGAGTACAACTCACATTGGGTAAGAAAGTGGTCTCCCCGATGTATTTGTCGAAGGATAAACTTCCGGCAGAATTGTTATCTCTTCCTGATATTCTGTGGGCTACTGGTCCTAATGACGTGGGTCTTTTGGAAATACCGCCATATGTTGTGACGTTGAAAGCGAATGTTAAAATGCCGTGCATTCCCAAATACAAGATCTCTAATGAAGGTGAAAAGGCGTTGCTAGCGATCATTTATGATTTGATTGAGAAAGATGTAATTGAAGAAACGAGAGGTAATGTTTGCAATAGCCCTGTTTTACCTGTCTTGAAACGTACTGACTCTTCTCAGCCACCCGTTTACAGGTTTGTGATCGATCTTAGAGAGGTGAATAAAATCGTTGTGCCACAATTTCCTGTTGTTCCTGATATCACTGCCTTATTAACTACGATTCCAGCTTCCCCCACTTGGTTTTCAGTGATTGATTTAAAGAATGCCTTCTTCAGCATCCCAATTGCCGAGGAGAGTAGGGATATTTTTGGTTTCTCTCTAGGAGGTCGAAGCTTCCGGTTCAAGCGCGCTCCTCAAGGCTATTGTGAGAGTCCGTCAATCTATAGTCAGGCTTTGAAAACACAACTTGATACGATTGTTCTACCTGATGGTGCTGCTCTTATTCAGTACGTCGACGATTTGTTAATCGCTGCAGATACTGAGGAGATTTGTAAAGAAGCCACCTTGTCGTTGGTACGTCATTTGTCTAATTTGCATCATAAAGTGTCTCTTTCGAAATTACAGTACTGTCGACAAGAAGTGACCTACTTAGGTCATTTCTTGTCGAAGGAGGGAAGAAGATTGACCCCAGAACGAATTCAGGCAATTGCAAAAATGAGTGTGCCTTCTTGGGCATCACGTCATATTGCAGACAATGGATACCGAATTTTTCCCTACTGGCCAAACCTTTGGTGGCATTGACTTGTAAAGATACACCAAACCCCCTTCCGTGGTCCGAAGAGTGTCAGAAAAGTTTTTCGGAATTGCGCGATGCATTGTGTTCGGCTCCTGTGTTGGGTACCCCCGACTACAGTAAGCCCTTTACACTGTATGTCCATGAGAGAGAAGGATGTGCATTGTCAGTGTTGACGCAATCTTTTGGGGACAAGCAGCGTCCATGTGCGTATTTCTCGTCGACTTTGGATCCGGTAGCTAGAGCGTTGCCGAGTTGTCTGAGAGCTACAGCGGCAGCAGCTGTTTCTATTCGACAGTCTGCTGGTTTGGTGATGAATAATACGTTGATTGTAATGGTCCCACATGCAGTGGATACTTTGCTAAACAGAACCAAGACACAGCACTTAACTAGTGCTCGATTGTCAGGTTATGAGCTGACACTTTTAGCGAGCCATGTGCACATAAAGAGATGCCAAACCTCTCAACCACACACTAGTGAAAACAGCTACAAACACTCATACGACCTTATATATATATACGGTAACAAAATATATAATGATATACAAAAAACTTTTTATTATAGATAAATAGTTGCTTAGTTTCTTTCGTTTGTCCTATATATACAGTTTACATACAGATAATTATTTCAGTGCAAAATTCAATTATACAAAGTTAATAAGAATACAAAAATTATATAACATGAAACATAGACATATATTACGGAAAGTCAACAATGGATCGGTCAGTATTCTATTGTAGTAGGCAAAAGCGGTGAATTTTGACTACGCGTGTTTCGGCATTCTGCCTTCATCAGGTGACCGTCATTCGCATATAGACTCAACAGGACAACAAACTAAAAAATACAAAATATACATATATACATATTACAGATTTTAAGGTCGTAACATAATATTATTACAATCCAATAAAAGAAAGCATTAGAGAGAATAGGTCATTATTTACAAAAAAATATATATATACATGTTCTATAATACATTATTTACATAAAGCAGCTCATATGGTGAGAAAGTCCCCCTCATATCTACCTAAGTGAGAAAGTTTTTCTATCTACATATATATATTTTAGTTGTTCTAATGTGTTTACACATTACATCTCAGTTCATGGAGGCCATCTTGGCATAATATGTGGTTCATTTCCAGATAGCTGACACTTCACATCAGACCATTATTACATATAGTTCAAATGTATCACTCTATACAAGGGCCTGAGATTGAATAATAATAAGGTGGTAATTAGGAAACTGTTAGCTACTCTGGCTGTTTACATTTAAAGATAAGGCCCAGTATCGAGAGCATTTTCATAGATGGATATATGGCACACTCCAATTGCACCTACTTTTTGTTATATCGAGTCTGTTGATAGCGATGGAATATTTTATGGAGACCACATCTATTTTCTTTCTAGTTGATTTAGATCAGATGTAGCGACAATTTCTGAATAGAAAGAGAGTACATAAATGTTAATGTATCCTATATAAGGGATCACTGTAACTCCATACACACATTTAAGTTCCTGCAAAGTATTTCATCATTATCTTCAATGTATAATATATACAGGGTGTTGACTATGAAGGAGTCTACCTATCTAGTAACTATTGCTGGGGAGAATTAAATTTATTTATGTTAAGGTTCTTATTTACCGTTTTCGTTGGTGTTCTTATGAAAAACATAAGACATGGAAATCCAGTCTTCAGTCGAGATAGTAAGTAGAGTTGTAATCAGGGACTGTGCCCAAAAATCGATGCTACAATTAGTTCTACATCAAAGAAAATATACATAAATAAATTGTGTATACAGCTCCAGTCTAAGTCAGGAATTTTATACTCATACAGATTGGGATATTTTAAAGTCCGGATATAATAGTTTACCTTTTAGTTGAACAATAGGGGAACAAAAACACCCTAGGGGATTCACGGAGGCCGGCAAATATACTTGATATATATCGAGATGATCCTCTTTTCTGTCGAGATAAAAAGAGCGAATATGTGTATCTAGGGAAAGATGATTTATAACTACTAGATACAGAACGGGGACAGATAGATAATGTATTACCTTAACAGGATAGACGGATCCTTATTGCGTATTTACTTCTCAAAATAGCGATGTGCACCATGTGGAAAAATGATGAAACATTCTGCAAGGGCAAAATGTAAGCCAACAGTCAGGGCCATATTAATGTCGGCCATGGAGTTCTAATGGCAAAACTATTTAACTATCGTAGTCTTGTCAGAAACGTGCTTACCGTTGTACAGATAGTTGTGCTCCGAAGCCAAACCTCCCGGCGGTGTGCTGATTGCTCCAGAATGATATTCACTAAAAGCCGATATTATATACCTAGAGCGAGCCCGCCGAAAAGATGTAGAATTGATTTCACCTGACACATTCCTGGCGCACTTTCAATGACGTCATACGTCTGAGACTATGTTCCGTAAAGATAGACAGCGGACTAGTCCGGACTAACCCTGGAACGGAGCAAATTCGGAATGGATATAGAGAACAGACTGCTCGTAAAGCGTTTACGCAATACTATTAGTATAGCCCGTTCTATTAGAATATAGCTATGTATATAGCGGGACGTCCTCTACCAATGTTAGATAGTAACATATTGTGATGTTCAAAAAACGAAATGGTCTAAACAACGAAATTAATTGTGATGATCATGTGTCATTCATTATAGACCGATGGTATAGAGATATCCTAGGTCTGCAATATGTGGCTATATATGGTATAAATAATAATGACTATATTGATATTCATGGTCATATATAGATGGGTAAATTAGATAGATAATAATGGAAGATGTAGAAGGAAAAAATTGTGTGTCTATTACATAGTATAGTATATATTAGGTTACAGGAAATAAGATGTACTAATTATCCTAGACATATATTTAGTAATAAATTATCCATAGATGAATACTACTCATAATTTACAAATTAAGTAAATATGAGGTATTAGGATACTTAATGTACTAATAGTCCCAGATATGAATTTAGTGACACATTACCCATTAATGAATATTTCTCATAATTTATATGATAGCTTGCTCCCATGGGATGTCCTGATTAAGGCCTTTAGCAAACGTATTCAGAGAAAAAATCCAGAAAACTTCACGTTTTTTGCGAATTTTGTCTGGGCAAAGGCCATCACGTGCCTCAATGTGTTCCAAGATTATCCAACGGATATCTTCTGGTTTATGATTTTGCTCAACAAAATGGCCCACCATAGGTGCATTCAACTTGTGAGTCCTTATTGCAGATTTGTGTTCTGTGAGCCTGGTATATAGAGACCTAGAGGACTCACCAACGTAGCCCAAATTGCAGGGGCATAGGAGTAAATAAACGATATTTTTCGTTTTACAGTTAACCATACCTGCAATTTGAATTTTGACTCCATTGTGTACAATTTCCTTGGTTTCGATCGCCTGAGGACATACTTTGCATGTTCCACATTTGTAATTGCCAGTGACTGGATCTAGGTTGGTTAGACTTCTTTGAGTGTGTTTCACGGATGTGGACATGCGTGATCTAACCACCATATCTTTGAGATTTCTGTTTTCACGGTATGAAAGAGTGGTTTAGGCAATTTTTCTTGGGTTGTCTTATTCGCATTCAAAATGTGCCAATTGGAGTAGATTATTTGGCGTACTTGGTTGTTAAGAATGGAATGTCTTGAAACGAATACCAAGTTAGTCATTTGTTTAGATTTAGTACCTTGTAGTAAGTGTTGGCGATCATAGAATCGTGCCCTTTTAAAGGATTCTCGTACCAGTCGATGGGGGTAGCCACGCTCCTCAAATTTTTTCCTCATCGTTATTGCTCGTTCATCATAGTCCTTCAACTTCGTACAGTTCCTTCTCAGCCTTAAAAATTGGCTAAAAGGGATACTGTTTTTCTGGTTGGATGGATGGAAGCTATCGTAGTGAAGGATAGTGTTACGAGCTGAGGGTTTTACAAAAAGGTCCATGAATAACTGACCTTGATCATGTTTTATAGTAATGTCAAGGAATTCTATTTCAGTGTTGTTAATGTGTGCGGTGAACCTCAAATTTGGGTCACAGGCATTAAGCCAAAGAACAAATTCAGCCAAGATGTCTTCTGTGTCATCCCATATAAAGATGACGTCGTCAATATAACGCGACCAGTAAAAAACAGATTAAAAAAATGGGGCCATTTCGTTGAAAATATTCATTTTTTCGAAAAAGGCAACATAGATATTGGCGATGGTAGGGGCGCAGGCCGCGCCCATACTCACCCCCTTGATCTGTCTATAGAGGGTACCTCTGAATTCAAATACATTGTCTTCTAGGACAATTTTGAGACAATCCAAAATAAATTTGGTGTTGCAATCAATATTGTACATTTCGATAAACCATTCCGTAGCATCAATTGCACCTAGACAGGGGATGTTGGAGTAAAGACTCTCAACATCGAGGGTCACCATCCATTGTCTATGGGCGTTAAATGATGTCCCTTCAAGTTGGTTGATAATCTGACGAGTATCTTGTATATATCCAGGTATTTTTGAGATATGTGGGCGCAAAATCGCATCAAGATACTTCGATATTGGCTCTGTTATGCTACCAATGGTAGTGACAATGGGTCTAAAGGGGGGATCCAATTCGTTTTTGTGTACTTTGGGAGTACCATACAGGCTCGCCATTCTGGGATTATCTATATTTAGATATTCGTACTCCTTCCTACAGATATCTCCATTTTGCAAAGCTTTAGATGTTAATTTATGGATTTTGTTTCTGGTTTTGGGAGTAGGATCTCTCGAAATTTTGCAATAGAAGTTGTTATCGCTAAGCATTTTTCAATTTTTTCAATGTATTTCTGTGTATCAAGAATGGCTATCCCTCCTCCTTTGTCGCAACTCTTTATGGTGATTTCATCTTGATTTTTTAACTGTTGTAGTGCCCTGTACTCATCTTTATTGATGTTGTAAGGGGTATTAGGTATGTACTTGGTTGCTATCTGTAGTTTGTTTATAACTACTTGTTCGAAGATCCGTATTTCAGGGGCCACTTGATCAAGAGTTGGTGTAAAAACTGATTTGGGGGCTAAACCTGACCTGTTATCTTCAGTTATAGTGTATTATTTATCAGAGAAGTAGTTTTTAAGACGGATCTTACGAAAAAAGCACATTACATCATTGTATAGTTCAAATTTATTAAGCCCAGAGTGAGGGACAAAGGATAACCCTTTCGATAAAATTGAAATGGTAGCTGTATCTGCCTCAAATTTGCTCAAGTTAAATATCGGGATAGTTTTCACTCTCTCCAATATCGGGAATTTCGTGTTTCCAGGTAGCGGTTGGAATTCTGAGGTTGATGGTCCTGGTATTGTGGTTGATATTGACCTCGCTGTTGGAAATTGGGTTGGTATTGGTGATAAGATCGGGACTGAGATCGATAGTTCGGTCGCCAATTCCCTCTGTTTTGGGGGCGCCTCCCTAAAAAAGAACGATAGCCTTGGTTTGATCTTTGTGCAAATCTCTGACCTCTATTTTGGTAAGGAGACATACTTGAACTACTGTCGGAATCTGATGTATTTGAAAATGTGGTAACCTTTTTTTGTCTAATGTCAGTTTGTGGATTGCCCATATCTTGGCCAAATTCGTCAGTATATTCGTAGAAGTTGTCTCTTAGATATGGGTATACGTTTTCTTTGCTGAAATAACATATATCTTTTTGGAGTTTATCCATTTTACGTTTTATTAGGTATTCACTGTAAGAGTTTAATTCAGATTCTACATCTTCTAGTTTCTTTTTGATGTCTATGATGACTGTAGATGATTTAATTTGATTTTCTAGATCAAGAATCTCTTGGATGAGTTGGGCCAGCACTTCCTTGGCTGTTTCAACTATCAACATCATGAGGTCCCTCGAACACCGATTGGCAATGAGGGACCATCGTTCTAGGAAGTGTTTGACTTGTATGAAGAGACCTGGGATGTTTTTGACTTGTAAGCCTTGGGGTATAACCCCGGCTTTAAGGTAGTCCAAGATATATTTGCCATGAAGTTCTATTCTAATGGACTTTTTTTTGAGGGCTAGAAGTTTAACAAGATCTTCATTTTTATCGATGTTGTTGGGATTTATATTGTCAAAATTGACGGAAGATCCCACCATGGAGGCAAAATCTTCGTCACTAAATCCAAATGATTTTAGAGTGGCCATACCTATATGTTAGGTCTAGTTATTTATTCAAAAAGGATGGAAAAATGCGTAACTGAAGAATTATACCAATGAACTATTACCAATGGTCTGAAGGGGACTGCGGGACAGCAATGAGGAATATGATACAGGGACAGGAAAACAATATTTTTAGTCTAACATTTTAAAATGCCTTACTATGAATATAGTCAAACCTTAACACTGTAGATTTAGTGGGGGACAGTGAAATGGCTGCGTGGGCAGATCAGAACCAGATAAGAACTATAGCTCCCCTCATGGACAGGCCATGAGAATATACTTTTTGAAAAGCAGGGGACCCCTACACTAATAGGTTTGCTATAGGTAGGGAAATAACAATTTTGAAAAAACTTATAGCAAACAATAAATTAATAAATGCCAAACCTCTCAACCACACACTAGTGAAAACAGCTACAAACACTCATACGACCATATATATATACGGTAACAAAATATGTAATGATATACAAAAAACTTTTTATTATAGATAAGTAGTTGCTTAGTTTCTTTCGTTTGTCCTATATATACAGTTTACATACAGATAATTATTTCAGTGCAAAATTCAATTATACACAGTTAATAAGAATACAAAAATTATATAACATGAAACATAGACATATATTACGGAAAGTCAACAATGGATCGGTCAGTATTCTATTGTAGTAGGCAAAAGCGGTGAATTTTGACTACGCGCGTTTCGGCATTCTGCCTTCATCAGGTGACCGTCATTCGCATATAGACTCAACAGGACAACAAACTAAAAAATACAAAATATACATATATACATATTAGAGATTTTAAGGTCGTAACATAATATTATTACAATCCAATAAAAGAAAGCATTAGAGAGAATAGGTCATTATTTACAAAAAAATATATGTATACATGTTCTATAATACATTATTTACATAAAGCAGCTCATATGGTGAGAAAGTCCCCCTCATATCTACCTAAGTGAGAAAGTTTTTCTATCTACATATATATATTTTAGTTGTTCTAATGTGTTTACACATTACATCTCAGTTCATGGAGGCCATCTTGGCATAATATGTGGCTCATTTCCAGATAGCTGACACTTCACATCAGACCATTATTACATATAGTTCAAATGTATCACTCTATACAAGGGCCTGAGATTGAATAATAATAAGGTGGTAATTAGGAGACTGTTAGCTACTCTGGCTGTTTACATTTAAAGATAAGGCCCAGTATCGAGAGCATTTTCATAGATGGATATATGGCACACTCCAATTGCACCTACTTTTTGTTATATCGAGTCTGTTGATAGCGATGGAATATTTTATGGAGACCACATCTATTTTCTTTCTAGTTGATTTAGATCAGATGTAGCGACAATTTCTGAATAGAAAGAGAGTACATAAATGTTAATGTATCCTATATAAGGGATCACTGTAACTCCATACACACATTTAAGTTCCTGCAAAGTATTTCATCATTATCTTCAATGTATAATATATACAGGGTGTTGACTATGAAGGAGTCTACCTATCTAGTAACTATTGCTGGGGAGAATTACATTTATTTATGTTAAGGTTCTTATTTACCGTTTTCGTTGGTGTTCTTATGAAAAACATAAGACATGGAAATCCAGTCTTCAGTCGAGATAGTAAGTAGAGTTGTAATCAGGGACTGTGCCCAAAAATCGATGCTACAATTAGTTCTACATCAAAGAAAATATACATAAATAAATTGTGTATACAGCTCCAGTCTAAGTCAGGAATTTTATACTCATACAGATTGGGATATTTTAAAGTCCGGATATAATAGTTTACCTTTTAGTTGAACAATAGGGGAACAAAAACACCCTAGGGGATTCACGGAGGCCGGCAAATATACTTGATATATATCGAGATGATCCTCTTTTCTGTCGAGATAAAAAGAGCGAATATGTGTATCTAGGGAAAGATGATTTATAACTACTAGATACAGAACGGGGACAGATAGATAATGTATTACCTTAACAGGATAGACGGATCCTTATTGCGTATTTACTTCTCAAAATAGCGATGTGCACCATGTGGAAAAATGATGAAACATTCTGCAAGGGCAAAATGTAAGCCAACAGTCAGGGACATATTAATGTCGGCCATGGAGTTCTAATGGCAAAACGATTTAACTATCGTAGTCTTGTCAGAAACGTGCTTACCGTTGTACAGATAGTTGTGCTCCGAAGCCAAACCTCCCGGCGGTGTGCTGATTGCTCCAGAATGATATTCACTAAAAGCCGATATTATATACCTAGAGCGAGCCCGCCGAAAAGATGTAGAATTGATTTCACCTGACACATTCCTGGCGCACTTTCAATGACGTCATACGTCTGAGACTATGTTCCGTAAAGATAGACAGCGGACTAGTCCGGACTAACCCTGGAACGGAGCAAATTCGGAATGGATATAGAGAACAGACTGCTCGTAAAGCGTTTACGCAATACTATTAGTATAGCCCGTTCTATTAGAATATAGCTATGTATATAGCGGGACGTCCTCTACCAATGTTAGATAGTAACATATTGTGATGTTCAAAAAACGAAATGGTCTAAACAACGAAATTAATTGTGATGATCATGTGTCATTCATTATAGACCGATGGTATAGAGATATCCTAGGTCTGCAATATGTGGCTATATATGGTATAAATAATAATGACTATATTGATATTCATGGTCATATATAGATGGGTAAATTAGATAGATAATAATGGAAAATGTAGAAGGAAAAAATTGTGTGTCTTTTACATAGTATAGTATATATTATGTTACAGGAAATAAGATGTACTAATTATCCTAGACATATATTTAGTAATAAATTATCCATAGATGAATACTACTCATAATTTACAAATTAAGTAAATATGAGGTATTAGGATACTTAATGTACTAATAGTCCCAGATATGAATTTAGTGACACATTACCCATTAATGAATATTTCTCATAATTTATATGATAGCTTGCTCCCATGGGATGTCCTGATTAAGGCCTTTAGCAAAAGTATTCAGAGAAAAAATCCAGAAAACTTCACGTTTTTTGCGAATTTTGTCTGGGCAAAGGCCATCACGTGCCTCAATGTGTTCCAAGATTATCCAACGGATATCTTCTGGTTTATGATTTTGCTCAACAAAATGGCCCACCATAGGTGCATTCAACTTGTGAGTCCTTATTGCAGATTTGTGTTCTGTGAGCCTGGTATATAGAGACCTAGAGGACTCACCAACGTAGCCCAAATTGCAGGGGCATAGGAGTAAATAAACGATATTTTTCGTTTTACAGTTAACCATACCTGCAATTTGAATTTTGACTCCATTGTGTACAATTTCCTTGGTTTCGATCGCCTGAGGACATACTTTGCATGTTCCACATTTGTAATTGCCAGTGACTGGATCTAGGTTGGTTAGACTTCTTTGAGTGTGTTTCACGGATGTGGACATGCGTGATCTAACCACCATATCTTTGAGATTTTTGTTTTTACGGTATGCAAAGAGTGGTTTAGGCAATTTTTCTTGGGTTGTCTTATTCGCATTCAAAATGTGCCAATTGGAGTAGATTATTTGGCGTACTTGGTTGTTAAGAATGGAATGTCTTGAAACGAATACCAAGTTAGTCATTTGTTTAGATTTAGTACCTTGTAGTAAGTGTTGGCGATCATAGAATCGTGCCCTTTTAAAGGATTCTCGTACCAGTCGATGGGGGTAGCCACGCTCCTCAAATTTTTTCCTCATCGTTATTGCTCGTTCATCATAGTCCTTCAACTTCGTACAGTTCCTTCTCAGCCTTAAAAATTGGCTAAAAGGGATACTGTTTTTCTGGTTGGATGGATGGAAGCTATCGTAGTGAAGGATAGTGTTACGAGCTGAGGGTTTTACAAAAAGGTCTATGAATAACTGACCTTGATCATGTTTTATAGTAATGTCAAGGAATTCTATTTCAGTGTTGTTAATGTGTGCGGTGAACCTCAAATTTGGGTCACAGGCATTAAGCCAAAGAACAAATTCAGCCAAGATCTCTTCTGTGTCATCCCATATAAAGATGACGTCGTCAATATAACGCGACCAGTAAAAAACAGATTAAAAAAATGGGGCCATTTCGTTGAAAATATTAATTTTTTCGAAAAAGGCAACATAGATATTGGCGATGGTAGGGGCGCAGGCCGCGCCCATACTCACCCCCTTGATCTGTCTATAGAGGGTACCTCTGAATTCAAATACATTGTCTTCTAGGACAATTTTGAGACAATCCAAAATAAATTTGGTGTTGCAATCAATATTGTACATTTCGATAAACCATTCCGTAGCATCAATTGCACCTAGACAGGGGATGTTGGAGTAAAGACTCTCAACATCGAGGGTCACCATCCATTGTCTATGGGCGTTAAATGATGTCCCTTCAAGTTGTTTGATAATCTGACGAGTATCTTGTATATATCCAGGTATTTTTGAGATATGTGGGCGCAAAATCGCATCAAGATACTTCGATATTGGCTCTGTTATGCTACCAATGGTAGTGACAATGGGTCTAAAGGGGGGATCCAATTCGTTTTTGTGTACTTTGGGAGTACCATACAGGCTCGCCATTCTGGGATTATCTATATTTAGATATTCGTACTCCTTCCTACAGATATCTCCATTTTTCAAAGCTTTAGATGTTAATTTATGGATTTTGTTTCTGGTTTTGGGAGTAGGATCTCTCGAAATTTTGCAATAGAAGTTGTTATCGCTAAGCATTTCTTCAATTTTTTCAATGTATTTCTGTGTATCAAGGATGGCTATCCCTCCTCCTTTGTCGCAACTCTTTATGGTGATTTCATCTTGATTTTTTAACTGTTGTAGTGCCCTGTACTCATCTTTATTGATGTTGTAAGGGGTATTAGGTATGTACTTGGTTGCTATCTGTAGTTTGTTTATAACTACTTGTTCGAAGATCCGTATTTCAGGGGCCACTTGATCAAGAGTTGGAGTAAAAACTGATTTGGGGGCTAAACCTGACCTGTTATCTTCAGTTATAGTGTATTCTTTATCAGAGAAGTAGTTTTTAAGACGGATCTTACGAAAAAAGCACATTACATCATTGTATAGTTCAAATTTATTAAGCCCAGAGTGAGGGACAAAGGATAACCCTTTCGATAAAATTGAAATGGTAGCTGTATCTGCCTCAAATTTGCTCAAGTTAAATATCGGGATAGTTTTCACTCTCTCCAATATCGGGAATTTCGTGTTTCCAGGTAGCGGTTGGAATTCTGAGGTTGATGGTCCTGGTATTGTGGTTGATATTGACCTCGCTGTTGGAAATTGCGTTGGTATTGGTGATAAGATCGGGACTGAGATCGATAGTTCGGTCGCCAATTCCCTCTGTTTTGGGGGCGCCTCCCTAAAAAAGGACGATAGCCTTGGTTTGATCTTTGTGCAAATCTCTGACCTCTATTTTGGTAAGGAGACATACTTGAACTACTGTCGGAATCTGATGTATTTGAAAATGTGGTAACCTTTTTTTGTCTAATGTCAGTTTGTGGATTGCCCATATCTTGGCCAAATTCGTCAGTATATTCGTAGAAGTTGTCTCTTAGATATGGGTATACGTTTTCTTTGTTGAAAAAACGTATATCTTTTTGGAGTTTATCCATTTTACGTTTTATTAGGTATTCACTGTAAAAGTTTAATTCAGATTCTACATCTTCTAGTTTCTTTTTGATGTCTATGATGACTGTAGATGATTTAATTTGATTTTCTAGATCAAGAATCTCTTGGATGAGTTGGGCCAGCACTTCCTTGGCTGTTTCAACTATCAACATCATGAGGTCCCTCGAACACCGATTGGCAATGAGGGACCATCGTTCTAGGAAGTGTTTGACTTGTATGAAGAGACCTGGGATGTTTTTGACTTGTAAGCCTTGGGGTATAACCCCGGCTTTAAGGTAGTCCAAGATATATTTGCCATGAAGTTCTATTCTAATGGACTTTTTTTTTAGGGCTAGAAGTTTAACAAGATCTTCAGTTTTTATCGATGTTGTTGGGATTTATATTGTCAAAATTGACGGAAGATCCCACCATGGAGGCAAAATCTTCGTCACTAAATCCGAATGATTTTAGAGTGGCCATACCTATATGTTAGGTCTAGTTATTTATTCAAAAAGGATGGAAAAATGCGTAACTGAAGAATTATACCAATGAACTATTACCAATGGTCTGAAGGGGACTGCGGGACAGCAATGAGGAATATGATACAGGGACAGGAAAACAATATTTTTAGTCTAACATTTTAAAATGCCTTACTATGAATATAGTCAAACCTTAACACTGTAGATTTAGTGGGGGACAGTGAAATGGCTGCGTGGGCAGATCAGAACCAGATAAGAACTATAGCTCCCCTCATGGACAGGCCATGAGAATATACTTTTTGAAAAGCAGGGGACCCCTACACTAATAGGTTTGCTATAGGTAGGGAAATAACAATTTTGAAAAAACTTATAGCAAACAATAAATTAATAAATGCCAAACCTCTCAACCACACACTAGTGAAAACAGCTACAAACACTCATACGACCTTATATATATACGGTAACAAAATATATAATGATATACAAAAAACTTTTTATTATAGATAAATAGTTGCTTAGTTTCTTTCGTTTGTCCTATATATACAGTTTACATACAGATAATTATTTCAGTGCAAAATTCAATTATACACAGTTAATAAGAATACAAAAATTATATAACATGAAACATAGACATATATTACGGAAAGTCAACAATGGATCGGTCAGTATTCTATTGTAGTAGGCAAAAGCGGTGAATTTTGACTACGCGCGTTTCGGCATTCTGCCTTCATCAGGTGACCGTCATTCGCATATAGACTCAACAGGACAACAAACTAAAAAATACAAAATATACATATATACATATTAGAGATTTTAAGGTCGTAACATAATATTATTACAATCCAATAAAAGAAAGCATTAGAGAGAATAGGTCATTATTTACAAAAAAATATATATATACATGTTCTATAATACATTATTTACATAAAGCAGCTCATATGGTGAGAAAGTCCCCCTCATATCTACCTAAGTGAGAAAGTTTTTCTATCTACATATATATATTTTAGTTGTTCTAATGTGTTTACACATTACATCTCAGTTCATGGAGGCCATCTTGGCATAATATGTGGCTCATTTCCAGATAGCTGACACTTCACATCAGACCATTATTACATATAGTTCAAATGTATCACTCTATACAAGGGCCTGAGATTGAATAATAATAAGGTGGTAATTAGGAGACTGTTAGCTACTCTGGCTGTTTACATTTAAAGATAAGGCCCAGTATCGAGAGCATTTTCATAGATGGATATATGGCACACTCCAATTGCACCTACTTTTTGTTATATCGAGTCTGTTGATAGCGATGGAATATTTTATGGAGACCACATCTATTTTCTTTCTAGTTGATTTAGATCAGATGTAGCGACAATTTCTGAATAGAAAGAGAGTACATAAATGTTAATGTATCCTATATAAGGGATCACTGTAACTCCATACACACATTTAAGTTCCTGCAAAGTATTTCATCATTATCTTCAATGTATAATATATACAGGGTGTTGACTATGAAGGAGTCTACCTATCTAGTAACTATTGCTGGGGAGAATTAAATTTATTTATGTTAAGGTTCTTATTTACCGTTTTCGTTGGTGTTCTTATGAAAAACATAAGACATGGAAATCCAGTCTTCAGTCGAGATAGTAAGTAGAGTTGTAATCAGGGACTGTGCCCAAAAATCGATGCTACAATTAGTTCTACATCAAAGAAAATATACATAAATAAATTGTGTATACAGCTCCAGTCTAAGTCAGGAATTTTATACTCATACAGATTGGGATATTTTAAAGTCCGGATATAATAGTTTACCTTTTAGTTGAACAATAGGGGAACAAAAACACCCTAGTGGATTCACGGAGGCCGGCAAATATACTTGATATATATCGAGATGATCCTCTTTTCTGTCGAGATAAAAAGAGCGAATATGTGTATCTAGGGAAAGATGATTTATAACTACTAGATACAGAACGGGGACAGATAGATAATGTATTACCTTAACAGGATAGACGGATCCTTATTGCGTATTTACTTCTCAAAATAGCGATGTGCACCATGTAGAAAAATGATGAAACATTCTGCAAGGGCAAAATGTAAGCCAACAGCCAGGGCCATATTAATGTCGGCCATGGAGTTCTAATGGCAAAACTATTTAACTATCGTAGTCTTGTCAGAAACGTGCTTACCGTTGTACAGATAGTTGTGCTCCGAAGCCAAACCTCCCGGCGGTGTGCTGATTGCTCCAGAATGATATTCACTAAAAGCCGATATTATATACCTAGAGCGAGCCCGCCGAAAAGATGTAGAATTGATTTCACCTGACACATTCCTGGCGCACTTTCAATGACGTCATACGTCTGAGACTATGTTCCGTAAAGATAGACAGCGGACTAGTCCGGACTAACCCTGGAACGGAGCAAATTCGGAATGGATATAGAGAACAGACTGCTCGTAAAGCGTTTACGCAATACTATTAGTATAGCCCGTTCTATTAGAATATAGCTATGTATATAGCGGGACGTCCTCTACCAATGTTAGATAGTAACATATTGTGATGTTCAAAAAACGAAATGGTCTAAACAACGAAATTAATTGTGATGATCATGTGTCATTCATTATAGACCGATGGTATAGAGATATCCTAGGTCTGCAATATGTGGCTATATATGGTATAAATAATAATGACTATATTGATATTCATGGTCATATATAGATGGGTAAATTAGATAGATAATAATGGAAGATGTAGAAGGAAAAAATTGTGTGTCTATTACATAGTATAGTATATATTAGGTTACAGGAAATAAGATGTACTAATTATCCTAGACATATATTTAGTAATAAATTATCCATAGATGAATACTACTCATAATTTACAAATTAAGTAAATATGAGGTATTAGGATACTTAATGTACTAATAGTCCCAGATATGAATTTAGTGACACATTACCCATTAATGAATATTTCTCATAATTTATATGATAGCTTGCTCCCATGGGATGTCCTGATTAAGGCCTTTAGCAAAAGTATTCAGAGAAAAAATCCAGAAAACTTCAAGTTTTTTGCGAATTTTGTCTGGGCAAAGGCCATCACGTGCCTCAATGTGTTCCAAGATTATCCAACGGATATCTTCTGGTTTATGATTTTGCTCAACAAAATGGCCCACCATAGGTGCATTCAACTTGTGAGTCCTTATTGCAGATTTGTGTTCTGTGAGCCTGGTATATAGAGACCTAGAGGACTCACCAACGTAGCCCAAATTGCAGGGGCATAGGAGTAAATAAACGATATTTTTCGTTTTACAGTTAACCATACCTGTAATTTGAATTTTGACTCCATTGTGTACAATTTCCTTGGTTTCGATCGCCTGAGGACATACTTTGCATGTTCCACATTTGTAATTGCCAGTGACTGGATCTAGGTTGGTTAGACTTCTTTGAGTGTGTTTCACGGATGTGGACATGCGTGATCTAACCACCATATCTTTGAGATTTTTGTTTTTACGGTATGCAAAGAGTGGTTTAGGCAATTTTTCTTGGGTTGTCTTATTCGCATTCAAAATGTGCCAATTGGAGTAGATTATTTGGCGTACTTGGTTGTTAAGAATGGAATGTCTTGAAACGAATACCAAGTTAGTCATTTGTTTAGATTTAGTACCTTGTAGTAAGTGTTGGCGATCATAGAATCGTGCCCTTTTAGGTTTAAAGTATTTTATTGCATTTCCATAAACAAGAAAAACAGGACAAACAAGGAATACAATCGTCATGGTGAATATTCGCTCAAGCTCCCCTCCATATCACTATCTAAAAATCACAGATCGGTATCAACCCATTCGCAGAGCCATAGTTGTCCGTAAAAGGTCTGAGACGACTTATTCCAGAGCCAACAACCCCCCCAACTCCCCCCTCCCTCACCCTTCCCCCCAAACCCCTCCCTCCCCACCCTCACCCTTCGTGCCTGTGCAAATGTCTCACATGTCTCACACTTTCGCAGAATAGCCATGTCCTCCAACGTACCCACACTCTATTTCGATTATGCAATTGGGTTCGTGAGTCGCAGCAGCCTAAGATAGCGTGGGCAGGTAACCTCCTTGAACTCCGATTGCAGTAGGGTTATAAAAGGCTGCCACAGTTCGTCAAATCTATCCACCTCCCCTGCCACCGTGAGAGACAGTTTCTCCATCCCCAAAACGTGCCATAACCGGTGCAGCCAGCCAACGGAGCTAGGGAGGGTGGTGGTACGCCAATAAATGAGTATGTTCTGGATCGCTGAGCCCAAAGCGATCGCTATCTGTCTGCCCTTCCTCGATCGCAAAGGGTACATCAACCCATTGGGCAACCCCAATAAAACATAAGCAGGGAGGCGAGGCAATTCAATGCCAAAGCACTGGTCTATTTCGTCTAAGACTTCTCTCCAGTACTGGTCCAGCAGCGGACAGTCCCACAAAACATGCGTAAGCGTGCCTATTTGCCCACAGTTGCACCAACAGGTGTCCGGGACATGACGATTCATTTCGTGTAACCTCTGGGGTGTGTAATACCAGTACGTGGAAATCTTAGTGAAGGTCTCTGTGAGCCCGGTGTGGTATGCAGAGTGGCGCGCCCTGTAGGAGATGTCATCCCATTCCCTATGACTCAATTCCCTCCCCAGCTCTCGTTCCCAGTGAGCCCTCCCGGGACTATAGATGTGGTAAGGGGGGGTTGCAGGAGTCGATATAGGTCAGATATAAGCTTGGCGTCCGAGGAGCGCGTTGCTAGCCATAGCTCGTACTGGGTAAGTTTCCGATCGGCCAGCTCCCGTACCTGCGGCTGAAGCGCCCAATGGCGCACTTGCAAATAGCGCAACCGCTCAGTCTCAGGTAGGTGATATTCCCGACGAAGGTCTTCGAACGGCACGGCCCCTTCAGGGCCATAGATATGGAACAGTGCGCAGCATCGAGCCGCCCGCCAAAGCGAGAACGCTCCGGGTTCCGTTCCAGGATGAAAGTCCGGATTCCCCACCAACGGAGTAAGCGGTGACGGGAAGGAGGTAAGGTCCTGTTTAAGATTCACCGCGTCCCAGACCCGGAGCGGGACCTGGGTGACAAAGGACGCGTAGAGATTGGGGGGTCGGTGAGGTCTGCGAAGGAAGGGCACCTCCTGGAGAGTCCTCCCCGCCACCGCCTGATCCTGGAACAACCAGTGCCTGTCAGACTCCCACTTGCTCCACTCAACCAGGTACCGCAGCTGCGCTGCCTGAAAATACTTGTGGAGGTCCGGAATCCCAAGACCACCGGACTCGGGCGCCAATGTTGACAGGGACCTCTTGAGTCTGGGTTTACGGCCCTGCCAGACAAACCGTGCGATATCGGTCTGAGCCTGACGTATCCACCCCTTCGGCGGCTGTAGTGGTAGGGCCCGGAATAGGTACAGTACCTGCGGCAAGAGGGTCATCTTGACCGCGGCGACCCGTCCCAATAAGGACAATGTACCTTTGCTCCAACGGAGCAGTTCCTCCTTCAGTTTCTTGCCCAAGGCCGCGTAGTTAGCGGTAACCATGGCAGGCAGAGAGGGCGCCAGCAGTACCCCAAGGTATGGGATCAGACCCCTAGACCATTGCATGGGGAAGGCACTCTGCAGCTCATGCCGCGTGGCGGAGGCGAGCGAGATGTCAAGGGCTGCAGACTTTCGGATATTCATTTTAAAACCCGCCACCGCAGCGAAGGCGTCCAGCTCAGCAATGCAAGCGGGGAGCGATTCCCTCGGGTTATCAAGCATGAGAATCACATCGTCCGTGTACAAACTGATAGTGTGGATGTAGCCCCCCATCCGGACGCCGGTCACCTCCGGGTTGCACCGAATCTTCTGGGCAAAAGGCTCCATGTAGAGAGCGAAGAGCAGGGGGGAAAGTGGGCACCCCTGTCTGGTCCCTCTTTCTATCGTGAACCGGTCAGAGTTGCATCCATTCACCCTCACCACCGCCGTAGGAGATTTGTAACAATTAAATATGAGGGTGCGGAACTTCTCTCCTATACCGAATTTGCTAAGTACGCGCTCCAGGAATGGCCAGTGCACCCGGTCGAACGCCTTCTCCGCGTCAACCGAGAGCAGCATGCGCTCTCCGGGGATACGGGAGGCCTTCTCCAGGACGTGGATGACTCTTTTAGTGTTGTCCACCGTCTGACGGCCCGGGACAAACCCGGCTTGATCTGGATCCACAAGACCCGGCAGGTGTGGTGCCAAACGCGCCGCCAGAATCCCGGTGTAGAGCTTGAGGTCCACATTGAGTAGCGAGATCGGCCGGTAAGAGGCACACTCTGCCCGGTCCTTCCCAGGCTTAGGGATGACTGTCACGGCGGCCCGCAGGAGATCTGGGGGGATAGCCCCAGGCTCGGCAAACGAGTAAAAAAGCCGCGTCAACAGCGGCGCCAGCTCCAGGCAAAACACCTTATAAAAAAGTGGGGTGTAGCCGTCGGGACCCGGGGCCTTCCCATGCCTGAGGCGGGAGATAGCGCTAATCACTTCCTCCGGTCGGATATCTCGCTCCAGGTATTCCGCCTGCTCCGGTGTGAGAACAGGGAGGTCGACCGATGCAAGGTAATCGGTCCCAGCTTGGACGGAGGGGGCATCACTTGCATACAGGTCGGCATAGTAACGGCGGAATCCGTCTGCCATCTGGAGGTCGTCCGCGGCCAATAGACCGTCAGAGGTAGACAACTCCGTAACCCGCTGGCGCAGACGTTGCACCCGAAGTCTATTCGCCAGCAGGCGGCCGCAGCGGTCACCCCCGGTGTAGTACGCATGTTTCATGCGCAGCGCCGCATATTCCGCCCTATCCGAGCGCGGAGAGTGACTTCCGGGCCGCTTTGAGTTGTCTCCATACCCGGGGGGCCCCCGTCCTCCGATGCATCTGTTCTAATTCCCGCACGGTGTCGGTTAGCTCGTCCCTCTTCTTTTGGCGGTCTTTATTCTCCGCTGAGGATATGGCGATGAATTCCCCCCGCAGCACCGCCTTCAGGGCAGCCCACTGCGTCGCCCGGGAGGTATCATCATTCTCATTGTGTTCCCGGAACCCCGCAATTGCAGTGCGCACCTGTTTCAGTACCGCTGGTTTGTGCAACAGGGTGTCCCGGAGGCGCCAGACCCCTCGGGACCGAGGCTCTGGCGGCAGTCGGAAAGATCCTGTCACCGGAGCGTGATCAGACAGGGAGAGGACCCCTATCTCAGAAGCGGACACCAAGTCTGCCATCGGTCCCGTGACCAGGAGATAGTCCAGCCTCGCATATGTCCTATGTGCATGGGAATAATAGGAATAGGCCTGCGTAGCGGGGTGGAGGCGTCGCCAAAGATCGTGCATGTCCAGATCCTTGAGGTGGGAGGTACTCAGCCGCGAAAACTCCCCTGTGTGTGGGTGGCGCTGTATGGACCTGTCCAGGGAAGAGTCAAAGACCATATTCAGGTCGCCCCCAATGATTATGTGCCTATCTGGGGTAGTTGCGATATCTTCTAGGGCAGACTGCAAAAACTGGTCTTGACGGTCATTGGTGCTATACACGGAGCTCACAGTGAACAGAAATCCCCCTAGCCTAACCCTGTATGCCAGGAGCCTCCCCTTTTGCTCTGCGACTTTGGACAACACTTCCCCCTTAAACTTCCTGGACAGCAAGATAGCCACTCCCGCCGTTTTAGTAGCCCCAGAGGAGAAAAGCTGAACTGGAAACCTCGGGGACCGCAACCTGGGACAATCTCGGGCCAATAGGTGTGTTTCCTGCAATAGGCAGATGTCCGCCTGGGTGCTCTCAAGTAAGGACAGTATAGCTCTGCGTTTGACCGGATTATTTAACCCCTTGACATTAAGAGTGACAATTTTAAGAGCCATGGTGAAACATCAAAAAAGTGGTGGTAAGTGGGCCTGAAACATCAGAGGGACCAGTACAGGCCGGCAATATGGGATGGGGCAAAAGCCACGCACAGCTAGCACGACATCCCGCCCACTGGCCTAGCGGAGGAAGGACATGGCAGTAACAGCAACAAGAGATCAGAGCAGTAACCCAACATGAATTCTGAAACACCTCCTGAGCAGACCCCACCCCGTCCCAGTGAGGCGACATGAGGACACAAGAAACACAGCATGAGACAAATGCAGCACAACCCGAACCCCGAATCCTTCCCACCCCAACTCCCCAAACAATCCCCGAACTCCCCAACCCCCCACATCCCCACCCCATGACCAAAGCCCCTACCCACCTCCCCTCCCGCACTCTGCAGCATCAGCCCCAACTTTGCGGAAATCCCCAATGTCCCAGTCCAGCCCCTAGCGGGCAAGTCTGTGGTAAAGTGTCCGAGTGGACGTCCAGCCACCATCAATGCCCCCCCAGAGCCCCCATCCCCCCCGGAACCCTCAAACCTGCAAAGCCAGTGGTGCTAAGACGATCTCCCCCCGGATGATGCTCAGGCCGTCAAGGCCACGTCACTAGTCGATGTGGAGCCGGATACCTCCCGTATGGCGCTGTCCATTTCCGCCCTGATCGTGGGAGAGTCCGGGCGGGGAGGCGGGAGCATGGTCCGGCGCCTTCGAACCGATTGCCAGCCCTCCCTAGAAGTGCGGCGGCGTGGCGTTGGTACATCATCATCCGCGGCAGTGATACCCAGCACTCCACACGTGTCCTGAAGGGACCTCATTTGATGCAGTGTGCCGTTCCACCGGAAAATAAGCCTGAAGGGGTGTCCCCACGAATACTGCGTGTCGTGCTCTCTCAGAAAGTCCGTAGCAATCTTGAAGGACTTGCGCTTCTGCAACGTGATTGTGGACAGGTCCTGAAATAAAGCAATTTGGTGACCTCTGAAGCTCACCGGCTGTTTCTGACGTGCCTCGCGGAGGATCCGCTCCTTCAGAGGAAAATCCGGCAAAAAGGCTAAGATATCTGGGGGTGGCGCCGAGGCCCGGCGCGGGCGTCCAACTTTATGCGCCCTGTCGATTCTCACCGGAAAGTCTCCCGCTTCGCCCAGGATATCCCGAAACAGGTCCCGTAGGTAGGCCGTTACGTCTTCCCCCTCCTCCTGAGACGGAACGCCCCGGACCCTGATGTTGTTGCGCCTGGACCGATTCTCAAGATCCTCGGCGTGGGCCTGGAGGTCGATCTGTTGGTCCCGAAGCCGCAGTACTTCCTGTTGCAGGTGCGCGACCTCCTCGTCCCGGGAATGATTAGCGTCCTCCATGGTGGCGACCCGTTCACCAAGCGCGTCGACCTCTCTCCTCACCTCTCGGACCTCGCCAGCCACCTCCTGTTTCAACGTCTGAAAGTCCTCCCTGAGGGTGCTAAACAGCGACTCCAGAAAAGACCGGGTGACCGGGGGCTCACCCCCCTCCGCCCCACGAGAGCTGGCCGAAGGACTCGGCGTCGGCTGGGATCTGTCCTGTCTCGGGGCGCCTCTGCCCAGCATCTCCGGCAAGGTGCGGTCTCCTTTCTTGCCCCCTCTATTGCCTGACATCGCAGAGGTGGGGGTGCGTCGCAGAGAGAGGAACGTGAATGGGGCTGTGTTCCACGTGGGCCTCCGCAGCAAGTCAGTCCAGCGCAGCCCCGGGGCAGCGTCCCACGCCCGGGCGCAGTAACCAATGCACCCCCGCAGGTAGTCGAGGAAGGGTAACTACCAACACCCAACTGCAATGCCCTCTTAAGGTACCCCCGCGTTCCAGGAGCAGATCAGCACGCTGTCTCTAGGCCATCGGCCGTGTCGTCACTCCTCCGCCACTGTCCGGGCGTGCTCCGCCGCCCCGGGAGACTCAACACCAGGTAGGCCCCCTCCAGGCCAGCACGCACCAGCCGACCAAGCGTCTGAGGGGCCCCAGGGGTGGCGCTCGGGCCCAAGAAGCCCGCCGGGGAGCGTGGGTCAGCAGCGCAGGTTCGGGGGTCAACGGCCTGGTGACGGGCAGGATCGCCGAATTTCGATGCGGCCCTCCGACTGGGCCCTGTGCAGGGACCTCCCACTTGCTGCTCGTAGATCTGTCTTGCCGGTCACGAACCGGCCGGGTAGGCAGAGGCGTCCCACCAGGTCCTCGTCCGGCCCGCCCCGCAGCCGGGGCCCACAAAAGAAGTCCGCCGGTGTCTCCGGCCTGCCAGGCCTCTCGGCCCCGCCAATCCCCGGGGCCGCGTAGCGTGGCTCACCAGCTCCTCCCCCAGTCATGCGCGGGAGGCGCCGCTCCGCTGTGGTCGCCTCCTCCTCCCTCAAGGGCGCACCGGCGGTACAGGAGGGGGACTCAGCTGGCCCCCGCTGGTCGGCGGCCCGGGAACTCACCACCGCCCCAGGGCACTGCGGGGCGGCCGCTCTACTTCCGCTCTGCCGCGTCTGAGCCGCAACGCCCGCCCGATCCAGGGGCCTGCGCAGCGAGACGTCGCTCTCCGCCTCCACGTCTCCGGAGGCTCCAGAACAGCTCTCACCGGGTTCACGGCCGCTTTCGCCCTCCCCTTCGCTCGATCCGGGGGAGATCAGCAGCGTAGGAAGGGTCAAGGGCCCCGGGGACTCAGGAGCTCACGGGAAGAGCGTCTTGTCAGCCCGCCATCTTGGCCACGCCCCCGAATCGTGCCCTTTTAAAGGATTCGCGTACCAGTCGATGGGGGATCATAGAATCGTGCCCTTTTAAAGGATTCTCGTACCAGTCGATGGGGGTAGCCACGCTCCTCAAATTTTTTCCTCATCGTTATTGCTCGTTCATCATAGTCCTTCAACTTCGTACAGTTCCTTCTCAGCCTTAAAAATTGGCTAAAAGGGATACTGTTTTTCTGGTTGGATGGATGGAAGCTATCGTAGTGAAGGATAGTGTTACGAGCTGAGGGTTTTACAAAAAGGTCCATGAATAACTGACCTTGATCATGTTTTATAGTAATGTCAAGGAATTTTATTTCAGTGTTGTTAATGTGTGCGGTGAACCTCAAATTTGGGTCACAGGCATTAAGCCAAAGAACAAATTCAGCCAAGATGTCTTCTGTGTCATCCCATATAAAGATGACGTCGTCAATATAACGCGACCAGTAAAAAACAGATTAAAAAAATGGGGCCATTTCGTTGAAAATATTCATTTTTTCGAAAAAGGCAACATAGATATTGGCGATGGTAGGGGCGCAGGCCGCGCCCATACTCACCCCCTTGATCTGTCTATAGAGGGTACCTCTGAATTCAAATACATTGTCTTCTAGGACAATTTTGAGACAATCCAAAATAAATTTGGTGTTGCAATCAATATTGTACATTTCGATAAACCATTCCGTAGCATCAATTGCACCTAGACAGGGGATGTTGGAGTAAAGACTCTCAACATCGAGGGTCACCATCCATTGTCTATGGGCGTTAAATGATGTCCCTTCAAGTTGGTTGATAATCTGACGAGTATCTTGTATATATCCAGGTATTTTTGAGATATGTGGGCGCAAAATCGCATCAAGATACTTCGATATTGGCTCTGTTATGCTACCAATGGTAGTGACAATGGGTCTAAAGGGGGGATCCAATTCGTTTTTGTGTACTTTGGGAGTACCATACAGGCTCGCCATTCTGGGATTATCTATATTTAGATATTCGTACTCCTTCCTACAGATATCTCCATTTTGCAAAGCTTTAGATGTTAATTTATGGATTTTGTTTCTGGTTTTGGGAGTAGGATCTCTCGAAATTTTGCAATAGAAGTTGTTATCGCTAAGCATTTTTCAATTTTTTCAATGTATTTCTGTGTATCAAGAATGGCTATCCCTCCTCCTTTGTCACAACTCTTTATGGTGATTTCATCTTGATTTTTTAACTGTTGTAGTGCCCTGTACTCATCTTTATTGATGTTGTAAGGGGTATTAGGTATGTACTTGGTTGCTATCTGTAGTTTGTTTATAACTACTTGTTCGAAGATCCGTATTTCAGGGGCCACTTGATCAAGAGTTGGTGTAAAAACTGATTTGGGGGCTAAACCTGACCTGTTATCTTCAGTTATAGTGTATTCTTTATCAGAGAAGTAGTTTTTAAGACGGATCTTACGAAAAAAGCACATTACATCATTGTATAGTTCAAATTTATTAAGCCCAGAGTGAGGGACAAAGGATAACCCTTTCGATAAAATTGAAATGGTAGCTGTATCTGCCTCAAATTTGCTCAAGTTAAATATCGGGATAGTTTTCACTCTCTCCAATATCGGGAATTTCGTGTTTCCAGGTAGCGGTTGGAATTCTGAGGTTGATGGTCCTGGTATTGTGGTTGATATTGACCTCGCTGTTGGAAATTGGGTTGGTATTGGTGATAAGATCGGGACTGAGATCGATAGTTCGGTCGCCAATTCCCTCTGTTTTGGGGGCGCCTCCCTAAAAAAGGACGATAGCCTTGGTTTGATCTTTGTGCAAATCTCTGACCTCTATTTTGGTAAGGAGACATACTTGAACTACTGTCGGAATCTGATGTATTTGAAAATGTGGTAACCTTTTTTTGTCTAATGTCAGTTTGTGGATTGCCCTTATCTTGGCCAAATTCGTCAGTATATTCGTAGAAGTTGTCTCTTAGATATGGGTATACGTTTTCTTTGCTGAAATAACGTATATCTTTTTGGAGTTTATCCATTTTACGTTTTATTAGGTATTCACTGTAAGAGTTTAATTCAGATTCTACATCTTCTAGTTTCTTTTTGATGTCTATGATGACTGTAGATGATTTAATTTGATTTTCTAGATCAAGAATCTCTTGGATGAGTTGGGCCAGCACTTCCTTGGCTGTTTCAACTATCAACATCATGAGGTCCCTCGAACACCGATTGGCAATGAGGGACCATCGTTCTAGGAAGTGTTTGACTTGTATGAAGAGACCTGGGATGTTTTTGACTTGTAAGCCTTGGGGTATAACCCCGGCTTTAAGGTAGTCCAAGATATATTTGCCATGAAGTTCTATTCTAATGGACTTTTTTTTGAGGGCTAGAAGTTTAACAAGATCTTCATTTTTATCGATGTTGTTGGGATTTATATTGTCAAAATTGACGGAAGATCCCACCATGGAGGCAAAATCTTCGTCACTAAATCCGAATGATTTTAGAGTGGCCATACCTATATGTTAGGTCTAGTTATTTATTCAAAAAGGATGGAAAAATGCGTAACTGAAGAATTATACCAATGAACTATTACCAATGGTCTGAAGGGGACTGCGGGACAGCAATGAGGAATATGATACAGGGACAGGAAAACAATATTTTTAGTCTAACATTTTAAAATGCCTTACTATGAATATAGTCAAACCTTAACACTGTAGATTTAGTGGGGGACAGTGAAATGGCTGCATGGGTCAAACCAAGTCAAAAACATCCCAGGTCTCTTCATACAAGTCAAACACTTCCTAGAACGATGGTCCCTCATTGCCAATCGGTGTTCGAGGGACCTCATGATGTTGATAGTTGAAACAGCCAAGGAAGTGCTGGCCCAACTCATCCAAGAGATTCTTGATCTAGAAAATCAAATTAAATCATCTACAGTCATCATAGACATCAAAAAGAAACTAGAAGATGTAGAATCTGAATTAAACTCTTACAGTGAATACCTAATAAAAGGTAAAATGGATAAACTCCAAAAAGATATACGTTATTTCAGCAAAGAAAACGTATACCCATATCGAAGAGACAACTTCTACGAATATACTGACGAATTTGGCCAAGATATGGGCAATCCACAAACTGACATTAGACAAAAAAAGGTTACCACATTTTCAAATACATCAGATTCCGACAGTAGTTCAAGTATGTCTCCTTACCAAAATAGAGGTCAGAGATTTGCACAAAGATCAAACCAAGGCTATCGTCCTTTTTTAGGGAGGCGCCCCCAAAACAGAGGGAATTGGCGACCGAACTATCGATCTCAGTCCCGATCTTATCACCAATACCAACCCAATTTCCAACAGCGAGGTCAATATCAACCACAATACCAGGACCATCAACCTCAGAATTCCAACCGCTACCTGGAAACACGAAATTCCCGATATTGGAGAGAGTGAAAACTATCCCGATATTTAACTTGAGCAAATTTGAGGCAGATACAGCTACCATTTCAATTTTATCGAAAGGGTTATCCTTTGTCCCTCACTCTGGGCTTAATAAATTTGAACTATACAATGATGTAATGTGCTTTTTTCGTAAGATCCGTCTTAAAAACTACTTCTCTGATAAAGAATACACTATAACTGAAGATAACAGGTCAGGTTTAGCCCCCAAATCAGTTTTTACACCAACTCTTGATCAAGTGGCCCCTGAAATACGGATCTTCGAACAAGTAGTTATAAACAAACTACAGATAGCAACCAAGTACATACCTAATACCCCTTACAACATCAATAAAGATGAGTACAGGCACTACAACAGTTAAAAAATCAAGATGAAATCACCATAAAGAGTTGCGACAAAGGAGGAGGGATAGCCATCCTTGATACACAGAAATACATTGAAAAAATTGAAGAAATGCTTAGCGATAACAACTTCTATTGCAAAATTTCGAGAGATCCTACTCCCAAAACCAGAAACAAAATCCATAAATTAACATCTAAAGCTTTGCAAAATGGAGATATCTGTAGGAAGGAGTACGAATATCTAAATATAGATAATCCCAGAATGGCGAGCCTGTATGGTACTCCCAAAGTACACAAAAACGAATTGGATCCCCCCTTTAGACCCATTGTCACTACCATTGGTAGCATAACAGAGCCAATATCGAAGTATCTTGATGCGATTTTGCGCCCACATATCTCAAAAATACCTGGATATATACAAGATACTCGTCAGATTATCAACCAACTTGAAGGGACATCATTTAACGCCCATAGACAATGGATGGTGACCCTCGATGTTGAGAGTCTTTACTCCAACATCCCCTGTCTAGGTGCAATTGATGCTACGGAATGGTTTATCGAAATGTACAATATTGATTGCAACACCAAATTTATTTTGGATTGTCTCAAAATTGGCCTAGAAGACAATGTATTTGAATTCAGAGGTACCCTCTATAGACAGATCAAGGGGGTGAGTATGGGCGCGGCCTGCGCCCCTACCATCGCCAATATCTATGTTGCCTTTTTCGAAAAAATGAATATTTTCAACGAAATGGCCCCATTTTTTGAATCTGTTTTTTACTGGTCGCGTTATATTGACGACGTCATCTTTATATGGGATGACACAGAAGACATCTTGGCTGAATTTGTTCTTTGGCTTAATGCCTGTGACCCAAATTTGAGGTTCACCGCACACATTAACAACACTGAAATAGAATTCCTTGACATTACTATAAAACATGATCAAGGTCAGTTATTCATGGACCTTTTTGTAAAACCCTCAGCTCGTAACACTATCCTTCACTACGATAGCTTCCATCCATCCAACCAGAAAAACAGTATCCCTTTTAGCCAATTTTTAAGGCTGAGAAGGAACTGTACGAAGTTGAAGGACTATGATGAACGAGCAATAACGATGAGGAAAAAATTTGAGGAGCGTGGCTACCCCCATCGACTGGTACGAGAATCCTTTAAAAGGGCACGATTCTATGATCGCCAACACTTACTACAAGGTACTAAATCTAAACAAATGACTAACTTGGTATTCGTTTCAAGACATTCCATTCTTAACAACCAAGTACGCCAAATAATCTACTCCAATTGGCACATTTTGAATGCGAATAAGACAACCCAAGAAAAATTGCCTAAACCACTCTTTGCATACCGTAAAAACAAAAATCTCAAAGATATGGTGGTTAGATCACGCATGTCCACATCCGTGAAACACACTCAAAGAAGTCTAACCAACCTAGATCCAGTCACTGGCAATTACAAATGTGGAACATGCAAAGTATGTCCTCAGGCGATCGAAACCAAGGAAATTGTACACAATGGAGTCAAAATTCAAATTGCAGGTATGGTTAACTGTAAAACAAAAAATATCGTTTATTTACTCCTATGCCCCTGCAATTTGGGCTACGTTGGTGAGTCCTCTAGGTCTCTATATACCAGGCTCACAGAACACAAATCTGCAATAAGGACTCACAAGTTGAATGCACCTATGGTGGGCCATTTTGTTGAGCAAAATCATAAACCAGAAGATATCCGTTGGATAATCTTGGAACACATTGAGGCACGTGATGGCCTTTGCCCAGACAAAATTTGCAAAAAACGTGAAGTTTTCTGGATTTTTTCTCTGAATACTTTTGCTAAAGGCCTTAATCAGGACATCCCATGGGAGCAAGCTATCATATAAATTATGAGAAATATTCATTAATGGGTAATATGTCACTAAATTCATATCTGGGACTATTAGTACATTAAGTATCCTAATACCTCATATTTACTTAATTTGTAAATTATGAGTAGTATTCATCTGTGGATAATTTATTACTAAATATATGTCTAGGATAATTAGTACATCTTATTTCCTGTAACCTAATATATACTATACTATGTAATAGACACACAATTTTTTCCTCCTACATCTTCCATTATTATCTATCTAATTTACCCATCTATATATGACCATGAATATCAATATAGTCATTATTATTTATACCATATATAGCCACATATTGCAGACCTAGGATATCTCTATACCATCGGTCTATAATGAATGACACATGATCATCACAATTAATTTCGTTGTTTAGACCATTTCGTTTTTTGAACATCACAATATGTTACTATCTAACATTGGTAGAGGACGTCCCGCTATATACATAGCTATATTCTAATAGAACGGGCTATACTAATAGTATTGCGTAAACGCTTTACGAGCAGTCTGTTCTCTATATCCATTCCGAATTTGCTCCGTTCCAGGGTTAGTCCGGACTAGTCCGCTGTCTATCCTTACGGAACATAGTCTCAGACGTATGACGTCATTGAAAGTGCGCCAGGAATGTGTCAGGTGAAGTCAATTCTACATCTTTTCGGCGGGCTCGCTCTAGGTATATAATATCGGCTTTTAGTGAATATCATTCTGGAGCAATCAGCACACCGCCGGGAGGTTTGGCTTCGGAGCACAACTATCTGTACAACGGTAAGCACGTTTCTGACAAGACTACGATAGTTAAATAGTTTTGCCATTAGAACTCCATGGCCGACATTAATATGTCCCTGACTGTTGGCTTACATTTTGCCCTTGCAGAATGTTTCATCATTTTTCCACATGGTGCACATCGCTATTTTGAGAAGTAAATACGCAATAAGGATCCGTCTATCCTGTTAAGGTAATACATTATCTATCTGTCCCCGTTCTGTATCTAGTAGTTATAAATCATCTTTCCCTAGATACACATATTCGCTCTTTTTATCTCGACAGAAAAGAGGATCATCTCGATATATATCAAGTATATTTGCCGGCCTCCGTGAATCCCCTAGGGTGTTTTTGTTCCCCTATTGTTCAACTAAAAGTTAAACTATTATATCCGGACTTTAAAATATCCCAATCTGTATGAGTATAAAATTCCTGACTTAGACTGGAGCTGTATACACAATTTATTTATGTATATTTTCTTTGATGTAGAACTAATTGTAGCATCGATTTTTGGGCACAGTCCCTGATTACAACTCTACTTACTATCTCGACTGAAGACTGGATTTCCATGTCTTATGTTTTTCATAAGAACACCAACGAAAACGGTAAATAAGAACCTTAACATAAATAAATTTAATTCTCCCCAGCAATAGTTACTAGATAGGTAGACTCCTTCATAGTCAACACCCTGTATATATTATACCTTGAAGATAATGATGAAATACTTTGCAGGAACTTAAATGTGTGTATGGAGTTACAGTGATCCCTTATATAGGATACATTAACATTTATGTACTCTCTTTCTATTCAGAAATTGTCGCTACATCTGATCTAAATCAACTAGAAAGAAAATAGATGTGGTCTCCATAAAATATTCCATCGCTATCAACAGACTCGATATAACAAAAAGTAGGTGCAATTGGAGTGTGCCATATATCCATCTATGAAAATGCTCTCGATACTGGGCCTTATCTTTAAATGTAAACAGCCAGAGTAGCTAACAGTCTCCTAATTACCACCTTATTATTATTCAATCTCAGGCCCTTGTATAGAGTGATACATTTGAACTATATGTAATAATGGTCTGATGTGAAGTGTCAGCTATCTGGAAATGAGCCACATATTATGCCAAGATGGCCTCCATGAACTGAGATGTAATGTGTAAACACATTAGAACAACTAAAATATATATATGTAGATAGAAAAACTTTCTCACTTAGGTAGATATGAGGGGGACTTTCTCACCATATGAGCTGCTTTATGTAAATAATGTATTATAGAACATGTATATATATATATTTTTGTAAATAATGACCTATTCTCTCTAATGCTTTCTTTTATTGGATTGCAATAATATTATGTTACGACCTTAAAATCTCTAATATGTATATATGTATATTTTGTATTTTTTAGTTTGTTGTCCTGTTGAGTCTATATGCGAATGACGGTCACCTGATGAAGGCAGAATGCCGAAACGCGCGTAGTCAAAATTCACCGCTTTTGCCTACTACAATAGAATACTGACCGATCCATTGTTGACTTTCCGTAATATATGTCTATGTTTCATGTTATATAATTTTTGTATTCTTATTAACTGTGTATAAATGAATTTTGCACTGAAATAATTATCTGTATGTAAACTGTATATATAGGACAAACGAAAGAAACTAAGCAACTATTTATCTATAATAAAAAGTTTTTTGTATATCATTATATATTTTGTTACCGTATATATATAAGGTCGTATGAGTGTTTGTAGCTGTTTTCACTAGTGTGTGGTTGAGAGGTTTCGCATTTATTAATTTATTGTTTGCTATAAGTTTTTTCAAAATTGTTATTTCCCTACCTATAGCAAACCTATTAGTGTAGGGGTCCCCTGCTTTTCAAAAAGTATATTCTCATGGCCTGTCCATGAGGGGAGCTATAGTTCTTATCTGGTTCTGATCTGCCCACGCAGCCATTTCACTGTCCCCCACTAAATCTACAGTGTTAAGGTTTGACTATATTCATAGTAAGGCATTTTAAAATGTTAGACTAAAAATATTGTTTTCCTGTCCCTGTATCATATTCCTCATTGCTGTCCCGCAGTCCCCTTCAGACCATTGGTAATAGTTCATTGGTATAATTCTTCAGTTACGCATTTTTCCATCCTTTTTGAATAAATAACTAGACCTAACATATAGGTATGGCCACTCTAAAATCATTCGGATTTAGTGACGAAGATTTTGCCTCCATGGTGGGATCTTCCGTCAATTTTGACAATATAAATCCTAACAACATCAGTAAAAATGAAGATCTTGTTAAACTTCTAGCCCTCAAAAAAAAGTCCATTAGAATAGAACTTCATGGCAAATATATCTTGGACTACCTTAAAGCCGGGGTTATACCCCAAGGCTTACAAGTCAAAAACATCCCAGGTCTCTTCATACAAGTCAAACACTTCCTAGAACGATGGTCCCTCATTGCCAATCGGTGTTCGAGGGACCTCATGATGTTGATAGTTGAAACAGCCAAGGAAGTGCTGGCCCAACTCATCCAAGAGATTCTTGATCTAGAAAATCAAATTAAATCATCTACAGTCATCATAGACATCAAAAAGAAACTAGAAGATGTAGAATCTGAATTAAACTCTTACAGTGAATACCTAATAAAACGTAAAATGGATAAACTCCAAAAAGATATACGTTATTTCAGCAAAGAAAACGTATACCCATATCTAAGAGACAACTTCTATGAATATACTGACGAATTTGGCCAAGATATGGGCAATCCACAAACTGACATTAGACAAAAAAAGGTTACCACATTTTCAAATACATCAGATTCCGACAGTAGTTCAAGTATGTCTCCTTACCAAAATAGAGGTCAGAGATTTGCACAAAGATCAAACCAAGGCTATCGTCCTTTTTTAGGGAAGCGCCCCCAAAACAGAGGGAATTGGCGACCGAACTATCGATCTCAGTCCCGATCTTATCACCAATACCAACCCAATTTCCAACAGCGAGGTCAATATCAACCACAATACCAGGACCATCAACCTCAGAATTCCAACCGCTACCTGGAAACACGAAATTCCCGATATTGGAGAGAGTGAAAACTATCCCGATATTTAACTTGAGCAAATTTGAGGCAGATACAGCTACCATTTCAATTTTATCGAAAGGGTTATCCTTTGTCCCTCACTCTGGGCTTAATAAATTTGAACTATACAATGATGTAATGTGCTTTTTTCGTAAGATCTGTCTTAAAAACTACTTCTCTGATAAAGAATACACTATAACTGAAGATAACAGGTCAGGTTTAGCCCCCAAATCAGTTTTTACACCAACTCTTGATCAAGTGGCCCCTGAAATACGGATCTTCGAACAAGTAGTTATAAACAAACTACAGATAGCAACCAAGTACATACCTAATACCCCTTACAACATCAATAAAGATGAGTACAGGGCACTACAACAGTTAAAAAATCAAGATGAAATCACCATAAAGAGTTGCGACAAAGGAGGAGGGATAGCCATCCTTGATACACAGAAATACATTGAAAAAATTGAAGAAATGCTTAGCGATAACAACTTCTATTGCAAAATTTCGAGAGATCCTACTCCCAAAACCAGAAACAAAATCCATAAATTAACATCTAAAGCTTTGCAAAATGGAGATATCTGTAGGAAGGAGTACGAATATCTAAATATAGATAATCCCAGAATGGCGAGCCTGTATGGTACTCCCAAAGTACACAAAAACGAATTGGATCCCCCCTTTAGACCCATTGTCACTACCATTGGTAGCATAACAGAGCCAATATCGAAGTATCTTGATGCGATTTTGCGCCCACATATCTCAAAAATACCTGGATATATACAAGATACTCGTCAGATTATCAACCAACTTGAAGGGACATCATTTAACGCCCATAGACAATGGATGGTGACCCTCGATGTTGAGAGTCTTTACTCCAACATCCCCTGTCTAGGTGCAATTGATGCTACGGAATGGTTTATCGAAATGTACAATATTGATTGCAACACCAAATTTATTTTGGATTGTCTCAAAATTGTCCTAGAAGACAATGTATTTGAATTCAGAGGTACCCTCTATAGACAGATCAAGGGGGTGAGTATGGGCGCGGCCTGCGCCCCTACCATCGCCAATATCTATGTTGCCTTTTTCGAAAAAATGAATATTTTCAACGAAATGGCCCCATTTTTTTAATCTGTTTTTTACTGGTCGCGTTATATTGACAACGTCATCTTTATATGGGATGACACAGAAGACATCTTAGCTGAATTTGTTCTTTGGCTTAATGCCTGTGACCCAAATTTGAGGTTCACCGCACACATTAACAACACTGAAATAGAATTCCTTGACATTACTATAAAACATGATCAAGGTCAGTTATTCATGGACCTTTTTGTAAAACCCTCAGCTCGTAACACTATCCTTCACTACGATAGCTTCCATCCATCCAACCAGAAAAACAGTATCCCTTTTAGCCAATTTTTAAGGCTGAGAAGGAACTGTACAAAGTTGAAGGACTATGATGTACGAGCAATAACGATGAGGAAAAATTTTTAGGAGCGTGGCTACCCCCATCGACTGGTACGAGAATCCTTTAAAAGGGCACGATTCTATGATCGCCAACACTTACTACAAGGTACTAAATCTAAACAAATGACTAACTTGGTATTCGTTTCAAGACATTCCATTCTTAACAACCAAGTACGCCAAATAATCTACTCCAATTGGCACATTTTGAATGCGAATAAGACAACCCAAGAAAAATTGCCTAAACCACTCTTTGCATACCGTAAAAACAAAAATCTCAAAGATATGGTGGTTAGATCACGCATGTCCACATCCGTGAAACACACTCAAAGAAGTCTAACCAACCTAGATCCAGTCACTGGCAATTACAAATGTGGAACATGCAAAGTATGTCCTCAGGCGATCGAAACCAAGGAAATTGTACACAATGGAGTCAAAATTCAAATTGCAGGTATGGTTAACTGTAAAACGAAAAATATCGTTTATTTACTCCTATGCCCCTGCAATTTGGGCTACGTTGGTGAGTCCTCTAGGTCTCTATATACCAGGCTCACAGAACACAAATCTGCAATAAGGACTCACAAGTTGAATGCACCTATGGTGGGCCATTTTGTTGAGCAAAATCATAAACCAGAAGATATCCGTTGGATAATCTTGGAACACATTGAGGCACGTGATGGCCTTTGCCCAGACAAAATTCGCAAAAAACGTGAATATTTCTGGATTTTTTCTCTGAATACTTTTGCTAAAGGCCTTAATCAGGACATCCCATGGGAGCAAGCTATCATATAAATTATGAGAAATATTCATTAATGGGTAATGTGTCACTAAATTCATATCTGGGACTATTAGTACATTAAGTATCCTAATACCTCATATTTACTTAATTTGTAAATTATGAGTAGTATTCATCTATGGATAATTTATTACTAAATATATGTCTAGGATAATTAGTACATCTTATTTCCTGTAACCTAATATATACTATACTATGTAATAGACACACAATTTTTTCCTTCTACATCTTCCATTATTATCAATCTAATTTACCAATCTATATATGACCATGAATATCAATATAGTCATTATTATTTATACCATATATAGCCACATATTGCAGACCTAGGATATCTCTATACCATCGGTCTATAATGAATGACACATGATCATCACAATTAATTTCGTTGTTTAGACCATTTCGTTTTTTGAACATCACAATATGTTACTATCTAACATTGGTAGAGGACGTCCCGCTATATACATAGCTATATTCTAATAGAACGGGCTATACTAATAGTATTGCGTAAACGCTTTACGAGCAGTCTGTTCTCTATATCCATTCCGAATATGCTCCGTTCCAGGGTTAGTCCGGACTAGTCCGCTGTCTATCTTTACGGAACATAGTCTCAGACGTATGACGTCATTGAAAGTGCGCCAGGAATGTGTCAGGTGAAATCAATTCTACATCTTTTCGGCGGGCTCGCTCTAGGTATATAATATCGGCTTTTAGTGAATATCATTCTGGAGCAATCAGCACACCGCCGGGAGGTTTGGCTTCGGAGCACAACTATCTGTACAACGGTAAGCACGTTTCTGACAAGACTACGATAGTTAAATAGTTTTGCCATTAGAACTCCATGGCCGACATTAATATGTCCCTGACTGTTGGCTTACATTTTGCCCTTGCAGAATGTTTCATCATTTTTCCACATGGTGCACATCGCTATTTTGAGAAGTAAATACGCAATAAGGATCCGTCTATCCTGTTAAGGTAATACATTATCTATCTGTCCCCGTTCTGTATCTAGTAGTTATAAATCATCTTTCCCTAGATACACATATTCGCTCTTTTTATCTCGACAGAAAAGAGGATCATCTCGATATATATCAAGTATATTTGCCGGCCTCCGTGAATCCCCTAGGGTGTTTTTGTTCCCCTATTGTTCAACTAAAAGGTAAACTATTATATCCGGACTTTAAAATATCCCAATCTGTATGAGTATAAAATTCCTGACTTAGACTGGAGCTGTATACACAATTTATTTATGTATATTTTCTTTGATGTAGAACTAATTGTAGCATCGATTTTTGGGCACAGTCCCTGATTACAACTCTACTTACTATCTCGACTGAAGACTGGATTTCCATGTCTTATGTTTTTCATAAGAACACCAACGAAAACGGTAAATAAGAACCTTAACATAAATAAATTTAATTCTCCCCAGCAATAGTTACTAGATAGGTAGACTCCTTCATAGTCAACACCCTGTATATATTATACCTTGAAGATAATGATGAAATACTTTGCAGGAACTTAAATGTGTGTATGGAGTTACAGTGATCCCTTATATAGGATACATTAACATTTATGTACTCTCTTTCTATTCAGAAATTGTCGCTACATCTGATCTAAATCAACTAGAAAGAAAATAGATGTGGTCTCCATAAAATATTCCATCGCTATCAACAGACTCGATATAACAAAAAGTAGGTGCAATTGGAGTGTGCCATATATCCATCTATGAAAATGCTCTCGATACTGGGCCTTATCTTTAAATGTAAACAGCCAGAGTAGCTAACAGTCTCCTAATTACCACCTTATTATTATTCAATCTCAGGCCCTTGTATAGAGTGATACATTTGAACTATATGTAATAATGGTCTGATGTGAAGTGTCAGCTATCTGGAAATGAGCCACATATTATGCCAAGATGGCCTCCATGAACTGAGATGTAATGTGTAAACACATTAGAACAACTAAAATATATATATATGTAGATAGAAAAACTTTCTCACTTAGGTAGATATGAGGGGGACTTTCTCACCATATGAGCTGCTTTATGTAAATAATGTATTATAGAACATGTATATATATATATTTTTGTAAATAATGACCTATTCTCTCTAATGCTTTCTTTTATTGGATTGCAATAATATTATGTTACGACCTTAAAATCTCTAATATGTATATATGTATATTTTGTATTTTTTAGTTTGTTGTCCTGTTGAGTCTATATGCGAATGACGGTCACCTGATGAAGGCAGAATGCCGAAACGCGCGTAGTCAAAATTCACCGCTTTTGCCTACTACAATAGAATACTGACCGATCCATTGTTGACTTTCCGTAATATATGTCTATGTTTCATGTTATATAATTTTTGTATTCTTATTAACTGTGTATAAATGAATTTTGCACTGAAATAATTATCTGTATGTAAACTGTATATATAGGACAAACGAAAGAAACTAAGCAACTATTTATCTATAATAAAAAGTTTTTTGTATATCATTATATATTTTGTTACCGTATATATATATAAGGTCGTATGAGTGTTTGTAGCTGTTTTCACTAGTGTGTGGTTGAGAGGTTTGGCATTTATTAATTTATTGTTTGCTATAAGTTTTTTCAAAATTGTTATTTCCCTACCTATAGCAAACCTATTAGTGTAGGGGTCCCCTGCTTTTCAAAAAGTATATTCTCATGGCCTGTCCATGAGGGGAGCTATAGTTCTTATCTGGTTCTGATCTGCCCACGCAGCCATTTCACTGTCCCCCACTAAATCTACAGTGTTAAGGTTTGACTATATTCATAGTAAGGCATTTTAAAATGTTAGACTAAAAATATTGTTTTCCTGTCCCTGTATCATATTCCTCATTGCTGTCCCGCAGTCCCCTTCAGACCATTGGTAATAGTTCATTGGTATAATTCTTCAGTTACGCATTTTTCCATCCTTTTTGAATAAATAACTAGACCTAACATATAGGTATGGCCACTCTAAAATCATTCGGATTTAGTGACGAAGATTTTGCCTCCATGGTGGGATCTTCCGTCAATTTTGACAATATAAATCCTAACAACATCAGTAAAAATGAAGATCTTGTTAAACTTCTAGCCCTCAAAAAAAAGTCCATTAGAATAGAACTTCATGGCAAATATATCTTGGACTACCTTAAAGCCGGGGTTATACCCCAAGGCTTACAAGTCAAAAACATCCCAGGTCTCTTCATACAAGTCAAACACTTCCTAGAACGATGGTCCCTCATTGCCAATCGGTGTTCGAGGGACCTCATGATGTTGATAGTTGAAACAGCCAAGGAAGTGCTGGCCCAACTCATCCAAGAGATTCTTGATCTAGAAAATCAAATTAAATCATCTACAGTCATCATAGACATCAAAAAGAAACTAGAAGATGTAGAATCTGAATTAAACTCTTACAGTGAATACCTAATAAAACGTAAAATGGATAAACTCCAAAAAGATATACGTTATTTCAGCAAAGAAAACGTATACCCATATCTAAGAGACAACTTCTATGAATATACTGACGAATTTGGCCAAGATATGGGCAATCCACAAACTGACATTAGACAAAAAAAGGTTACCACATTTTCAAATACATCAGATTCCGACAGTAGTTCAAGTATGTCTCCTTACCAAAATAGAGGTCAGAGATTTGCACAAAGATCAAACCAAGGCTATCGTCCTTTTTTAGGGAAGCGCCCCCAAAACAGAGGGAATTGGCGACCGAACTATCGATCTCAGTCCCGATCTTATCACCAATACCAACCCAATTTCCAACAGCGAGGTCAATATCAACCACAATACCAGGACCATCAACCTCAGAATTCCAACCGCTACCTGGAAACACGAAATTCCCGATATTGGAGAGAGTGAAAACTATCCCGATATTTAACTTGAGCAAATTTGAGGCAGATACAGCTACCATTTCAATTTTATCGAAAGGGTTATCCTTTGTCCCTCACTCTGGGCTTAATAAATTTGAACTATACAATGATGTAATGTGCTTTTTTCGTAAGATCTGTCTTAAAAACTACTTCTCTGATAAAGAATACACTATAACTGAAGATAACAGGTCAGGTTTAGCCCCCAAATCAGTTTTTACACCAACTCTTGATCAAGTGGCCCCTGAAATACGGATCTTCGAACAAGTAGTTATAAACAAACTACAGATAGCAACCAAGTACATACCTAATACCCCTTACAACATCAATAAAGATGAGTACAGGGCACTACAACAGTTAAAAAATCAAGATGAAATCACCATAAAGAGTTGCGACAAAGGAGGAGGGATAGCCATCCTTGATACACAGAAATACATTGAAAAAATTGAAGAAATGCTTAGCGATAACAACTTCTATTGCAAAATTTCGAGAGATCCTACTCCCAAAACCAGAAACAAAATCCATAAATTAACATCTAAAGCTTTGCAAAATGGAGATATCTGTAGGAAGGAGTACGAATATCTAAATATAGATAATCCCAGAATGGCGAGCCTGTATGGTACTCCCAAAGTACACAAAAACGAATTGGATCCCCCCTTTAGACCCATTGTCACTACCATTGGTAGCATAACAGAGCCAATATCGAAGTATCTTGATGCGATTTTGCGCCCACATATCTCAAAAATACCTGGATATATACAAGATACTCGTCAGATTATCAACCAACTTGAAGGGACATCATTTAACGCCCATAGACAATGGATGGTGACCCTCGATGTTGAGAGTCTTTACTCCAACATCCCCTGTCTAGGTGCAATTGATGCTACGGAATGGTTTATCGAAATGTACAATATTGATTGCAACACCAAATTTATTTTGGATTGTCTCAAAATTGTCCTAGAAGACAATGTATTTGAATTCAGAGGTACCCTCTATAGACAGATCAAGGGGGTGAGTATGGGCGCGGCCTGCGCCCCTACCATCGCCAATATCTATGTTGCCTTTTTCGAAAAAATGAATATTTTCAACGAAATGGCCCCATTTTTTTAATCTGTTTTTTACTGGTCGCGTTATATTGACAACGTCATCTTTATATGGGATGACACAGAAGACATCTTAGCTGAATTTGTTCTTTGGCTTAATGCCTGTGACCCAAATTTGAGGTTCACCGCACACATTAACAACACTGAAATAGAATTCCTTGACATTACTATAAAACATGATCAAGGTCAGTTATTCATGGACCTTTTTGTAAAACCCTCAGCTCGTAACACTATCCTTCACTACGATAGCTTCCATCCATCCAACCAGAAAAACAGTATCCCTTTTAGCCAATTTTTAAGGCTGAGAAGGAACTGTACAAAGTTGAAGGACTATGATGTACGAGCAATAACGATGAGGAAAAATTTTTAGGAGCGTGGCTACCCCCATCGACTGGTACGAGAATCCTTTAAAAGGGCACGATTCTATGATCGCCAACACTTACTACAAGGTACTAAATCTAAACAAATGACTAACTTGGTATTCGTTTCAAGACATTCCATTCTTAACAACCAAGTACGCCAAATAATCTACTCCAATTGGCACATTTTGAATGCGAATAAGACAACCCAAGAAAAATTGCCTAAACCACTCTTTGCATACCGTAAAAACAAAAATCTCAAAGATATGGTGGTTAGATCACGCATGTCCACATCCGTGAAACACACTCAAAGAAGTCTAACCAACCTAGATCCAGTCACTGGCAATTACAAATGTGGAACATGCAAAGTATGTCCTCAGGCGATCGAAACCAAGGAAATTGTACACAATGGAGTCAAAATTCAAATTGCAGGTATGGTTAACTGTAAAACGAAAAATATCGTTTATTTACTCCTATGCCCCTGCAATTTGGGCTACGTTGGTGAGTCCTCTAGGTCTCTATATACCAGGCTCACAGAACACAAATCTGCAATAAGGACTCACAAGTTGAATGCACCTATGGTGGGCCATTTTGTTGAGCAAAATCATAAACCAGAAGATATCCGTTGGATAATCTTGGAACACATTGAGGCACGTGATGGCCTTTGCCCAGACAAAATTCGCAAAAAACGTGAAGATTTCTGGATTTTTTCTCTGAATACTTTTGCTAAAGGCCTTAATCAGGACATCCCATGGGAGCAAGCTATCATATAAATTATGAGAAATATTCATTAATGGGTAATGTGTCACTAAATTCATATCTGGGACTATTAGTACATTAAGTATCCTAATACCTCATATTTACTTAATTTGTAAATTATGAGTAGTATTCATCTATGGATAATTTATTACTAAATATATGTCTAGGATAATTAGTACATCTTATTTCCTGTAACCTAATATATACTATACTATGTAATAGACACACAATTTTTTCCTTCTACATCTTCCATTATTATCAATCTAATTTACCAATCTATATATGACCATGAATATCAATATAGTCATTATTATTTATACCATATATAGCCACATATTGCAGACCTAGGATATCTCTATACCATCGGTCTATAATGAATGACACATGATCATCACAATTAATTTCGTTGTTTAGACCATTTCGTTTTTTGAACATCACAATATGTTACTATCTAACATTGGTAGAGGACGTCCCGCTATATACATAGCTATATTCTAATAGAACGGGCTATACTAATAGTATTGCGTAAACGCTTTACGAGCAGTCTGTTCTCTATATCCATTCCGAATATGCTCCGTTCCAGGGTTAGTCCGGACTAGTCCGCTGTCTATCTTTACGGAACATAGTCTCAGACGTATGACGTCATTGAAAGTGCGCCAGGAATGTGTCAGGTGAAATCAATTCTACATCTTTTCGGCGGGCTCGCTCTAGGTATATAATATCGGCTTTTAGTGAATATCATTCTGGAGCAATCAGCACACCGCCGGGAGGTTTGGCTTCGGAGCACAACTATCTGTACAACGGTAAGCACGTTTCTGACAAGACTACGATAGTTAAATAGTTTTGCCATTAGAACTCCATGGCCGACATTAATATGTCCCTGACTGTTGGCTTACATTTTGCCCTTGCAGAATGTTTCATCATTTTTCCACATGGTGCACATCGCTATTTTGAGAAGTAAATACGCAATAAGGATCCGTCTATCCTGTTAAGGTAATACATTATCTATCTGTCCCCGTTCTGTATCTAGTAGTTATAAATCATCTTTCCCTAGATACACATATTCGCTCTTTTTATCTCGACAGAAAAGAGGATCATCTCGATATATATCAAGTATATTTGCCGGCCTCCGTGAATCCCCTAGGGTGTTTTTGTTCCCCTATTGTTCAACTAAAAGGTAAACTATTATATCCGGACTTTAAAATATCCCAATCTGTATGAGTATAAAATTCCTGACTTAGACTGGAGCTGTATACACAATTTATTTATGTATATTTTCTTTGATGTAGAACTAATTGTAGCATCGATTTTTGGGCACAGTCCCTGATTACAACTCTACTTACTATCTCGACTGAAGACTGGATTTCCATGTCTTATGTTTTTCATAAGAACACCAACGAAAACGGTAAATAAGAACCTTAACATAAATAAATTTAATTCTCCCCAGCAATAGTTACTAGATAGGTAGACTCCTTCATAGTCAACACCCTGTATATATTATACATTGAAGATAATGATGAAATACTTTGCAGGAACTTAAATGTGTGTATGGAGTTACAGTGATCCCTTATATAGGATACATTAACATTTATGTACTCTCTTTCTATTCAGAAATTGTCGCTACATCTGATCTAAATCAACTAGAAAGAAAATAGATGTGGTCTCCATAAAATATTCCATCGCTATCAACAGACTCGATATAACAAAAAGTAGGTGCAATTGGAGTGTGCCATATATCCATCTATGAAAATGCTCTCGATACTGGGCCTTATCTTTAAATGTAAACAGCCAGAGTAGCTAACAGTCTCCTAATTACCACCTTATTATTATTCAATCTCAGGCCCTTGTATAGAGTGATACATTTGAACTATATGTAATAATGGTCTGATGTGAAGTGTCAGCTATCTGGAAATGAGCCACATATTATGCCAAGATGGCCTCCATGAACTGAGATGTAATGTGTAAACACATTAGAACAACTAAAATGTATATATGTAGATAGAAAAAGTTTCTCACTTAGGCAGATATGAGGGGGACTTTCTCACCATATGAGCTGCTTTATGTAAATAATGTATTATAGAACATGTATATATATATTTTTTTGTAAATAATGACCTATTCTCTCTAATGCTTTCTTTTATTGGATTGTAATAATATTATGTTACGACCTTAAAATCTCTAATATGTATATATGTATATTTTGTATTTTTTAGTTTGTTGTCCTGTTGAGTCTGTATGCGAATGACGGTCACCTGATGAAGGCAGAATGCCGAAACGCGCGTAGTCAAAATTCACCGCTTTTGCCTACTACAATAGAATACTGACCGATCCATTGTTGACTTTCCGTAATATATGTCTATGTTTCATGTTATATAATTTTTGTATTCTTATTAACTGTGTATAATTGAATTTTGCACTGAAATAATTATCTGTATGTAAACTGTATATATAGGACAAACGAAAGAAACTAAGCAACTATTTATCTATAATAAAAAGTTTTTTGTATATCATTATATATTTTGTTACCGTATATATATAAGGTCGTATGAGTGTTTGTAGCTGTTTTCACTAGTGTGTGGTTGAGAGGTTTGGCATTTATTAATTTATTGTTTGCTATAAGTTTTTTCAAAATTGTTATTTCCCTACCTATAGCAAACCTATTAGTGTAGGGGTCCCCTGCTTTTCAAAAAGTATATTCTCATGGCCTGTCCATGAGGGGAGCTATAGTTCTTATCTGGTTCTGATCTGCCCACGCAGCCATTTCACTGCCCCCCACTAAATCTGCAGTGTTAAGGTTTGACTATATTCATAGTAAGGCATTTTAAAATGTTAGACTAAAAATATTGTTTTCCTGTCCCTGTATCATATTCCTCATTGCTGTCCCGCAGTCCCCTTCAGACCATTGGTAATAGTTCATTGGTATAATTCTTCAGTTACGCATTTTTCCATCCTTTTTGAATAAATAACTAGACCTAACATATAGGTATGGCCACTCTAAAATCATTCGGATTTAGTGACGAAGATTTTGCCTCCATGGTGGGATCTTCCGTCAATTTTGACAATATAAATCCCAACAACATCGATAAAAATGAAGATCTTGTTAAACTTCTAGCCCTCAAAAAAAAGTCCATTAGAATAGAACTTCACGGCAAATATATCTTGGACTACCTTAAAGCCGGGGTTATACCCCAAGGCTTACAAGTCAAAAACATCCCAGGTCTCTTCATACAAGTCAAACACTTCCTAGAACGATGGTCCCTCATTGCCAATCGGTGTTCGAGGGACCTCATGATGTTGATAGTTGAAACAGCCAAGGAAGTGCTGGCCCAACTCATCCAAGAGATTCTTGATCTAGAAAATCAAATTAAATCATCTACAGTCATCATAGACATCAAAAAGAAACTAGAAGATGTAGAATCTGAATTAAACTCTTACAGTGAATACCTAATAAAACGTAAAATGGATAAACTCCAAAAAGATATACGTTATTTCAGCAAAGAAAACGTATACCCATATCTAAGAGACAACTTCTACGAATATACTGACGAATTTGGCCAAGATATGGGCAATCCACAAACTGACATTAGACAAAAAAAGGTTACCACATTTTCAAATACATCAGATTCCGACAGTAGTTCAAGTATGTCTCCTTACCAAAATAGAGGTCAGAGATTTGCACAAAGATCAAACCAAGGCTATCGTCCTTTTTTAGGGAGGCGCCCCCAAAACAGAGGGAATTGGCGACCGAACTATCGATCTCAGTCCCGATCTTATCACCAATACCAACCCAATTTCCAACAGCGAGGTCAATATCAACCACAATACCAGGACCATCAACCTCAGAATTCCAACCGCTACCTGGAAACACGAAATTCCCGATATTGGAGAGAGTGAAAACTATCCCGATATTTAACTTGAGCAAATTTGAGGCAGATACAGCTACCATTTCAATTTTATCGAAAGGGTTATCCTTTGTCCCTCACTCTGGGCTTAATAAATTTGAACTATACAATGATGTAATGTGCTTTTTTCGTAAGATCCGTTTTAAAAACTACTTCTCTGATAAAGAATACACTATAACTGAAGATAACAGGTCAGGTTTAGCCCCCAAATCAGTTTTTACACCAACTCTTGATCAAGTGGCCCCTGAAATACGGATCTTCGAACAAGTAGTTATAAACAAACTACAGATAGCAACCAAGTACATACCTAATACCCCTTACAACATCAATAAAGATGAGTACAGGGCACTACAACAGTTAAAAAATCAAGATGAAATCACCATAAAGAGTTGCGACAAAGGAGGAGGGATAGCCATCCTTGATACACAGAAATACATTGAAAAAATTGAAGAAATGCTTAGCGATAACAACTTCTATTGCAAAATTTCGAGAGATCCTACTCCCAAAACCAGAAACAAAATCCATAAATTAACATCTAAAGCTTTGCAAAATGGAGATATCTGTAGGAAGGAGTACGAATATCTAAATATAGATAATCCCAGAATGGCGAGCCTGTATGGTACTCCCAAAGTACACAAAAACGAATTGGATCCCCCCTTTAGACCCATTGTCACTACCATTGGTAGCGTAACAGAGCCAATATCGAAGTATCTTGATGCGATTTTGCGCCCACATATCTCAAAAATACCTGGATATATACAAGATACTCGTCAGATTATCAACCAACTTGAAGGGACATCATTTAACGCCCATAGACAATGGATGGTGACCCTCGATGTTGAGAGTCTTTACTCCAACATCCCCTGTCTAGGTGCAATTGATGCTACGGAATGGTTTATCGAAATGTACAATATTGATTGAAACACCAAATTTATTTTGGATTGTCTCAAAATTGTCCTAGAAGACAATGTATTTGAATTCAGAGGTACCCTCTATAGACAGATCAAGGGGGTGAGTATGGGCGCGGCCTGCGCCCCTACCATCGCCAATATCTATGTTGCCTTTTTCGAAAAAATGAATATTTTCAACGAAATGGCCCCATTTTTTGAATCTGTTTTTTACTGGTCGCGTTATATTGACGACGTCATCTTTATATGGGATGACACAGAAGACATCTTGGCTGAATTTGTTCTTTGGCTTAATGCCTGTGACCCAAATTTGAGGTTCACCGCACACATTAACAACACTGAAATAGAATTCCTTGACATTACTATAAAACATGATCAAGGTCAGTTATTCATGGACCTTTTTGTAAAACCCTCAGCTCGTAACACTATCCTTCACTACGATAGCTTCCATCCAACCAACCAGAAAAACAGTATCCCTTTTAGCCAATTTTTAAGGCTGAGAAGGCACTGTACGAAGTTGAAGGACTATGATGAACGAGCAATAACGATGAGGAAAAAATTTGAGGAGCGTGGCTACCCCCATCGACTGGTACGAGAATCCTTTAAAAGGGCACGATTCTATGATCGCCAACACTTACTACAAGGTACTAAATCTAAACAAATGACTAACTTGGTATTCGTTTCAAGACATTCCATTCTTAACAACCAAGTACGCCAAATAATCTACTCCAATTGGCACATTTTGAATGCGAATAAGACAACCCAAGAAAAATTGCCTAAACCACTCTTTGCATACCGTAAAAACAAAAATCTCAAAGATATGGTGGTTAGATCACGCATGTCCACATCCGTGAAACACACTCAAAGAAGTCTAACCAACCTAGATCCAGTCACTGGCAATTACAAATGTGGAACATGCAAAGTATGTCCTCAGGCGATCGAAACCAAGGAAATTGTACACAATGGAGTCAAAATTCAAATTGCAGGTATGGTTAACTGTAAAACGAAAAATATCGTTTATTTACTCCTATGCCCCTGCAATTTGGGCTACGTTGGTGAGTCCTCTAGGTCTCTATATACCAGGCTCACAGAACACAAATCTGCAATAAGGACTCACAAGTTGAATGCACCTATGGTGGGCCATTTTGTTGAGCAAAATCATAAACCAGAAGATATCCGTTGGATAATCTTGGAACACATTGAGGCACGTGATGGCCTTTGCCCAGACAAAATTCGCAAAAAACGTGAAGATTTCTGGATTTTTTCTCTGAATACTTTTGCTAAAGGCCTTAATCAGGACATCCCATGGGAGCAAGCTATCATATAAATTATGAGAAATATTCATTAATGGGTAATGTGTCACTAAATTCATATCTGGGACTATTAGTACATTAAGTATCCTAATACCTCATATTTACTTAATTTGTAAATTATGAGTAGTATTCATCTATGGATAATTTATTACTAAATATATGTCTAGGATAATTAGTACATCTTATTTCCTGTAACCTAATATATACTATACTATGTAATAGACACACAATTTTTTCCTTCTACATCTTCCATTATTATCAATCTAATTTACCAATCTATATATGACCATGAATATCAATATAGTCATTATTATTTATACCATATATAGCCACATATTGCAGACCTAGGATATCTCTATACCATCGGTCTATAATGAATGACACATGATCATCACAATTAATTTCGTTGTTTAGACCATTTCGTTTTTTGAACATCACAATATGTTACTATCTAACATTGGTAGAGGACGTCCCGCTATATACATAGCTATATTCTAATAGAACGGGCTATACTAATAGTATTGCGTAAACGCTTTACGAGCAGTCTGTTCTCTATATCCATTCCGAATATGCTCCGTTCCAGGGTTAGTCCGGACTAGTCCGCTGTCTATCTTTACGGAACATAGTCTCAGACGTATGACGTCATTGAAAGTGCGCCAGGAATGTGTCAGGTGAAATCAATTCTACATCTTTTCGGCGGGCTCGCTCTAGGTATATAATATCGGCTTTTAGTGAATATCATTCTGGAGCAATCAGCACACCGCCGGGAGGTTTGGCTTCGGAGCACAACTATCTGTACAACGGTAAGCACGTTTCTGACAAGACTACGATAGTTAAATAGTTGTGCCATTAGAACTCCATGGCCGACATTAATATGTCCCTGACTGTTGGCTTACATTTTGCCCTTGCAGAATGTTTCATCATTTTTCCACATGGTGCACATCGCTATTTTGAGAAGTAAATACGCAATAAGGATCCGTCTATCCTGTTAAGGTAATACATTATCTATCTGTCCCCGTTCTGTATCTAGTAGTTATAAATCATCTTTCCCTAGATACACATATTCGCTCTTTTTATCTCGACAGAAAAGAGGATCATCTCGATATATATCAAGTATATTTGCCGGCCTCCGTGAATCCCCTAGGGTGTTTTTGTTCCCCTATTGTTCAACTAAAAGGTAAACTATTATATCCGGACTTTAAAATATCCCAATCTGTATGAGTATAAAATTCCTGACTTAGACTGGAGCTGTATACACAATTTATTTATGTATATTTTCTTTGATGTAGAACTAATTGTAGCATCGATTTTTGGGCACAGTCCCTGATTACAACTCTACTTACTATCTCGACTGAAGACTGGATTTCCATGTCTTATGTTTTTCATAAGAACACCAACGAAAACGGTAAATAAGAACCTTAACATAAATAAATTTAATTCTCCCCAGCAATAGTTACTAGATAGGTAGACTCCTTCATAGTCAACACCCTGTATATATTATACCTTGAAGATAATGATGAAATACTTTGCAGGAACTTAAATGTGTGTATGGAGTTACAGTGATCCCTTATATAGGATACATTAACATTTATGTACTCTCTTTCTATTCAGAAATTGTCGCTACATCTGATCTAAATCAACTAGAAAGAAAATAGATGTGGTCTCCATAAAATATTCCATCGCTATCAACAGACTCGATATAACAAAAAGTAGGTGCAATTGGAGTGTGCCATATATCCATCTATGAAAATGCTCTCGATACTGGGCCTTATCTTTAAATGTAAACAGCCAGAGTAGCTAACAGTCTCCTAATTACCACCTTATTATTATTCAATCTCAGGCCCTTGTATAGAGTGATACATTTGAACTATATGTAATAATGGTCTGATGTGAAGTGTCAGCTATCTGGAAATGAGCCACATATTATGCCAAGATGGCCTCCATGAACTGAGATGTAATGTGTAAACACATTAGAACAACTAAAATATATATATGTAGATAGAAAAACTTTCTCACTTAGGTAGATATGAGGGGGACTTTCTCACCATATGAGCTGCTTTATGTAAATAATGTATTATAGAACATGTATATATATATATTTTTGTAAATAATGACCTATTCTCTCTAATGCTTTCTTTTATTGGATTGCAATAATATTATGTTACGACCTTAAAATCTCTAATATGTATATATGTATATTTTGTATTTTTTAGTTTGTTGTCCTGTTGAGTCTATATGCGAATGACGGTCACCTGATGAAGGCAGAATGCCGAAACGCGCGTAGTCAAAATTCACCGCTTTTGCCTACTACAATAGAATACTGACCGATCCATTGTTGACTTTCCGTAATATATGTCTATGTTTCATGTTATATAATTTTTGTATTCTTATTAACTGTGTATAAATGAATTTTGCACTGAAATAATTATCTGTATGTAAACTGTATATATAGGACAAACGAAAGAAACTAAGCAACTATTTATCTATAATAAAAAGTTTTTTGTATATCATTATATATTTTGTTACCGTATATATATAAGGTCGTATGAGTGTTTGTAGCTGTTTTCACTAGTGTGTGGTTGAGAGGTTTGGCATTTATTAATTTATTGTTTGCTATAAGTTTTTTCAAAATTGTTATTTCCCTACCTATAGCAAACCTATTAGTGTAGGGGTCCCCTGCTTTTCAAAAAGTATATTCTCATGGCCTGTCCATGAGGGGAGCTATAGTTCTTATCTGGTTCTGATCTGCCCACGCAGCCATTTCACTGTCCCCCACTAAATCTACAGTGTTAAGGTTTGACTATATTCATAGTAAGGCATTTTAAAATGTTAGACTAAAAATATTGTTTTCCTGTCCCTGTATCATATTCCTCATTGCTGTCCCGCAGTCCCCTTCAGACCATTGGTAATAGTTCATTGGTATAATTCTTCAGTTACGCATTTTTCCATCCTTTTTGAATAAATAACTAGACCTAACATATAGGTATGGCCACTCTAAAATCATTCGGATTTAGTGACGAAGATTTTGCCTCCATGGTGGGATCTTCCGTCAATTTTGACAATATAAATCCTAACAACATCAGTAAAAATGAAGATCTTGTTAAACTTCTAGCCCTCAAAAAAAAGTCCATTAGAATAGAACTTAATGGCAAATATATCTTGGACTACCTTAAAGCCGGGGTTATACCCCAAGGCTTACAAGTCAAAAACATCCCAGGTCTCTTCATACAAGTCAAACACTTCCTAGAACGATGGTCCCTCATTGCCAATCGGTGTTCGAGGGACCTCATGATGTTGATAGTTGAAACAGCCAAGGAAGTGCTGGCCCAACTCATCCAAGAGATTCTTGATCTAGAAAATCAAATTAAATCATCTACAGTCATCATAGACATCAAAAAGAAACTAGAAGATGTAGAATCTGAATTAAACTCTTACAGTGAATACCTAATAAAACGTAAAATGGATAAACTCCAAAAAGATATACGTTATTTCAGCAAAGAAAACGTATACCCATATCTAAGAGACAACTTCTATGAATATACTGACGAATTTGGCCAAGATATGGGCAATCCACAAACTGACATTAGACTAAAAAAGGTTACCACATTTTCAAATACATCAGATTCCGACAGTAGTTCAAGTATGTCTCCTTACCAAAATAGAGGTCAGAGATTTGCACAAAGATCAAACCAAGGCTATCGTCCTTTTTTAGGGAAGCGCCCCCAAAACAGAGGGAATTGGCGACCGAACTATCGATCTCAGTCCCGATCTTATCACCAATACCAACCCAATTTCCAACAGCGAGGTCAATATCAACCACAATACCAGGACCATCAACCTCAGAATTCCAACCGCTACCTGGAAACACGAAATTCCCGATATTGGAGAGAGTGAAAACTATCCCGATATTTAACTTGAGCAAATTTGAGGCAGATACAGCTACCATTTCAATTTTATCGAAAGGGTTATCCTTTGTCCCTCACTCTGGGCTTAATAAATTTGAACTATACAATGATGTAATGTGCTTTTTTCGTAAGATCCGTTTTAAAAACTACTTCTCTGATAAAGAATACACTATAACTGAAGATAACAGGTCAGGTTTAGCCCCCAAATCAGTTTTTACACCAACTCTTGATCAAGTGGCCCCTGAAATACGGATCTTCGAACAAGTAGTTATAAACAAACTACAGATAGCAACCAAGTACATACCTAATACCCCTTACAACATCAATAAAGATGAGTACAGGGCACTACAACAGTTAAAAAATCAAGATGAAATCACCATAAAGAGTTGCGACAAAGGAGGAGGGATAGCCATCCTTGATACACAGAAATACATTGAAAAAATTGAAGAAATGCTTAGCGATAACAACTTCTATTGCAAAATTTCGAGAGATCCTACTCCCAAAACCAGAAACAAAATCCATAAATTAACATCTAAAGCTTTGCAAAATGGAGATATCTGTAGGAAGGAGTACGAATATCTAAATATAGATAATCCCAGAATGGCGAGCCTGTATGGTACTCCCAAAGTACACAAAAACGAATTGGATCCCCCCTTTAGACCCATTGTCACTACCATTGGTAGCGTAACAGAGCCAATATCGAAGTATCTTGATGCGATTTTGCGCCCACATATCTCAAAAATACCTGGATATATACAAGATACTCGTCAGATTATCAACCAACTTGAAGGGACATCATTTAACGCCCATAGACAATGGATGGTGACCCTCGATGTTGAGAGTCTTTACTCCAACATCCCCTGTCTAGGTGCAATTGATGCTACGGAATGGTTTATCGAAATGTACAATATTGATTGAAACACCAAATTTATTTTGGATTGTCTCAAAATTGTCCTAGAAGACAATGTATTTGAATTCAGAGGTACCCTCTATAGACAGATCAAGGGGGTGAGTATGGGCGCGGCCTGCGCCCCTACCATCGCCAATATCTATGTTGCCTTTTTCGAAAAAATGAATATTTTCAACGAAATGGCCCCATTTTTTGAATCTGTTTTTTACTGGTCGCGTTATATTGACGACGTCATCTTTATATGGGATGACACAGAAGACATCTTGGCTGAATTTGTTCTTTGGCTTAATGCCTGTGACCCAAATTTGAGGTTCACCGCACACATTAACAACACTGAAATAGAATTCCTTGACATTACTATAAAACATGATCAAGGTCAGTTATTCATGGACCTTTTTGTAAAACCCTCAGCTCGTAACACTATCCTTCACTACGATAGCTTCCATCCAACCAACCAGAAAAACAGTATCCCTTTTAGCCAATTTTTAAGGCTGAGAAGGCACTGTACGAAGTTGAAGGACTATGATGAACGAGCAATAACGATGAGGAAAAAATTTGAGGAGCGTGGCTACCCCCATCGACTGGTACGAGAATCCTTTAAAAGGGCACGATTCTATGATCGCCAACACTTACTACAAGGTACTAAATCTAAACAAATGACTAACTTGGTATTCGTTTCAAGACATTCCATTCTTAACAACCAAGTACGCCAAATAATCTACTCCAATTGGCACATTTTGAATGCGAATAAGACAACCCAAGAAAAATTGCCTAAACCACTCTTTGCATACCGTAAAAACAAAAATCTCAAAGATATGGTGGTTAGATCACGCATGTCCACATCCGTGAAACACACTCAAAGAAGTCTAACCAACCTAGATCCAGTCACTGGCAATTACAAATGTGGAACATGCAAAGTATGTCCTCAGGCGATCGAAACCAAGGAAATTGTACACAATGGAGTCAAAATTCAAATTGCAGGTATGGTTAACTGTAAAACGAAAAATATCGTTTATTTACTCCTATGCCCCTGCAATTTGGGCTACGTTGGTGAGTCCTCTAGGTCTCGATATACCAGGCTCACAGAACACAAATCTGCAATAAGGACTCACAAGTTGAATGCACCTATGGTGGGCCATTTTGTTGAGCAAAATCATAAACCAGAAGATATCCGTTGGATAATCTTGGAACACATTGAGGCACGTGATGGCCTTTGCCCAGACAAAATTCGCAAAAAACGTGAAGATTTCTGGATTTTTTCTCTGAATACTTTTGCTAAAGGCCTTAATCAGGACATCCCATGGGAGCAAGCTATCATATAAATTATGAGAAATATTCATTAATGGGTAATGTGTCACTAAATTCATATCTGGGAATATTAGTACATTAAGTATCCTAATACCTCATATTTACTTAATTTGTAAATTATGAGTAGTATTCATCTATGGATAATTTATTACTAAATATATGTCTAGGATAATTAGTACATCTTATTTCCTGTAACCTAATATATACTATACTATGTAATAGACACACAATTTTTTCCTTCTACATCTTCCATTATTATCAATCTAATTTACCAATCTATATATGACCATGAATATCAATATAGTCATTATTATTTATACCATATATAGCCACATATTGCAGACCTAGGATATCTCTATACCATCGGTCTATAATGAATGACACATGATCATCACAATTAATTTCGTTGTTTAGACCATTTCGTTTTTTGAACATCACAATATGTTACTATCTAACATTGGTAGAGGACGTCCCGCTATATACATAGCTATATTCTAATAGAACGGGCTATACTAATAGTATTGCGTAAACGCTTTACGAGCAGTCTGTTCTCTATATCCATTCCGAATATGCTCCGTTCCAGGGTTAGTCCGGACTAGTCCGCTGTCTATCTTTACGGAACATAGTCTCAGACGTATGACGTCATTGAAAGTGCGCCAGGAATGTGTCAGGTGAAATCAATTCTACATCTTTTCGGCGGGCTCGCTCTAGGTATATAATATCGGCTTTTAGTGAATATCATTCTGGAGCAATCAGCACACCGCCGGGAGGTTTGGCTTCGGAGCACAACTATCTGTACAACGGTAAGCACGTTTCTGACAAGACTACGATAGTTAAATAGTTTTGCCATTAGAACTCCATGGCCGACATTAATATGTCCCTGACTGTTGGCTTACATTTTGCCCTTGCAGAATGTTTCATCATTTTTCCACATGGTGCACATCGCTATTTTGAGAAGTAAATACGCAATAAGGATCCGTCTATCCTGTTAAGGTAATACATTATCTATCTGTCCCCGTTCTGTATCTAGTAGTTATAAATCATCTTTCCCTAGATACACATATTCGCTCTTTTTATCTCGACAGAAAAGAGGATCATCTCGATATATATCAAGTATATTTGCCGGCCTCCGTGAATCCCCTAGGGTGTTTTTGTTCCCCTATTGTTCAACTAAAAGGTAAACTATTATATCCGGACTTTAAAATATCCCAATCTGTATGAGTATAAAATTCCTGACTTAGACTGGAGCTGTATACACAATTTATTTATGTATATTTTCTTTGATGTAGAACTAATTGTAGCATCGATTTTTGGGCACAGTCCCTGATTACAACTCTACTTACTATCTCGACTGAAGACTGGATTTCCATGTCTTATGTTTTTCATAAGAACACCAACGAAAACGGTAAATAAGAACCTTAACATAAATAAATTTAATTCTCCCCAGCAATAGTTACTAGATAGGTAGACTCCTTCATAGTCAACACCCTGTATATATTATACCTTGAAGATAATGATGAAATACTTTGCAGGAACTTAAATGTGTGTATGGAGTTACAGTGATCCCTTATATAGGATACATTAACATTTATGTACTCTCTTTCTATTCAGAAATTGTCGCTACATCTGATCTAAATCAACTAGAAAGAAAATAGATGTGGTCTCCATAAAATATTCCATCGCTATCAACAGACTCGATATAACAAAAAGTAGGTGCAATTGGAGTGTGCCATATATCCATCTATGAAAATGCTCTCGATACTGGGCCTTATCTTTAAATGTAAACAGCCAGAGTAGCTAACAGTCTCCTAATTACCACCTTATTATTATTCAATCTCAGGCCCTTGTATAGAGTGATACATTTGAACTATATGTAATAATGGTCTGATGTGAAGTGTCAGCTATCTGGAAATGAGCCACATATTATGCCAAGATGGCCTCCATGAACTGAGATGTAATGTGTAAACACATTAGAACAACTAAAATATATATATGTAGATAGAAAAACTTTCTCACTTAGGTAGATATGAGGGGGACTTTCTCACCATATGAGCTGCTTTATGTAAATAATGTATTATAGAACATGTATATATATATATTTTTGTAAATAATGACCTATTCTCTCTAATGCTTTCTTTTATTGGATTGCAATAATATTATGTTACGACCTTAAAATCTCTAATATGTATATATGTATATTTTGTATTTTTTAGTTTGTTGTCCTGTTGAGTCTATATGCGAATGACGGTCACCTGATGAAGGCAGAATGCCGAAACGCGCGTAGTCAAAATTCACCGCTTTTGCCTACTACAATAGAATACTGACCGATCCATTGTTGACTTTCCGTAATATATGTCTATGTTTCATGTTATATAATTTTTGTATTCTTATTAACTGTGTATAAATGAATTTTGCACTGAAATAATTATCTGTATGTAAACTGTATATATAGGACAAACGAAAGAAACTAAGCAACTATTTATCTATAATAAAAAGTTTTTTGTATATCATTATATATTTTGTTACCGTATATATATAAGGTCGTATGAGTGTTTGTAGCTGTTTTCACTAGTGTGTGGTTGAGAGGTTTGGCATTTATTAATTTATTGTTTGCTATAAGTTTTTTCAAAATTGTTATTTCCCTACCTATAGCAAACCTATTAGTGTAGGGGTCCCCTGCTTTTCAAAAAGTATATTCTCATGGCCTGTCCATGAGGGGAGCTATAGTTCTTATCTGGTTCTGATCTGCCCACGCAGCCATTTCACTGTCCCCCACTAAATCTACAGTGTTAAGGTTTGACTATATTCATAGTAAGGCATTTTAAAATGTTAGACTAAAAATATTGTTTTCCTGTCCCTGTATCATATTCCTCATTGCTGTCCCGCAGTCCCCTTCAGACCATTGGTAATAGTTCATTGGTATAATTCTTCAGTTACGCATTTTTCCATCCTTTTTGAATAAATAACTAGACCTAACATATAGGTATGGCCACTCTAAAATCATTCGGATTTAGTGACGAAGATTTTGCCTTCATGGTGGGATCTTCCGTCAATTTTGACAATATAAATCCTAACAACATCAGTAAAAATGAAGATCTTGTTAAACTTCTAGCCCTCAAAAAAAAGTCCATTAGAATAGAACTTCATGGCAAATATATCTTGGACTACCTTAAAGCCGGGGTTATACCCCAAGGCTTACAAGTCAAAAACATCCCAGGTCTCTTCATACAAGTCAAACACTTCCTAGAACGATGGTCCCTCATTGCCAATCGGTGTTCGAGGGACCTCATGATGTTGATAGTTGAAACAGCCAAGGAAGTGCTGGCCCAACTCATCCAAGAGATTCTTGATCTAGAAAATCAAATTAAATCATCTACAGTCATCATAGACATCAAAAAGAAACTAGAAGATGTAGAATCTGAATTAAACTCTTACAGTGAATACCTAATAAAACGTAAAATGGATAAACTCCAAAAAGATATACGTTATTTCAGCAAAGAAAACGTATACCCATATCTAAGAGACAACTTCTATGAATATACTGACGAATTTGGCCAAGATATGGGCAATCCACAAACTGACATTAGACAAAAAAAGGTTACCACATTTTCAAATACATCAGATTCCGACAGTAGTTCAAGTATGTCTCCTTACCAAAATAGAGGTCAGAGATTTGCACAAAGATCAAACCAAGGCTATCGTCCTTTTTTAGGGAAGCGCCCCCAAAACAGAGGGAATTGGCGACCGAACTATCGATCTCAGTCCCGATCTTATCACCAATACCAACCCAATTTCCAACAGCGAGGTCAATATCAACCACAATACCAGGACCATCAACCTCAGAATTCCAACCGCTACCTGGAAACACGAAATTCCCGATATTGGAGAGAGTGAAAACTATCCCGATATTTAACTTGAGCAAATTTGAGGCAGATACAGCTACCATTTCAATTTTATCGAAAGGGTTATCCTTTGTCCCTCACTCTGGGCTTAATAAATTTGAACTATACAATGATGTAATGTGCTTTTTTCGTAAGATCTGTCTTAAAAACTACTTCTCTGATAAAGAATACACTATAACTGAAGATAACAGGTCAGGTTTAGCCCCCAAATCAGTTTTTACACCAACTCTTGATCAAGTGGCCCCTGAAATACGGATCTTCGAACAAGTAGTTATAAACAAACTACAGATAGCAACCAAGTACATACCTAATACCCCTTACAACATCAATAAAGATGAGTACAGGGCACTACAACAGTTAAAAAATCAAGATGAAATCACCATAAAGAGTTGCGACAAAGGAGGAGGGATAGCCATCCTTGATACACAGAAATACATTGAAAAAATTGAAGAAATGCTTAGCGATAACAACTTCTATTGCAAAATTTCGAGAGATCCTACTCCCAAAACCAGAAACAAAATCCATAAATTAACATCTAAAGCTTTGCAAAATGGAGATATCTGTAGGAAGGAGTACGAATATCTAAATATAGATAATCCCAGAATGGCGAGCCTGTATGGTACTCCCAAAGTACACAAAAACGAATTGGATCCCCCCTTTAGACCCATTGTCACTACCATTGGTAGCATAACAGAGCCAATATCGAAGTATCTTGATGCGATTTTGCGCCCACATATCTCAAAAATACCTGGATATATACAAGATACTCGTCAGATTATCAACCAACTTGAAGGGACATCATTTAACGCCCATAGACAATGGATGGTGACCCTCGATGTTGAGAGTCTTTACTCCAACATCCCCTGTCTAGGTGCAATTGATGCTACGGAATGGTTTATCGAAATGTACAATATTGATTGCAACACCAAATTTATTTTGGATTGTCTCAAAATTGTCCTAGAAGACAATGTATTTGAATTCAGAGGTACCCTCTATAGACAGATCAAGGGGGTGAGTATGGGCGCGGCCTGCGCCCCTACCATCGCCAATATCTATGTTGCCTTTTTCGAAAAAATGAATATTTTCAACGAAATGGCCCCATTTTTTGAATCTGTTTTTTACTGGTCGCGTTATATTGACAACGTCATCTTTATATGGGATGACACAGAAGACATCTTAGCTGAATTTGTTCTTTGGCTTAATGCCTGTGACCCAAATTTGAGGTTCACCGCACACATTAACAACACTGAAATAGAATTCCTTGACATTACTATAAAACATGATCAAGGTCAGTTATTCATGGACCTTTTTGTAAAACCCTCAGCTCGTAACACTATCCTTCACTACGATAGCTTCCATCCATCCAACCAGAAAAACAGTATCCCTTTTAGCCAATTTTTAAGGCTGAGAAGGAACTGTACAAAGTTGAAGGACTATGATGTACGAGCAATAACGATGAGGAAAAAATTTTAGGAGCGTGGCTACCCCCATCGACTGGTACGAGAATCCTTTAAAAGGGCACGATTCTATGATCGCCAACACTTACTACAAGGTACTAAATCTAAACAAATGACTAACTTGGTATTCGTTTCAAGACATTCCATTCTTAACAACCAAGTACGCCAAATAATCTACTCCAATTGGCACATTTTGAATCCGAATAAGACAACCCAAGAAAAATTGCCTAAACCACTCTTTGCATACCGTAAAAACAAAAATCTCAAAGATATGGTGGTTAGATCACGCATGTCCACATCCGTGAAACACACTCAAAGAAGTCTAACCAACCTAGATCCAGTCACTGGCAATTACAAATGTGGAACATGCAAAGTATGTCCTCAGGCGATCGAAACCAAGGAAATTGTACACAATGGAGTCAAAATTCAAATTGCAGGTATGGTTAACTGTAAAACGAAAAATATCGTTTATTTACTCCTATGCCCCTGCAATTTGGGCTACGTTGGTGAGTCCTCTAGGTCTCTATATACCAGGCTCACAGAACACAAATCTGCAATAAGGACTCACAAGTTGAATGCACCTATGGTGGGCCATTTTGTTGAGCAAAATCATAAACCAGAAGATATCCGTTGGATAATCTTGGAACACATTGAGGCACGTGATGGCCTTTGCCCAGACAAAATTCGCAAAAAACGTGAAGATTTCTGGATTTTTTCTCTGAATACTTTTGCTAAAGGCCTTAATCAGGACATCCCATGGGAGCAAGCTATCATATAAATTATGAGAAATATTCATTAATGGGTAATGTGTCACTAAATTCATATCTGGGACTATTAGTACATTAAGTATCCTAATACCTCATATTTACTTAATTTGTAAATTATGAGTAGTATTCATCTATGGATAATTTATTACTAAATATATGTCTAGGATAATTAGTACATCTTATTTCCTGTAACCTAATATATACTATACTATGTAATAGACACACAATTTTTTCCTTCTACATCTTCCATTATTATCAATCTAATTTACCAATCTATATATGACCATGAATATCAATATAGTCATTATTATTTATACCATATATAGCCACATATTGCAGACCTAGGATATCTCTATACCATCGGTCTATAATGAATGACACATGATCATCACAATTAATTTCGTTGTTTAGACCATTTCGTTTTTTGAACATCACAATATGTTACTATCTAACATTGGTAGAGGACGTCCCGCTATATACATAGCTATATTCTAATAGAACGGGCTATACTAATAGTATTGCGTAAACGCTTTACGAGCAGTCTGTTCTCTATATCCATTCCGAATATGCTCCGTTCCAGGGTTAGTCCGGACTAGTCCGCTGTCTATCTTTACGGAACATAGTCTCAGACGTATGACGTCATTGAAAGTGCGCCAGGAATGTGTCAGGTGAAATCAATTCTACATCTTTTCGGCGGGCTCGCTCTAGGTATATAATATCGGCTTTTAGTGAATATCATTCTGGAGCAATCAGCACACCGCCGGGAGGTTTGGCTTCGGAGCACAACTATCTGTACAACGGTAAGCACGTTTCTGACAAGACTACGATAGTTAAATAGTTTTGCCATTAGAACTCCATGGCCGACATTAATATGTCCCTGACTGTTGGCTTACATTTTGCCCTTGCAGAATGTTTCATCATTTTTCCACATGGTGCACATCGCTATTTTGAGAAGTAAATACGCAATAAGGATCCGTCTATCCTGTTAAGGTAATACATTATCTATCTGTCCCCGTTCTGTATCTAGTAGTTATAAATCATCTTTCCCTAGATACACATATTCGCTCTTTTTATCTCGACAGAAAAGAGGATCATCTCGATATATATCAAGTATATTTGCCGGCCTCCGTGAATCCCCTAGGGTGTTTTTGTTCCCCTATTGTTCAACTAAAAGGTAAACTATTATATCCGGACTTTAAAATATCCCAATCTGTATGAGTATAAAATTCCTGACTTAGACTGGAGCTGTATACACAATTTATTTATGTATATTTTCTTTGATGTAGAACTAATTGTAGCATCGATTTTTGGGCACAGTCCCTGATTACAACTCTACTTACTATCTCGACTGAAGACTGGATTTCCATGTCTTATGTTTTTCATAAGAACACCAACGAAAACGGTAAATAAGAACCTTAACATAAATAAATTTAATTCTCCCCAGCAATAGTTACTAGATAGGTAGACTCCTTCATAGTCAACACCCTGTATATATTATACATTGAAGATAATGATGAAATACTTTGCAGGAACTTAAATGTGTGTATGGAGTTACAGTGATCCCTTATATAGGATACATTAACATTTATGTACTCTCTTTCTATTCAGAAATTGTCGCTACATCTGATCTAAATCAACTAGAAAGAAAATAGATGTGGTCTCCATAAAATATTCCATCGCTATCAACAGACTCGATATAACAAAAAGTAGGTGCAATTGGAGTGTGCCATATATCCATCTATGAAAATGCTCTCGATACTGGGCCTTATCTTTAAATGTAAACAGCCAGAGTAGCTAACAGTCTCCTAATTACCACCTTATTATTATTCAATCTCAGGCCCTTGTATAGAGTGATACATTTGAACTATATGTAATAATGGTCTGATGTGAAGTGTCAGCTATCTGGAAATGAGCCACATATTATGCCAAGATGGCCTCCATGAACTGAGATGTAATGTGTAAACACATTAGAACATCTAAAATGTATATATGTAGATAGAAAAAGTTTCTCACTTAGGCAGATATGAGGGGGACTTTCTCACCATATGAGCTGCTTTATGTAAATAATGTATTATAGAACATGTATATATATATTTTTTTGTAAATAATGACCTATTCTCTCTAATGCTTTCTTTTATTGGATTGTAATAATATTATGTTACGACCTTAAAATCTCTAATATGTATATATGTATATTTTGTATTTTTTAGTTTGTTGTCCTGTTGAGTCTGTATGCGAATGACGGTCACCTGATGAAGGCAGAATGCCGAAACGCGCGTAGTCAAAATTCACCGCTTTTGCCTACTACAATAGAATACTGACCGATCCATTGTTGACTTTCCGTAATATATGTCTATGTTTCATGTTATATAATTTTTGTATTCTTATTAACTGTGTATAATTGAATTTTGCCCTGAAATAATTATCTGTATGTAAACTGTATATATAGGACAAACGAAAGAAACTAAGCAACTATTTATCTATAATAAAAAGTTTTTTGTATATCATTATATATTTTGTTACCGTATATATATAAGGTCGTATGAGTGTTTGTAGCTGTTTTCACTAGTGTGTGGTTGAGAGGTTTGGCATTTATTAATTTATTGTTTGCTATAAGTTTTTTCAAAATTGTTATTTCCCTACCTATAGCAAACCTATTAGTGTAGGGGTCCCCTGCTTTTCAAAAAGTATATTCTCATGGCCTGTCCATGAGGGGAGCTATAGTTCTTATCTGGTTCTGATCTGCCCACGCAGCCATTTCACTGCCCCCCACTAAATCTGCAGTGTTAAGGTTTGACTATATTCATAGTAAGGCATTTTAAAATGTTAGACTAAAAATATTGTTTTCCTGTCCCTGTATCATATTCCTCATTGCTGTCCCGCAGTCCCCTTCAGACCATTGGTAATAGTTCATTGGTATAATTCTTCAGTTACGCATTTTTCCATCCTTTTTGAATAAATAACTAGACCTAACATATAGGTATGGCCACTCTAAAATCATTCGGATTTAGTGACGAAGATTTTGCCTCCATGGTGGGATCTTCCGTCAATTTTGACAATATAAATCCCAACAACATCGATAAAAATGAAGATCTTGTTAAACTTCTAGCCCTCAAAAAAAAGTCCATTAGAATAGAACTTCACGGCAAATATATCTTGGACTACCTTAAAGCCGGGGTTATACCCCAAGGCTTACAAGTCAAAAACATCCCAGGTCTCTTCATACAAGTCAAACACTTCCTAGAACGATGGTCCCTCATTGCCAATCGGTGTTCGAGGGACCTCATGATGTTGATAGTTGAAACAGCCAAGGAAGTGCTGGCCCAACTCATCCAAGAGATTCTTGATCTAGAAAATCAAATTAAATCATCTACAGTCATCATAGACATCAAAAAGAAACTAGAAGATGTAGAATCTGAATTAAACTCTTACAGTGAATACCTAATAAAACGTAAAATGGATAAACTCCAAAAAGATATACGTTATTTCAGCAAAGAAAACGTATACCCATATCTAAGAGACAACTTCTACGAATATACTGACGAATTTGGCCAAGATATGGGCAATCCACAAACTGACATTAGACAAAAAAAGTTACCACATTTTCAAATACATCAGATTCCGACAGTAGTTCAAGTATGTCTCCTTACCAAAATAGAGGTCAGAGATTTGCACAAAGATCAAACCAAGGCTATCGTCCTTTTTTAGGGAGGCGCCCCCAAAACAGAGGGAATTGGCGACCGAACTATCGATCTCAGTCCCGATCTTATCACCAATACCAACCCAATTTCCAACAGCGAGGTCAATATCAACCACAATACCAGGACCATCAACCTCAGAATTCCAACCGCTACCTGGAAACACGAAATTCCCGATATTGGAGAGAGTGAAAACTATCCCGATATTTAACTTGAGCAAATTTGAGGCAGATACAGCTACCATTTCAATTTTATCGAAAGGGTTATCCTTTGTCCCTCACTCTGGGCTTAATAAATTTGAACTATACAATGATGTAATGTGCTTTTTTCGTAAGATCCGTTTTAAAAACTACTTCTCTGATAAAGAATACACTATAACTGAAGATAACAGGTCAGGTTTAGCCCCCAAATCAGTTTTTACACCAACTCTTGATCAAGTGGCCCCTGAAATACGGATCTTCGAACAAGTAGTTATAAACAAACTACAGATAGCAACCAAGTACATACCTAATACCCCTTACAACATCAATAAAGATGAGTACAGGGCACTACAACAGTTAAAAAATCAAGATGAAATCACCATAAAGAGTTGCGACAAAGGAGGAGGGATAGCCATCCTTGATACACAGAAATACATTGAAAAAATTGAAGAAATGCTTAGCGATAACAACTTCTATTGCAAAATTTCGAGAGATCCTACTCCCAAAACCAGAAACAAAATCCATAAATTAACATCTAAAGCTTTGCAAAATGGAGATATCTGTAGGAAGGAGTACGAATATCTAAATATAGATAATCCCAGAATGGCGAGCCTGTATGGTACTCCCAAAGTACACAAAAACGAATTGGATCCCCCCTTTAGACCCATTGTCACTACCATTGGTAGCGTAACAGAGCCAATATCGAAGTATCTTGATGCGATTTTGCGCCCACATATCTCAAAAATACCTGGATATATACAAGATACTCGTCAGATTATCAACCAACTTGAAGGGACATCATTTAACGCCCATAGACAATGGATGGTGACCCTCGATGTTGAGAGTCTTTACTCCAACATCCCCTGTCTAGGTGCAATTGATGCTACGGAATGGTTTATCGAAATGTACAATATTGATTGAAACACCAAATTTATTTTGGATTGTCTCAAAATTGTCCTAGAAGACAATGTATTTGAATTCAGAGGTACCCTCTATAGACAGATCAAGGGGGTGAGTATGGGCGCGGCCTGCGCCCCTACCATCGCCAATATCTATGTTGCCTTTTTCGAAAAAATGAATATTTTCAACGAAATGGCCCCATTTTTTGAATCTGTTTTTTACTGGTCGCGTTATATTGACGACGTCATCTTTATATGGGATGACACAGAAGACATCTTGGCTGAATTTGTTCTTTGGCTTAATGCCTGTGACCCAAATTTGAGGTTCACCGCACACATTAACAACACTGAAATAGAATTCCTTGACATTACTATAAAACATGATCAAGGTCAGTTATTCATGGACCTTTTTGTAAAACCCTCAGCTCGTAACACTATCCTTCACTACGATAGCTTCCATCCAACCAACCAGAAAAACAGTATCCCTTTTAGCCAATTTTTAAGGCTGAGAAGGCACTGTACGAAGTTGAAGGACTATGATGAACGAGCAATAACGATGAGGAAAAAATTTGAGGAGCGTGGCTACCCCCATCGACTGGTACGAGAATCCTTTAAAAGGGCACGATTCTATGATCGCCAACACTTACTACAAGGTACTAAATCTAAACAAATGACTAACTTGGTATTCGTTTCAAGACATTCCATTCTTAACAACCAAGTACGCCAAATAATCTACTCCAATTGGCACATTTTGAATGCGAATAAGACAACCCAAGAAAAATTGCCTAAACCACTCTTTGCATACCGTAAAAACAAAAATCTCAAAGATATGGTGGTTAGATCACGCATGTCCACATCCGTGAAACACACTCAAAGAAGTCTAACCAACCTAGATCCAGTCACTGGCAATTACAAATGTGGAACATGCAAAGTATGTCCTCAGGCGATCGAAACCAAGGAAATTGTACACAATGGAGTCAAAATTCAAATTGCAGGTATGGTTAACTGTAAAACGAAAAATATCGTTTATTTACTCCTATGCCCCTGCAATTTGGGCTACGTTGGTGAGTCCTCTAGGTCTCTATATACCAGGCTCACAGAACACAAATCTGCAATAAGGACTCACAAGTTGAATGCACCTATGGTGGGCCATTTTGTTGAGCAAAATCATAAACCAGAAGATATCCGTTGGATAATCTTGGAACACATTGAGGCACGTGATGGCCTTTGCCCAGACAAAATTCGCAAAAAACGTGAAGTTTTCTGGATTTTTTCTCTGAATACTTTTGCTAAAGGCCTTAATCAGGACATCCCTTGGGAGCAAGCTATCATATAAATTATGAGAAATATTCATTAATGGGTAATGTGTCACTAAATTCATATCTGGGACTATTAGTACATTAAGTATCCTAATACCTCATATTTACTTAATTTGTAAATTATGAGTAGTATTCATCTATGGATAATTTATTACTAAATATATGTCTAGGATAATTAGTACATCTTATTTCCTGTAACCTAATATATACTATACTATGTAATAGACACACAATTTTTTCCTTCTACATCTTCCATTATTATCTATCTAATTTACCAATCTATATATGACCATGAATATCAATATAGTCATTATTATTTATACCATATATAGCCACATATTGCAGACCTAGGATATCTCTATACCATCGGTCTATAATGAATGACACATGATCATCACAATTAATTTCGTTGTTTAGACCATTTCGTTTTTTGAACATCACAATATGTTACTATCTAACATTGGTAGAGGACGTCCCGCTATATACATAGCTATATTCTAATAGAACGGGCTATACTAATAGTATTGCGTACCCGCTTTACGAGCAGTCTGTTCTCTATATCCATTCCGAATTTGCTCCGTTCCAGGGTTAGTCCGGACTAGTCCGCTGTCTATCTTTACGGAACATAGTCTCAGACGTATGACGTCATTGAAAGTGCGCCAGGAATGTGTCAGGTGAAATCAATTCTACATCTTTTCGGCGGGCTCGCTCTAGGTATATAATATCGGCTTTTAGTGAATATCATTCTGGAGCAATCAGCACACCGCCGGGAGGTTTGGCTTCGGAGCACAACTATCTGTACAACGGTAAGCACGTTTCTGACAAGTCTACGATAGTTAAATAGTTTTGCCATTAGAACTCCATGGCCGACATTAATATGTCCCTGACTGTTGGCTTACATTTTGCCCTTGCAGAATGTTTCATCATTTTTCCACATGGTGCACATCGCTATTTTGAGAAGTAAATACGCAATAAGGATCCGTCTATCCTGTTAAGGTAATACATTATCTATCTGTCCCCGTTCTGTATCTAGTAGTTATAAATCATCTTTCCCTAGATACACATATTTGCTCTTTTTATCTCGACAGAAAAGAGGATCATCTCGATATATATCAAGTATATTTGCCGGCCTCCGTGAATCCCCTAGGGTGTTTTTGTTCCCCTATTGTTCAACTAAAAGGTAAACTATTATATCCGGACTTTAAAATATCCCAATCTGTATGAGTATAAAATTCCTGACTTAGACTGGAGCTGTATACACAATTTTTTAATGTATATTTTCTTTGATGTAGAACTAATTGTAGCATCGATTTTTGGGCACAGTCCCTGATTACAACTCTACTTACTATCTCGACTGAAGACTGGATTTCCATGTCTTATGTTTTTCATAAGAACACCAACGAAAACGGTAAATAAGAACCTTAACATAAATAAATTTAATTCTCCCCAGCAATAGTTACTAGATAGGTAGACTCCTTCATAGTCAACACCCTGTATATATTATACATTGAAGATAATGATGAAATACTTTGCAGGAACTTAAATGTGTGTATGGAGTTACAGTGATCCCTTATATAGGATACATTAACACTTATGTACTCTCTTTCTATTCAGAAATTGTCGCTACATCTGATCTAAATCAACTAGAAAGAAAATAGATGTGGTCTCCATAAAATATTCCATCGCTATCAACAGACTCGATATAACAAAAAGTAGGTGCAATTGGAGTGTGCCATATATCCATCTATGAAAATGCTCTCGATACTGGGCCTTATCTTTAAATATAAACAGCCAGAGTAGCTAACAGTCTCCTAATTACCACCTTATTATTATTCAATCTCAGGCCCTTGTATAGAGTGATACATTTGAACTATATGTAATAATGGTCTGATGTGAAGTGTCAGCTATCTGGAAATGAGCCACATATTATGCCAAGATGGCCTCCATGAACTGAGATGTAATGTGTAAACACATTAGAACAACTAAAATATATATATGTAGATAGAAAAACGTTCTCACTTAGGTAGATATGAGGGGGACTTTCTCACCATATGAGCTGCTTTATGTAAATAATGTATTATAGAACATGTATATATATATTTTTTTGTAAATAATGACCTATTCTCTCTAATGCTTTCTTTTATTGGATTGTAATAATATTATGTTACGACCTTAAAATCTCTAATATGTATATATGTATATTTTGTATTTTTTAGTTTGTTGTCCTGTTGAGTCTATATGCGAATGACGGTCACCTGATGAAGGCAGAATGCCGAAACGCGCGTAGTCAAAATTCACCGCTTTTGCCTACTACAATAGAATACTGACCGATCCATTGTTGACTTTCCGTAATATATGTCTATGTTTCATGTTATATAATTTTTGTATTCTTATTAACTGTGTATAATTGAATTTTGCACTGAAATAATTATCTGTATGTAAACTGTATATATAGGACAAACGAAAGAAACTAAGCAACTATTTATCTATAATAAAAAGTTTTTTGTATATCATTATATATTTTGTTACCGTATATATATAAGGTCGTATGAGTGTTTGTAGCTGTTTTCACTAGTGTGTGGTTGAGAGGTTTGGCATTTATTAATTTATTGTTTGCTATAAGTTTTTTCTAAATTTGTTATTTCCCTACCTAAGGCAAACCTATTAGTGTAAGAATCCACTGCTTTTCAAAAAGCACATAAAGGGATGCAACACGCTGAATCCAGCTACGTTGTTACCGATTGTAGCAAAGTCAGATGTTTCTGAACAACATGATTGTTTTCTCAGTACAGAAGAGGAAACGAAAGGGAGAGTAGATCTTAGGGACACTCCTCTTGTGAAGTGCGATGGTACCTTATGGGTGGATGGTTCGTGCTTCAAGCTTCCGAATGGTGATACGACTGCGGCATATGCTGTTACGACCTTGCATGCGATTGTTGAAGCTGCACGTATCCCACATAACTCCGCTCAAGCAGCAGAGTTGATTGCACCTACGAGAGCGTGTGTATTATCAAAAGGAATGAAAGTAACCATATATACTGACAGCCAATATGCGTTTGGTGTGGCTCACAGTTTTGGACGATTGTGGAAGGAACGTGGGTTCCTCACGTCTCATGGAACTAAGATTCAGCATGGTCAGTTGGTAAATGAGCTCCTTGAGTCACTTACTTTGCCGTTGCAAGTTGCGATTGTGAAATGCAGTGCACATAAGAAGGTTACTGACGACGTTGGTCGCGGTAATGCGTTTGCTGATGAGGTTGCGAAAGAAACGGCAAGAGATGTGATAAGTCGAATGTATGTTGCGGGCCCTGCAAGATGGATTGGTGACGTTGGAATGTTTGAAGATACGATAGAGAGTGTGAAGTCTATCCAAGCTGAAGCTACAGAGAAAGAATTGAGTGTGTGGAGAGAGAGTACGGGTAAATTGGATGAAAATGGTTGTTGGGTTGAGTTGTCAGAGCATCAGCGATGGTTGTTACCCGATGCGTACGTGCTTGCAGTGGTTACAATGGCGCATGGAATGGCTCACATCAGTGTGAAAGGGATCTGTAAGTTGTTGGCTCCAGTATGGCAAAATGCTGGAATTCCCAAGTGTGCAGAGAATGTGGTTAAAAATTGTATGGTTTGTCTGAGATACAATCCTGGTAAGGGAACTCCAACTCCAGCTGGTCATTTTGCGCCTCCAACGTATCCGTTCGAGGTTTTGCAGCTAGATTTCATCCACATGGAGAGGTGCAACAACTTGAAATACGTACTCGTTGTTGTTTGTGCCTTTTCGAGATGGGTAGAAGCATATCCCCAAAAAGATAATACTGCCTTGTCCACAGCGAAAGCCCTTCTCAAAGAGTTCTTCCCTAGGTTTGGTTTGCAGAGAATGGTTTTGAGTGACAATGGGAGTGAATTTGTGGGTCAAGTGATGAAGAGAGTGTGTGAAGGGCTAGGAATCCGCCAGAAGTTCCATGCTGCAAATCACCCCCAATCAGCTGGACTAGTTGAGTGCCATAATGGCACTCTTAAACTAAAACTGGCCAAGATACAAGCAAGCTCTGGCCTTAAATGGCCTGATGCTTCGCCATTAGCACTTTTGTCAACTAGGATGACTGTACATTCCCGAGTAGGACTTAGTCCTTAAGAGATTGTGTTTGGTCGCCCGGCCAACATATGGGGAGTGCCAAGGCCGACGAAATTCAGCGAGATTGAACACCCTGTACTGCTTGATTACTTGTATGATCTGACGGCTAAATTGTGTGTCTTACACCAACAGGTTCATGATACACTGCCTCAGGCTTCTGGAGATCCAGGGCATGCAATTGATCCTGGATCGTGGATACTAATCAAGAACTTCCAGCGGACAAAGAACGATCAGCCCCGCTGGATCGGCCCCTACTTGGTGCTTTTGTCCACAAGAACTGCAGTACGAGTGCAAGGAAAAAAGAACTGGATCCACGGCGTACACTGCAAGAGGGTCCCTTTGCTTCTGCCGTACGACCGGTGGGTCCAGGAGGGTATTGCTGATTCTGAAACTGAGACTGTGCCTCGTTTTCTGCCTTTCAGCGGTGCACGTTTAATTGGGACAAGTTCTGAGCGTGAAAGCAACGACCTTTTGCAAGAAGCCGTGCCACCGTCAGTTCGATTGGACACTACCGGGCCTGAACTCCTATTCCAAGACCAGACGTTATCTGGAAAAAGCAGTTATAATTTGAGACCAAGAACCATGGACAAATAAAAATTCCTTTTTACTTTTTAAAAAAAAAAGGGTTCAGCTCTCCCATCCGAGAAACTGTTTTGACCGATTTTTGTTTTTCGAACCGCCATCCGGGTTCAGCTGTAGGGTCGCGGCGTTAAGTCTCTGGAGTGCAAGCCGAAGGCACAAGGGCGACGGTTTTGGTTGGTCCTCGGGCGTTCCCTGGACTAACAGACGCATTCCTTAGCACGGAACACCCTACCTCCGCGAGCAGCAAGGTTAGAGGATGGAGTTTTTCGAGATGGAGAGACCTGCCAAAGAGATTAATTTTAGAGCCAAACTGTGTACAGTGATGACTAGAAAACGTTTTCTGATATTTTGCATTTTCATGTTGCTTAGCGTGATGATGTTTTTAATGGGATATGTTTTATTCTCTTTTCAAGTGACGTTTGCACCCACTACACAGCCCACACCTCCGTCTACTGTTTCCTCGCATTCTTTTCACCCTCTACCTGAACATGAGTCAGTTAGAAGATTAGAGTTTATTAATAACTCCTTCGTTCAGCTTCTGCACCAACACCAATTAGTAGTGAACACAACTAACTGTTGGGTGTGTGGTCTTATGCCTCATACTACTGATAAAGCTATTCCTTACCTAGTCCTGCCATTCAGCTATAATGGTTCTGTGTGGGCATACCGAACGATGTTCATCTATGCTCGCGAAGTCCACCCCCTACTTTCTGTGAAAGACAACCCAAAGAATAGTGCTCTAGTCAAGGGAATAGTCGACATGATAAAGGGAGCTAGTTCCTATGAGGCTATCCCGAAAGATGAGACACTAGCGTATATTTGATGGAACGTGACTGGATATGAAGCGAGTCTGAGTGAGAATCAGCAAGCAAAAAGATCCTCTCCGATTTGGATTGTACCCCATCAGGGTCATCTATGTCTGCAAGGTAATGGCAAGAATCCAAGAGCTCAGTTAGGGAAGAGTACCTGCACTGAGACGTATGTTTTTGCGTCTCAGACTTCCCCATCGTTCCTAGCAGCTAAGGGTACCTATTTCATCTGTTATGACAGAGCATACACATGGTTGCCCCCTGATTTCTCGGGCACATGTTTTGTCTCGTTCCTGTTGCCTCCCACCTACACAACTGCGGCAGATTACCACAAGACAAGGGTAGTTAGAGGTGTCTTCAGTAAGGAAGATACTGCAGGACAAGAATTGAGTGACTTCTTGAAGGGTTTTCTGCCGTTTTGGGGACCTATGGTTAACAGCAGGAACATACGACAATTGACGAGGGTGGTTGAGTCCACCGTAGTTGAAACTGCCGGTGCCCTTAGTAACTTGACTGCTGAGCTCCAGTCGGATCGTCTTATGACACTCCAGAACAGAGTTGCGTTAGACGTCATACTTGCAGGTCGAGGTGGGGTATGTAAAGTGATCCAATCAAGTTGCTGTGTCTTCATTCCAGATAATGCTCCGACGGTGTACCAGGCCATTTCCAGACTGCATAAGATCTCCGAATCTATACATGTGGATAAAGGAGATTGGTCGTTGAAGGGATGGTTCTGGGGACTGTAATCCACGTGGGAATGGAGGATTCTGATAATCATTGGGATGATCATAGCCATTCTTTTCCTGTTCTGTCTGTGCGTACAGTGTGCTCCTGCTATATGTGGCCTCTGTGCTACATTGTGTGTAAGGAAACCTGTACCAAGAGACGTGCTAAGTAATAGGATGATGCTACAGCAACATCTTGATGACCTGATGAGTATAGACCTAGACTCAGACTAACATGGGTTTAGGTTATTGCCTATGTAAGGGCAAAAGGAGGGTGTGAGGTACTGAAATTCTGAACCCGTTTCATAAAAGTCATCGTACCATGACGATTTTGGTAGCATCAGACCGAAAATGGCGAGTGTAAGGTGTACAAGTATTTTCGTCATATTCGAGTGACGAGATCACCGTGAAATCAGAGTTTCCGTTCTGAACCCTCGGGTTCCATCTTGCGTACGGCAGCCATTTTGTGGTTGCCCTCACATAGGCCGATGATAGTGGCCGAACGAGTCTCCAAGCACACGTACACTTTAGCTGACTTCAGAATGACCTGAGCGAGCGACCCTCTTGCCTGAAGCCAAACTTGTTAAACCAGTTCCTTTCCCAGTAGCTGATCAAGATTGCTGATCAAGACACCATCAAACCTTTTTATTACGCACAGCTATGTCTTATCTTGCTCACACCTGTCTCTGCTCCTTTCTTTATGGTCCATTTACGATGGGGATGTGCCCGTTTTTATGGTGGGTTCGATCGACCTGTCTGATGAAGAATGTTGGGTTTGACTAAAAATTGATTGTGGGCTGGACAAACTGAAAAATGGGCTTGTCATCATGATTCTGCGGTTTTGTCGTGAAAACATGTGAATGTCAGAATCCGATCAGCATATTACAAAATGCAGCCTCCTGGGGTCAAACGCACCTCCGTAATGATAGCTGCATCAAGCCTTCCCGTTCTGAACTGGAGTCAATTGGTGGCACGGCAGCGTATGGCTCAGACCAGGTTGGTTCCTGGTTGTGCCATTCCGCTAGTCAGTTCACGTTCTAGTGGCCGGCAGACTGCGGCCATTTCATGTGCGCGGGTGCCTTGCACCGCGCACTTCAACTGACTATCTTCGGCGGGCAGACGTGCTTTTGAAACGCACGTCTGTGACTCCGCATTTTTTTGTCATTCAGAACTCCAAGTAGTTGTTTAGTTTGGCCCGTTATCTGGAGTTTCATTTGGTTCAAGAACTAATCATTCATTTATCGTCGAGTTTATGTTCCTGTCACTCAGCATCCAGTCATGCATTCCTGAACGACTTCCTGCACTGAAAGTTACCGGCAGGTGTTCCTGTTTCTCTTCAGCGGCTGTCAAGTAGGATTGTTCCGATATTTCTGGAGTCACAGTTTTTTTATTCTAAAACGTTTTCTTTGAAAACTCTGCTTCTGAAATACTAGTAATGAGAAAAGAGTGTGTCAAGGATAAGAAGCTTGAAAGACTATTTTTCAAAGACTATTGTTGGGCTTTCAGCAGTTACAATTCCCTATGCAAGTTCCAGGTGTTGAACTGTACAAGCAATCCGTATTTACAAGGAGTGACGCAACTTCAGTGATACTATTGGTATTTGCTACCAAGAGCTTCAGCTTGCACTACTAACAGTCTTTAGCAGTAAATAGTAGATGGGGGTATTTGATTATATGCATATGATTAATACAACTGTTTACCAACTTATCATCTAAAGGTGTCTGGAGCAACTTCTTTGGTGCATTGTAATAAGATTGCGAAGCTGTCTATAATTTTGGATAATTTATATTGGAGAGAAGCTAAAGCCACACAAGTAAAAGGTATAACTAGAGTCTGGGAAAGAGAGTAACAAGAGAAGCCAGGTATTCCAGGGGGGGACTGTATTAATGTTGTTCTTATTGTTTTAGGTGCTACTTTCCTGAATAGAAGATTCAGAAGACACCAGTGTGGCAGTCTCTCTTGTCTTCCACTTCCCCTTTCCCTTTCACTCCTGGCCTTAGAGAAATCTGAGTCCAGGGGAGTGGGGGAATTTGGAAATTATCCTCGAGAACCTTCTTTCAAGTCATCTGCTTCTACGGAAATTCTTGGAAATTCAGGTACACTTCTGACAGTGAATGGCCAACTGTAAAATCAGGAATGTTCGCCTGAAGCATAATATTTGGTATAAAAAGGGATGACTAGCTTTGTAAAGTTGAGCAGTCTCTTGAGAACACACACCGTGTTGTACTTCTAGGATACCTGTTACTGGCTGCAGCCAATAAATCTGATCTTTGACGTCACCAAGAAGTTTCTGTGTTTCTGTAGTCTGAGACAGGAGAATCCGAAGTCTTCGGGTGTGTCCCCTGGCACCGCTGGGTTCTAAATAACCCGGTACTTCAACAGAATGCAAATTTCAGCTAAGGCAGGGGACAGTCCAGAAATAAGTGTATTTGTTAGTGACTCTGGACACCATGAATCATGATAATAAGCATGGCATCACCTTCAGGACATGATCTAGCCAAGGTTTGAGGAAGAAAGGAATACATGGAGCAGAATTTATCACTAAGGTAGCGTGAATACCAGGAGTGCAATGAGAAGTGAAGCAAGGTTTGAATTGTATCTGATTATGTACTGTTTTAAATTGGAGTGAAGGCAGGACACCGCAGGGGCAGGGCTGGGGGGGGCGGGGGGCAGGGGGTTCATGAACTCCTCCTCATGGCAAAATGGCAGAATCCTGACACAGTCACCATTTGTGAGAATTGACCTATCATGTGGTTGAACACATTAGGAATAGCTATGGAAGTCATTCCCCTTAACACATGTAGGCAACAAGTACACACACATGTAGTATTCACAGTACATAATGGCAAGCTGACTGATGCAAACACTTTGGAACATATTGCATACAGACGCGTTGATTATGTCAGGAGGTGCCATTGAAAACATTATTTGCATTGATGTTAGCTGATTTGAATCACATGTCTCTCTGTAGATGGGTGGCTGTTGGGTTTGTCAGAGTAGGGATGTGCCACCCTGCCATTTGCCTATTGACTCAATCAGGTTCTCAAAAGGATTTCTGTCATGATGCTATTATGGGACCCAGCAAAGTCTTGTTGAAAGGAAATAGAGGTTCTGCACCTTGTAGGTTTGATGTCTGTTGCTGACGAAGGATGTTGTGACACTTTTTTTAAAAATCACCATTTATTGGTTTTACATTTGTTTTTCACAGTTCAGTTTTTCACATGTACAGGAGTATTCCACAGAGAGGTCCTCCACAGTCAAAGAACAAGAAACCAAGTAATGAAATATGCCACTTAACCTGGTCAAGACCTCATTCGCTATACTTTAAAAGTGGATTATGTGTGGGCAGGTGCCTATCACTGGTTTCCCCTTGATAGGCTTATTAGCTTAGGCTTAAACTTATAGTGCTCTTTCAACCTATCTCTGGAGCCTTGCAGTGAAGATGTGTTGGAATGCAAGTGCTTTTCATTCCAGTGGGTTCTCTGTCATTCCCATACTAATTTGTTTGCTAGACATGAGGTCGCCTAGGTGCTCACTGAGATAGACATGTCAGATTATGGTGTTTGTTCCCTCCGCAGCATTCAGGAGGGTGTTGTTCTGTGTTTACGGAGGCCTTGCTACGGTCTTGTTTGCTAGGGCCAACAAAATGGCATCCAGGTAGTGCATTCTACCCTGCCCCTTCATTGCCTTTTCAATTTATTGATGGTGTTCTTCTCTGCATTCTGCCACTTTTTAAGTCCTTCAGTCACAGAGATATGGGGGGAGGGGGTACATAGAGGCTTTTCAAGTCATCGCTATTCCTTTCTTGACTAGAACATAGGGAAAGTCTATAAATTTGCTGGTGGCACTATATTCTCTAGACCTGGGTATATCTTCTAGTAGAGAACACTACAGTGCACCTATGCGGTCCATTATATCCGAGACCAGGAAGACTATTTTTGTCAAGTACGCTCCTATCAGTAAGCAGTTCCACACCATGTGGAAAAAATGTGCACCCAGATACCGGCACCTTGGGCAAAGATCATTTGTTCTAATATTCATTCTGCCTATTTGCCTGTTGGCAAACATGGGTTTCGTGAAAATAGTTAAATTGTGTGACTTTCAACCTGGGGTTTCTAGATACATTTTTGGTGTGTTCAGTCTTTGGCCCAATCTGCTTCAAACATTTTGCTTCTTACTTTAGTTCCCCGTTGCTCCTTCAAGGTTGTAAAATCTGCATGACACACAAATGTATTTTAAGTTAGGGATCTCGCTCTTCTACCCATCTCATTTAACATAATAAGCGGGAGTTAGCTAGAAGTTGAGGGTTAATCCCCATGTTAAGTTAGTGGCCCAGACAAGAGCACTGTATGTCATAAAGTGTCCTCTAGTAATGCAAGATGTTTCTTGAATCTCTTCAAATGTACGGATATCGCGAGATCATGAGTGGTTATATAACCTGCCTCAGCCCATGGGCATGTGTCCCACCATCGGTCCTCCACCTTGAATTGTAGTAAGCTCCAAATCAGGATTTTCAGTTTGTACACCATGGTTGGGCCAATGTACTTCACACATCATTCCGAACAGTGCTTGGCTGTCACAGCCAACCATGGGCTAATGTGTGCCACCCAGCACAGGTTCATGTATCAACTTCATATTAAGCTCAGTCTCAAGGTCTAGTTTCCCTGCACTTTTGCTTTCTCAGAACCATCTCTGGGCCACCAGGTAATACACTTCGTAGTTGGGATCCCCCAATCCATTTTTGTCAAGTGGTGCCTGTATTTTATCTAAGCCACTCTTGTTTTACTCTCCCTCCAATGACATATGGCAGCGTGGCATGCAAAATTGCAAAAACAATTCCTGTGGCCAATTTCTGGCAAGGTAGAAAAAAGACATAGCAAACTAAGTAACATAATCATATTTCAGAGGGTTACAAGTACGAGAGGGAAAAATGAGATGAATATGCATATGGCTGTTAGACCTGTCACCTTGGCGTGGGTCTCCCTTCCATTTTTTGTTGTTGCCTCATGTATTTTTGCTCATTATAGATGCTTTGGGCACTGTACCACTGCTGTCCAGTGCCACAGTGCAAGTGCTCCCAATGGTAAATTGATGTATGGATTAGTGATTCGATGATTGGTTGGTATGGTTTACTTGTCAGACCCTAGTACAGTGCACTGAGTGTGCCCAGGGCTTGTAAACCAAATGCTGCTGGTGGGCTTGCAGCACTGGTTGTGCCACCCACAGAAGCAGCCTGTAAAAGTGTGTCTCAGGTCTGCCATTGCCGGCCCTGGGTGCAGTCTGGTACTACCATGCTGCCTGGGCACGTACACCCACTTGTCAGTCCCTAAACCATCCCTTTTCTGCATATTAGTCACCCCTATGGTAGGCCCAAGGGCAGGCTGCATTGTAGGTAAAAGGTAGGACAAGCCCTGATGTGTGTGGCATGTCCTAATAGTGTATTACAGCCATTTTGTTTTTCACTATTGCAAGGCTAACTGATCCCCATAGGCTAGAATGGGCAGTTTGATTATTACATCTTATAATCCTCACTGACTCCGGGAACTAGGTAGAAATTTGTGTTTAGTATGCCTGAACTCAGAATGATAAAATGCATCTTTTAGTGAAGTTGGTTTTAACATTATGTGTTTGAAAATACCACTTTTAGAAAGTAGGTATTTTCTTGCCTAACTATCCAAGCCTGCCTCTGCTAGGTTGTGTATTCCTTGTCTGGAATTTGAGTGACTGGGACTGGGGTATTCCAGGAGACAGGGTGAGTCAGCACAGGGCTGAATAGAGAGATCTGCATGTAGATGGGAGGGAGGAGTTGCACCTGGGACCTGAATAGGGCTGTGCCTTCCCTCCACAATGATGGCTCCATCTCCTGAGGTGCGTCTGATGCCCCTGGCCTACTCTGTGAAAGGAAAGAAGGAGTCTTGTCAACAAAGTGCTCCAGGGCTGACCAGAACTGGTTTGGACTAGGCAAAGGCCTCTCTGCCTTCATAAAACAAAGGGAAAATGAGTATAAAAGAGGGGACCCAAACCCCAGAAATTCAGATCATTTTTGGGAAACAAGAAGAAACCTTTGCTGAGGAGGGAACCAGAGAGACTGAGGAGAGACTATCCCTAAGCATGAGGGACTGGCCTGTAGTGGTTGCCTGACTGCCAAAGAGAGGAGAAAGGACTTTGGGCTACTTTCATTCAACTTGTGAAGTATCTCCAAGGGCTTGAGTTAGTGCTTGCATCCCGCTGAAGTATCAGAGACAACAGACTTCCCCCACCAGCTCCCCAAGAGTTCATTGGAAGTGTCTGCAGTTATGTTGGGCTTTCTGAGGGACTGCGTGTCGCAGGGACCTGGAAGAGCGACTCAGGAAGAAGAAGCGTGTCGCCGCTGCTTCACAACGCGAAAGCGCCTCTCCGGAGAAGAGGATCGACGTCACATCAGACGCCACTGCATCATTGGAGAAGCGATTCGCCGCCGCAGCAGCTGTTTTCGCTTCGCTGGGAAAGCGTGTCACCGCTGCAGCTGTCGCATCGTTGCTGAAGCGCCTCGCATCGCCAGAGAACAGGATCGACATCGCATCAGACGCTGCCGCATCACCGGGAAGTGTGACGCAGGCCCTGTCACTGCTCAGGAGAATCGTTGAGTCACCGAACGGCCGTCAGGCGTGCACGCATCGTATTGCATCTAGGAGAAGACCCCATTTTTGTTCATTGCACCAGAACTTCATTGCATCACGACACTGATAATCGCATCGCCACGGAAGCACAGTTAGAAACCGACGCATCATCTCCCCACGCCGAGAAGAACCGACGCATCCCCTACGCATCAGTAGGGACCCGACGCATCACCGTTCTTGCGTGTAAGGAACCGACGCATCACCTTCCCTGCAACACTTTTCATTGAACTCAAAGTGTTGTATTTTACATCTAAAGAGAACTAAGCTAATTCTACCATTTTTAAAGTATAGTATTGTGGGTTTTTGTCGTTTGCGGTCTCGTGTTAAGTCTATATAAAAAGACTTTTTATACTACAACTTGCGTGGTGTCCATATGTAGTGTTGTCACTGGGTTACTGTATGTGTTCACAAATGCTTTACACAAGGTCCCTGAGATAAGCCTACCTGCTTGTGCCATGTTACCAAGGGGGTGAGCAGGGGTTATTTTAGGAGTGTACCCTCTTACCCTGACTAGACGCAAGGCTCCCTATTTAGTCAAAGGTACCTACCTCTGCCAACTAGAGACGCCCACATGTAACAATGGCCATCACTGTTCTGCCAGTATTGCCACCCATTGGCTTTTTATTGCTATAATGGATCTGCACCCCCAGATATCTGAATGTTTTCGGTTCCTACTGAGGTGGAAGGTCAGATGGACATTTGCTCTCCTCCTCCTCAATCAGGCATATCGGGTAAAGGCAGGATTTCTTCCTGTTCACTATCAGCCCCAATAAAGAAGTGCTAATCGTTATGCATCTTTCTAAATCACAGCAGAGAATTCACTAATTTTCTGGGAATAGCCCTGAGGAGTTTGCTATATCTTAGGGCCTGATTTAGATCTCGGCAGATGGGTTACTCCATCACAACGGTGATGGATAATCCGTCTCCCGAAATAATAATGGGATTTGTATTTGGCGGATGGGATATCCATCACCATTGTGACAGAGTGACCCGTCCGCAGAAATCGAAATCAGGCCTTTACCCAGGAGAGGTATCAGGCAAACTCAACTCAACTCAAAATTTCTTTATTCGGTATTTCAACAACACCATAAAAGTACATAATTCACACTATAAAAACATTTCATTATGAAGAAGCAGAAATAAACTAATCAAATATACAGTATTCGGCCACATCCAAATTTTCTCCATTTGCAATAACAAAGATCAAATTCATTTAGTAGACCTTAATCTTTCTGCAACCCTCAAAAAATTAATCACACAAAATAATGTCAGGGGGTCTTTTGACTCCTTTAAAAAAACAAGGGCATCTCTTGCTGATCTTAAATTAGCTTTTTTAAAAAGGTGTATTAAAAAACAGCATCTGGGTGCTTGATAAAATGGGCATAATAATACAAAGTGAAGAGTTTCCTGTGGAGATCGGTGATCGCAGCCACAGGGACCCTTTGACTCAACCGCATTAGTGAATCCCGCAGGTTCAGATAAAATATGATGTAGCAAGTTGAGTCTAAAACGCGTTAGTAAAAACCTGTCATGGGGGATGTATACAAGGGAGAGATAGGGCTCCAACCCCATAGAGGGTTTCACTGTCATATAGGCCTGTATGGTATGCTTACTACTGTCCCTCATTTCACGTGACCGGGTGGTAAGTTTGGAGAGCTTATCAATTACTCTTACTTGATCTTGTTTTGTAATACTCTGTGGATTTGAAAACAAATTTCCAAATCCAATGCTTTCCAAAACCCCTTTCACGTATTTTAACCAGGGAATAGATATGCCTTTCTCACTCTTCAATCAGAATCCATGGCATTAACCACCTTGAAAAAAGATACATCAGTAATTATCAAGCAGGCTGATAAGGGTGGTTCAATTGTAATCTGGGATCGTTTATTATACATCGAAGAAGCAAAAAAAAACTGGGCGATGCCAACTGCTACAGGAAGATCAATAAAGATCCAACACAAGAGTTGAAAAACGAACTTCATTCTATCATAGATGAAGCATTCCAACAAGGCTTCCTTGGCAAAAAGGAATCTGATTACTTAAAGATCAAATATCCGCGTATTCCTTTATTTTACATCTTGCCAAAAGTTCATAAAAACCACAAAAAAAACCCTGGACGCCCCATAGTCTCGGGGTGCGAATCATTAATGGAACCAATATCCAAGTTTGTGGACTTCTTCTTGAAGCCATTTTTACCTACTGTAAGATCCTACATCAGAGATACGATGGACTTTATTAATAAATTGAGTGACATCGAATTTGACAGAAATAACGACTGGATGGTGACAATGGATATTACATCCTTGTACACCCAAATACCACAGGATGAGGGTATACAAGTCTTGAGGCAGATATTGGATACAAGGGAAAAGCCACAAAAGGTACCAACCGAGTTCATTGTTTTGCTTGCAGAGTTTGCCTTGAAACGCAACTACTTCAACTTCGATGGAGACTTCTATTTCCAGGTAGGGGGCGTAGCAATGGGATGCCCATTTGCCCCTGAATTGGCAGTATTATTTATGTCAAGGTACGAAGAAAAATTCATTTATGAGAATAACCCCTACGGACTCTGGATCAAAAATTGGAATCGTTATATTGACGATGTTTTCTTCGTGTGGACAGGACCAGAAGACGAACTGAGAAGGACCAAAAAACTTCAATTTGGAAAAAGTCTACCCCTATCTCCAATCAGACTTCTACTCCCGCCCTGAATCGCGTATTTACTTACAAGATTACCAAGGGAGATCAACAAACAAATATATTACCTTCTCGGACACCTCCTCATCAGGAAGTAGTAGCGAGGGAGACAACACAGACCCTCAAACCAACAATAGTGGAAGGGGAGCTTTTCGACGGAACCAACAATGGTCCAGTTTTTTAGCGAGAGGCCATACAAAAGCCAAAGGAAGAGTAAGATACAACCAACCCTGGGAAATATCAACCCAACACCAGAATTACAAAAATTGACACCTTCTCTAATATGTAATCTCTCCAATAAAATACTTACAGAGGAAGAGAAAAGGGTCCTCCAAAAGGGACTCTCATTTGTGCCAACTAAAAGAACGGACTTTGTTAAACTAAAGACGGAAACACTTGAATTCTGCAGAAAAATCAGGCTCAAAACCTTCTTTTCAGAAAATCCTACAGGTCTCAGCACCGAAACAACCGGTCTCCGGAATAAATCGATATTTTGCCCCCCGAATCACAAAAAAGGAAGTGATCACTTTTGAACGAACCATTTTGTCAGCAATATCACAAATGGAGAAAAAAAAAATGGACCAAACATAATATAACAAAATCAGAATCCATGGAATTTTATGGATTACAGATTCGTGTTTAATTTAGAGTCTATGGCTATGTGAAAATTTTGTTTTTTGATAAAATTAACTGAGGATTGTAAATAAGAATAATATGAGAGAAAGTATGTATGAGTATGTTTGATAGTGATTTGGTATGATACTAAGTGTGCATGAAAGGAGGGGTTTGGATTTTTTGTACAGAATGTCTTACATGTAATGTTTGTTATAATATTTTTTTAAAGGTGAAAAATGTGATAAAAAAATGGTCAAATAATTCTAATGAAGTAAAATAAAACAAAACAAAGGATTGATTCAAGAAACTAAGGTCCCCTCACTTTATGTTTTATTTCAAAGGTGAGATGCATAAGAGATAACAAATTTAGATAGGCAGCATTGGCATTTCTTTTGTTTATAATACATAAGGCTGTGGCTTGGCCTTGCTGCTTGGGAGCCCATACCCAGTGGTGTTTAGTAGTATTGATAGCAGGCTTTCGCCTGTGTGGTAGCCCTTGGTGGTAACTTGTTGATAACTTTATAGAGTTGAATTGTGACCCTCGTAAGAGGGGTAGAGATAGGTTCCTTCGTCGGTTGTATTTTTGTTAGGGGGAAAGAGTGAGTGATATCAAGTAGTGAGTGTGTTTGAGAAGAATATGTCAGAAAACGCGACTTTTGCTTACAGTGAAGACCATATCAAGAAGTTGCTAGCGGCTCCACCCTTGTTCGCATCCGCCTCCTTAAGTGTCACCGCACAAAATCAAAATGAGACAGATAAGCTACTTAGACTAAGAAAAAAACAAATCCGGACGGATTTACATGGACATTTCCTGTTACAACATTTGCGGGCAGGCACAATCCCAGGAGGCCTGCAAATAAAGAATATACCTGTTATTTTTACAGAAGATCCCATCTACAAAAAGGGCTATAGTTTCATAGAAACTAAGTGTAGTAGAGACCTTATGGTCCTAACAATTGAAACTGCACAAAGATTATCAAAAGTCCAACTGGAGGAAATTGAGAGCCTAGTAGCAAACATTTCAACAAATCAACTAATAACCGACGCAAAATCATTGTTGGATAAAGTAGAAAAGGAGATTTGCGACTTTAAAGACTATACCATCATCCAAAAAACGAACGAATTTGAGAAGGACCAAAAAAACTTCAATTTGGAAAAAGTCTACCCCTATCTCCAATCAGACTTCTACTCCCGCCCTGAATCGCGTAGATACTTACAAGATTACCAAGGCAGATCAACGAACAAATATATTACCTTCTCGGACACCTCCTCATCAGGAAGTATTAGCGAGGGAGACAACACAGACCCTCGAACCAACAATAGTGGAAGGGGAGCTTTTCGACAGAACCAACAATGGTCCAGTTTTTTAGCGAGAGGCCAGACAAAAGCCAAAGGAAGAGTAAGATACAACCAACCCTGGGAAATGTCAACCCAACGCCAGAATTACAAAAATTGACACCTTCTCTAATATTTAATCTCTCCAATAAAATACTTACAGAGGAAGAGAAAAGGGTCCTCCAAAAGGGACTCTCATTTGTGCCAACTAAAAGAACGGCCTTTGTTAAACTAAAGACGGAAACAGTTGAATTCTGCAAAAAAATCAGGCTCAAAACCTTCTTTTCAGAAAATCCTACAGGTCTCAGCACCGAAACAACCGGTCTCCGGAATAAATCGATATTTTGCCCCCCGAATCACAAAACACCCAAGGAAGTGATCACTTTTGAACGAACCATTTTGTCAGCAATATCACAAATGGAGAAAAAGAAAAAATGGACCAAACATAATATAACAAAATCAGAATCCATGGCATTAACCACCTTGAAAAAATATACATCAGTAATTATCAAGCAGGCTGATAAGGGTGGTTCAATTGTAATCTGGGATCGTTTATTATACATCGAAGAAGCAAAAAAAAACTGGGCGATGCCAACTGCTACAGGAAGATCAATAAAGATCCAACACAAGAGTTGAAAAACGAACTTCATTCTATCATAGATGAAGCATTCCATCAAGGCTTCCTTGGCAAAAAGGAATCTGATTACTTAAAGATCAAATATTCGCGGATTCCTTTATTTTACATCTTGCCAAAAGTTCATAAAAACCAACAAAAAAAAACCTGGACGCCCCATAGTCTCGGGGTGCGAATCATTAATGGAACCAATATCCAAGTTTGTGGACTTCTTCTTGAAGCCATTTTTACCTACTGTAAGATCCTACATCGGAGATACGATGGACTTTATTAATAAATTGAGTGACATCGAATTTGACAGAAATAACGACTGGATGGTGACAATGGATATTACATCCTTGTACACCCAAATACCACAGGATGAGGGTATACAAGTCTTGAGGCAGATATTGGATACAAGGGAAAAGCCACAAAAGGTACCAACCGAGTTCATTGTTTTGCTTGCCGAGTTTGCCTTGAAAAGCAACTACTTCAACTTCGATGGAGACTTCTATTTCCAGGTAGGGGGCGTAGCAATGGGATGCCCATTTGCCCCTGAATTGGCAGTATTATTTATGTCAAGGTACGAAGAAAAATTCATTTATGAGAATAACCCCTATGGACTCTGGATCAAAAATTGGAATCGTTATATTGACGATGTTTTCTTCGTGTGGACAGGACCAGAAGACGAACTGAACAACTTCCATGGATGGTTGAATAATAGAACACATGAAATTAAATTCAGTCTCAATCATTCCAGGAACAGTATGCCTTTTCTCGATGTTGAGGTCTATCCATCGGACGAAGGAGGCTTTATAACAACCCTTTTTAAGAAAGAAACAGATCGGAACAGATCGTTGCATTTTGCCAGCAACCACCCTCGCAGCCTTAAGGAAAATCTTCCATATGGGCAATACCTACGGATTCGTAGGAACTGCCAACAAAAAACAGAATACATGAAACATTCTGAGAAGCTGACTACAAACCTGATCGAACGTGGACACCCCAAGAAATTGCTAAGACGATGCATGAAACGAGCATGGTGGACACCACGCGAATGTCTCTTAGAAAAGAAGGCCAAACAAAAAATGGATAGAATGGTACTTGTGATGACATATTGCCCCAACTCAAACATGCTCAAGAAGGTAGTCAATAGCAATTGGCACTTAATACAAAATCTAAATGAAGAATTCACTAAACCACCTTTATTTGCCTTTCGAAAAGAAGCTAGCATAGCAAATAAACTTGTAAGAGCGGCAATGCCTACCAGAGAACATATGACCCTAAGAACCATGATTGGGTTGCCACCGATTCAAGGACACCATAAATGCGGTGGATGCAACTGTTGTGCTACTACTAAGGAAGGCTCCATTGTTAAACATAAAGTAATTGTCTGGAAACGCGACGCCTTCACCAACTGTAAATCACGTTACGTGATATACGGAGTCAAATGCCCGTGTAATTTACTTTATATCGGGAAAACCAATCAGGAAATGAAAACAAGAATCCAGCAACATAAATCCAGAATTAAACGGAAGGTCCCTAATGCTCCGCTGGTACATCATTGGCAGCAAAAAGATCATACAGAGAATGATCTACGATGGACAGTGATCGCCAAAGTGGAACAAGACTTTAGAGGTGGAGATCTGGAGGCAAAAATGTCAAGGCAAGAGGCTATGATGATAGTGAAATTTAATTCAGCAACAGAAGGGCTGAATGAACTGTCGGAAATGTATAGGTTATCCTAAATGGACACTTATGAAATGCACCACAGTATATAGCACTTGAAACGTTTTTGGATTTTTATGTTTTTTCAACAAAAACAGCTTTTTACTCGTTAACCCACAGGATTGGAGGACCCGGATTTAATTGCCACCATTAATTCAAAAATTGAAGTGTGTCAAACGGATTGATATGAAAATCCGATTCCACATCAGCTCAATAAGTAATCTTATGACTTAAATCACTCTGACCATGAGTGCATGACACAAAGTCTATACATACTACAATATGGCACTGGTAGACCCGATGAAGCTTTGAGTGTAGAGACGGACTAATATTATTCTTATTAAGGAGCACGTGTGAAACACCGGGGAATAAAACGACTTATCCCCCTAAATGTATTAGCTGGCCCCCCCCAAAAAATAAAAAATAAATAAAAAAAGATCGACTTTGGACGAGTTTACACACTCCAAGATGGCGCTACCCGGAAGTGTGTATTGCGCAAATCATATATACCGCGACTAGGTTTACCGATGCTTCAGTGAGAAGCCGCGCTCGTATTGTATGGCAGAGTCACGTAGAGAATTGCTCTAAACTAGGGTAAGCATTATTGAATACCGGCATTCCGCATATGCTAGCGACCCTCCCGACATTGCGGCTGACACAAATTTCTTTTCACTTTTACAGGAGCGACAATCAACAAACCTAACTCCTCCTACCCACAACCACTAAAATGATAGAGCTTTTAGGTAAGAACGAGGCCACCATGTAAATTATAACTGCTGTCGATCCTTCTAAAAACAGAGTGCCCCTCTAATTACGATATTCACGTTCTATTATAGGGTAGAGTGTGCATGAACACGACGCATTAACTGTGAGTAGTGTTTGGTTTCATTCATTGTTGCTGTTTTGAATGTAATAGTAGTGGTATGGCTCGGCTGAGCTTTGCATTTCATTCCATTTAGATGGTCCTGCGCCGTGTCCGATGAAGAAAAGTATAATTCACTTGGTTCTGAATCTGGAGGTAAGATGCGTCGAGGTGGCTGTTGAGCCAACTAGCAGTTTCAAATATGGTCTAGAGCACATACCTAATGCAGGTCTCCCCTCTCCTTTTACAGCGTGTGGTCCTGATGAGAACTCCACAATAAGAAGAGTTCGAAACGCGTAGACCTTGTGTTCTCAAAGCCATAAGAAATCAACTAACAAAATGGAATTTTATGGATTACAGATTCGTGTTTATTTTAGAATCTATGGCTATGTGAAAAATTTGTTTTTTGATAAAATTGACTGAGGATTGTAAATAAGAATAGTATGAGAGAAAGTATGTATGAGTATGTTTGATAGTGATTTGGTATGATACTAAGTGTGCATGATAGGAGGGGTTTGGATTTTTTGTACAGAATGTCTTACATGTAATGTTTGTTATAAGTTTTTTTGAAATGTGAAAAATGGGATAAAAAATGGTCAAATAATTCTAATGAAGTAAAATAAAACAAAACAAAGGATTTATTCAAGAAACTAAGGTCCCCTCACTTTATGTTTTATTTCAAAGGTGAGATGCATAAGAGATAACAAATTTAGATAGGCAGCATTGCCATTTCTTTCGTTTATAATTTCTCACTCTTCAAGCAATCTGTAATAATCAACCGCGACAGATTGGCTTCCTGATTAACCCATAATTTTAGCCAGGCCATGAGGGGTCTGTTTCTCACCCTGTCCTCCAGGTATTTGCAGCCAAGTTCCTCATGTACTATATATGATGATACAGATTGGGGTACTTTAAGCAACCTCCTTAGATGTTTGTTTTCCTTGGTCTGTAATCTGGTTACATTACCCATTCCCCATAGCTCTGCCCCGTACACAACCTTTGCGACAGTGATCGAATTGTACATTGTCAGCATTTGTTCGGGAGCCCAGCGGCCCAGTCTGCGCCCAAAATTCATAACCGCTCCTGAGCTCGCTGCCAGCTTGCTGCCATGTTCATCTATCAACGGTTTAAAATTCAGATTTCTATCAAATAAAATGCCCAAATATAAAAAAGTCTGCACTTTTACCAGACTTGTAGCGCCAATTTTATAATTAAAATGTTTACCTATATGTTTTGGGCCTAGCTCCATTATATACGATTTTGTGAAGTTGGCAGATAGGTCAAGGCTAGACATGAACTCCACTAATCCGTCAATCAGACGTTGCAGTCCTACTGGCGTTCGGGCCAGCAGGACCGCGTCGTCCGCATAAAGCAGAACTGGAACGGATCTGCTTCCTATTCTGGGCGTATCTGCTTTCAGATTTAATAAAAAACTTTCTAACCCATTAATGTAAATGGAAAATAGGAAGGGTGCAAGTATGCACCCTTGCCTCACCCCGCTTGTACATTTAAAAGGTCGCCCTCCAGATTATACCTCACTGATGCGGATGTATTCTGGTGAAGGTTCCTCAGAATAGTAATAAGGCCAGCATCAACCCCCAGATCAGATAATATTCCCCACAGCTTCGATCGATTTACACAGTCGAAAGCTGCTGCCAGGTCCATAAAGGCTAAGTAAACTTTCTCCTGTCTAGCAACTGTGTATTTCTTGACCAGTAAATATAAGTTTAAACACTGATCTGTCGTGGACCTCCCTGCCCGGAAGCCATACTGGGCATCTGTAAGGATGCTGTTTTCTTCTTCCCATTCCATCAAGCGGTTCAGGATAGCCCTACCCATTACTTTGGCTGTTGCATCAATTAAAGAAATGGGTCTATAGCATTTAGGGCTATCTCTGCTCCACTTCTTAAAGATTGGTACTATGGTCGCAGTTGACCATGAGCGGGGTAAACCCGTTACTATGGCCTCATTTATGACTCTTGTAACTACCGGACCCCATAGTTCTATATTACTTCGGTAAAGGTCTGGTGGGATCCCATCGGGGCCAGGGGCTTTATTTCGTGTAAGGCCCTTTATGCCCCCCTCGATCTCTTTTAGGGTAAATTTGATCCTCTCAGCTACGATATATCTATGTTCATCTTGCTCATCTTCCAGCATGGGCCCTTTGTTGTATAGAGCACTAAAATGTTCCACCCATTGTGCTGGAAGTACATTTGTTGCAATGCTGGGGCTATCCCCATCTTGAAAACAACGTTTATTGATTATTTGCCAGAACCTGGTAAGATCTCGTTTTTCCGCAGCCTCACGTAGATCTTCCCATGTTTCAGTTTGAAGAGCTAGCTTACGACGCCTTACTTCTTGCTTATAGTGTCTTCTACAGAGTGCAACCCTTACTCCATCTCTTGGTTTCAGTTGAAGGGCAGCTCTAAGCTTTCTCTGGGCCAGAGAGCATCCCCTATCAAACCATCTCTGGTTGTGCTTTTCCTTCCCTTTCCCTGCCACATGCATTAAGCAATCCACTAGCCTGCCCATCTCCTCAAATGCTTCAACCACCTGTGGCCCTTTGTACTCTGGGTTTAGGCATACCTCCAACTGCTGTTTCCCTTTGGAGACTAGGGACTTATAAAAACATACACTATCCATTTTAGCCCATTTTAGCCTTCTACCTTGGTCTGTAATCGTCTCCTTAACGTCTTGGGGTCTCCTCTTTTTTCCTCCATTCACTTTTGCTACTGCAATGCTCACTGTAAGAGGGTTATGATCGCTAAAGCCAGTGCAATCGATATTAAATCGTAAAACTCTCTCTTTAAGTAAGCAGGAAACAATGACAAAGTCAATATATGAGCTACATCCTCTACCTTTAAAGGTTGGGTTGACCCCACTTTTGGGGTTAAGGGATAAAAGATCCATTGAATGGGACAAATCAAAATTATTCATAGTCCCGTTGAGATTAGCTCCATCTATAGTGTGGTCAAAATGAGCACCCTCCACTAGATTACATGATGCCCAATTTTCCTTAAATGGAATCAGCCGAGGACATAAATGGCAGTTAAAATCACCTGCAATTAAAAACAAGGGAGCTTGGGCATTTTCCGTCTTTTCAATCTGGATTCCCAGTTGAACCTCCCACTCCTCCCCTTTAGAACCTCAAATATTATAAAAATTTACTATGATCATATTGAGATCCCTGGTTTTAAACTGAACTGCGAGGAATACAATCTGACTTCCAGTTGAGATCTGTCCAAGTCCCATCTAGAGTCAGATGCACCCACAGAGCAAGACCTCCTTTCGCTCTACCTGCCCTAGATCTTACAGCCGGAATCCCAAACAATTTATATCCCTCAAGATTACAGTTAGTTGGGTCAACTTCCCATGTTTCCTGAACACAGATTACATTGAATTTATTTACATAGTCCAACCATTCCTTATTATGAAATTTAGTTGAAAGTCCCGCCACATTCCAAGAGAGCAAATCTACGGTATTCCACTCATTCAGTTTTACAGATCTCCTGGCAGGCGGACATCCCTCACTAGATTTACCCACCGTTATTATTCCTTTTGGTGAACTACTTCTAGTTTCCCCTTCTAGTGTGCTTGACTGTCAGTCACAGTCTTCTAACCCTGACAGAGCTCCAAACCTATTTTGTAATTTGATGCTATCTGGTTTGTAATAGTTTGGAGCCACACCTCCTAGAGGAATACCCCATTCTGTATTTTGTTCAGGGGCGTAAAAGTACCTTAGGGGAAGTGATTGGATTCGAGTATATGGGTGAAATTGTCCCTCATTACAGATAAATTCGGCACATCTTGTGTCCCGGAAGTTAACAATAATACAGTCACCTTCAGTTGATTTTACCTTTCTTCCCACCCAGTTTACTCTCCTAGCAAATAATATATCTGGACAAACATAGCTAGGCAGTGGCCGATTGACATTTAACCGAAAAATACACTTATTTTTAAGTTTCCTGTAAGACTCCCTCTTGCCATAATCTAGTGGTGGTACCCCTGTCAGAACTATCACATATGGGGCAGAATCCGGGGGGAGATCAAGTGTTTGTTGCTTCTGCACATCATGAGATGTTGGGGGTTTGAGGGTTGTTTGTGATTTCTTTGAAGGGCTGATGCCCTTCACAACTTTATCCTTGCTTGCCCGTTCCGTAAGGGGTGCCCCCTCTGAAGTTCTCTGTGGAATCATGGTACTGGAAGCTGATGTATTCTTAGCTACAAGGCTTTGAGCACCTTTGGTAGTTGCATTAGGATTGGTCAGAGCTTCAGAGCTAATGCCTAGAGTACCTGCCCCCCCCCCCCTTACCCCCATTTGACTGCCCGCTAATTGGGTTTCTTCCCTGAACCCCCCCTTGCGTGTGCTGATGACAACAAAAGTTCCAAACACACCAGTCTATTTTCAATTCGGTCCAGTCTTTCGTGTATGGGAAGGGTAAACTTATGTACAGTGTTTTCCATTTTTTTCCAAAAGGCGACATCCGATACAAGTGGGGCATCTCCTTCCCTAGATCGCAATACGGTTTGCCCGTCCTTTACCGGTAATGATAAGTTTGAGGCACGTATTGACAGGTTCTCTTTGGTCACGACCTCCTTGTTTTTTTTCCCTTTTCCATCTGCCACTTGATGTTGTAGTCCTGTGCATTTCCTTTTGGCTTTTGGGCCCTGTGCCTGATGCACCACTCCAACTTTTGCACATCTGGCTGATCTAGTTTTCATATTGGTGGAAAGCTGCTTCTTGGGACTACTACATGAATTCAGCCCAGCGTCGGGGCTTACTGCAATATAATAACACTACCATCCCTCCTCTCAGTGACAGACCCCGTGTCATGTAAATCAGCCTCAAGGAGAGTAGGTGATCTTGCTCTTGCCAGACTGCCCAGTGAGGAACGTTTGTCAAATAGTGGGTCTAATGATAATCTCTTCTCAGTGAGTTCGATATCTTTGGCCAGGGCTGTAGAAACTCTTATCAAAAAATTGTCTAGAGTGCCCATAAGAGACCCACCAGTACTTCTCCCACGGTTTTCCGAATCAGGTAGGGATGTAGTCATGGTTCACACAATCCTAGTGGGTCAGTAGGAGTTAGTAGGAGTTAGTCCACACTACACAATAGTTAGTAGCTGCAAAACATACAAGGGACGCACTGACCTTTGGAGTTGTTGCTGTTAAGGGGGTGGCCCGTCCGTATCAGGCAAACTCAAATTGCATTGGTCAATATATAAGCCTTTGCTGGAATACTTATGAGGTAGCAAATTGTCTGCCTCACAAACCTTTAACTTGTAGGAAGGAGCTCTGCAAGAGATTGATCCTGGAATTCACCTACCCTTTTCCTTGATGTGGCAGGATGTTCTTTTTATGGTTTAAGTTTCTTTATTAGTTTTCTCAAAATAAGGAACAAAATAATGTTACATCAGCGTCTCAAGGCCTGTTGTCTTCTGGGACATTATGCAATGGATTGTTTGTCAACCCCCCAAATACCCCCTCCCACCAACCCCAGACCTGGTGGACACAAAAACAATCTCCTGTCTGTTACAATTAGTGGTTACCTGGCAGTGCAGCCCCTAAGTGGTGGGTGTGGGAGCCTCAGGTAATCAGAGAAGTTGTAGGTATTTGGGACAGGTGAGTTCGCAAAATGCTATTTTCAGTAGCATCAAGAATGGGCCCGAATAGCTTAGGGAATGATGCACCCTGAGAGAGAGTGTGGGTGCTACGTTCCATCCCTATTAACTGCCACAAACGGCGTAACCAACCCCGATGTGTGGGAAGATGCCCAATACCCCAGTGAGCCAGAATTTATTTTAAGCCCGCCCCCAATGCCAGTCCTATGTGTCTGCCCCGCCAAGACCTAAGGAAAAAGGTGAGAGCATTGGATAGATCTAGAACAATATAAGTTAGAAATCTGGGAATGGTCTGTGTCGACTCATAGGCCGTGAGTTTTGGGCATTCTCACAGGATATGTAGAAGGGTACCTGGGGACCCACCCTGGTGCCAGCACTCTGGGGGCTTGGCCGAATTGCACTTGTGCAGTCAGTGAGGTGTGTAGTACCAGTATGTGACAATTTTTGTGGCTGTTTCAGTGCTTGCCATGTTATGGGCAGTGTGACGTGCCCGGTAGTAAATATCCCCCCCATTCCTTCTGCATGAGGACCCTGCCTAGTTCTAATTCCCAGCGTATCTGATTCTTAAGTTGAGGAGCCTCCAGAGTTGGGCCTATTAATTGATATAATTCAGAAATCAAACCTTTGTCAGATGTCTTAGAAAGTACAGCAGGGTGTGCCCGACAGAGGAACAGGACCCTAGGTAGAGTCGTCATTTTGATTGCTGAGATTCGCCCCAACCAGGATAATGAATGTGACTGCCATCGGCATGGGGCAGATTTAATCTTTTAATCTCCTGGGACAGGATCCGGTGGTTAAGAGCTATTGTGTCTGCTATTGTAGAGGTCATTTGGAGGCCTAGGTAAGAAATAGATGTCTGGGCCCATCGGAAGCGTAAGGTTGCTAGAGGGAGTTTAAGGTGTGTGGCCTGGGAGTCATATTGGGAGCCTGTGATTTGTGCATATTTATCCTGAAGCCTGCTGCCATGCCAAAGGCCTCCAGCGTGCCTAAGAAGGCAGGGAGGTAGTAGAGGGCTCTTCCAGAGATATAATGTCATAGGTGTATAAGCTTATGGTGTGTTGCTCGCATCCGAATTGGATATCTGTTATCTGAAAGATAGTGCGAACTCTACGAGCCATAGGCTCCATGTAAAGGTAAACAACAGGGGTGACAGCTGGCACCCCTGTCTAGTTCCACAGCCAATGTGGACTGGAGTAGACTAGCATCCTTTGACCCGGACCACAGCATTCCGAAGTGAGGTAGAGTGGCCGCTAAATAGGGCCAGTGTACCCTTTTGAATGCTTTCTCAGCATTGACAGCCAGGAGCAATCCCTCCTGGTCGAATATCTGGGATTTATATATAAGGTGGAGGATTCTTTCAATGTAATCACTGCACTGTCATTAGGGCACGAATCCGGCCTGATCTGGGTCAGTGAGGCCCGTAAGTAGAGGTTTGAGACAGGCGGCTAGAATGCCAGTAAGAGCTTACGGTCTGTGTTCAGGAGAGAGATAGGTCTGTATGAAGATGAGTGAGTTTTGTCTTTCACAGTCTTGGGGATTACCACGATTGCTGCCCTTAGCATAGGGGGCGGAATTGCTTGGTGTCTCCAATTGCGTTCAACAACCTGGTAAGAAGAGGCGTTAAAATATGGTTGAACACCTTGTAAAAAGAGGCTGGGAAGCCATATGGGCCTGGAGATTTGGACGTTTTTTGGCAGGATATGCTAGAGATCACTTCTTCAATTCTATTCGGTTGATCTAGCTCCAATGCCTGGTCAGCCGTCAGGGTGGTGGTAGCGATGTCCTTGAGGCATGCAGTTACCGCCTCAGTGTGCAGGTACTGCACTGGATGGAAGCTCTGGTGTGTAGAATGATCTCCAGATGTCCGTTTGGTCTATGTCTGTCAACCAAGTTAACCCTTTCGGAGAGAGCGTCCCTGCTTGGCCATGGGTTTAGCAGTCAAGATCGTTGTTAAGCACCAGATTTAGGTCACCTCCCAATAGATCCTGCCTGTCCTGCAAGCCTGTTGCCTCCATCACCGCCCGGTGGAGAAAGAGTTCTTGTCCCCCCATTGGGGGAGTATAGAGTGCCTATTGTAATGGTGCTGGACCCCAACATCAGAGAGTATGCCAATAGTCTGGCCTTTATTTTAGCCTGCTTGGGTCCCACCTTTCCCCTGAAGGTATCGGAAATTAGGATCGCCACCCCAGCTGACTTAGACAGGAGGGACGAGAAGTAATGGTGAGGAAAGGCTTCAGATAAGCCTGTGCTGGTACTTGTGGAGAAGGTTCGTCTCTTGCAGTAAACATATGTGTTCCCCTGTGTTTTCTAAATAGGAGAGGACCACACTCAATTACCAAGTGAGAGGCTTCCAAGGTGAAAGGAAGATTAGCAAATTCATGACCTGCCAGACAGATCATGCGGTTTACTGTTTACAGTGCCCCTGCCAATTGAAATATATTGGTAGTACAATCAATTCTGTAAAATTAAGAATTTTAGAACACATGAGAGCGATCATGAATAAGGATTTCACCTACCCTGTTGCTCGGCACTTTGCGATTAAACATAACAGCAACAGAGACCTACTTAGGTTCTTCTGTTTAGGTTGTATCCCGGAAAATTCAAGGGGAGGAAATAGACTTCAGACTCTTAGGAGACTTGAATCCCGTTACATTATTGATTTGGAAACGAAGGCACCAGGGGGTCTAAACATGGGAGAGGAGATGGCAACTCACTTTGGATGATACGATACATAGGTATCATAAGCTCATGAAAGTTATGATAAGTTTTGGAATGTAACAACTGTTTGAAATGTTATAAATTGGAATTACTAAAATTATAGAAAAATGATTGGACATACATGAAGTATTGAATAGATGTGGTGGGTGGTGGGTTATATGACTATGAGGTTTTAACATGCAGCGGCTTGGTTTAGAATAATTGGTCTGGGAGATGCTCTTGGAGAGGGACGAAGAAGTGTGAACTCATGCAGCCATTATGGCTGCCATTGCCGATACACGGCAAGATTAAATCTGAAGTAAACTTCAGTATAATTTATCTCATGATCGATTGGCCATGATTTTCATTATGACTATAGCATAACACACACTACCAATCCCTTTCAAAAAGAACATACTCCACTATGTATATATACAAACATAAGAGAAAGTAGTTCTGTGATGATGAATTTAGTCGCATTGGCCGATACACGGCGAAATGTTTAAACACAATTATACATTGCAATGTATTGTGTTGAAAATGCACATCGAAACTAACCTAAGATGGCGCAATGTTATTGTGGACGCATTAGTCAGTTTTTTATGTTTATGACCAATTCTGGCGTCTTTTTAAAACATGAAACTGCATGGTTCACTGTTGAACCACTGACGAAGGGACGCTGTCCCGAAACGCGTTTGCTTGAATAAATACCTCCGCCGTATAACTTGAGCCCGGGAGTGCTGTGTCTTTGTTCCTGGCCCGGCTGGGTATGGGTTGAAAAAGACTGGAGCTGATATATATATATATATATATATATATATATATATATATATATATATATATACCACGAGCGCGATGCAAATAAACCTGCTGTTTTCATCACGAAGCCTCCTGTGTGTTCGCCTCAATCTTTTGGGGATTCTGGTAACTGACGGATGTTTTGCGGCCGCCCAAGGTCGCGAGGAGGACCCACCGTTGTTAATACGGACCCGCAGCACCATTTGGCAGTCTGCTTGGGAGGAGAGCCGCTTGAGCATTTTACCAGTGAATGCTCACGCGAACACGATTTGCATCAGTGAAGCTAGGTGAGAGGGGAGACATAGATGGATGTCTCAGCCTGATGGAAAAGACTTGGAAACTATTTGAAAGAAATTGACTCACCCACTTGGGATTAATAAGAGACACTACAACTCCCAAAAGGCCGTAGGTACGGCTAAGCTCCTCCCCAGGAGCAGGCGTTGACTCTCTGCATAAAAAAGCCATGAAGAAGTTTCTTTCTGAAATTCATGCCACTGAGGAAGGGAATTGGGTGTTCCCGAAACGCGTTTGGCAGTTATGAACTTGTGAGGCAGGTGCCTTGTTTTCCCTACCACGAGCGCGATGCAAATAAACCTGCTGTTTTCATCACGAAGCCTCCTGTGTGTTCGCCTCAATCTTTTGGGGATTCTGGTAACTGACGGATGTTTTGCGGCCGCCCAAGGACGCGAGGAGGACCCGCCGTTGTTAATACGGACCCGCAGCACCATTTGGCAGTCTGCTTGGGAGGAGAGCCGCTTGAGCATTTTACCAGTGAATGCTCACGCGAACACGATTTGCATCAGTGAAGCTGCGTGAGAGGGGAGACATAGACGGATGTCTCAGCCTGATGGAAAAGACTTGGAAACTATTTGAAAGAAATTGACTCACCCACTTGGGATTAATAAGAGACACTACAACTCCCAAAAGGCCGTAGGTATGGCTAAGCTCCTCCCCAGGAGCAGGCGTTGACTCTCTGCATAAAAAAGCCATGAAGAAGTTTCTTTCTGAAATTCATGCCACTGAGGAAGGGAATTGGATGTTCCCGAAACGCGTTTGGCAGTTATGAACTTGTGAGGCAGGTGCCTTGTTTTCCCTACCACGAGCGCGATGCAAATAAACCTGCTGTTTTCATCACAAAGCCTCCTGTGTGTTCGCCTCAATCTTTTGGGGATTCTGGTAACTGACGGATATATATATATATATATATATATATATATATATATATATATATATATATATATATATATATATATATATAAATGATATTTATATATATATATATATATATATATATATATATATATGTATTGCTTACATCAACACTTGTATTTACTTGTTTTATTATGTATATGTGCTATACTGTTTTGCTGTAGGGTCTTCCCTACACACATCGAGGGGTTACAAGGGTCCCCCCTTCCTGGTCAGCACCATACTCACCAGTTTACCCATATACACTGAACGTAAATTTGCTGAGCGCCAATACTTCCTATGCACTAAAACCCTTAACTTAGTTGTCTACCCATTGGTTTAGGAAGTGCTCCCGCTGCGTTTTTACTCTTTAACTTAGTCCTAAACTTCCAATATGGATAGAGATAGAGAAGCAGAAGAGCTTTTTGGCAACTTGGCGAAAGGTACCAACACTCCCTCTACAAGTGGAAACCCTATACGTAACGAGGGTCTCAGAGAACAATTTCTCAAATTAGAAAGGCTCAGAAAAATGGAAAATGCCATATGGTGGAATGGAGCCACCCTGAAGCAATATTTGAGACTTAACAGAGTCCCAAGAGGCTTGTGATCCTAGATCTTTCCCACTTATGACAATCTAGATGGAGACCTTTTAGTCAAATGGGGAGAGGCACTAACCGTCAACTCAAACACACTCATGCAGATCTTAATTGAGAGTACAGAGAGGAAGGTCGGAAACTACAAGCAGAAATTTACACCCTAGAGAAAGAAATCAGGGACCTCAACCTTAAAGAAGCTACGGATAAGAACTATTCCATTCTTAAGGACATATTATTAAGCCACCAAAATGAGATTAAAGACAAGAAAGCCAGGCAATTAAGAAGATGAGATTGACTACAAGGTAGGCAGAGCCTTTACCTATGCCAGAAAATATGACTCTTTAGTTCAAACAGGCTCACAACAGGATAGATCATCTAGAGTAGACACCATATCCATCTCCTCCAGTTCTACATCACTTAGTGCTCCAGCATCAAGTGATATTGAGGCTGATACTAATTTAGGCACTAGACGCAGGAGGTCAGAACCATACAAAAAGGGAACAGAACCCAGGGTACACGAGGAGCACAAGACACAAAACCCGTAGAGGTAAAAGAGGCAGACAAAAGAGGATTACAGAAAGAAACTGAGGTCAGGCAACAAGAGGAACAAGTAGAGGAGGCAGGAATGAATGTACAAGTGGTTAACCTTTCCTCTAAAGATCTCTCTCAGGGCGTGGCTAAGATAGTGGCGTGAGCAGAAGTACTGCTCCGGAGCTCCGGCCGATGGCCTGAATTAGCACCGGCTTTCTGGCCGTTCTTGAAGCTGTCGGCCCAAATCTTCAGGGTGAAGTGGTCCTGGAATCAAGGAGCGGCACTTTGAGGCGGCCGCTGGAGGGACGTTCTGGTTTCAGACAGAGAGCCGATAGCTTCCGTGGCTCTCAATGAGGAGGAGAGGCTGGGGGCCGCGATTGAGTAGCGAGAGGCCCGAGAACCTGCATATTGCCCCTGCCGGCCCGGTGAGCCCGAGAGCTGGTGCCGAAGCTGTGGGCAGCGCTGCGGCGGTCCTGACTGTGGCGGTCTGGCGATCCCCCCCCGCGGCTGCGGTTTGGAGTGGCGCGGGGGAACCAGGCCTGAGCCGCCATTTTGTGGAAGGCCCGAAGTGCCGGAGTCGGACGAGCGAGGAGAGGCCTGCGGGGCGGCACACTGACAGCGCTGAGCAGAGGAGTACAGGAGGCGGCAGCGGAGCTTTAGCTCTCACCGCGACGGCCAGAATTGTGGTGATTTTGTGACCCCCCCCCAGCGGCGGAGACACGGAGTAGTGCTGGGGAGGCGAGCATGGACCGCCATTTTGTGAAAGGCCCACCGCGCCTGAGCCGGCGCGGCCACGAGTGCGGATTCTCCGGTGACACCAGCGAGTGGGAGGCCCGGCGAGATGCGACTAAGGAATGGCCTGGTGATCCCCTCTGCAGCGACGACTGTCCAGCGGGTGCAAGGGCATCTCGGAGCACCGGTCTGCGGGCCTACTGCCTGGTCTGCTTGATGGCAACTGAGGTCTGTGGAGGAGCCCGCTGGCTGGAGCTAGTTACATCACCGGGGAGTGGGGCCGCGGCAGATCTGGCGGCGCTGGAGGAGCGGCAGAAGCGGATGTACCCAGAGCGAGAGGCGGCCTACCTCTTGGAGCAGCTTCGTAGGCCTTATCGGCGATTTGCAAGGGATGGCCGGCGGCTGGGATCCTGCTTGACTGTATTCAGGGCAGGGCTCCTGGCAGAGTGAATAAGTGGGCTTTTGTGAATATAGAGCCGGGAGGCAGACTGGCGGGCTGAAGCGCTGCTCTGTGGGGATGCCACCCTGTGGGCCTGTACTCTGGAGTGGGAAGATACAGCTTGGCTGTTGGTGGCGGAAGCGGTGTCGGCGCAATCCCGGGGGCCTCTCCGCGCTTCGAGGAATGACTGGGTGCCGCGAGATCAGCGGGAGCAGGCCGCGTTGGGCCAGATAAGTGAAGGCCTGTCCTAGAGGGATGCGAAGGACACCGGAGCACACCAAGAGGCCCGCCAAGGAAGGAACGGCCGGGTGTGACAAAGGCGGCTTGGTGGATCCCCCGGGTGCGGTGGCTAGAGGCTGAAACAGGACTCCGGCTGGTAAGATATGCGGGGCTAATAACTACCACACCGTTGTGGCGCCTCATTGAACGCGGCCACGGCCTGCTGCGCGCCCAGGCCTACAATTTAGCACATCGCCCAGGTTGAGTCCGGCTTGACTGAGACAGCGTAAGGGAGACCCGGCCGGCAGTACAACAGGTGGGGGTGAGGTGGCCGAAGGAACTTTTCAATCACATTCTGGATAGACCCCTGGAGTCGGAACTGCACTTGGACAGTGCACACAGAGTGGGCCCTCCGCGGGCACCATTGGTCCACCGTCGAACATATTAGTCTGTGTCCAAGACTATCGCACCAAAAAAGCTATACTCCAAAAAGCACGTCAAATGCATCCACTGAAGTTTCGTGATCAAACGCCGGTGTTGTTTCAGGACTTATCTGCCCTCACCTTGCAAAAAAGAAGAACCTTCATGCCTGTCATTATGCACCTCCAGCAGCGCAATATTCCTTACAGCTGGGGCCATCCATTCAGATTGGTGTTTCGCATGGATAACAAACTGTATAAATTACGCTTAGGATTTCCTGTTTTCAGTTTCTATTTTTGGTAAATTCTGGTGTTTTTTTTTCAGTGTTTTCAATATCTTAAAAAACTGTTGTTATCAGTGGTTACACATTTTCGCGCCACTAAAAACAACAGAAAAAGTGTTTTTCCGGTGTTTATGGAACGTTTTGCTTTTATAATTGCTTGCTTTCTGCACTGAAAGAACATGGTATATAGACAGTGTACTTATAGTGTATATGAGGTCCAAATAGATTTTTGCAAATTAATCCTATTGTAGTACACCATACAATACTTCTTCAGTGAGTCTTTGGGTCATGTGTGATCGCTCTTTCCTTCCCTTGTAAACTTCTGTGTAAAGGCCCTCTCAGCATTCTTAGCCCATTGGGCTGAGAACCATCAGCTAAGGGACACAGTTGGGATGACTCTTTCTTTGATGCCACATAAAGCACGAAATTATAAATATTTGCATTTTAGTTCCTATGCATTAGAAACCAGTGCACCAGAATGGACTAAAATGTCAATAGCATCCCTCATTAACTCTTAAGATTGTAAAGATGCTTTCAGCATACCATCAAACAAGTGGCAAGGATCTACTACAGGGAATCACTTCAGCTCGGGTATCAATTTTGACAGGTCATCACACAACTTTGTTATATACGTAGCTGAATCACTGCAAATACAAACAATATCACTCCAATCTTTGTTGAACTTGGAAAGAACCTTTTTTGCAATGCATTACAAGTGACACTGCGTTCCATATTTTCCAAAAGTCTGGTATCATGTTTTCACCACTATCCCAGATGCTTAGTGATATATATACTTGCCACTATACCTTGCATTGAATGTTTAAAGCCTGAGGTGTTGGCAATTCACCTACTATCAATACTGTCCCACTAGAAACTATGGTCTAAGGGGTTTTACCCATTCTCTGTGGATAAATGCGATGACACATATTAGGAAAGATTTTTATGGAACCAGCCATTTTACCTATCAGTGAGAGAATCAAATGCAGCCAAAATATCAAATATGAGTTTGATATTTCCTGATTCTCTATAGTTTATAAAATAATTAAACTAGACCTAAAACATGAAACTAAACCCTGCATCTTTAGACCAAAGGCCACAAAACTGAAAAAGTAAAAGGAAGAAGAAAGAATATTTTAGTGGCATCCCTTAAGAACAAAACTCAAGCCGAATAATGTTAGCCAGTCTTTCTTACTGCTACTTGTATAACAAAGTTACATTGTATTGACCCCTTCAGGAAGAAAAAAATGACTTTCACTCTCTTTTTCCTTTCTTTGAATGGTATTTAGTTTGTGGTTGTCCAGGTGTTTTTTTAGTGTTTATATGTTTTCACCGGTGAGGGCTATTTTTCATTCAGTGGGGTTTTATCAGTTATTATAGGTTTAAACTTAAAACCCCACAGCCTAATTACGCTCAATGTCAGAGGCTTGCAGGCTGCTGGGTGTGGAACAACAACAAACAAATGTGGAGGGTCAAAAAGGGAATTTAAAGACCACACTCTGATACGGCCCCAACAGTACTAATCGAACAAGAGTGTCAGAGGGTCTGAAATAACAGGAAGAGGAGCGCTATTGCAACATCTACAGAGGACTATCAGTGACTAGCCTCAATGAAAAAACAGTGGAGTAAGGATCACCCTCACATTAAACCCAGCTAGTGATCATATGAGGATTCCCATTAGTCACCACACGGAACCGCCCTTCATCATTTGGGTTCCTCCTGAGACCACTGGTGATGTTATCTATTCTCTTTCTCATGGAAGGTTATGATAGTGAAACCCTCTCATGGTCAGATAGATTAACGTGGTCTCACTTCTCAAACGGAGAGGATGTTGAAAAAGGGGGGACTGATTTCGTAGTGCAAAAAAATGTGAATGAACAAGAAAAAAGTGTGTGTGAATTAAAATTGGATGAGGGGGTGCTGAACGGAGCTTTATTCTGTTGCTACCCACTGTACCAATATTAAAATGTAGACAGTGACAACCCAATTAATCTTGGATCATCTAATGTATTCTAGGGTCAACATGTTTCTGCAATAGTTGACATGGTTTGTCATTGCATGACATTGTTCTGCATTCTGTCCATCAACTGTTGGTTTTGCGCAGGTCAAGCACACACACACGTACAATCCCAGCAGAGAGCGGTGGGAGAGGGACTTGGGCAGGACACTCGGCCACAAAGAGTGGAAGGGGAATATACTACAGGGCCCAGCACATTGCATATCACATGGGGCTTACGGAAACACTCACGAAGATGGTAACATACTGGTACTATACCTAGGAGCGTTTACATGCAATGGACCGCACCGAGAGGCGACATGTTGGCGTGGCTGCGGCCAGGTGGGCAATTTAGGGCATTTGTTATGGCAGTGTGAACATGTTCAACCTTACTGGACCCAGGTGCTAGATGAGGAGGACAAGCACTTTGACACTGAGATCCCACGCATTCCAGTATATGTCCTGCTGGGTCTCCCCAATCCCTTGACTTACCCACTACGATCTCGCAGAAGCAGACAGATGGCCATTGCACTCGGGTCAGCGACACAAAACAAACTTACACACTGGCGCACTCCCAACACCCCACCTTTACAGGCTGGCTGCACCGTCTGTGGCATGTACTTGGTATGGAGAAACTGACACTTACCATGGCGGGGGAGGAATCTAAATAGGATGAGATGTGGCAACCCTTTTTGTCGCTCTTAGCTACCAAATTACGAGAGGTCACATGCCCCCGATATCTCCGGCTGCTGCGCCTTACAGATACACGACGGGCAGACTGCCGAGGGAGGTTACTAGGGGTTTAGCATGGCTTAGGTAGTCAATGTGGAACACAGGGGAGGGGTGGGGTCGGATGGGGGGCAGGAGGGATCCCAGGGGGGTTCTTTTTTCCTTTTCTTAATTGTTATCCCATGCATGTGACATTAGCCGGATATGCGCCCAATGTCAAGTTTGCGCCTTTGATTCGCTTTGTCCAGTTGTAGGTGCTACAGCGCTGCTTGATGATAGCTAAACATACGTGGTTATGTTTGTGTGTTGCAAATTTAGTAAAGAAATGTAAACCATAAAGATCTCTCTCAGGATATGATTTCTTTATTGAGCAAAGATTTGAGCTTCAATCCACGTGAATCAGGCGACATCTGCAAACTAAAGATTGACCTGTTCAAATTTATTAGAGGTTTTAAGCTAAAGAAGTTCTTTGCTTGCAACCCTACTGTCAATAAAAAAGTTACAAACATTCCCTGTGGCAATGTGTTTGGTGTTTCTAGCATTCAGGATATGCAGTCTACTAAACTTTTACTTTCCCTAACTGACATAGAAGAATCTCCCTATATTATGGTACGATTACTGGAGGAACTGGATATAGATACTGATATCACCATATCTAGTGGTCTCAAAAGCAAATCGAAATGGACTCCTACCCTCCCAGGTGGTAACGCAGTTGACACTTTTTATAGACGGGTACTAGAAGACTTGAACAACTATGACTCCTAGAGAACTACTACTAGAAACAAATATCATGACAACCTTAGCCAAGGTGAACGACTTGCTCTAAGGACATTAGTGAGTGGCAATAGCATACTTATCAGGGAAGCAGATAAGGGAAGGAATGTTATGATCATGAACCAGGTTGTCTACAATAACGAGATCATGTCCCAACTCAATGATGATACATGCTACGAACTTATGACTTACAATCCAATGGGACCCTTAACCACTTAGATCAATAAACACCTTTCTCAGTGGCACATTAAGGGCCTTCTTTATAATGACGAATATATATACATAAAGGTATTTAGACCCACCTTTCCCTGCCTGAACACGTTACCCAACAATCATAAGCATCTTCCTTTTCCCCCTGGCAGACCTATTGTGTCAGGGATTGGTGGCCCCACAGAAAACCTGGCTGAATATGTGGACCTTTTTTTAGGTCCTCTAGTACGTAATTTAGCATCTTATATTCAGGACACTAAACATATCCTGCGTTTTCTCTCAGACGTACATTGGCAACCAGGCTCTGTCACTGGTTTCTCTTTCTTTAAGTGCCGGGATACTCCAGGGAGTAGCCGTGCACTTTATAAGTACCCAGTAACATAGTGTGATCCTAGCCACCTTAGATGTGGTATCTTTATATACCAGTATCCAACCTGAACTGGGTTTACAAGCAGTGACCTGACAACTCAACAATAGACCAGCAACACAATGGTTGCATAATGAAATGCTGATCACTATGATGCACCTTATTCTAAACAATAAATTCTTCATCTTTGAGAATAAGTGGTATAAACAGATCAGAGGAGTGGCAATGGGGTCCAAATGTTCACCCTCATTTGCTAATTTGTTCATGGGCTTTCTAGAAAATTATTGTATCTGGTGAAGCAATGGTGCACCATGGATAGTTTCTATCATCTTTTGGGGTCGCTACATAGATGACTGCCTTTTATTATGGTCAGGTACACAAACCGAATTGGAACAGTTCAGTGCCTCCCTTAACACAAACAATTTTAGTATGCAATTCACAATGGAACATAGTACCACCAATATCACCTTTCTTGATGTTGAATTGTATATAAAAAATGAGAGACTAAACAGTCAACTTTTTCGCAAAGGTACGTCCTGCAATTCTGTACTGCATGCAGATAGTCGCCACCCAACACATCAAATCAGAGCCATTCATTATGGAGAGTTCATAAGGGCCAGAAGAAACTGCAGTGAGGAATCTGAGTTCCAAAACTGTATCAAAGACATGAAACAGAGATTTGAGAAGAGAGGCTATTCCACTCAAAACCTCAAACGCGCTGAAAATAGAATTTGCCTCTTGAAGCGGGAGGATACCTTACAAAGCAAGAATAAGACACCCACTGAGAACCAAAGGGATTGCATGATCACGGACTTCAATGGTCTTAGTCATACCCTCAGAAAAAGTCTTAATAAACATTGGGGCATCTTACAGACAGATAGTTCCTCGACTAGTTTCATAACCAATCGCCCACAAATCACCTTCAGACGTGGCAAAACATTACGCACCAGATTAAGTCCCACTGTACCAAAATCACACAGTACACAGTCATGGCTAACACCACATTCTGTGGATTTCCACAAATGTGGTTTCTGTGGTGTTTGCAAATGGGCAAAATACAGAACCAAAACATTCCGTAGCCATGATAACAGTCTCTATGAGATCAGATCCAACATCAACTGCACCACCAGATTCGTGGTCTATGTAATTGAATGCACATGTGGGAGACAGTACGTGGGAAGCACTATCAGACCCCTCCAAGCCAGAATTGGAGAACACATTAGGGCATTACATCAACAGGATGCATTACTTGTACAAGCTTGACATTCACATACTGTTTAGTATACGGTTTATGTTTATTACATGTTCTCTTACAGTAACTTCAACAAACTGTAATGACGATGCACAGATCTGTTAATTATATATTTTTTTACTATATAAGTGTCTCCCTTGGTGAAGGATCATCGAATAGATTAACATCCCTTCACAGAATAATTGGTGCGAGTCACAACATATCACCTTGGCGCTTTACCGGACAGGTTTTCATGTGCTCTATGCTGTTTAATTCTACCTCACTCTCTTTATCATTTTTTTGAGCTGTCTCTCGCTCTGTTCTTAATTTTACGATCCCAGTGCTTGTTTTCTAACTCCTGGTTGTCTAACTTTTCCCTCGTAGCTACCCTATCTTCATCATTATCAGTGTCGGAATTTATTATGAGACCGTGCGCTATGCCCGGTGGTTTCTTATTTATATTGATTCTTTATCCAGCGCTTCCAAATCCCAGTGATATGAATTGATTTTTAAACCCTTAAACACTTTTATGTTATAGATATTTATTGCTCGCTTATAAAACTACATGCAAAACCCTGTGTTGGTTGCACCTTGTTGCGTGTCTTTGGACCTAAACAATCTTAATTAGAATACTTTCCCGTGTGAACTCTCGCGTTAGTATACCCATAGTGTGAATACTCAATACTATTAAATAGCAGTCTAGTTGTTTTTAACCCCTTCCATGCTGCCGTCGGCCATTGGCCGATGGCAGCACTACCTGCCCAGTGCTGCCGTCGGCCAATGGCCGACGCGGCCCTGCCCGTTTTGCGGAAGTGCCGCACTTCCGCAAAATCGGCGGCGCATGAAACGGGTTAAGGAAAGTGGCTATTTAACCACTTCAGGGTTTCAATAACATTACACACCAACAACGGAATCAGTGCCAACAGGACGCGCTTTTTGTTTATACTCAAGTAAGTGTCCTTTATATGCTTGACTTTTGTCTCTTTTCTCAGATCCATCCTAACTTTATCTCTCCTCATTTGTCCACAGAATATGATGTACTACTGAGAATCTTTCCAGGTAGTGCGTGGACGTTGTGTTTCTTTGTTGTTTTGACCCACAACAAATTCTATAATGTGATCCCCGTTTTGACTTGTCTTTTCTGTTACACTTCCATAGACGCTTCATTTCTTTCTGCCTTGAAATCCTACATTCTATACTCGTGCCCAGCTGGGTTGGAATTATCACCGGCCTTGGAGTAAGAATTTGTACAGACTATACCCAACCACTTTGTCACAACAGTATGCCCCTCTTTATGGAATGTCAAATGACTTATACAAGTACATCCTTTTTTTCTCTACTTTACTATTTTAGACTTCACTGAGTTCACGCCACTCTCTACAGGTACCTGTTTAAACAGTATTTTGACCCTTATATGCTTACTGCGAACATGAGTTTTGATATATTCCCGCTACCCTCTTTCCCATTTTCCCCTCCTTCCTGTTCTCCCCTTTTTCTTACTTCATTTTGAGCTTTTCTCATGAAACATTTCTGTTTGCGCTTCACCATATATCTAGTTTCAATTGTATCACTTTTTTCTAACTTGCGCCACACCACAAGTCTCTATGTTTTATGCTTAACCACACTCTTTCCATCCAGATGCCAGTTAAGAGTTGAGTCCCTCAAGGCTCCTCTCTCTCCACAATCCTTTTCAACCTACTCATGAAACTTCAGACTGAAATCCTCCAGCTTTCCAACATCTCCTATTGTATGCTGATGATACGCAACTGTACCTAAAAATCACCTCTCCAAAAGACATCAGCATTCTTAACAGCAAACTGACAAAAAGGCAAACACTGGCTCGCACACAATTACCTGAAACTCAATGCCTTCAAACTGAATTCCTCCTAATCTCTCCTCCCAACTACACTCCGAACATCAGAGAATGGCTCTCCGATATACCAGCCCTGCACTGTACCCTACTCGTCATACCCTCAGCAAATACACTGGGAATGATCCTGAACAATTACCTCTCCATGAAGGATCACATTAGCGCCACCACCAAAGGCGCCAACTGCAGATACTACGGAAATTAAAACCTTTTATTCTGACTGCTGAGCTTAAGACAGTAGTTCAAGCACTAGTGATTTTCAAACTAGACTATGGCAGTACTATCGTTGTGAGTCTATCAAAAGCAAAACTGACACCTCTGAAGGAAACTTTTAACGCGGAGGCTCAACTCATTACTTAAAAATAATGATCAAATCACCTCTGACCTCAAGACATTGAACTGGCTACCCTTTGAGGTAAAGAACCCCCTAAAAATTGCTAGCCTGACTCACAAAGCTCTTCACAACAACACCCCAACTTACCTGGCCAAGAAACTAGTCCTACCAGGTGAGAACAGAACTTTAAGAAGCACAGGATTCCTTTTACGAAAGCCCCACAAATTGAAAAAAAGATAGACCTACAATTGGAACCTTCTCCAGAGTCACCCCCGAAATTTGGAACTCACTTCTCTCTGAGACCAGATCCAACCTTTCAATGGCTCTATTCAAACGGAAAGTAAAACCACTACTAATGATCAAATTCCTTCCCCAATGATGTTGCAACCTCTTTGATGATGCTCTATATGTCTTTTAAAAGACTATCCCGAATCAAGACTACTTACGAGGATCCCATATGTTTTCCAGCTTTTGTATACTCATATATGTAAATTTCCCATGTTGTACAGCCCTCTGATTCCCTAAAGGATCACTTGTATATGCTTTTCTTTCTGCCTGCATGTTGTGCAGCTCTCTGACACCCGATAGGGTCATGTTTGCATTCTAGAAAACTCAATAAATAAAATAAATACATGAGATAGGCATCAAAAGCATGGTGCTAAAGTGGCTTAGATCAAGAGGTCTGGCTGCTACCTTTCTTGTCTAGTAAAAATAGTGTCTCGTTGAGAGTGTCTCGGGGCTCGGCTCTCAGCTGGTCTATGTTTAACATCTACATAACTCCTTTGGTAACACTGGTCGAGTCTTTCACGACCAAGATAGTTCTGTATGCCGATGACTCCAGTTACTCTTCTTTTTTAAGAAGGATGAGCCAATCAACCATGATGCCATCAAACCCTGCCTATCTGTGGTCTTCCAGTGGTTAGGTTTTAATCAACCCAAATGCAACACTGATAAGACTGAGATTCTCAACTTTGGGCATCATTTCATCTTTAACTACAAGCTCACTGGCTGGGTGAGGCTCCTCCGCCTACCACCCAAATAGAGGTAGTAAAAAAACCTGGGTGTGAAGGTTGACAAACAGTTGTCTCTACATACTCAAACTAATACAATGGTTGGCACATGCTTTGGTCTGTTGCAAATGGCCAAAAGATTCCTGCAAATCCTCTCCCTACCTGCAAGGAGTATTGTTCTTCTGGCCCTGGTGGTGATGGAGCAAGGATTCGCACGTATAGCGACTTGCTTGTAATCATGAACCTTGAATAACCCTAAAAAACTAATCAACCTGTTTGTCTTATTAATTTACCCCTTATAGTGACATTTTGGGTATCCGAGTGATGCTTGCCTATGTGTTTACTAATCCTAATATGCTTGCTACCAAAATGGCTGCTGCTACGCGGAAATTTCTTCTGCGCATGCGTCGGTCACAATCACGTGATGTGACGTACTCGCAGTTCTGGTGGGAAACCTTTTGCACTTGCGCAGTAGCATTAAGATGGCTGCTCTGTGTTCTCACATGCCTGATGCTTGCATCGCTGCTTTCGCTATACTGTTTGTCTTGCATTCATTTTAATGCTATAGTTATTATGAAAAAATTGGAAGTAATGTAGGGATTCATGGTATACAGTGAATTCATATATTCTGTGTTCTAAAGCTGTTTCTATTTACTTTTCATGTATCGTAAACCTTGGGCATGAGGGAGGGGAATACTCCATGTTGAACTGCTTTTCTGTGCATGACAGTCTTCCGCTAGAGGATGAACTCTGTGACATTGAACGCGCGCCAACCCAGAGGTCTCAGCCAAGATGTGCCTGGGAAGAGGCACCTTCACCTAGTAGAAGAAGCTGAGATGTACTAAATGTATCACAATGTATAATTTAATAGATTCACCATTGTTACGTGTAAAAATTCAATGGGCGGGTATGAAAGATTCAAATGAGGGGCTTGAGAAAGTCAAATCCTAGGAGGTGTGATGGCCTGTCCTCTCTTTTGCCCAATCGAAATTGGGGATCCATACACTTGCAACATTTGGGGGGTGGTACACTGACCCGAAAACAGCCTAGGTTAGTTAAAGAAATTGTCCGGCTTGTCCGAATAGCTGACCTGTCCCTGACCCAACGCACTCAATAGCTGAACGAGAAACAGAGGTGCTGCGGAGCACTCTGTCCGACAGACTCACAGACCCAATCGGGGTTTTGAGAACCTTAAGTACTGGCGGAGCACTTTGCTGGGGAAATCGAGAACCCAATCCGGGTTCTGACTGATAGCTGCAGAGAGGGTGTAGCACAGCCATTGCAACTGAACTGCGGGTGCTGGTCTTACCTTGGTGGTCCTGTCCTGATCCTAATCTGGTTTTCCTGTCCTGGGTTTCCATTCTGCACCTGCTTGCCTACTGGCGACTGAATTCCTTGGGGTTCCTACTGTCCTTAACTGACCCGTGGCCAGGGTTGGTCTCCACACTGTTCTAGGTAAATATAAATCTGTGAGGGAAATACACCTTCGTCTTTTTCTCGCTTTCTGAAACTGCTAAAAATCATATTTGCCCATTTGTTCCTTTTCTTACCTTCCTTGTGCTGACCGATAATAAAGTTTTCTCCACTTTTGCTGTTTTAATAGCATGTTCCATTTTTCCCCCTCCTTTAAGGAAGCTGTGAAATGCTGTTCATAAAATATAGATGTTCCTTTTTCTTACCCTCCTTTTAGCCAAAGTTAATGTGATTGCTCTGAATCATTATTGTGTTCCAATTTTCCCCCTCCCTATAGCTACATGATATTCTCCAAATTCCTTTCGTACAAAATTTAAGTTCTTTTGCCTTACCCTCCTTCAAGGGGTATTCAACTTTAATATTTTAGCATGTTCCTTATCTTTCCCGTCCTTTAGACACACCATAGTCGATTCTAAATTCCTGAAAATACCACACTAGCGTGTTCCCTGTTCCTGCCTTCCCTTTAGGCTTCTAAATGGTTGGCCTTGTTATATTCTTACATAGATATACCCTTTTATGATTTTGGTTATTCATAGCTTAATTACTGTTAACTTCTTGCTTGCTGATATTGAAGAAAACTAGATAAAGATTTTCAAAACTTCCTGAGTCTGTGGTTGTTATAAATAGTGCATAAGTACAAAAATGGAGAAGGGGGGGTGCTAGGGGATGTTTACTGACCATGCATTGCTATCACCCCTAACAACTATAATTACCAACAACAAAAATAGCAATGGGTCAAAGCGGAAAAACTGACTGTGTGTCTGTAGGGTACAGCAGCGAAATCAAACCTCGAGTATTTCGTGGTGAAAAAATATTCCCATCAGATTACCAACCTGTACCACCCTGCATCATTTGGGATCCTTCACCATGAAGGAGAGTGGTTTTACCCACGGTAGATTTGGCAGGTTGTAGCCTAATCTTATGAGTATGTCCCAGAGTGAGTATGGTGTATTAAGGCATCAAGTGGTAATCTGACTAGCAGTGCTAAACGTGATAAAATAATAAGTGCATAGTGTGAAAACCTCTTAAAATTGGGTAGTGAAAATGGTGAATGGAGCAATTTTAATGGATACCTATTCACTCCCAAAGTTAAAACCAGTGCATAGTAGTATAAACAGATGACTACTGAGGTAGATGTTGGGTCGACATGTTTCTGCAGTGAAATCCGAGCCTAGTGGTCTCCTACTGCTTCTTCAGAACCGTGACTTATGCTACTGCTAAATGTCAAGTGAAACAGTGAAAAATATTATTGAGGAGATGTATTATATCACCTGAAGTTCGCCTTTTGTTGTGGTCCAAGTTGGCAACAAAAGACAGCAGACAAACACACAGAAAGACACACAGAAAGAGAGAACATACACATATCAATTAATAGTGTATTGTATTTGTCAATAGAATGCCCGCTCGACATATTGCTCAATTTAGGAGCAGGGTTCACTAAGTTCTATTTGAGTAACTCAGATGATATAGTATCAATTAATTTGAAGTCTCACTCACCTAATATATAGGGAATGTTCGCCCCATCTCACCTGGCCACAGCGCAGGTAAAACGGAGCACCGCTCTGATAGAGAGAAGAGAAGGTATTAAAGGAAAGACTTATGAGCTGCAATCCCTATATCGGACGAACTGCTCCTTTAAGGAGCATTGATGTTCGTATATTTAATTAGCACATTCTTTGCATAAACCAATATGGTAAATTAGTTCGTAGCGCCGTAATTCTAACAAAACATCAGAGAGCTATTGATGTTTCGTTTCGATTTTCATAATAGGCGCCGTCGTTATATATTACAGTGGACTAAGCTATATTTGTAATGCCACTAAGACACGCTAGTTTTATTAGCCTTAAAAGAAGCGAGTTGGATTACAATGGGCCCGCTGAGGTTACGAAAGCCTTGCGGGTATACAGTGGACTAAGTTGTTTAAAGATCGTGTTTACAATGCCACTGCGACGCGCTATTTCTTTATTTGTTATTAGCCTCATCACAAGCAAGTTGAATTTCAATAAGCACGCTGAGGTTGCCAGAGCCATAGTACGGGTATATGAGTCTAAAAGACTAAGAGCTCGTATGCCGGTCGGCGCTTACCTGTCCGTCGGTACCCCGGACGTCCTTCTGGGCTGTCTTTGGGGAGTTACCGGACCGGGCAAGCGACCGCCATTATATCGAGCCTCAGATTCTCTCTTGCGTGCTCGGCATTTCACGTGACCTCGTGTGTGACATAGAGGAAACATTGGAACTGTAGATTATTCCTTGGGGGGCTCGATTAGAATGAATTGTATTGCCGCTACTTCTCGGCGCCATGAGTGAGTGTGCTATCGCCATTAGAGTTGTAATTAGTACTCAATGGGACTAGCCCTCAAAATATAATTCACCCTGGCTAACAAGGCGGACCATTTTTAGAAAAAGTGTTTCTACGTAATTTGGAAGTGCAACTTGAATGCAGTGACGCATAACGTGAATACAGTCAATAATAATAGGCAAGACAAAAAATATGTTAAGTAGTCCTGCCACTGACTATTGTGGTATAAGAACACATATAAGCAGGTTCGGTGCAACCTTTAATGGTTTTTAGCTGCACTCAAAGGATGGACTTGCGAATTCGTGACTCATTCAGTGCGTCAATTAAGGATGTACTTTCGTATAGGTCATATTGCATGATATTTCAGGCAGTAATATAATAGTTATTAGATGCAGCAATATATATACAGATGCGTAATTATTCGTCAGAAGAGCTCAATATTCAACAGATCCGAGAGTTTGTGAATGATAGTTAGTCCCGTTTTTAAAGCACTACGTAGGCCCAATTTGTTTTTACAGGGAGCCCGCCTAGGCTAAAGGCTATTCATGACTGATAACATATCATGCGGATGCAAGAACTATAATGACATCCAAGGGATATCCTCATTCAGTCCAATCTTGTCTGTCAGTAATCTGTAGACCCATTTCTGTTCGCGTTTGAATAAAAAGGCATTGACATCAGTGATGTGTGGCGAAATTAGAGGCTGTTCAAGTACAGTCCAGAGTAAATCAGTTGGCAGGTGTTGTGTTTGTATAAAGTGGTTGGTAAGTCTGGTAGCCTGTCTTGAGCATCGTATTGAGCTTTTGTGCTCGGAAATGCGTAGTTTAATTTTTCGGGTCGTCATTCCCACATATTTTTTATTGCAGGGACATGTGATCAAGTATATGAGGTTCATGCTGTTGCAATTGGTGAACCTGCGTTGCTGCCATGGTCGATCTGTCCCGATATCGATGGTCACAGTCTTAGATGGTTGCGGGCAGGCAGCGCAGTTCCCACACGGATGATGAACTGTCACAGCAGGCATGTCCCATAGGGTTCCTACAGCTCGTGGGATCTCACATTTTGGTCTCGTGTGGACCAGACGGTCCCTCAGGTTTTGTCCTCTTTTGAACGCGAAAAGTGGGAAGGGCAGAGTGTCGACGGCGCCTATTATGAAAATCGAAAAAAAATATCAATAACGCTCTGATGTTTTGTTAGAATTACGGCGCTACAAACTAATTTACCATATTGGTTTATGCGAAGAATGTGCTAATTAAATATACGAACATCAATGCTCCTTCAAGGAGTAGTTCGTCCGATCTAGGGATTGCAGCTCATAAGTCTTTCCTTTAATACCTTCTCTTCTCTCTATCAGAGCGGTGCTCCGTTTTACCTGCGCTGTGGCCAGGTGAGGTGGGGCGAACATTCCCTATATATTAGGTGAGTGAGACTTCAAATTAATTGATACTATATCATCTGAGTTACTCACATAGAACTTAGTGAACCCTGCTCCTAAATTGACCATTATGTCGAGCGGGCATTCTATTGACAAATACGATACACTATTAATTGATATGTGTATGTTCTCTCTTTCTGTGTGTCTTTCTGTGTGTTTGTCTGCTGTCTTTTGGTGCCAACTTGGACCACAACAACAGGCGAACTTCAGGTGATATAATACATCTCCTCAATATTAGTTTTCACTGTTTCACTTGATATTTAGCAGTAGCATAAGTCACGGTCCTGAAGAAGCAGTAGGAGACCGCTAGGCTCCGATTTCACTGCAGAAACATGTTGACCCAACATCTACCTTAGTAGTCATCTGTTTATACTACTATGCACTGGTTTTAACTTTGGGAGTGAATAGGTATCCATTAAAATTGCTCCATTCACCATTTTCACTACCCAATTTTAAGAGGTTTTCACACTATGCACTTATTATTTTATCACGTTTAGCACTGCTAGTCAGATTACCACTTGATGCCTTAATACACCATACTCACTCTGGGACATACTCATTAGATTAGGCTACAACCTGCCAAATCTACCGTGGGTAAAACCACTCTCCTTCATGGTGAGGGATCCCAAATGATGCAGGGTGGTACAGGTTGGTAATCTGATGGGAATATTTTTTCACCACGAAATACTCGAGGTTTGATTTCGCGGCTGTACCCTACAGACACACAGTCAGTTTTTCCGCTTTGACCCATTGCTATTTTTGTTGTTGGTTATTATAAATAGTGCAAATATTATAAATGGTATTTTGGTGACTGCTTATCTTTTGCAGCTAGCTCCCTGATCCATTGTGATCATAGGTACCTGTGACGAGGATTGGTAAGTCAGGTACATTGGAAATATATAGGAATGAACAAGGGTTACTGGTAGTAACGTGTAGGTTACCCGGTTAATAAATATGGTAAATTGAATTTATGGGCCCAAGTGTGCATATGGTGAAAAATTATAATCGGGTGACCTAATCGCTCTATCAGTAATTTTCTGGTAGCAGAGGTGATGGTTAGGGACTAGTTAAAGGTAGGTAGGACTCGTTAAGATAGGTAGATAGGTAAATTGCTGCTAACTGTGAAAATTTATTTGCTGCTAAAAGTATTGATCGATCAAATGAAAATTGTTTTGAAATGTATTGAAATGTTTTGATTTCTTTGAAAAGCTGCTATATTGATTAAATGTTCTAACCAACTCGTTAGTGATTGTTATATGTTGTCTGGAATCCCCGGGGGCAGAATAGAGGGTGGTGAGGAGAATCCACCTCGCAGGGAGGTCAGTGGCTCGAGGAAAATTGGTGCAGGTTGGGCAGAACTGGAAGCACTAATTAGGGTTTCTGTATAAGTGTATGAATAAGTGATAGCAAAGAGTTCGCTGGCAAAACTTCTATTGTGATATCACCTATTAAGGGTCACACGGAAGAAGTAGCAGGTTCGTCTGAGCTTGTTTGATAGCAAAGGGGTTCATTGGTGAAACTTTTGGCTTAGTATATATCCCTGAGTGGATGAGTCGAAGGAGTAGCAGGTTCTCTAATGCTTGTGTGAAGAGTAGGCAGAAGGGATCTACTCGCAGTATATGAAAAGTAAACAGAAAGGATTTACTTGCAGTGAAACAAATCTTTTCTTTCTAGACACTCGAGTACACTGGCGAATGTTTTTTGTGTTGCAAAATAAATAGAGCACTTGCACTTTAAAGAAAGAATTGAGTTTCCTTACCTTGTGAAGGAGGGAGTCAGTAGCGGAGCTGCGCTGACGTCACTCAGTGGCGCGCTGGTATTGGTCAAGACAGCGGGCTTGTAGCTGAGATAGCATTGTAAAGGAGGGGTGAGCACAGGAGCGTGAGAACTCGTTTCATGGGAAACGCCGCGCACCCATTGGTTGAAATTGTTTGAAATCGCGCATTTGATTGGTTGCAGAAAAATAAAAGACGCGCTAGTATTGGAAGCGGGTTTTGTAAACAAAGTAAATTGCGGAAAAGTATATGTGGTATTCGAATCATCCCGAGTCCCGACCGGATCCTAGATATCAAGGGTTTGTGAGAGATCAGTGGAGAACAGAAAGCTATCACATAATGTATGGAGGCAAGAGAAAAATTACATTTGTAGACAAAGTAAAGAATTATTTCAAGAAAGACAAGCCTATCAAAACTAGAGGAGTTATCATTCCACCACCTAATACTCCCGCATCATTTATGTTGTTTGACAGAGGCTACTGTTAAAATCTAGATTGCGACGTAAACATTATCGGCGCCATATTGTCCCCTTTTAGCTCAAATGTGCGCGTAAGTAGCAGCCATTTTGAACACCATGGCCTCTCTGCCCACTGCCGATAGCCAGCGCGTCTCTCTCTCTCTCCCTCTCTGACCCCGCCAGCATCCCCCGCGCGCTGACAGCCCACGTTCTCACATGCTTGGGCCATAAACCACCCCTTCAGCACGGCCCTGCCTCGGAGCCACATCCCGTACCCGAGTAACACCTCCCTCCGTCCCTTTAATGATAACGCATCCTTTGATGAACCCCCTTCCTCTGTGCCCGATTGTCCCGCCCGATCCCAGGCCATCACCTAGCCCTGCGGATACAGTTTATTGCCCCCTACAGTAGGAAGCTGTCCCTCTTCAAAGAATCTATGACTGATAAAAGCCCCCACCCCATGAGATCCGATCAGCCGCACACATTCCGGGAGCCGGCGGGATATCCAGCTGCGCGATAGTCATCACCTACTGAGATCGGGGTGGGGACTTTTACTGTAAATATGTGTGGGAACGGGTTTGGAGCGGAGATTCCGAGGATGCCTTTCTGTACATCAAAGTATTAACAAGAATGTGTTCTATGAAATAAAGCAATAAACCTGTGTATAAGAGGCCAGGCCTCAAGGATGCGTTTAGAGCACCTCGAGAAGATACCCTGTTGTCTGATTTGACGTGTTCTGCTCTGTCGGAATAAACTCCTGTTTCCTGCCTTCTGTCTCCAGCGCCTACCTCTTTGTTTGGTAATCTCGAATGGTATGAGAGGCGGCTAATGCCTGGCAAATACTGAAGGGTTCTAGGCCCAAATTCGGCCCTACCATTCTACAATTGGCGCCCAACGTGGGGCCCATCAGCGACGCGTGGATCCAGTGGGAGAGGTCCCAACGACAGAGTGAACGACTGCAACGATCGGGAAGAGCTCCTGCCTGATAGACCCTCGTCTGGCAGCCGATCATCCGAACTTCACCGGTTCTGAGCAGACCTCTCTCGAGTGATCTACGGTCATGACTGGGAACCATCAGGAGTGCCACAGCAATTACGGAGAACAGAGGATGATCAGGCGCTGGAAGCGGAAGACGAGAAACTGTCCATGCGGTCCGGGTAAGGTCGTGCAACACAACGAATTGCGAATTGATTGTTTGATTGTTTGAAGATACTAGTATTACTCATTTGATTGTTTCTGAGAGATTCTCTATTTGCAAATAAGCACAGGGTCGCAATACTCTGTTTAGTCTTTGCAGATAGTGAAGGGTAGGTAACGCAGGCCTTTGCCCCCTTTTGTAATCCGTCGTGCCTACTTCCCTCTCCATTTGATTGATTGTTATCCAAGCATTTACTGTTTTGGAATTGGTTCTCTTTGGATCATTCTCTATTTACAAAAAAGCACAGAGTCGCAATACTCTGTCTAGTCCTTGTGAATAGTGAAGGATAGGTAACGCAGGCTTTTGCCCCCGTTGTAATCCGTTGTGCCTATTTTTATCCCTCATTTGATTGATTGTTTGACCGAACATTGATCGTTCGGAATTGGTTCTCTTTGGGTTATTCTCTATTCACAAATAAGCACAGGGTCGCAATACTCTGTTTAGTCTTTGCGGATAGTGAAGGATAGGTAGTGCAGACTTTTGTCCCCTTTGTAACCCGTCATGCCTATCTTTGCCCCGTTTGTTGGTAGTTGGTTCAGCCCGGACCGCTTATTAGAGGTGAACCATCCGGCTCCACTGGAGGGCACCCCTAATAAGGACATGTTTACTAAATATGGACTAGTCACCGTGGCTTATAGTAAGCTGTGGCATAAATACACGAGAAAGGATCGGGGAAGTCAGTGGCCACTGATAGGATCCTTTGATAACGACAAAATAAACGCGCTGGAAACAGCCCTTTATAACAATAAGACAACACCCACTATGCTCGATAGCTTCGGCATGTGGCGCAAAGAAACAGAACAGCGAAAGAAGAGAAATGAGGTCAGGTTAGAAAAGGAATTCCGCAAGGCAGCTCACCTGGCCGCTAACAAATTAAAGGAAGAAATAAAAGAAAGAGAGGAAACCAAGCTAAAACAAGATTCCGAATCATCAGGCCAGTGTCCCGTCAGGACACCCTCTACACTTTACCCCGAGCTACCTTCGAAACAGCGAACGAACGATGATTTACTACTAGGTCCCCCGATCATCTACATGCCCCCTTCATATGCCGCTTCCCAACCCTTAGCACAGCACCCGCAACCCTCAACGACAGGCGAGAGTAGTGCCGGAGCCTCTGTCCTCACGGCCTCTGCGCCGACCGAATCCCTTGCACTCAGCGCAGCACAAGCAGCAACTTCAGGTGATCCCGAAGCGGGGAGGAAAGACCCCGCGAGATCGAATAGATTAAGCAAGGACGAACGAGCTGGGATCGATAAGATTGTAAAGACACTTGTGGTGCGAAAGGAAAGTGAGGATTATATAACGGATATGTACAATACATATGCCAATAGCCACAGACGACACTTTGTCGTACGCCTTTGTTACCACACCCTTAATGCCTACGAGGACCGATACCAAGGAAAAGGCCCTGAAAACCTAACGACTCTGTATAGGAAAATTGATATCGGAGATGGAGACGAGTGTGACGTGATGAACCTCTTCACGCATACGCTTGAAGTTTTCCGCCACCTCACGGAACTGAAACCAGAGACCAACACCACGACTCCTGCAGTGACTGAAGCCAGAGTAGAAAAAATTTACACTATGATGCCCATAAAGGAGGCCGCTCCCTATTGGGTTCCCCCACGAGGACAGGGAACACACGACGATATTAACCACCAAGATGCGAGAGGGAGGGTAGTTTACAACTGTGTTTACCAACCATGGGATCGGCAAGACATCCTGACTTTCCGAAAGTCCTTGCCTGATCTGCGAAAGAACCCCACAGCCTTCTATACAGAATTAGCCACCACTCTGGGTTCAACGATTATGACCCTAGCGGATATCGATTTGTTTTTCGGGTTATGTCTGCCAGCTGATGTGTGGAAGCAAATCCGGAAAGTCGACCACCTTGAGCTGTTCGGACATACCTGGATACAACTCGGTGATGTAGACAAACAGCGAGAGCCGGGACAGAAACCTATGAAAGCCATTCTAGACCTACCAGATAAGATCGTGCAGAAATTAAAAACCTTAGTCCCAGAAAGGAAGGTGGACTGGTCGGTAGTAACGGCCTGTCGCCAGAAACCCCAGGAAGACGTATCAGAATACTTCTCCCGGTTTGAAACGGTGTTCTCCGATTACAGCGGCCAGGACATGACCACTGCAACCGGACATCACTTGTTTGTCCAGAACTATGTGAAAGGCCTGACACCAGAAGTCTCGCAGAAACTACAGACTAGCGAGAGTAGTTGGGCGGCCTCCAAGCCCGCAGCTATCCTTCAGATGGCTCAATACTATGAGCGACAAAAGAACGAGAACGATCAAGCGACTGAGAAAAAGAAAAAGGACTTGAAAGAGAGGGTAATGATTGCTCAGTTGCAAGGGGTGACTATAGGAAGGGAACAGTATAGAGGGAACTACCAGTCGAATGCTCCTAGAAATCCACCCCCTAGAGACCGCACACCCGCACCCGGCGCTCCACGAACAGACCTCGATGAGAACCAGTGTGCGTTTTGCAAAGGATTTGGCCATTGGAAATCTCAATGTCCAGTTCTGCAAGAAGCACTCAGAAATAAAGACACGAGAGACGTAGCGGGCGGACCAAGAAATAGAGGACAGGGACGAGGGCACACAAGCGACACCAACAATGACAGACCTGGTAGACCGAACACGTTTGACCATCCCCGACAGAATCAGTGCCAACAGTCTGACTGCGACAATGCCCACGACTTTGCATAGGACTGCCAAGGGCAAGGAAGGGATCCAGTCGAGCTCTATGTTGACCAGCAAGGCCCTTATGTCACCGCTAAGGTCCTAGGTACGAAGTCTCCATTTCTGGTAGATACTGGTGCAACACGTAGTGCGTTGTCTAAACGATTGATTCCCAGGGCACCCTTGTCTGGCTCACATGTGACATCAATAGGTTTTGATGGAACGCCTCCACTAATCCCTTGTCCACACCGATCTCTTTTAACTTGGACAATAACACCACTGACACGACGTTTTTGCTCTCCTCCAACACCCCCGACGCCATTACGGGACTTGACTTATTGAAACATTTTCGAGCTACTATTAGGTGTTCACAAGACGGAGTTCGAGTCATTCTGTACGACAACCCAACACTGCTCAGATCTTGTCGCACACAACGTGTGTTTTCTATCACTGACACTGACTTGTCCTTACTCGACACCCTACCTCTGTACCTATGGGCAAAGACTGACTCGGACGTAGGACGCATGATGATAGACCCTGTACACATAACTGTTCGACAGGACGCAGTACTCCCCAAACTCCCGCAGTATCGGATATCGCCCGAAGGCGAGAAGGCGTTGGTAAAAATCATCCAGTCCCTGGTAGATGCAGGAGTGGTAGAAGAAGTAGTTAGCAATGTTTGCAACAGCCCTATCCTACCCATTGTGAAAAAGCAGGGTGAGGGAGATGAAAAAGCGTACCGCTTCATCATCGACCTACGAGAAGTCAACAAAGTGGTTGTACCCCAGTACCCTGTAGTCTCAGACATCACCACCATTCTGACCCTGATTCCTTCCACTGCCACCACCTTCACGGTAATCGACCTCAAGAACGCATTCTTCTCCATCCCCATTCACTCGCAAAGCCGCTACCTTTTCGGCTTCACTTTAAAATCCCGCTCATACAGATTTTGCAGAGCACCCCAGGGCTACACTGAAAGTCCAAGCATCTACAGCCAGGCCCTCAAGAGACAGCTGGATGCAGTCCAATTGCCGGATGGAGTGGTGTTGATACAGTACGTCGATGATATCCTTTTGGCGGCCGACACCACTCCACTTGCAGTCACAGCCACCATCCAACTCCTGCACTTCCTCGCGGAAAATGGCCACAAGGTCTCCAAGAAGAAGTTGCAATTCTGCCAACCTCAAGTCACTTACCTAGGCCACCTCTTGTCCAAAGACGGGAGAAAGCTCACACCCGATCGAATACAGGCCATTCTAGAGACCCCTATCCCTAAAACCCCGAAGCAAGTCCGCTCTTTGGTAGGCCTCACCTCCTTCTGCCGACAATGGTTGCCAAATTTCAGCCTCATTGTGAAACCACTACTTTCCCTACTGGCTAAAGATGTCCCCTTCCCGCTCCCTTGGACCCCTGAATGTCAATCCTCCTTCAAGGAACTACGAGACGCCCTTTGTTCAGCGCCCGTCCTAGGAACCCCTGATTATTATACAAAGCCCTTCTCTCTCTACACTCACGAAAGGGAGGGATGCGCTTTGTCTGTCTTGACTCAGTCCATTGGCCCCAAACAACGACCATGTGCCTATTTCTCTGCCACTCTTGACCCTGTAGCAAGAGCTTTGCCTGCCTGCCTTCGAGCAGTAGCCGCTGCTGCTGTCTCTATCCAACAAAGTGAGGGAATCGTACTCTCGAATTCCCTCACGGTACTAGTGCCTCATGCTGTTGACACCCTCCTAAACCAGACCAAGACACAACACCTGACCAGCGCACGACTGACTGGGTACGAACTGACACTGCTCGCACCTCACATCACGCTGAAACGATGCACCACACTGAACCCAGCCACCTTGCTGCCTCTGCCTGAAAACGATCCCGATGTGCCCCCAATACATGACTGTGTGACCCTCACGGACGAACAGACTAGGAGTAGAGTTGACCTCCGAGACACTGCCTTCCCAAACCCTGACGGAGAGCTATGAGTAGACGGCTCTTGCATTAAACTCCCCGACGGCACCACCTCAGCTGCCTATGCAGTTACCACAGCCCGAACTGTAGTTGAAACCGCCCGCATCACGCAACGATCCGCCCAAGCGGCAGAACTGATTGCCCTCACACGAGCATGTATCCTAGCAAAGGGGACGACAGCAAACATTTACACGGACAGCCAGTATGCCTTCGGGGTGGTTCATCATTTTGGGCTCTTATGGAAGGAGAGGGGATTTCTGACATTTCATGGCACGCCCATCCTGCACGGAGATCTAGTCTCCGCTCTGACTGAAGCAGTTCTCCTCCCCAAACAACTTGCCGTAATCAAATGCCAAGCACACAAAAAGGTGACAGACATCATTGGACAGGGAAATGCACTGGCCAACATCACTGCCCGAACCACAGCTGAGAACAGGACGACGACTCGCATGTACGTGACTAGGTCACAAGCAGAAAAATGGATGGACGCTAGGGAAACTATTAGGGACATCCAAATGGCCAGCTCACCACAAGAATTGACTGAATGGGCATGGGTGGGATTAAAGGATGATGAAGGCTGCTGGCGGACAAAAGACACGAACAAATGGTTGTTGCCCAACTCGTACTTGATCCCCATACTGACGATGGCCCATTCCCCTGCACACATAGGATCTGCCCCTATGGCCGAACTTGTCTCCCGAGTTTGGCATAACGATAGAATTACAGACTCGGCCAAACGATTAGTCCAACAATGTCTAGTCTGCCTGCAACACAACCCTGGGAAAGGAACTGTCGTACCCCGGGGAGGGTTCGGGGTCCCCAACCATCCATTTAAAGTCCTACAGATGGACTATATCCAGTTAGAGAGATGTCAAGGACTGAAGTATGTACTTGTTGTTGTGTGCGCTTTTAGCAAATGGGTGGAAGCCTACCCGACGCATGACAACACTGCTATTGCCACTGCAAAAGTACTACTGAAAGAGTTCTTCCCTCGCTACGGCCTTTGCCGTATTTTATGGAGTGACAATGGCCCCCATTTTGTAGCCGAGGTTATCCAGCTCATCCTGAAAGGACTGGGGGTACGACAGAAATTCCACGCAGTTTTCCACCCCCAATCTGCTGGACTGGTCGAGCGGCACAATGCCACATTGAAACTAAAACTGGCGAAAATAGTGGCTACCACAGGACTAAAATGGCCAGACGCTCTCCCCCTAGCATTGCTGTCAATGCGTTCCACCCCCAACAAACACCACTTGACCCCTTACGAGGTCGTTTTCGGCCGGCCCATGAGTATTTGGTCCGCACCCAATCCGACATCTATTCACGACGTCCCGGACGTCCTAATGTCTGACTACCTGTATAACCTAACTAAAACACTGTCTGTTATTCATCATCAGGTGCTGCAGGCCATCCCCGATGCTTCCAGGGGCCCCGGACATACCATCCAGCCTGGAGATTTCGTCCTGATTCGGAACTTTCAGCGGGAGAAGAGTCTGTAACCCCGCTGGACGGACCCCTGGCAAGTCTTGATCACCACCCGAACAGCTCTTCGAGTGGAGGGGAAGCGAAATTGTCTGCATGCACATCATTGCAAGAAAATCTCTCCGGCCCTGACGTCGACCGAAGACGTGAGCACCCAGGAAGAGCTCCTGAACAAAGACCGACCATCCCTGAGCTGCTACCCTGAAACAGAGACACTCGAATTGGCGAAATTCCCTGATCCCACTGTGCCATCCAGAGAAGGGTATAACCTGCGACGAAAGGAGGGAGCTTCGGCTAAGTAGACCACTGACTAAGTTATCATTCTCAGAGTGGCGGCCTAACACTACAAAGGCTGCCAGGAGAGAAACCAAATGAAGTCTGTGGTTCTGCCCACTACCGAGCACCTTGAAGATGATGGAAGCGCCCGATACGAAGATGATGGAAGCAACCGGACATCCGAAGACCCGCTACAGGAAACCCGAAAACTGACAGTTTGCACAGCTCAAAGACTATTGCTCTTCTTATCACTCTTCTCTTTTGCCTCCTCCTCATGACTACCTTCTGGATCGTGGAAGAGAACGCACCGGCTCATAAGACATTTCTAACGACTGCACAGCCTACCACCATGAAAGAACACTACCTGGTCTCTCTTTCACCTCAAATCCAAGAAAGGCGTAAGGAGTTCTGGAACAACTCCTTCGTACAGTTGCTGCACCAGCACAACCTTGCTGCAAATGCCACGAATTGCTGGATCTGGGGGTTGATACCACATGCCACCGGACATTCCATCCCCTTCATCCCTTCACCTTTCTCTGTTCATGGCTCCTGCCTTGCCTGGCTGATCCTCTTGCAGGAGAGCTACAGAGACAAGGCCACTTCCAGCGAAACTATGTCACACTTTTATCATGGAGTCTGGCTGAACAAAACCGGGAGAGCTGCTGCTCCTTTTTGCCCTCTATCCTCCAATGCCTCTGTTCACATGGACATCCCCGCCAAAGAAAGGGTGGAGATGCAAATATTCAACAATCCAGCCAGACCCACCTTCTCCTACCTCCGGAAACGAACAGCTGCCACCCTGACTGTGGCCCTATCTGTCGTCAATGTCTCGGGCCTCGTATGCATCACAGGCCATGGGACACAAATGGTGGGCCACAGCACTTGCCGCATCACCAGAACTTTGTACTCAACCGACCCGCCCTCTTTTGTCACCTCTCCAAACATGTACTTCGTCTGTGGTACAAAAGCCTACACTTGGCTCCCAAAGGGCTGGGGAGGTACCTGCTACATAGCCTTCATCCTTCCTCCAACCTATGTGGCTCCGGCAAACCATCACCGACAGAGACGAGCAAAGGACATCGAGCGGGCCGACTCCACTGGAGCACAATTCTTGGATGCAATGAAAGGACTTGTTCCACTTTGGGGTCCGATGGCGAACAGTCGTGCCATTCGACATTTATCCCAGGCAGTCGAGACAACGATGAACATTACAGCTGGTATCCTCACAAACAATACAGCCGAGCTTCAGGCGGTCCGTCTGGTGGCTCTTCAAAACCGCCTTGTTCTGGATGTGGTTCTGACGGACCGTGGAGGAGCATGTCGTATCATCGGGTCCAGCTGTTGTACCTACATACCAGACAATTCACCCTCCGTTTACAAGGCCATCGAACACCTCCACAGACTCTCCTCAGAAGTTCATCAGGAACAAGAAGGATGGTCGCTCGGGAGTTGGTTCTGGAGTACTGTAAAGGACTGGGGATGGAGGTTGCTCATGATTGTACTGATACCAATCGTCGTAATATGCGGACTCTGCCTGGGTATTCAATGCTTGCCACCTCTGTGTTCACTATTTGCTAACTGTGTTTGCCCTAAGACTCCGAACTTTGAAGCTGAACGCATGAAAGCTTTGTATGATGTAGAAATCCGTAATATGATGGGGATAGACATAAATTGACAAGCTGGCTAGATATGTTGAAAAGGGAGGACTGTTAAAATCTAAATTGCGACGTAAACATTATCGGCGCCATCTTGTCCCCTTTTAGCTCAAATGTGCGCGTAAGAAGCAGCCATTTTGAACGCCATGGCCTCTCTGCCCACTGCCGATAGCCAGCGCGTCTCTCTCTCTCTCCCTTTCTGACCCCGCCAGCATCCCCCGCGCGCTGACAGCCCAAGTTCTCACATGCTTGGGCCATAAACCACCCCTTCAGCGCGGCCTTGCCTCGGAGCCACATCCCGTACCCGACTAACACCTCCCTCCGTCCCTTTAATGATCACGCATCCTTTGATGAACCCCCTTCCTCTGTGCCCGATTGTCCCACCCGATCTCAGGCCATCACCTAGCCCTGCGGATACAGTTTATTGCCCCCTACAGTAGGAAGCTGTCCCTCTTCAAAGAATCTATGACTGATAAAAGCCCCCACCCCATGAGATCCGATCAGCCGCACACATTCCGGGAGCCGGCGGGATATCCAGCTGCGCGATAGTCATCACCTACTGAGATCGGGGTGGGGACTTTTACTGTAAATATGTGTGGGAACGGGTTTGGAGCGGAGATTCCGAAGATGCCTTTCCGTACATCAAAGTATTAACAAGAATGTGTTCTATGTAATAAAGCAATAAACCTGTGTATAAGAGGCCAGGCCTCAAGGATGCGTTTAGAGCACCTCGAGAAGATACCCTGTTGTCTGATTTGACGTGTTCTGCTCCGTCGGAATAAACTCCTGTTTCCTGCCTTCTGTCTCCAGCGCCTACCTCTTTGTTTGGTAATCTCGAATGGTATGAGAGGCGGCTAACGCCGGGCAAATACTGAAGGGTTCTAGGCCCGAATTCGGCCCTACCATTCTACACTACCATGCTTGTGTATGGCTAGAAAATTGGGTGGAATATACTAAAGATGACGGAATTTTAGCATTTCCCTTAGAAGGTACATTTAATGGCAGGATTCTGTTCAATCTGAGAAGCCGAATGAATCATTTACACCCCGACCCAGACTAACGCAATATGAGGCCTTAGAAGAATGGGAAATAGAGGCTTTTGAGCGAGATAGACCCAGAAATGACAAAGGGATAACAAAATTTTACCCGAAAGTAAATAGAGAGACCCGAGAAAAAAGAATGAAAGAATGGAGACAGAACATGATGGTAGAAGGACTGTACCCTGTAATAACAGTAGAAGAGCCCATGGGAGGGAAAAGGACAGAAAAGAAAAAGCATTTAATTACCAGTGGTGATTCAGACGATGATTATCTGGAGGATTTATTAATGAAAAATCCACCAACTTATAATGAAGGACCAAGATCCTTAAATGCGAGGGATACATGTCTAAGACCCCCTTATCAGGAGGAATCAAGATTCTTGAGTACAGGAAACCCCTTTCTGAAACCTAATTATGGTGAGGGACCGAGCATGACACACCCAACTGCCCCGTTTTATAATCCTACCTTAACTCCGTAGATAGTACATGAAACCTCCATGGAAAAGGTACTGCACGATAGAGAACAAGAGGCTTTGATTAAACAAAGAACAGAACTAATTCAGAAAATCTCCCAATTGAATACCAGTCCTGAAGCTTTGACAATCCCAGTAACTATTGGACCAGTTGTTCCTTTGTACGGGGATAAGCAAGGGAGTCCAAAAACTCCAATTATAACCCCATCTGTAGTACAGCAGAAAAGAGCCCTTGATAGTAGATGATCAGGCAAGTGAATGCGAATCTGTGATTTCCTTAATGGATTTACTGATAAGGGAACCTGAAGGGAGTTCACAGAGGAAAAACACTCCATTTACTTCGAGAGAAGTCCAAATGGAGTCATCTTCAGGTACTAGAAGTGCTACCGTAGTGACTCCTAAAGAAATTGACAGATGGACCCGAGAATTAGAGAAACCAAATCCTCAGCCAAAACCATTGGATATATACAAACTGAGAATAGAATTGGAAGAACTGATGGCTGGGAATGTGGGGTTGGACAGATTAAACACCCTTAGTGAAGAGGAATTGTTATTCATTTGTAAAAGTCTTACCCGGAATACCAGAGTGTACCATGAGAAACTAATGGACACTGCAGCTAGTATGGGAATAGACATTAGCAGATCTAAAGTTTTGCAAAAACCCTACAGAGCAGAATTCTCAGACAAAGATTTGGAAAACATGAATGTGTCAGGGAAAAAGGTACAGATAAGAGAATTGCTAAACCTGTTACAGAAATGGGGAGATTTAGAAAAATGGAAAGTCAGGTGGGCCAAGAAAAAGGAAGACAGTAGATCAAAACAAATGACATCTGAATATGTCTTAAAAGAAGCAGAAAAGGTAGAAACGTTATATCCTATCCGAGAAGTACCAGTTGGAGGATATGTACATGTTCCATGGTCCCAACAGGATATTGTGTCCTTTACAAATGACTTCCCAAAATTGCGAGAAAAACCTGTAGATTGGTATAGACAGCTCGAGAGATTTGTGAAAGTTCAAAAATGCCTCCTGAAAGATCTAGATGGCTTCTTTGACATTGTAGTTCCGGTAGATTTGTGGACGGAATGTAAAATTGCTGTGGATTGGCCTAGTGAGGAATTCCCGAGAGACCCAAAGACAGGGGCCCCTTCAGGGGACGTGATGAGGAAGTACGACCAGGTAATGTTGTATCTGAAAGGAAAGGTGCCTGCAAAGGAAACTGATTGGACCAGAATAGATAGAACTACTCAGAATCGAGATGAAACTGTGCATTCATATTATGAGCGACTGCTGCAGGTATTCAAGACTTACAGTGGGCTGGATAACATTGAGATGAAGGACATGACCCACTTTATTTATCGATTTGTGTTAGGGTTAAGGCCTGAAATCTCTCAGTGGATCAAAGACAATAACATTTGCTGGCAAGCTAAACCAATCGATGAAGTCCTGAAATATGCTAAATATTGCGAGGATGAATTGGCGGATAAACAAAAAGAATTAAAGGAAAAAGTCATGTGGGCACAGGAAAAATTAGCAGAGCACCAGGAACAACAGTTAAACAAAATGACTAATAATCAGAGTCAAGGCCCTGGGGGTGGGGGAAAGCCCAGAGTAAAAATGAGCCGAGAAGAGGCCCGAAAAAAGTTCCCATGCCACGGGTGCGGAAAAATAGGTCACTGGAGAGACGTGTGTAAGGCTGTACAGAATGGTAATGTGCAAATTAATGATTTGAATCCACAGACGCAGAATGAAACTCCACGGAAGACCCAGCAACAGGTAAAACAGAATCAGTTGCCTCGTGCACCTAGGCCAAATTATAGGAGCAAAGCACAACAGAGTGAAGACACTGAAGGTTGGGAAGGAAGGGAGGATAGAAATGCAGCAACTTCAAAATTTCTGTTAAATGACACATTTCTCTGTGATGACACCTATTGACGGTGCCTGAGGGGGGAGGACGAGGAGTGCGAGCTTGGCGCCTCCTTGCCGGTGGACCAGTCAGGGCCATACATTGAAGGAAAGGTTGAAGGAAATGACGTCACCTTCTTGTTGGACACTGGTGCTACCCGTTCTACTGTGAGAACAGCAGACATTCCAAACCTACCCCTCTCGGGAGAAGCGATCCAAGTAGTGGGCATTTCTAATCAGCTAATTAGTACCCCTGTTACAGAACCTATGGAGATTAAGATTGGGAATTTTAAAGAAATGAATAGATTTGTTGTTTGTGATTCCAGTCCTGTAAACTTATTAGGACGAGATTTGTTCTGTAAAATGAATTGCACTATCTTTTGCACTCCAAATGGCGTCGAAATTCAGACCCCAGATGAAGATGGAATTTACAAATTAATGTTAGCAAGACCCGACTCAGAAATTTAAAGACTGACAGTACAGGATTTACCTGAAGAACTCCAAGAAACGGTGAAACCAGAGGTATGGGATTTTACTGGAAAAGATGTAGGATTAATGGCAAATGTTGACCCGATAAAAATAGCCATAAAAGAAGATGCAGTCTACCCAAACACCAAGCAGTACAAAATGAGTGCAGAAGTGAAAGCAGGAGTTGCTATTGAAATAAAAAGATTGCTAGAAGCAGGCATTTTACATGAAGTATTGAGCAGCCCTTGTAACTCACCAATAATGGGTATAAAGAAGCCGAGTGATAAGTACAGGGTAGTACAGGACCTGCGCAAGGTAAATAAAATTGTGGTTCCTTGCTGTCCTGTCGTGCCAACCCCTGCAGTGATTTTATACCAAATACCATGGAATGCTTGATGGTTTACCGTCATCGACTTATGTGATGCATTCTTTTCAATTCCATTGCATCCAGACAGCAAATTTCTTTTCTCATTTGAATTCGACAGCCATGTCTACGTCTGGAATCGTGTCCCTCAAGGGTACACGGAAAGCCCTTCTATTTTTAATCAGATCCTGAAAAAGTGCCTCGAAACCCTGGTATTGCCAGGAAAATCAGTCCTGGTGCAATATATAGACGACCTCTTGGTTGCGTCTAAGAACAGAGAAGACTGTGTTGTCGACACCATTGCCTTACTAAACCACTTAGGTGAAGGTGGACATAAAGTATCGCCTGAAAAGTTACAATTCTGTACCACATCAGTTTAATATCTGGGGCACCAGATAGAGAGAGGTGTCAGGAAAGTGACCTCAGAAAGAATTAGAATAATTCAAAATATGGAATTACCAAACACCCAGAAAGAAATCAGAATGTTTTTAGGAGTTGTAGGATACTGTAGGCAGTGGATTGTGGGATTAGCAGTCCTAGCAAGACCACTGATAAAAATGACAAAGAAAGGAGCTAAAGACCCTGTGGAATGGGATGACGAAAGCATGACTGCTTTTGTAAAATTGCGAGAATGTCTATCTACTGCTCCTGCATTAGGAATGCCTGACTATTCAAAAGATTTTGCACTTTTCTGTGACACACGAGATAATTGTGCACTTTCAGTCCTCACCCAGATTCATGGTTTGACTCGACGTCCAGTGGCATATTTTTCTGCCACGTTGGATCCAGTAGCAGCTGGATTACCTGGATGTTTGAAAGCTGTAGCTGCAACATGCACAAGTCTTGAACAGAGTGAGTCCATTGTGATGAGACATCCAGTAACTGTGTATGTTCCACATTCTGTTGTGATTTTATTGACGAGAACAAAAACCCAGTATCTCACGCCTAGTCGGCTGACTAAGTATGAGAGAATCCTTGTAGGTGCAGGAAACGTGACTATTTCTAGATGTAATATTCTGATCCCAGCTACCTTAATGCCAAATTCATTCGCAGCAGAAGGGAGGAAACTGAACATGACTGCATTGATTTGACCGAATTTAGCACAAAACCACGCCCAGACATAAAAGAAAATCCTTTAATTGATGAAGATTACGAGCTGTTTGTAGACGTCTCATGCATGTGACATGAGGAAGGAGGCCTAAGCGCTGCCTACTCAGTGTGTACTCTAGGAGGTCCAGTGGAAGCATCCTATTTACATGGAGTTAAGTCTGCACAAATAGCTGAATTGGTTGCATTGACAAAAGCTTGTAAATTTGAGAGGAACTCAAAGATAACCATATATACTGATAGCCAATATGGTTATGGGGTTGTGCATGACTTTGGCCAGTTATGGATGCAATGGATGCAAAGGGAGTTCCTGACTTCTTCAGGCACCCCTATCAGAAATGGAAATTACGTCCAGGATTTACTGGAAGCAATCCAGTTACCAAAAGAATTGGCTGTGGTCAAGTGTGCTGCTCACAAATCTGGTGATGACAAGGTGACAGCAGGTAATCGATATGCTGACCAGTTAGCTCAACATTGTGCAAGATACCGGATAGCCATCAATATAAAGGTGGGAGGAAACGGAAGCAGCTGCCACCTTTTGATGCTAGAGGGAGTGAATACATGGGAGGAATTGAGAGACTTACAGGACACAGCAGAGCCACAGGAAAAACAAAGATGGGGAAACTTTGGTTGCCAGAGGAGGGTGGAAGATGGTGTCATTGTTTTTGCGGATGGTATGCCTGTGTTGCCAGACTGTCTGCTTGCTCCTATAGCTAGGTTGATACATGGAGACACACATTTAGGCAGAGACGCGATGATTCGCATGTTTCGCCAGACCTGGTTCAATTCGAAATTTAGAAACGTAGCAGAGGCACTCTGCCAGAGGTGTCTGGTTTGTCAGCAATTTAACCCTGGAAAGAAAACTGTGGTATTACCAGGAACAATTGGAAAGGCAGAGGGCCCCTTTATTCGACTACAACTAGACTTTATTCAGTTACCCCCTTGTCGAGGAATGAAGTACCTACTTGTCATTGTCTGCCTGTTTTCAAAGTGGGTGGAAGCTTACCCTGCACGTAGAAATGACAGCATTACAGTAGCTAAATTACTACTTAGAGAGCTTATACCTCGGTACAGTTTCCCAGTCACAATTGAATCTGACAGAGGAAGTCAATTCCAAAATGAAATAATTAAGCAGATTTGTGAAGCCTTCAAAAACTGCACTGTGCATATCGCCCAGAGGCTTCTGGAGTGGTAGAACAACTGAATGGCACAATTAAAGCAAGATTAGGAAAAATGTGTGAATACACTCAATTGGAATGGCCTGATGCTTTGCCACTTGTGTTGATGGTACTCAGAAGTATTCCAGACCGGAACACGGGCTTGAGCCCCTATGAAATCCTAATGGGAAGAGCAATGCGGCAAGCATGGGTGCCAGGATACAAAATGATAAGCATATCTGATGATTTGGTACTAGAATACTGTAACGAGCTGGCTGGCCAAGTGCGTTCTATCTCTCACCAGGTTGGGGGAGACGCCGTCGCCAGGCCAACGACTCCAGCACATGACCTGAATCCAGGTGACTGGGTCGTAATAAAGAAACATACTCGGAAAAGTTGCCTTGCACCAAGGTGGGGAAAGCCACGACAGGTGATACTGGTTACCACCACAGCTGTGAAGTGTGCAGGAGTACCTCGCTGGATCCATGCCAGCCATACGAAGAGAGTGACTGAACCTGAAGAAACTGAGGCTGAAGGTTGTGCAGATGAGGGGTCCCAAGATATCGGTCCTGAAGTAGCTGAAGAGGAACAACTGAGCTCCAGTCAAGATGATTGGGTCCCAATAATCGACCTGACTATCGACCCTATACGAACCAGAGGATAGACAGTGGGATAGTGGGGATGAGACAGGTATAGAAGAAGGTACTCAGATCATCGAAATCCAAGTCAAATCTGATTCTGAGGAGGACCAGATAGGGAAAGAACAGGTAATTGACACCCTACCGAAAACACCTACGCCAGAAGAAGGACAGATAGAAATTAGGGCGAAAGTTCAAGCAGAAGAAAATCAAGAGTTCGAAGAGCTTGAACAGGAACAGATAGAAATAGACAATTGTGTTCAGGAAGAAGAAAACGATATAGATCAAAGCCAAATTCAGCATATACCTAAACAAGGCCTGTTTATTGACCAGGCAGAAGAAACTGATGAAAGACCTGGACCTAGCCAGTTAGGGGGAAATACTGTAGACGAATTTGAAACAAATGTGCCACAACTGAACGAAAACAAAAGAGTGTTTGAAGAAGGCCAAGAGACAGTGCCAGTTAAAAGACTCAGAAAGGGTGACTCGTGTACCTAGATTTGTGAAAAGACTGAGATTGCGACTAAAAACAATTAATGAAGAGTCTGAACAAGTAAATGAGGTCTCAAGTCAAACAGACCCAGCGGTGACAAAGCCAAAGAGAAGAAGTGCTCGTATAAAGAAACTTAATAACAAGTATCTAAGCCCCGATTGGACTTATTTTGTACTGGAAGAATTTGAAAATTTGGAAATAAGTGACGAAAGTGAGGAGGAATTGATTACTGAACAGACCGAAGAAGAAACAGAAACTACCTGAAATTTGCCAGAGTAAGCAAGCTGTGAAGAGTTACAAAGAGGGGTTGAAGCTTCTTTTGAGTCAAAATGTCTGATTCCTCTGTGAATGGGAGACCGAGACGAAGTTGTTTAAAAACATGCTGCCAAGTATGTTTATGTAGTGTAGCAATAGTACTGATACTTTGGATAGGACTAACAATAGCCATTCCTTCTATGATGAGTAAAGAACCGAGTGTGTACCCAAATAATCACTTACCAGAAGACACTGTAGAATCACACACTAGAAATACACCACAAAGAGTAGACGCACCAGAAAAGCCACTTAGTCTTAAGCAAACAAAGTTAGATTTAGAAGCACCAGATGAGGAAGGATTACATTACAATAAGATCAAGAACAAAACTCCTTTAAATGTTTTCGCAAACCTGTTAGTACATTATGTAGAAGCTATGGAAATAGACGACTGTTATGTCTGTATGAAGCTACCCACTTCAGTAGCTGAAGGTGTGACGTATCACCACTTGCCCTTAACCTATGGAATCTCCTGTAGTATACTAACTAGTTTATTTTATAGAAGAGGACCTTTACAGTATTATTACTCAAACCTTGACGTGACATTTTCTGAACTTCCTGTCCGAAGAAACCTAAACCCTGTACATACAACTAGAGATGTAGCTAAATACATGAGTTATTATTTCCTAACTGTAGGTAAAATAGACATAGATAACGCACACAAAGATAACTTGACCTGTTCATTACACGAAAAAGAGAATTTTTTTAAATTTGGTAGAGAAAAGAAGAGAAAGTTTCCAAAAGAAAGCAAAAGATAAAAATCAGAAAATTCCTAAATGGGCCGAAAGCATAGAAAGCACCTCAAATGGTGGGGCTAATGCTGCCATGTTACTGGATTTCGAAAAGAAGGGGAAACTTTGTCTTAAAAGAGAGAAAACTAGTTATTATATATAAAAGGAAGAATCAATGATGCACATATTGTGCATTTGTCCCTCTTTGAAAAACTTGAGACGTTACTATCTCCTTCACGTATTCCGTTTCTTCCAAATTAGAACCTGCCGCCCGGCCGTCATGCTAGCACTGAACAGTCATCAATTGCAGACCGCTTGTAGGGCCGCCAGATTCTGCCAAAAGGCACTGCAGCTAATACGAAACATCGAGAAAAAGGAAACCAAAGGCACGAAACCGGATGCGTGAAGTGTAACGAACAGACTCATTGAAATACCTTTTACAATTAAATCAAACACATGGACTTCCAGAAAGCTTTTTCTTTTTTAACTGCTCGAGAATTTGTACTTTTTTAAAAACATGTTTTTTTATGCAACATTATTGTGAGGGTTTTAATTAACTACACACAATACAAATGTATACCTCTGGTTTAGTTATTATAACAATATCTTCATTGGTTCCATTGAATGCGAACACAATTACAAAGTAATTGGGGGTTGGGGTTTCAAAGATGGGTCAGAGCCTGTGTTTCCTGGAATTTATTTTATATGTGGGAACAAGGCTTATTTCAAATTGCCCGACCATTGGTACGGAAGCTGTTATTTTGGTATTGTCTTCCCAAAGATATACCATGTGGGGAAAATCACTGGAAGCACTGAAAGAACTAATGAATTAGTACGTAGTAAAAGAGAAAGTGTTGGTGAAATAGTAGGTGATGTATTTAGTGCATTGATACCTGCAGTGGGAGTGACTCGGAATACACACAGAATTTGCAAATTGTCAACAGTAGTAGATCGGTTATCAACTGATACTGCTGGAGGTTTCCTGATGGTCAATACTGAAATGGTTGCGATCAGATCAATGGTTTTACAAAACAGACTTGCTCTTGATACGTTATTGGCAAAAGAGGGTGGAGTCTGCAGAATGTTGAAAGCGCAACATTGTTGCACTTACATACCTGACAAAAGTGTGGAAATCAAAGGGTATGTGAGGAACATTACTAATTTGGAAAAAGAGCTTAAACCACTGGAGGTTGACAGTGCCTGGAAGAGTCTCTGCCTGATGGTCTCTCTGCTATAGGTCATTGGTTTTCTAACTTAGGTAAAAGTCTTTTGAGTAAAGTACTGATGCCAATTGCGGGAATAGGGTTAGTAGTGTTTATAATAGTAATTTGCTGTAAATGTCGAAAACACCAAAAGAAGTACACTGTGAACAAGAGAGGAGTGAAACAAAATGTTGATGAACTTGAATTAGAAGAATTACATAATCAGATTTATAAAAGGGTGAAAAATTCTCACCCTAATAAAGAGACGGAGAAGAAACTGAACAGAATATTTGAAGAGATTGAACTGGGTAAAATGTGAAAAGTTGGCATCAGGTTCTATTAATTAGTGATGATATAAAATATCATCAAAGAGGGGATTGATGGAGCAAGGATTCGCACGTAAAGCGACTTGCTTGTAATCATGAACCTCGAATAACTCTAATAAACTAATCAACCTGTTTGTCTTATTAATTTACCCCTTATAGGGACATTTTGGGTACCCGAGTGATGCTTGCCTATGTGTTTACTAATCCTAATACGCTTGCTACCAAAATGGCTGCTGCTACGCGGGAATTTCTTCTGCGCATGCGTCGGTCACAATCACGTGATGTGACATACTCGCAGTTCTGGTGGGAAACCTTTTGCACTTGCGCAGTAGCATTAAAATGGCTGCTTTGTGTTCTCACATGCCTGATGCTTGCATCGCTGCTTTTGCTATACTGTTTGTCTTGCATTAGTTTTAATGCTATAGTTATTATGAAATAATGGGAGTAATGTAGGGATTCATGGTATACAGTGATTTCATTTATTCTGTGTTCTAAAGCTATTTCTATTTACTTTTCATGTATCGTAAACCTAGGGCATGAGGGACAGGAATACTCCATGTTGAACTGCTCTTCTGCGCATGACAGTCTTCCGCTAGAGGATGAACTCTGTGACATTGAACGTGCGCCTGAAGTACCGGGTTATTTAGAACCCAGCGGTGCCAGGGGACGCACCCGAAGACTTCGGATTCTCCTGTCTCAGACTACAGATATGCAGAAACTTCTTGGTGACGTCAAAGATCAAATTTATTGGCTGCAACCAGTAACAGGTATCCTAGAAGTACAACACAGTGTATGTTCTCAGGAGACTGCTCAAACTTACAAAGCAAGTCGTCCCTTTTATACCAAATAATATGCTTCAGGCAAACATTCCTTATTTACAGTTGACCATTCACATATTTTCACGACAAAGCAAATGCAGCATCTTGATGACAAGCTCATTTTTCAGTTTGTCCAGCCCATAACCAATTATTAGTCAAACCCACCATTCTTCATCAGGTAGATCGAACGGACCCCTAATAAAAACGGGCACCTCCTCATCGTAAACAGGTCATAAAGAAAGAAGCAGAGACAGGTGTGAGTAAGATAAGACATAGCTGTGTGCAATAAAAGGTTTATGGTGTCTTGTGTCTTGATCAGTAATTTTGATCAGCTACTGGGAAAGGAACAAGCTTAACAAGTTTGGCTTTAGGCAAGAGGGTCGCTCGCTCAGGTCATTCAGAAGTCAGCTAAAGTGTATGTGTGCTTGGAGACTCGTTCGGCCACTGTCCTCAGCCTATGTGAGGGCAACCACAAAATGGCTGCCGTACACAAAATGGAACCCGAGGGTTCAGAACGGAATCTTTGATTTCATGGTGATCTCCTCACTCGAACATGACGAAAATACTCGTGCATCTTACACTCGCCATTTTCGGTCTGCTGTTACCAAAATCGTCATGATACGACAACTTTTATGGAACTGGTTCTGAATTTCAGTACCTCAGACCGTCCTTTTGCCCTTACATAGGCAATAACCTACACTCACGCTAATCTGAGTCTAGGTCTATATTCATAAAATCATTGAGATGTTGCTGTAGCATCATCCTATTACTTAGCTCGTCTCTTGATACAGGTTTCCTTACACATGATGTAGCACAAAGGCCACATATAGTAGGAGCACACTGTACGCACAGACAGAACAGGAAAAAAATGGCTAAGATCATCCCAATGACCATCAGAATTTTCCATCCCCAGGCGGATAACAGTTCCCAGAACCATCCCATCAATGACCAATCTCCTTTATCCACATGTATAGATTCAGAGATTTTATGTAGTTTGGAAATGGCCTGGTACACTGTCGGAGCATTATCTGGAATGAAAACACAGCAACTTGATTGGATCACTTTACATAGCCCAACTCGAGCAGCAAGTATGACATCTAACGCAACTCTGTTTTGGAGAGTCATAAGACGATCCGACTGGAGCTCAGCAGTCAAGTTACTAAGGGCACCGGCAGTTTCAACTACGGTGGACTCAACCACCCTCGTTAATTGCCGTATGTTCCTGCTGTTCACCATAGGTTCCCAAAACGGCAGAAAATCCTTCAAGAAATCTCCCAATTCTTGTCCTGCAGTATCTTCCTTACTGAAGACACCTCTAACTACCCTTGTCTTGTGGTAATCTGACGCAGCTGTGTAGGTGGGAGGCAACAGGAACGAAACAAAACATGTGCCCGAGGAGTCAGGGGGCAACCACGTGTATGCTCTATCGTAGCAGATGAAATAAGTACCTTTAGCTGCTAGGAATGAAGAGGAAGTCTGGGACGTAAAGACATACGTCTCATTGCAGATACTCTTCCCTAGCTGAGCTCTGGGATTTTTGCCATTACCTTGCAGACATAGATGACCCTGATGGGGTACAACCCAAATTGGGGAGGATCTTTTTGCTCGCTGGTTCTCACTCAGACTAACTCCATATCCGGTTACGTTCCATCCAATATATGCTAGTGTCTCATCTCTCGGGATAGTCTCATAGGAACTAGCTCCGTTAATCATATCGACTATTCCCTTAACTAGAGCACTATTCTTTGGATTGTCTTTTACAGAACGTAGGGGGTGGACTTCACGAGCATAGATGAACATCGTTCTGTATGCCCACACAGAACCATTATGGCTGAATGGCAGGATCAGATAAGGGATACCTTTATCAGTAGTATGAGGCATAAGACCACACACCCAACAGTTAGTCGTGTTCACTACTAATTGGTGTTGGTGCAAAAGCTGAACGAAGGAGTTATTGACGAACTCTAATCTTCTAACGGACTCATGTTCAGGTAGAGGGTGAAAAGAATGTGAGGAAATGGTAGAAGGAGGTATGGGCTGTGTAGTGGGTGCAAACGTCACTCGAAAAGAGAATAAAACATATCCTATTAAAAACATCATTACACTAAGCATCATGCAAATGCATAATATCAAAAAACGTTTTCTGGTCATCGTTATACACATTTTGGCCTTAAAGTTCCTCTCTTTGGCAGGTCTCTCCATCTCGAAAAACTTCATCCTCTAACGTTGCTGCTCGCGGAGGTAGGGTGTTCCGTGCTAAGGAATGCGTCTGTCAGTCCAGGGAGCTCCCAAGGACCAACCAGAACCGTCGACCTTGTGTCTGCGGCTTGCACTCCAAAGACTTGTCGCCCGCGACCCTACAGCTGAACCCGGGTGGTGGTTCGGAAAACAAAAATCAAAATAGTTTCTCAGATGAGAGAGCTGCACTTTCAAAAATAGCAAAGAAAAAGATTTTGTTTATTTGTCCATAGTTCTCGGCCTCAGATTATAACGGCCTTTCCCTGGTAATGTCTCATCACGAAACAACAGGTCGGGCTCAGTAGTGTCCAATCGAACTGAAGATGGCACGGCTTTTTGCAGACGATCGTCGTTTTCACGCTCAGAATTTGTCCCTATTAAACGTGCATCGCTGAAAGGCAGAAAACGAGGCACAGTCTCAGTTTCAGAATCTGCAATACCCTCCTGGACCCACCAGTCGTACAGCAGAGGCAAAGGGACCCTCTTGCAGTGTACGCCGTGGATCCAGTTCTTTTTCCTTTGCACTCGCACTGCAGATCTCGTGGACAAAAGCACCAAATAGGGACCGATCCAGCGGGGTTGATCGTTATTTGTCCGCTGGAAGTTTCTGATTAACACCCACGAACCAGGATCGATGACATGTCCTGGATCTTCAGAAGCCTAAGGCAAAGTATCGTGAACCTGTTGGTGTAAAACACGCAATTTAGCCGTCACATCATGCAAGTAATCGAGCAGTTCAGGGTGTTCAATCTCGCTGAATTTCGTCGGCCTCGGCACTCCCCATATGTTTGCCGGGCGACCAAAGATGATTTCATAGGGACTAAGTCCCACTCGTGAATGCACAGTCATCCTAGTTGATAAAAGTGCTAATGGCAGAGCATCAGGCCATTTAAGACCAGAGCTCACTTGTATCTTGGCCAACTTTAATTTGAGGGTGCCATTATAGCACTCCACTAGACCAGCTGATTGGGGGTGATTTGCAGCATGGAACTTCTGGCGGATTCCTAGCCCTTCACGCACCTCTCCCTGTGGATGAAATCTAGCTGCAAAACCTCGAACAGTTACGTTGGGGCCGCAAAATGACCAGCTGGAGTTGGAGTTCCCCTACCAGGATTGTATTTCAGACAAACCATACAATTTTTAACCACATTCTCTGCACACTTGGGAATTCCAGCATTTTGCCATACTGGAGCCAACAACTTACAGATCCCTTTCACACTGATGTGAGCCATTCCATGCGCCATCGTAACCACTGCAAGTACGTACGCATCGGGTAACAACCATCGCTGATGCTCTGACAACTCAACCCAACAATCATTCGCATCCAATTTACCCGTACTATCTCTCCACACACTCAATTCCTTCTCTGTAGCTTCAGCTTGAATAGACTTCACACTCTCTATCGTATCTTCACACATTCCAACGTCACCAATCCATCTTGCAGGGCCCGCAACATACATTCGACTCTTCACGTCTCTTGCCGTTTCTTTCGCAACTTCATCAGCAAACGCATTACCGCGACCAACGTCATCAGTAACCTTCTTATGTGCACTGCATTTCACAATCGCAACTTGCAACGGTAAGGTAAGTGACTCAAGAAGCTCATTCACCAACTGACCATGCTGTATCTTAGTTCCATGAGACGTGAGGAACCCACGTTCCTTCCACAATCGTCCAAAACTGTGAGCCACACCAAACGCATACTGGCTGTCAGTATATATGGTCACTTTCATTCCTTTTGATAATACACACGCTCTCGTAAGTGCAATCAACTCTGCTGCTTGAGCTGAATTATGTGGGATACGTGCAGCTTCAACAATCGTATGCAAAGTTGTAACAGCATATGCCGCAGTCGTATCACCATTCGGAAGCTTCAAGCACGGACCATCCACCCATAAGGTACCATCACACTTCACCAGAGGAGTGTCCCTAAGATCTATTCTCCCTTTCGTTTCTTCTTCTGTCCTAAGAAGGCAATCATGCTGTTCAGGAACATCTGTCTCCGCTACAATCGGCAACAACGTAGCTGGATTCAACGTGCTGCATCTTTTTATGTGCACATGACTCGCTAAAAGTGTCAACTCATAAAGTGACAATCGAGCACTAGTTAAGTGCTGTGTCTTGGTCCTGTTTAGCAAAGTGTCCACTGCATGTGGAACCATTACAATCAATGTATTATTCATTACCAAACCAGCAGACTGCCGGATAGAAACAGCTGCTGCCGCAGTGGCTCTCAAACAACTCGGCAACGCTCTAGCTACCGGATCCAAAGTTGACAAGAAATACGCACATGGACGCTGCTTGTCCCCAAAAGACTGTGTCAACACTGACAACGCACATCCTTCTTTCTCATGGACATACAGTGTAAAGGGCTTACTGTAGTCGGGGGTACCCAACACAGGAGCCGAACACAATGCATCGCGTAATTCCGAAAAACTTTTCTGACAATCATCAGACCACGGGAGGGGGTTTGGTGTATCTTTACAGGTTAATGCCACCAAAGGTTTGGCCAGCAGGGAAAAGTTCGGTATCCATTGTCTGCAATATGACGTGATACCCAAGAAAGCACGCACTTCTCTCTGTGTAACTGGCACACTCATTCTCGCAATCGCTTGAATTCGTTCTGGGGTCAACCTTCTTCCCTCCTTCGATAAGGAATGATCTAAGAAGGTCACTTCTTGTCGACAATACTGTAATTTCGAGAGAGACACTTTATGATGTAAATCAGACAAATGACGCAACAACGACAAGGTGGCTTCTTTACAAATCTCCTCGGTATCTGCAGCTACTAACAAATCGTCGACGTACTGAATCAGAGCAGCACCATCAGGTAAAACAATCGTATCAAGCTGTGTTTCAAAGCCTGACTATATATTGATGGACTCTCACAATAGCCTTGAGGAGCTCTCTTAAACCGGAAGCTTCGACCTCCTAAAGAGAAGCCGAAAATATCCCTACTCTCCTCTGCAATCGGGATGCTGAAAAAAGCATTCTTCAAATCAATCACCGAGAACCACGTGGCTGAAGCTGGAATCATGGTCAGTAAGGCAGTGATATCAGGAACAACAGGAAATTGTGGTACAACGATTTTGTTCACCTCTCTAAGATCGATCACAAATCTGTAAACGGGTGGCTGAGAAGAGTCAGTGCGTTTTAAGACAGACAAAACAGGGCTATTGCAAACGTTACCTCTTGTTTCTTCAATCACATCCTTTTCAATCAAATCATAAATGATCGCTAGCAATGCCTTTTCACCTTCATTAGAGATCTTGTATTGGGGAACGCGCGGCATTTTAACATTTGCTTTCAACGTCACAACATATGGCGGTATTTCCAAAAGACCCACGTCATTAGGACCAGTAGCCCACAGAATATCAGGAAGAGATGACAATTCTGTCGGAAGTTTATCCTTCGACAAATACATCGGGGAGACCACTTTCTTGCCCAATGTGAGTTGTACTCCTGAAGGAGAACAATACAATGTCGCATACAATCGTTTCAATAGATCCAATCCTAACAAGTTCTCACCACAACCTGTCGTCAGAATAAGGGGTGCTTCGAATTCACAAGGTCCAACAGAAAGAGACATAGGACTAGAAATTGGGTTCCTAACCGGGGCACCAGAAAAACCTACTGAAACATTCGTCTCGCCAGACAAAGGTGCACCAGGGAGTTTAGAGTGCATAATAGAACTCTTCGTAGCACCAGTATCCAACAGAAAAGGCTCTGACACACCTGATGTAATCACCTCAACATAAGGTCCACTCTGATCTACTGGAACTGAAACAACTCCCTCTCTTTGTCTATGGCTGTCCTAGCAATCATCACCTTCCATATTCTCACCTTCTGCATAGTAGTCATCAGCATAGTACTGGGTCGTCCTACCAGACGCGTTATTCTGCTGATCAAAACTATTCATTGAATTTTGAGGAGGAAATGGACGCGCGTTCTGATGTCCTCTACCTCTAAGAGCTTGTGGAACGCCCGACCTCTTGCGCTAGAAACACCATTCATGCGCTGTAACAACACAGGGCAGCTACTTTTAAAATGACCCTCTTCTTTGCAATATGCACACTGATTAGGGCCTACAGGAAAACGTTGTTGAGAATGCTCGAACCTTTGCGAATTGCGCTGAAACTGCTGAGGTTGCTGATAGTCACGCTGACTACTACGGGGCGGATACGCTTGCTGTAAAAGAACCTTCGTTTTTAACTCTTTAGTTTTCTTGTCTGCTCTGTCCCTCTCATCCTTATCCCTATTTTCGTAGTATTGTGCAGTAGCCAATATCTGTGCTGAAGAGGAAACGGCCCAAGAACTCTCTGAATCTTTCAATTTCTTACACAACTCAGGAAGCAAATTGTGCACAAACTTGTCAACGAACAACCGTTGACCACCTTCAGTACTCATGTCTTGACCACTGTGGTCGATAGACGTTTCTTCAAACCTAGTGAAGAAGTCAGACACGGTTTCCTCTTTCTTCTGCTTGCATGCAGACAATTTATCCCAATTTACACGCATCGCAGGCATTAAAGTCTTCATGTAAGTAACGATCTTACCAGGGAGTTCTGCTACTAAAGGCTCAGGTTTAGCACCGCCTACTTGTCTGTCATTTCCCGCGCTAATATTAGCCCATGTGTCCCCTAACTCCTGCGCATGATCCGTGTGACGAATCAATCCCCATAAAGGCTGCGGAACAACATTTCCAAACAACATGTCTATATCATCTAGATTCATAATACATGAGTCTGCAGTCTGTGATAACTCCTTATAGTACCCAGCAGGATTTTTACGAGGTTCAGGTAAAGTCTGCTTAAGAGCCAGAACTTCAGCACGTTTCCATGGAACATGTACCCAAACACGCTGAAAGTGAGGCTGAACAGGTGGATTTAGGGCTAGATCCCCTTCTTTCCAAACTGGGGGAACTTCTCTCATTGGATATTGTCGCGCCTTTCTCCTAACAGAGGGATCATGTTCAAACAACGACCGAGAAATACCCTCACTCCTAAACGACAATACTGTCGCAACTGCTTTCTCAACATCGGAACCCACAATCGTTCCCTTCGCAAACTCGAACCGTACACGGCACAACTCAGGTGGATTGGGTTCCAAATCATTATCCTCCAATTCTTCACAAAGAAAAGCACACATTTTCTCAAAAACATATCTCTGCTTCGGTGCTTCCCATTGGCGGAAGACATCCATAACAGACTCTAGTTCATATCTTGTGGGGTCTGGAACCCATTTATGTGCCAAATGATCCAATATTTTTCGCTCTCTAGAGTCTGGTATTTGACTACGCAACTGTGTGCGCGTTGAGACAGGGGTCGTACTCGCTGCCCCAAAGAAGGGAGATAGAAGACTAGCAACAGTATCAGTCATTCTCTGTCGAACAGAAGGAGAAGTTGATAAAAGAACAGGAGGAAAGACAGAGTGAGGCAAAGCAGACGCAGAGGCAGTATCAGAAGGAATATCGGGAATGGTAGTCGATACTGTAGGCAAAGTCGTAGGAAGTGAAGGCGGAGCAGGTAGCAAAGTTGGCGGCCCTTGAGGAGGCTGCGCCATAGCAGTAGGATCCAACTGAAGAGCAGCTGGCGGCTGTGGAAGAATTTGAGGCACACCAACCGGAGGTTGCACAACTAAGGGTTGCGTAGGTGCTGTAGCACTCTGCGCATAAGGGGGTGGCGAACTCAATAAATGTGACATTAAAGGATCTTTCTCAAGTTCCTTTGCTGCATCTTGCTGAAGAAGCTGCAGAACTGGATAGCATTTATCAATTGCCATTTTACGTTGCCTGTGCAACTGCTCACTCGCTTGTTCTTCTTCGTTATCTTTAAACTGTATAGAAGCTTGCATTATCGAGATACCGTTTTCTCTTTTATTTCTCTTTGCTATTTTAATTTCTTTCTGTTTGGCTTCCTTTCGCCATAGGCGGAAAGAGTCAAACATCGCCGGCCGGGCTTTCTTCTTGAAGAGTCTAACTTCTAGATTATCTAAAATCTCGGTGTCGTAGCTACCATATTGGGGCCACTTTAGGACACCGTCCTTTTTCGTGTAACGAATCCTTACTTCGTTATATGCGATGGGGCCCACGCCATGCTTCACATATAGTTCATAGGTTGGAGTTCCAATTGGAGGAACCGGACACGAGTCCTCCAATCGGGAATCCCTACTTCGACCACAACAAAACAAATTTCCAAGTCTGCTAAGACCAGGTATCTTCGCTCACTAGTCTAGCTTCAAACTTCAAGGGAATATCGAATACGATAGTCTCGTGAATTACACGAGTCCCTCGGCTTTGGTACTTGCAAGTTCCAAATCAAAGATCCCAAGGGGATACCCAAAAACAAAACTAAGGACTGGGAGACGCTCCACTCATACTTAACTGAGGTATCGATGACGTCACCAGAAGACTCGTCTATCGTTTCGCTCTACAAATCATCAAAGGGTCTAAGACAGGGCGATAGTCAGGGCAGCAGTCCTTCGTAGCCGTTGGAAAGCGGGGAACCTCGCAGCAAAGACTTTCGGACCACGACGACATACAGGGATTGATGAAGTGATTGGTCTTCCTCCAGAATTTTCACACGAAGCTCCTCACGAACCTCTGGCTTGGACCGATACCGCTGAAATCGCCCCACGTTGGGCGCCAACTGAAGTACCGGGTTATTTAGAACCCAGCGGTGCCAGGGGACGCACCCGAAGACTTCGGATTCTCCTGTCTCAGACTACAGAAACGCAGAAACTTCTTGGTGATGTCAAAGATCAAATTTATTGGCTGCAACCAGTAACAGGTATCCTAGAAGTACAACACAGTGTATGTTCTCAGGAGACTGCTCAAACTTACAAAGCAAGTCGTCCCTTTTATACCAAATAATATGCATCAGGCAAACATTCCTTATTTACAGTTGACCATTCACATATTTTCACGACAAAGCAAATGCAGCATCATGATGACAAGCTCATTTTTCAGTTTGTCCAGCCCATAACCAATTATTAGTCAAACCCACCATTCTTCATCAGGTAGATCGAACGGACCCCTAATAAAAATGGACACCTCCTCATCGTAAACAGGTCATAAAGAAAGAAGCAGAGACAGGTGTGAGTAAGATAAGACATAGCTGTGTGCAATAAAAGGTTTATGGTGTCTTGTGTCTTGATCAGTAATTTTGATCAGCTACTGGGAAAGGAACAAGCTTAACAAGTTTGGCTTTAGGCAAGAGGGTCGCTCGCTCATGTCATTAAGAAGTCAGCTAAAGTGTATGTGTGCTTGGAGACTCGTTCGGCCACTGTCCTCAGCCTATGTGAGGGCAACCACAAAATGGCTGCCGTACACAAAATGGAACCCGAGGGTTCAGAACGGAATCTTTGATTTCATGGTGATCTCTTCACTCGAACATGACGAAAATACTCGTGCATCTTACACTCGCCATTTTCGGTCTGCTGTTACCAAAATCGTCATGATACGACGACTTTTATGGAACGGGTTCAGAATTTCAGTACCTCACGCCAACCCAGAGGTCTCAGCTAAGATGTGCCTGGGAAGAGGCACCTTCGCCTAGTAGAAGAAGCTGAGATGTACTAAATTATCACAATGTATAATTTAGTAGATTCACCATTGTTACGTGTAAAAGACATGTCATGGGAACCCAAAATTCAATGGGCGGGTATGAAAGATTCAAATGAGGGGCTTGAGAAAGTCAAATCCTAGGAGGTGTGATGACCTGTCCTCTCTTTTGCCCAATCGAAATTGGGGATCCATACACTTGCAACATTTGGGGGGTGGTACACTGACAGGAAAACAGTATAACTAGCCTAGGTTAGTTAGAGAAATTGTCCGACTTGTCCAAATAGCTGACCTGTCACTGACCCAACGCACTCAACAGCTGAACGAGAAACAGAGGTGCTGCGGAGCACTCTGTCCGACTGACTCACAGACCCAATCGGGGTTTTGAGAACCTTAGGTGCTGGCGGAGCACTTTGCTGGGGAAATGGAGACCCAATCGGGGTTCTAACTGATAGCTGCAGAGAGGGTGTAGCGCAGGCGTTGCAACTGAACTGCGGGTGCTGGTCTTACCTTGGTGGTCCTGTCCCGATCCTAATCTGGTTTTCCTGTCCTGGGTTTCCATTCTGCACCTGCTGGCCTACTGGCGACTGAATTCCTTGGGGTTCCTACTGTCCTTAACTGACCCGTGGCCAGGGTTGGTGTCCACACTGTTCTAGGTAAATATAAATCTGTGAGGGAAATACACCTGCGTCTTTTTCTCGCTTTCTGAAACTGCTAAAAATCATATTTGCACATTTGTTCCTTTTCTTACCTTCCCTGTGCTGACCGATAATAAAGTTTTCTCCACTTTTTCTGTTTTAATAGCATGTTCCATTTTTTCCCCTCCTTTAAGGAAGCTGTGAAATGCTGTTCATAAAATATAGATGTTCCCTTTTCTTACCCTCCTTTTAGCCGAAGTTAATGTGATTGCTCTGAATCATTATCGTGTTCCAATTTTCCCCCTCCCTATAGCTACATGATATTCTCCAAATTCCTTTCGTATAAAATTTGAGTTCTTTTGCCTTACCCTCCTTCAAGAGATATTCAACTGTAATATTTTAGCATGTTCCTTAGCTTTCCCGTCCTTTAGACACACCATAGTCGAGTCTAAATTCCTGAAAATACTACACTAGCATGTTCCCTGTTCCTACCTTCCCTTTAGGCTTTTAAATGGTTGGCCTTATTATATTCTTACATGGATATACCCTTTTATGATTTTGGTTATTGATAGCTTACTTACTGTTAACTTCTTGCTTGCTGATATTGAAGAAAACTAGATAAAGGTTTTCAAAACTTCCTGAGTCTGTGGTTATTATAAAGATTGCAAATATTATAAATGTTATTTTGGTGACTGCTTATCTTTTGCAGCTAGCTCCCTGATCCATGGTGATCATAGGTACCTGTGACGAGGATTGGTATGTCAGGTACATTGGAAATATATAGGAATGAACAAGGGTTACTGGTAGTAATGTGTAGGTTACCCGGTTAATAAATATGGTAAATTGAATTTATGGGCCCAAGTGTGCATATGCTGAAAAATTATAATCGGGTGACCTGCGCGCTCTATCAGTGGTCTCCAGATTGGACTATGCCAATATCCTTTACGTAAGACTTCCACAATACTTGCTACAGAAATTACAAACAGTTCAGATGCAGCGGCCTGTCTGGCTCTTCAATCACCCAGACAAGCTTTGATCTCGTCTCATCTGAAGAACCTATACTGGTTTCCTGTTAAAAAAAGAATCCAGTTTAAGACCTTGACTCTCATGCATAGGACTTTGCACCAGCCTGTAACTGCACATATGTTCTCTAGGTTTCAACTCTACTCCATCTTTAGAACTCTGCGCTGATCCCTTTGGTCATTTTGCCTAAGTTCCAAGGGTAAAACGAGCAAAAACCATAGGGAGATCCACCTACCTCTCTCCCCGCAAACTTGGAACAGTGTGCTAGCTGAGTTCCGGCTAATTTAGCAAACACAACAAGATGATGGTTGGTGTACTGCAACTTTTCAACCACTTACCCCCCAGTCAAGAGATTTGGGTTGAATCCATTGTTCTTTTGCTCACTATGCCACCCCAGTTTGGAACTAGCCATATGCATATCAGTCTTGAAACTGTGCCTCCTGGGAACAGCCCAGATCGAACTGCCAGGCCAGGTCCTCCCTGGACCGAAAACCAACCTTGTGGTACTGGTTTCGGGGTATCACCCCTCATCAACCACGCTAGCTTGAATCCAGTGGCTCAGTGAGCAAGGGGCTCAGGTATGGGCACACTCTTGGCTACTTCGTGCGAACATATCAAACACCACAAGATGATGGACGGAGTGCTAAAACTTTTCAACCACTCACACCCAGTTAAGAGATCTGGGTTGAATCCATCGTTGTTTTGCTCACTATGCCACCTCAGTTTGGACCTAGCCATATTCAAGTCAGTCTTGACCCTGCTCCTCCTGGGAACAGTCCAGCTCGAGCTGCCAGGCTAGGACCGGAGCAGGGTCAACACTGATTTGCATATGGCTGGGTCTAAACTGCAGTGGCATGGTGTGCAAAAAAACAATGGTGTTAAGCCCAGATCTCTGTATTTGGGGTGAATATTTGACATTGTTCAGCATTTCTCCCATGAATTTTTCTTTTTGCATTTGTTGCCCTAAGTGGTAAGGGTGTGCCTAGCGCAGGCCCCATGCTCACCACGCCACTGGAGTCAAGCTAGTCTGGCTTATGAGGGGTGATACATCAAAACCGGTCCCAGGATGTTTGTTTCTGCTCCAGGGAGGACCTGGCCTGGCATTGTCGGCTGAACTGTTCCCTTTGGGAGCAGGGTCAAGACTGATTTGTATATGGCGGTGTCTAAACTGGAATGGCATGGGAAGTAAAAAATTGATGTCTTTGGGTCCAGATCTCTGTACCAGGGTGGAATATTTGACATTGTAAGGCATTGCGTCCATCAATTGTTCTTTCTGCATGAGTTACATCTAATTGACAATGAACTGTCTTTCAGAACACAATTTAAAACCTGGCTTTTCACTCAGTATGTTCCTTCACATTCTCTTACTTTCTAAACTTGCTCTGGGACACTCCCAGGAGTACGTGTGAGCTTTAGAAATCCCGATATTCATTCATGTATCACAGCAAATCTAAACTGTAGGGCGCTTACCAATTTTAAAACTGTGTTATTTTGAGTCAGCTAAACGATTCTGTGCAGTTGCAATAGCATTCAGGTTGAGTGACAGGCAGTGCTTAATTTATGCTCGTGGATACAGATGGTTGCACCAGCACTGATTTTTGGTGACCAGATTAATTTTATTTCATCATCAGACTTTGACCTAGGGACTAGAGAAAAAAAGCACGAAAGGGAGGGAAAAGGAGAAAGATATGAAAAGAGCGAGTACACCTTATAGGAGGGATAAAAAAGAACTTGTTAGAGTGACATAAAAAACTGGAAGTGTTGATCACTGGAAGAGGCATGAGGAGGAATCACGACTAGACTTTGGTATTCGGAAACCTCTGCTTCCAGCTTCAGGCTTCCAAAAAAACCTTGGGCCCGGATTATTCATTAATTAATTTTTTACTGAGGGCGAGGAACGTGAGCTCGCTTAATGCGTACACTGACTTGTCTGCCTTTGAATTTTTCAGTAACAACTATTTCTGTCACGCGCTATCGGATGAGATCTCTAGCACATCTCAATGTTATTTGCATTTACTGTGTAATACGCAAACACAGTTACAAAGACCTGGCGAAGTTTGCCGCTCACGTTCTGCCCACTAACTAAGCTACGGCAGCTACCTCAAACAATGCCTCTTTTCAATATATGGAAGCATTTCAGCATGGCGACATCGGCGGAGTACAGTCTGTTTACAGAATGTGCGTTTGATGCCAGGGAGGGCAGTCACCGAAGCCTCTGGTATCCAGGGGTTCTAACAGTCTGTCCAAGGCACGCGGCAACGCACCATTGACGTCCTGCCCCCGCCACGCATAGCTAAACGGTATTTTTTTCCCATGAACACCTAGTACTAATCTGAAGTGTAAAGAGAGATGTGCTTTATGAGCCTTGGTGAATTAGTGACCTCATGCGTGAATCTTAACGGACTCTCATTAGGTTATGTTGACTTCACCCCTCGCTAGTCAGGCAGTGGGTGGCTTCCTTTCAACACCAAGGTACAGTTTGTCTTCGTTAAGGTTGATTTGAGTGCGTTTTATTTTTATCTCTGTTGTATAAAGTCTTTTAATTAATGTTCATATTTTTACTGACCACAGTCTCCTTGGTTTGTGAAACGGAGACCACTGTTGGTAAGAGGATGGACAAAGAACAACAAAAATAACCGGGCGCCAGGCGGTTACCGGTAATCTTCCTTACTTCGAGTCATAGCCTTCTCGTCACAGTCCTAACCATTGAGCACTCCGTGGTCAGGGCACAGAATTCACCTATAAAAGAAAAAGATCCCCACCCAATAGGGCGTCTTAACAGGAAGTTCCTGTCACATGAACCCTAAAGGTGGGGTAAACCCAGATCACATCCTGTAATACCAAGCAAAACATTTAAAAAACAAAATCCCTCTCTCCCACCTCCCATTGGCAGGAGGGAGGGATACAGGACTGTGACGAGGAAGACAGATAAAGAAGGTAATAACTTGGTTACTTACTGGTAATCCTCACCACTCTGAGTCAAAGTCTTCCTCGTCACAATCCTTTATCCCTCCCTCCCGCAGAGGGGAGTTGGGATTTTGTTTTTTAAATGTTTTGCTACAGGACTATGCCAAGGAAGACTTTCAGTAATGAAGATCACCGGTAAGTAGCCAAGTTATTACCTTCCTGCTCTATCTTCCTCGTCACAGTCCTGACCATTGAGTGTATACCTAAGCCACTGGGGAAAAATTACAACCCAAACAAAGATGCTAAAATTATTTCTTACAGACGCAAATAATAAATTAGTGCACAGCCGGAAGAACTGCAGAAACAAAATCTGCAGACAATACTTCTCCAATCCTTGATTTCTTAGCATGTGTTTAGAAGACCACGTGGCTGCTGCACAAATGTCCTTCAATGATGTACCTTAAAGGCTGCCCATGAAGGAAGCAACTCCTCTAGTGGAACAACCTTCAACCATAGAAAGAAGAGAAACCTTGGAGCATTGATATGCATTGGAAACTGCAGCAGCTCTAATCCAACGGGTAGGGTTGAAGTAGTAGAGCGATGTCCTCTATTTGCCACCCCTAATGTAGCAAAAAGAAAATCAACTTTTCAATAGGGGGCGATTCTCTCAAGATAAGTACAAGGGCCCTTATTAGATCAAGAGAATGTAACAAAATCTCCACTTCTGTAAAAGGGGAAGGAAAAAAACGGGGAAGAACAATCCCCCACATGAATCAACCTATTTAGGAAGTGCAAACTGTGCGAATCGGTAAATTCGGCCGTTTGCACTTCCTAAATACGTTTTTGGGATGCATGAAACAATTCGCTATTTTTTGCATTTCTTAAAAATGCAAATGCAATTAAGGAATCGCATTTGTGCGATTCCTTAAATGCAATGCATCAATTTGTAAAAAATAGCGAATTTTGAAATTGGAAGTGCAAATTAACACGAGGTTGACCCTCGTGTTAATTTGCGAAATTTTTAAAAAAAGCAAAAAAATGCATTTTTTAAACTTGCATGTTACAGACACACATGTCCTTAGGACATGTGTGTGTGAAACATGCACTTGAAAATACATTTCAGGGGTGCAGGGGGGGGGTCCTTTGGACCCCCCTCTGCACCCTTGCAATGCATCAACAAATTGCAAGTGCAAAAAAAAAAAATGCAAAACGGCATTGATTCCTATGGGCCTCTAGGCCCATAGGAATCAATGTAATGCCATTCCTTAATTGCGATTCGCAATTAAGGAATCGCAATTTCCGAAAATTAAGAAATCCTAAAAACTTTTAGGATTTCTTGATGCATAGGATTTTGCATTTCCTAAATAGCGATTCCTTAATTTTCGCTATTTAAGAAATGCAAAATCTTAGATTGATGCATGTGGGGGAATATCCTGAGACAGATGGAAGGGGGATGGACTTTTAGGAAGGAAAAAGGGTGAGGCCGGAGAACTACCTTGCCCTTAAACAACATTAAATATGGGTGGTGAGAAAGCTATGTTCCTATCTCCCCAACCGTCTACTCAAAGTAATGGCCACGAGAAAAAAGCCTTAATGGTCAGTGTAGGACGGTGGAACTTTCTCGCATAGATACCCCCGCTCTTTGCCTGGTGTCAGTGTGTTTTGACTGTAGCCCAGTGGCACTGTTGTCTAAATTTGATGGTAAGTACTTTGTACACCCCACAATTGGCAATTATAAGTCCATAGTATATAGTACTGAGACACCCAGGGCATTAGTACACCAGGGTTCTCCCAGGGGCTGCAGCATGTATTATGCCACCTATGGAGCCCATGCAACCTGTGTCTGCAGAGCTGCCATTGCAGTCTGAGTGAAATGTTGCTTGCACCTTTCACTTTGGATACAAGGTTTCCCATATATCCCAGTCACTGCACCTTTAACTTATAAGCCACCCCTAAGATAGGCCTTCAGACCAAAGGCAGGGTGCATGGTTCTAAGTGCGTGGGTACCCCTACAAGAGCAGAGGTACACCTGCAAACCCCAGACTCCATTGTCTGGGCTTTGTAAGTGCAGGACAGCCATTATAAAGTATGTAGTGGACACTGGCAAAGGTGAGATGTCCAACTACAAAATGGCTGCCCAGTGTTAGTTGCATGATACCATGTACTGGGGTGCTCCTTAGAGGACCCCCAATACCTACCTGTGTAGCCTTACAGGGTCTGCCAGCTCGCTCTGCTTCCAACACTAGACAGTGTTCTGTCCTGCTGATAAGCTTAACCCGGGCAGGGGAAGCTGAACAAAGGATTTCCTGTGACCACCTTTCCTTTAGAATTAGCTGGGTGGGGGCACTTTTGAGCACCACCAGACTGCATTGAAGGGCACATTTGGTGCCCTTCTTGCATAAACCAGTTTTGCCCAGTTCAGGAGCCCTTAGCTCCTGCTCTGACACGAAACCACACAAAAGACAGGGTAGTGTCCACTCCCCTGTACAGCTCCTCCCTAGGGAGGTGCCCAGAGCTACTCCAGGTGGCCACTTGATTCTGCCATGTGGAATCTTGGTCCCTGGGAGCATCTAACTGGCTAGGACAACTGAGCAGCGTCCCTGACCCTCTCTCATAGACGGGTCACCACGGGAGAGGTCCACCCCCTTTGTAGGGTTACTTAAGGGCTTCCCTGAGGGTAGGTCCCAAGATTCATCCTACAGCAACTTCAAGATCCAACTGCCTGTCATCTGAAGACTGTTCAAAGACTCTTCTGCTGGTGGACACTGGAACTCTGCTGTTCTTCAAGCCAGGATCGACAACAAGTCTGCTTTCAGTGGGAAGTTTCCTGCTACATCTTCGTCCCTGAGATTCTTCAAGTACTGCAACTCCGTGGCCGTGCATTCTCGAGTCACCAAGGATTCATCATGCATCCGAGCCAGAAGGAATCTCCCTTGAAAGTGAAGGAGTCACTTCCCTGCATCCGCAGGCACCTCTACGATGATGACTAGCTTGCTGATCCTGTTGTCCCATGGACATCGCCCGGCTCTGCAACACAGGTGGTGATTTGTTAGTTCTCCAGAGGCCTGGTTAGCCTACCCTGCAACTTGGGCGTCTGTAATCTCTCTCCAGCAGACGTGAACTTCCTCACTGTGAGCTGCATCTGTTTGCCGTTGCCAAGTCATGTTGGCTCTCTCCACGAAAGATCTTCAAGCTCCAAGAAGCCCCAGCCTCCAGCACTGCACAGCTCCAAGAACAACATCCTGCCTGCATCCTCTGCATCGTGGGCCTTCATCTCCTGTGTGCTGTTGAGGCTTCCCTGTGACTCATGTGCCTGCTGCCAGAGGGTCCTCGAGGGGCCTCCATCGATTCCTTCTGGTTCTCCTGCATGGTTGCTGGGTTAGTCCCACTGAAATTGCTGTCTGCAACACAGCATTTTCTCCCACAAACCGTTGTTTGCGTTTGCCAAGGCTTGTTGGTGATCCTGCCAGCCACTGACCTTCCTGCACTCATCGACTGGGGTGGGACAGCTCATAGCTGGCTCCTGTGCTCCTGCATTGTCTTCTGGTCTCCACAGCTGTTGCTTCAAATTCACCGTGCTACAGCAAGAACCTCCAACAAGGCTGGTATTGTGCTCCTGTGCATTCTGGTCAACTCCAGGTGGTTTGGATTCTGTTGTCTCTGCTTTCAGGTTCTTCTCATCTGGATTCCACATTCTGGTTCCACCGGCCTGGTCACAAGACTGTAGTTGATGATATTCCACGAACCTCCCCTGGAATCAATGGGTGGTTCCGACCCCACTTATCCCTATGCACCTGGGCTCCCTGGTGTAGGTATCCTGGTTCTTATGGTATCCATGGATGCAGTGGCTCTCCAACCTTCCTTGATCCAATTGGTTCTTTCGGGGTCCTTTGGGAAGGGTCCTAGAACTAACCCAGGGCGTAGGACTATGCCACACTCGCGGAGCGTGCGTAGTTTGCGCTACTACGCGAATTGCACGTAGCACAGTGTAAAAACACGTAGCGTAGCGGGCATTTTTTGCTTGCTCGCAGTCCTCAACGTCAAGTTGGTGGCCACGAGCTAACAAAATCAACATCCCAGCGAGACTTTTTCCTCGTTCGCGATCAGCATTATCAAGTTGCCGATCACGAGCGTGGATAATTAAACCTCCCGGCGAGATTCTCAACGCGGGGAGGTCAGGTTTCTCATTGCGAGTGGTCGCATATGCTCGCGACTGCTCGTGATGAGAAACTACCAGTCTACGTTGAGAAATCTGCCTCTTGAGTACAAATCTACTTGAGCTGCAGAAAACGACCACTTGCACTGTGCAAGATGCCGTTTGCAATGATTGCACAGTGCGGAGAAGCATCCGGCACTGTGCAATCAATGCAAACAGCATTTTCCCTACCGCACTATGCAGTTCGCGTAGCTTGCGTAGTGCGAAGTACAATTTGCGTAGCTACGTGTAGCGCTACTACGCAAACTATGCCCAGGGTTACCTAGAACTGTAAAAACCCATCCACAACTTACCCTGTGTTACCCTATGGACTTCTGACCAGATGTAACCACTCTTCACCAAGGCACCTTGTGGTCTCTGGCTACTCACCTTGGGTGGTATCATGCTTCCCCTCGGGTTCTCCACTCTTGGGGATTAGTACTGTTTTGGTACTTACCTCACATTCCACTACTTTAGTATATGGTTTGGCCCTTGGTTGGCCCCTATGTGTTTTCTTATGCTACTTGCCTATCTCTGAAGTATTTCTTGTGTGTAGTTAATATCTCCAGATAGGAGATATACCAAGTTAGTGTCTAGTGGGTGTTAATAAATGCACAGTATTTTTATATTCACCTGGTGGGGTATTTTCTTGAGTGAAAAGCTTACTGACTGATTATGGTGGTAAATGTTCCTGCTTTACACCCTCCTGAATAAGCCTTAGCTGCTCTCCACATCACATGGTTTTCAGGGACCCAAACACTATCACTGAGGGCTGCCTGGACCATTGGTGGACAATATATACTGAGCCAGCCTCCTACAGTCAGAAACTCTAAAGACACTTTAGACAGGGATTCAGCCTCCTACATTCAAAATCTCCAGAGACGCTATAGACAGGGGTTCAAAAGAAGACTTTTGCAAGGTATTAAGGACCAGCGGTAAAGTCGATGGGGGAACGGGTGAAAAAAACACTGGCCTCCTTAGGTAGAAACTCCGGAGGAGATAGGAGGCTAAGGGCTCAAAATGGAAAAAGTAGGAACCCCTGTTAGCCTTTATTGCAGCCCATTGACTACCCAGCATAGAAACTGAAAGATCTTACAAGAACCCATCTCTTAGAAACTCTAGGATATACCACTGGCAGGATTCTGAGAAAAGACTTCTAGAAGAAGACCAGGCAGAAAAATTCCTTCATTGCCTTTCATAAATTCTAAGAGTGCTCTCCTTCTGAGAATGTTGTATCGAAAGGGCTAACTCTGAGCAACAGCCCAAACTCACTAACCTCGCCCTTTCAATTTCCAAACCCCCAATGCTAGTTACTTGAGAGAGCTGTGCGACAGAACAGGAGACGTGAGAGGAGAGCCAGTGAGGAAACAATTTTCTTCTGTACACGGATGACATAGTGATACTAGACTACAAAGGGAATACAAAAAAGTTTAGACCTCCTTAAAACCTTCACTAAAGATCACTTTCTAAAAAAAAACATTTCTAAAAGTAAAATTGTAGTGTTCAAAGGTAATCAGCAATTAAAGAAAACAAAGTGTTCGTGGCATTTGGGGCTTGAAAAATGAGAGGTAGTTAAGGGAAATTTTTCAGCTCTAATTATTCAGAAAGAAATCAGGTATTTCACTTGCTCACTAAAGCAATGAGCCATGCAACTTGGCTGAGACTTTTTTTAATGTCCACAGTCGCAGACATTTTTTTCTTTTTAATTCAGCTGTACCCTTTAAACATCTCTCCATGCTTATTCTTTGCGACGGAAGTCATGCTAATTAATAGTTGGTCTTTCATGGTTTCTACCGGGGGAAAAATTCTTCAGAAATTATGTAGTTTGAACTCCCTAGTCTTCACCTCTGCTCTCCATTTAGAACTACGTCTTGTAAGTACTTTTGTGTTGGGAATGGCAGCTGTTTTACGCTGGGGCCTCCGATTGATTCAATCTGATGCCAACTATTTAAGGAGGTTACTTTGGTGGGATTTTTTATTGAGCAAAGGCAAAATAGTAGTTATAGGGGTAACTTTAATGCTGCCTTAGAACAATTTAAACTGAAACAGGCGGCATTAGTATCTTTGTCCATGTCAGAACTTAAGTGATTTCATAAAAATTCAAACTCTGTACTTGGCATGGAATTAGACATGGTTTCTTGCCTTTCAAATGGTAGATATTACGTCTTTCGTGCTACCTGTAGCATGAAAAGAATACAACCATATCTGAACTGGAATATAGAACACAAAGACAGACGATTAATAATTCTTATTAGATTCCAAATGTTTCTGCTAAGGAGTATCACAGGAGCTTGGGAAAGAATTAGTAGAAATAAGCGAATACGTCATTTATGTTTTCAGGGAATCCCAAATTTTGACATGTTGTTTTTGTTTGTCTTGCTCAACACATCCATTATTTAAAGTTTTTAAAGTCACTGTTTATCACTAATAGTCCCCTTACTGTAGTTAAAGCATGGTACTTTTAAACAATCCAGAAAATGAAAGGACCTGTTATACTTTCTTTTATTTTTAGTAGATTTTAAAAACTATATTGAAGTTGGATTGAACTTTAATTTCATGATTCCTCCCACTCGTTATTCTTCTATGTAACAAGCTGTTTGATATTGTGCAGTGCTCACCGGCTCTGTTGCAATGTGCAGCGATGATTCTGTATGTTTAAATAATTAATTTATCATAAGCATTTCCAAATTATCCTTGTGGTTCCAAATATTTTACTGTTATTAAAATGATTACTGTTTTTAAGGCATGTTTCTTACTGCTTATGTCTTGAAGTAAATATGGGAAGTGATTTGTTTTATTATTTTTGTTATCTCAAATGTGGGACTAAAACAAGGAAGGATGGTGTGTGTCTGTCTAGGAGGAGAGTCCAAGTCCTGATGCAAGGGCTTGCCTGAGGCTATGACTGTTATATCATCCTTGATGTCATGAAATTTAACATGTCATGATCGATGTAATATGTATGTGTTGATGTAATATGTGTGTGAGACACAGTAGTTCTGTGAGTTTAGATATGTTAGTCTATAGAGGAACGAAGATGAATGTTGTTGTTTCCTCATGCATTGAAGCGCAGCCTCAACCATATTTAACTTGGAATTCCGCCGTAAAAAAAAAAAAAAAAAAAAAAAAATATATATATATATATATATATATATATATATATATTGCCGCTCCAAGGACACCAAGTAGCGAGTCACTCTATAGACGGGTGCTGTTACGCGTTGGTGCGTTGCGTTATATTAAAGCTTCAAAGTTTCTCCCATTTACCAGGAAAAGGAAACAGCACTCGCGGGATAACAACATATATATAATTGCCATTTCATTTATCCGGTGTATTCAAACCATTGGTTTGACAGATGTAATCTTGCCGTGGATCGGCAATGGCAACCATCGTGGTTGCCTGTATATCCTGTTGTTTTCCTATTAATAGAGAGTTACATTTATTAAATACTTGTACCAAACATTTTAACTACCCATATGTTGTTATGTTATATTTAAGCCGTGTATTTGTGTAAACAAGAATTATATACAAAGAATTAATTGGACAGTGTTCAAAGATGGCGCTCACAATTTTGTGGACTGCGCCATATCCTTTGTTTGTTTCCATGATTTGAGAGTTACAAATGGCGCCGCGCTGTGCGTTACGCGTAGACACAGAAGAAGGGAATTACCGAAACGCGTCTTTCAGCGAAATAAAGAACACTGCTTTGTCAAGTATCCCGCGAGTGCTGTTTCCTTTTTCTGGTAAATGGGAGAAACTTTGAAGCTTTAATATATATATATCTCTCTCTCTATATATATATATATATATATATATATATATATACATTTTTTTTCCCAAAACGTGCGCCACCCATAGATTGTTGCTCTCTCTCGCGCAGGTGCAATAGCTCGCGGAGGCGGCTCCGCGACGTATATCGCCACACACAATTGCCCCAAGACAAAAACTGCTGTGCACTCGGGCTGATCACGAAAATCTAATTTATTTCAGCAATTCCATAGTAGACCAATATAAACGTGTTTCGGCCACCTGGCCATTGTCAATGTTAGCTAACATAACTTTCAGTCAGGGTCGGATTGGGATCACAATTTGGCTCAGGCACTGATGAAAAAAGTGGCCCACATTCAAGGGTCATGGCCCACAATTAAGGGGTGTGGTCCACATTCAAGGGGAGTGCCCTTTCATGGAACACCATTTGGTTACTCTTTGAGGTCTAATTTGTAGAGAAATATTTAGTAAATTAAGCCTTTTAAAGCTTACAGAGCAAGTAACATTGGTAAAGACTAGGAGCACTGTAGTTCTGATAACTGAATACTTACTTGCAGTCTTAACGCCCTGCACAATGCCGTTAGATACTCTTTCCCAACCAGCTATGTCCTAGACTCTAATCATCACATAAATCAGAAATCTAGCACAAAGTCAAGGAGAAAGGGTAAGACTGGAATCTCTGGGAACAGAACATGGAATAACAAAAGTAAGAATTCACAAACGAGGAAAAGGCAGTCTGGGGTGTAAAGAATGCTGGAAAATGTATCTGTACAATCTAGTCATAAATGTATTTTACAACCAGCAGGTGATGTCCAAATACAAAAAACACAGTTCTATTTATGAGTACCAATTACAGTACACATGATCCGATTTTTTATGTAAGGGCCTGGGCGATTAAGTGATCTGTCCAGAATCACAGGTTGTTGAGCAGACTCTGGGACTCAAACTTGAATCCCGATTTCTGCAACTCTGGCGTCAGGCCACATATGCCTATGCACAGACCAGAGACATTTTAAGGCATGGGCAATGTGGGCTCTGGCCCAGGGCCCCAGCATTTCAGGGAGCCCCCTGATAGAGCCAGCTCTGTTCTGCAGAGAATCTTGCCCTAATGACCATGCATATTCCTCAAACAGATTGTTTTAAATACCATTTTTTCAAATTTATTTTTAATATGGGCAATGAGTAAGAACCTATCACAGAGAATTTTGCTGAAAAATGTGTTTATGTTTCATGCAACATCCATAAAAAATGTCTTTGAGATCAAACAGGCCATCACATATGAGAAATGGGAGGATGTCACTGAGATTATTTTCAGTAATTTTAGTGAGCTGCTACTGTGTTGTAACATTGAAAACACACGTCAATGTCCTTGAATATTAGATGTAAATAAATTAAGAATTTGGACAAGTATGGTAGTGCTCTGGCCAGTGACCAGCTGAAAGAGGGCATCAAAGAGCAGAAATTGGATTATAAATTCAAATCTGTTCCGAACAGGGGCCCAAAAATATGTTTGGCCCAGGGCCCCCAAAATCCTTAAGATGTTTGACACAGACAATGAATGAATGAATGGCCCTGTACAGGACACAGGGCCAAGGTGACAATGGCCTACATGCTGAGCAACTAAAAAAACAGCAAGGCCCCTTTCTGTCACAAAATTATTCGAGCCCTCCAGCGAAGGAGCACCTAATAAGCAGGAAGCCGCTGCTATTACTAACCTACTCAGCCCTCCCCAGACCTTCAGCTCAGGAGCACATGAACAGCAGTAAGGCCCCTGCAATTAGTAAATTAATCAGCCCTCTAGGCCTCAGGGCAATGTCCTGGCAGGGGAGCTCAAAACACAGCTGCTGGGTCACCCACGGTAGCCAGGGGGAGGCTGAGGTGAAGATGGTGCAAGTTCCAAAAATCACCTGGCCCCCACAGCGAGACCCATTCTTCCTCGCCCACTATGCCCTGAATGTGAAGGGCTGTGGGCGAGTTGTTAAAACTAACACTGTATTTGTGCTGTGTGGGCCCCTGGGGGGGCGAGGTGAAAATGGCTCAAAGGCCTGAGCAACACCTGGCCCCCAGGGAGGCCGATTTTTGCAAACAATCACCCCCTCCCCAGCCACCCTCAGCGTGATTGCTTTGCAGGGCAGGGGGTGAAGGAGAGGCCACAGCGGAAAATCGTTGTACGGCCGCACCTTGAAGCTGCATTCATTTGTCTGTCTTCGTGCCTTCTGTGGGCCGTTTTTTTTCTCCCCTTTCCTAGTCCACAGAGAGCACGGAGACAGAGACAGAGAAATGAATGCAGCTTCACTGTGCGGCTGGGAAGGGGGAGAAAAACAAAACGGCCCACAGAGGGCACGGAGACACCGGCCCTTCGGCCCATGGCCGAATGCCTGCATTGCCAATCCGCCCCTGCTTTCAGTCTACTTTAACTATTGAGTCGTTTCATTCATTGTCTCCACCTCCAATCAGATTTTCAAACATAGATAAGGGACCATACACAGAGTCATCTAAACATACTTTTCATGTCGGCCATCTTGGCCTGCCTCTGTTTGCATTGCCGAACCTCGTTATTTCATTTATCAAGTGACATTTTCATGAATATAATAGGTATGCATAAACTATGGCATGTTCATTCCAAAAAATCAGAACTGTATGTGACCATTGATGCATTTTGAATATTTTCTTTCAACATATCCAATTTAAAAAAATTCTACCAGAAAATCATTATTTAAAGATTATTTAAAATTGTAATTTTCAATTTCATCTTTGTTGTATCTATGGTATTATAAACAACGAATATCAATTAATACTGTTGAAAATCACCTAGATCCAAATTCATGTCACCATTTCTCTACAGGCTGGAGAAACTAATGACAAATATGAGGCCCTTTGCATTTATTGGCCCCCCATCGTTATATGTCCAATTAATAAACTAGCATCCAGAGATTAGTCTGTCTGTATGCATGGAACCACCCCATCCTCAATGCGCCCATGCCCTGCCACGGCATGAGACCCCATGTTGGGTGAATCCTCATAGGATAGTTATCGCTCTCATTATCCACAATTGTTGTATATCACCCACTGTCTACTGTCTACTCAATCAAGCCCTTATTGGGCAGTCTGACAGCATTCCACTGACATGTCATCAAAGTTTTTGTCTTGGGGCAATTGTGTTTGGCGATATACATATATATGCTAGAGAAGTCCTTGCTGATGCAGCCGCGCCGCGCCAGAAGAACACAGCCCGCACTCCAGGTAGGCACAAAACAATTTATTTGTATAGCTGACGCTTTTCGACCAGGAGGTCTTTGTCAAAGCTGGGAACTACACATTGTGGAACAGTATTCATAGCATGAAGTGAGTCCCAGTGGAGGGAAAAGAAAAAACAACATAGGAAAAAGACTTTAGGCATAAAATACATTTTTGCCATCTCATCAGTCACAATGAGAAAAGACTTAGGGGCCGATTATGATTGCGGTTGTTCCGCATCCTCTGGGCCGGCGGAAGCCACCGGGAAAACCGCTGCGGAGCCTCCAAAGACCCACCGCCATATTAGGATGGCTGGTGGGTCTGGAATTTCGTCTGCCGCTTTTCCGCCGCGGTCGCATTGCAACCGTGGCGGAAAAGTTCTGATATGGTGGCGGTGTCAATCAGACACCGCCAGCCATATTAGGATGGTGGGAAAGACATGCTTTTCCGCGGCGGCTTTTCCGCCATGGGAAAGCATACGGACTTTCACTTCGGGGGCCCGTTGCGGGCCCCCTGGGTGAAGGGGGGGTGCACATGGGGGGTACCTATGGTACCCCCCCTGCATTTGCGTGCACACAGCAGCAGGCACTGCGCAGTGCCTGCCGCTTTGTGCATGCAAATGCGATGCATGCATTTTTAACCTTGTGGCGGGTGCAGCTTGAAGCTGCACCCGCCGCAATGTTAAAGATAGAGGATGTGACCACCACCCTGGCGGTCACATCCTAATTTGCTCGGAGGGAACGCCGCAACCCCTGCGGACGTTCCCTCCTCCTCAGGGGTCGCGGACGGACTGAAGTCCGTCCGCGATCCTAATCGGGCCCTATGTCTGTGCGTGTGCCCCCTGTGACCGTGCTGCTTCTTTGCCCTCCAGAATTTGTGTTTAAATATGTATTTACAATGTTTTTTTGGGATATGTGTGTGAATTAACAGATTAGATTGAATGGGGTTTGAATGAGAGAGAGTGGCTTTTGGATTGTATAAAAATATTATTTGAAAAATTGGGGGATGGATTGTTATGTATATATTTGTGTACAGTGGAATTTGTGATAACGATTATGAAATTGTGTGTTTTTTTGGACTATGAATTAATGATCCCTCAAAATAAAAAACTGAGAATGAAATAAATAGGTAGTCACGTTTGTTTAGATCAAGGTGACTTAGTTGAAAGGAAGTTTCTAAGTGGTGAACAGTAGTGGCAATTCTTTGTTTATTAGTTGTTTGGGGCTCTGCCCTACTGTTGTTTGAGCCCAAACCCTGGTTGGATACACTATTGCAGCATGCCAGAAGCCATCACTCGTCTTCTGCTGAAAAGGAGTGTAGCCGCGGCAGCCGTGCCGTGTTAGTGCAGGTCATATGTTGAAATCCGGATCGTTTCTGAAACACAGGCAGCGGGATTCGGAGATCGGATACCTCCGCAAAGAGAATTTTCTGCCTTAGATTGCATCCACCAAACGAGGCCGGTGCAGGGCAGACAGGCACGGAACCTGTCAAACTTGCTTGAAAAGTCCTTGCTGATGCAGCCGCGCTGCGCCAGAAGAACACAGCCAGCACTCCAGATAGGTCTAAAACAATGTATTTGTTTAGCTGACGCGTTTCGACCAGGGGGTCTTTGTCAAAGGTGGGAACTACACATTGTGGCACAGTAGTCATAACACACAGTGAGTCACAGTGGAGGGAAAAGAAAATACATCATCAGAAAAGAACTTTGGGTACAAAAGAAATGTTTGCCATCTCATCAGTCACAGTGAGAAAAGACTATGCAAGTCAAGACATTTTTAAAACATACAAAATTTGAAAAAGTCGTTTTTGCAATATAATTCAATAGCAAGTGCCCCACCATAAACAATAAATTAAAGGAAAACTGTATGTACATATACATGTATATATGTCAGGTGAAACACATGGGAAAAACGTCACAGGGTAGAATATTAAACATTGTCATTAAACAGAGTGACAAGGGTGGAAATGTGGTTATCTGGCCTCTAGACATGTACAGAGAAGAAGGGAGGCATCAATTATCAGATACTAGTAGATATTGCCTGTCATCCAAAACGTTGTATGACAAAGCGATGTTAAATATATCCAATCAAATTACAAAGTGGAAAGATGATTGTGTGATAACAAATGACGAATTTCTGTATTTGGCCTGTAAACATCCCAAGCTTCCAGTACTATACCTTCTCCCGAAGTTGCACAAAAATGCAACCAAACCTCTCGGAAGGCCGATTGTTTCTTCCTGTGATAGTGAACTGGAGAAAACCTCAAAGTATGCAGACTTTTTTCTGCAGCCGATGGTGCAATCCCTCCCGTCATTTGTCAAAGATACAAGTGATTTTCTTAGACATATTGATGGTATTGAATGGTCAGCCAACTATTTGTCGTTAGGCTTAGATGTATGCAGCTTGTATACAAGCATCCCACAACAATTAGGCATACAAGCATGTAGACACTTTTTTCAAAGTAGACCTTTGAGCTCTCTACGTCATACTGACATGTTACTTGACATGATTGAATTGTGTTTATGCAATACATTTTTTCTTTTTGACAAGCAAATTTATAAGCAAATCCAGGGGACGGCGATGGGAACCTGCTTCGCCCCCAGCTCCAGGTCTGTACCTCGGCTGGTGAGAGGAGCAGGTTGTCCGTAAGATCGAACAATATAAAGACCACGCCGTCCTCTGGTTGCGGTACATAGACGACATTTTCTGTATATGGAGTGGTACAGAAATACAAGCACACACATTTGTGGACACTCTGAATGAAAATAACCTGAACCTCCAATTTACACATCAGATCAGTAAAGATGCAATAGAATTCCTGGATCTCAAACTAGAGGTGAAAGTTAATAGAATTGACAGTTCCCTGTACAGAAAAAGCATGGCAGGCAATAGCTTGCTTCATGCAAGCAGTTGCCATCCACGCAATTTGATACATAGCATACCCTTTGGGGAACTGTTGCGCGCCCGTAGAAATTGCAGCACAGATGAGAATTTTAAGAGAGAAAAAGAGATCATGACAGAAAGATTTCTGACACGGGGCTACAGCTCCAAGAGCATTAAGGAGGCAATCACAAAAGTTGAGACTCTTAAATGACATGACCTTATCTTTCCCAAAGATGAACAACACCAGATTGAGCCCAAAGAATCGATAAGATTCATAACTACATATAACACACAGGCTTGGGAAGTGAAAAGAAGCCTTAAGAAATTTTGGGAGGTGTTGAAGATGGATGATGATCTGAAGGAATATATTGGTGAGCATCCCTCACTTACTTTTCGCAAACCTAAATCTTTGCGAGATCATTTATGCAGTAATATGATCCAAAATACCAAAAAGACTACAAATATAAAAGTTTATTTTACCTGTAATCAGTGTAAAGCCTGTAAATTTAGTGGCAATGTGAAATCTTTGAAGATCAGCAAAAACTAGGCTCCCTGGATCATTCAAAAACATCTGAATTGCAATACTGAGTGCGATTTATACCCTAAGATGTCCATGCCTGAAATACTATATTGGGAGTACTATCCACAAAGGCAAAAAACGAGTTCTGGAACATCTTCGGACTATAAACAAAAATGATAAAACCTACCCTGTGGCCAGGCACTTTCAAGAGTACCACAGAAGTAATCCCAATTTGGTTAAATTTACAGTCATCGACTGCATTACACCAAATATACGAGGAGGTAATAGAGTAGTTGAACTCAGAAAATTGGAGTCCAAATTCATCATTAGGTTCAACACCATGGCACCTAATGGGTTGAATATGGACGAAGAACTGTCTGTACACCTGTAACATGACGCAATAGTAGCTTAACATATGTATTTTATCCGAGTATTTCCTAATGCTGTTTTTTAGAATTAGTGTGTTTAAACTCTACAAATTTTCTTCCAGACTATATGTTGGAGATAGATTTTAATATATTGTTCTTTCATCTCTTATCTCTTACAGATAGGAGCACAGGGAAGATTGCTAACCCACTCCTTTCATGAACGTGACGGGAATAGTTCTCATAACAACAAGCCCACTTGGGCAACACAATAATAACAACAAATATGACTCTGCTTTAGCTCACTAAAATTAACATTGTGACACATTGAATGACAAGTTTTGTTTGTTTACTTAGCCCACTTGGCAGAATTGTTTTTTTTTTTCATTTTTCCATTTGATTAATGTGATAAACATGCAAAACACAGCAATGAATCATAGTCAATACAGAACTATTGGGTACGACTGACTATGTTGCGCCTAAGAACCAGCTTAGCTCAGCGTGTTAATGCTATGGAGAATTTTTCACTTGGGGTGGAGTGTTCGTGCCCCTGACAAACTTTCTTATTATTTTTTAGAAGTTTCGTCATAAATTGATTTACCAACAACATAAGGCTGTATAATGTGATAAGCAACATAATATATGCTCTTATGATGCCGGTCTCAAGCACAAACTGTTAAGGAGCCCGAAATTTACAACAAGTCTTTCTTTCCCGGATAATGGGTGCAACAAATAAATACATTCCTGAATCAATATGCACGTACAAATATGTTTAGAGCAATTGATTGATGATATGAAGTGTATCGGATGAAAGTAAAGAGATAAATTGTTTATGTATTTTGTTTATGTCAATTATCACGTGATGTTTCACTTTACTTTATTAGTTATTTTGTAACGCACATTCTTGCCCGTGACGAAGGAGTGAGTTACACTCCGAAACGCGTAGGACGTTGTGCACCTTAAATCGAGGCCACGGCTCCAGTGTTTTATCTTTCCGAGCATGGATGGAGAGATTACGTTGGGGAGACTGTGTTGAATATATTTATATATATATGTATATATGTATATATATATATATACAGATATATCTATATCTATATCTATATCTATATATATATATATATATATATATTTATATATATATATATATATATATATATATATATATATATATATATATATATCCTACTTGTGGTCGCCAGTAGGTAGTTATAGTTAGGACCTATTTTCCATAGGAAATCCGCAACATTCTATTTGGAATAACTTTGGCGCTGGTTGACTAATCATCGCGAAATTTTCAAAACTGGTGGCACGCTCCGGTCCGCTCCTACCCTGAAAGTCTCGAAGTGATTCATCAAGCGGGGGCTGAAAAAAAAGGGGGGTCCCATAACGTGTTTTCCCAATGCAATTTTCCATAGGGACCATTAATCGCAGCTACAGCCCGAACTGCTGAACGGAATTACACCAAATTTGGCAGAAAGGTAGACCTTGGCTCAGAGTCGTGCCTTTTGCTTGAATGGTGTAAATCCGTTCAGTAGTTACTGAGAAAATAAAAAACACATATATATCTATGGCAGCTGTGGATCCGCGCACCCTAAGCGCACCGTGCCGAGCACGAGCTGTATTCTAATTGGCTGTCAACACTTCAAATCAGGAAGTGTTGGCAGCCATCTTGTGCCTCGGGAGAACCGAGGGACAAGAAACCTAAGAAAAAAACACGCAAAACGCAAAAAGGGGGCAAGGTAGAAACACCTGACCCCCTAGGCCTGCTCAGGGGGTCCCACAAGGACCTCCAAGGCCCAGTTTATTTTTTTTTAAATCGGCAAAAGCCACGCAGGGTGCACGGATTCTGACAATAAAAAAAAACGCGCTCCCACCCTGTCATTGCAAACTGCTTTGCTTCATTGAAGAGAGAGCAGGGAAACCTGCTCTCGCTTCATTGAAGCAAAGCAGATTGATTTTCGATATGGGGAGCAGCATGTTAGCTGCTCCCCTTGTTGAAAAGCAATGCCGGATCCCGCAGGGATTGGGGACCCCCCACGGTACCAAAAGGAGAGGGCCAGCCCCGGGGGATTAATCAATCAATCAATCAATCATTTGTAAAGCGCACTACATACCCGCGAGGGTCTCAAGGCGCTGGGGAGGGGGGGCGCTAATGATCAAACAGCTAGGTCTTGAGTATCTTCCTGAAGGTCAGCAGGTCTTGGATCTGTCGTGGGCTCAGTGGGAGGGTGTTCCATGTCTTGCCCCGGGGATGGGGTCCCCGGGGCTACAAGTGGCCCGGGAGGGGGACCTCGCGGCCTCCCTCCCCAACAGTAAAAAAATAAAAATAGAAAGGCTGGCCCCGGGGGATGGGGTCCCCGGGGCCGATTAAGGCCTTGGGAGGGGGCCACGTGGCCCCCTTCGACCTTTTTTTTAAATTAAAAAAAGAAAAGATAGGGGGTAGGCCCTGGGGGATGGGTTTCCCAGGGCCAAAAAAATAGAAAAAGAAGTAGGGCCCCCCTTCTTAAAAAAAGAAATAAAAAAAAGACTGGCATCACGCTGGAGGCCACGCCCCCTCCTTTCATCACTCTGCAAATGCTCCCCCTTACGTGTTTGCAGAGGGGGAACAAATTCCCCTTGCATACTGGGGGTCCTTGGGGGCCAAGTAGCTCACCAGGAACCTCCAGGATGTGCCAGGGGGCAACGTTGCAGAGAGGTGTTCTGAGGCCACGCCTCTTTTTACACCTCCCTGCAACGCAGCTCTGTGGCGCTTAAGGGAGGTAGCTGGTGGGCTAGTTGCACCACAGGGACCCTCAGGATTCAAGGGGAGGTAATCCCCCAACTCAAAACGCACCATGGGGTGCGTTTGCACAGTGGTGAAGGGAAGGCGGCGGGACCTGAAGTGATATGCATGCAAACACGCCCCGTGGCACGTTTTAAGTTCAGGAATTAATTCCTCTTCAGTCCTAAGTGTCCCTGGTGGCCAACTAGCCCACCAGGTACCTCCAGTAAGTGCCAGGGAGCTGCGTTGCAGAGTGTTGTAAAAAGGGGCATGGCCTCTGAACACCTCTATGGCACATACTGGAGGTACCAGGTGGGCTAGTTGGCCCTTGGGGACCCTCGGGATTGAGGAGGAATTAATTCTCCAACTTAAAATGCGTCACAGGGCGTGTTTGCAGACATTTCACCTCAGGCCCCGCCCCCCTCCTTCACCATTGTGCAAATATTCCTATAAAATCAGCCAAACTACGAATTCCGATTTACTCACCTGTTATCAGGAAAGACCTCAGTGCTGCATCTTTGAGCCCAGTATTGATCCTGAAAAGTAATTCTAACCGTACTTACCAGTAACTTGTCATCACTGATGTCATTTGAGATGTCATCAGTGATGTCACTGACCATGTCATGAATGATGTAATATATGACATCATCAGCAGTGGATTGCGGGCACGCGAGTTATAGTTAGCAGAACTAACTATGACGGAGGAATTTTAATGGTTTTGTACGAGTGAAATGTATGAAACTATAACAGCCCTGAAACGTATGTTTTTTTCCGATATATATATATATAACAAGCCTCTGAGCACATGGAGCCCCCGACCCTACAGGGCGACCTCAAAGTAATGGGCACGGAGCAGCCCATCAATTTGTCATCTGACAAGGAACAAGATGAGGCCCAATACAGGAGGTAAAGCATTTATTCATGGCACAGTTGCGCATCAAGTCTCAGCATCCTTACGCATTTCGGTGTTGCTTGTCTTGGTCACAGATAGAGACAGTTTTAAAGCAAAATTCGTTCATGCTTGCTTTTTATATCCTTAAAGTCACATGACAGTTCCTTTTAAAATACATCTCCCAGAATGCATGTTACCAGTAGTTCAAATATACGGCATGGAACCTCAATAGAGCCTAATTTCTTTGGATGTTTAGAATTCATTCTTTGTAAATGCATTAAAGTCACTGCAAACACTTTACTCACGCCATCAGGTGATTGTTCGTTTACAGCAAGTACTCACATTATATGTTGGGCAATGAGAAATGCTCCTCCTCCGAAACGACCAGAACGGGAGGTAATCCCCTCTGAATCCCTTCCTCAGCTGTCGCAATTCAGCTACCTAAGCATACTCCTCTCTGGGCGTGCGACTGGCGAGTCAGTCATGCTCCCGATTTCTGAATGTATAAGTGAGTGATTGAACGTGTCTTACTGAATGCATGGGTTAGTGACTAAACTGTGTGAAAGTCTGGAATTAGTTTCTCAGTTGGTGTGTAAGCAACTGCATGGGTTGCTCAATAGCTACATGATTGTCTATAGGGTTATTGATTTGTTGTCTGAGTATCTGTATGGGTCCCTGAGTGTCTGTGTGGGTGGGGGGTTGTATGAGTCTGTGCATAGATGTCTGAGTGGGTGATTCACTTGTTGTATGGATTAAAAAGAGCATCTGGGAAGGGCTGTAAGGGTGAGTTAGTGTGTGTATGGGTGTATTGGTGAGTGAATAAATGTCTCAGTGGTATATCTGTAACTAACTTCATATGTTTTAAAGCACTATATGTGAGTGTTGGAGTATATAAATGAGTATACGTGAGACTAACTTATTTGAAGAGTGGGTGTAAAAATAAGTGTCTGCTTCTATCAGTGATTGTATAAAGAAAGTAAATATGTGTTAGCATCTGTATAAATAAGTGATGTGGTTGGTCTATAAATAACGGAGTTGGTGTGTATAACTGTATACATGAGTAAATGAGTATGTGATTGATTCTTTGCATTACTGACTAGGTGTGTGAGTAACTGGATGAGTCGCAGAGTGTGACTGCATGTATAGATGTATGAGTGCATATTATAATCCTGTATTGATGAGTAACTACATGTATTAGTGACTGGATGTGTATGTAGACCTAGGAAACAGTGAGTTGTATGTAGTATATGGCATTCTTCTGTGTATGGTTTCAAAAATAGTAGTCTGCATTTTAGAATGGGCGTATCAAAGTTTATATTAGGGCATCAGTATGTGCATCAGATTATCATGTGGATGATGTCATAAGTGATGTCATCAGTGATGATATTTGAGATGTCATCAGTGATGTCACTGACCATGTCATGAGTGATGTAATATGTGACATCATCAGCAGGCATTGCGGGCGTGCGAGTTATGGTTAGCTCAACTAACAATAACAGGCGAATTTCTCTGGTTTTATATGAGTCAAATGTCCAACTAACTATAAAGTCCCTGAAACCTATGTTTTTTTTGTGAATTTCAAAGGTTTTTTAAATGCTAATTCCTAACTATAACGTCTGTAAAACCTATGGTTTTTTCAGTGAATTTCATATTTTAATGTTTATAAAACTTATATTTTTTCTATTTTTTTGTAATATTTTGGAACTCTATTATCCTTCTTTTTTTAACTTTAAAAATTATGTAATGTTTTATATCTGCCCCCAAAAATATGTATATCTTTTTTTTTTTTTTTGAAAACTGCAGTCCCATACCGGTAATGTACCAAGCTCCATCACTACGTTAATCCTATCCGCCATATTGCTGAACTCGAAAATGATACGCATTTCGTATCTGACGGGTTCGTGGCACCGCGTCCTGCGTAACATGATATACGTATGAGGTTACGCCAGCTGGTACTTTGGTATCCGATGGGTACGCAGTTCAAAGCCACGTGTTACGTCATGTACGTATGGGATTGCACCCGCTGCGCATTGCGTATGCAACGAGCACGCGCTGCCAGGCCCTGTGTTATGTCATAGACGTATGGTGTCGCGCTGAGTACGCCATTCCCTCATGTTTTTTTATGTCTCAAAGCTATATCTGAATAACTTTAAACTGTATATGAGAGCAAGCGATAATCAAAAATATTTTAAACATTTATATATTTCTAACTGTAATAAACTGATATTATGATAAATATATTTTCACAAAATCGCGTCGGGTGTGTCCTCCTTGCGCCCTCGACGCGTGATTGCAATGTGACCTTAAAAAAAAGCATTTGATTAGTTCATAGCATTTCCCATTGTTACAGTTGGAGGACCCCACCCATTTCAGTCATTCTCTGTACAGCGTTTGATGAGACACACCCCTTCTGCTTAGAGAGCTTTTTTGAAACTTTTTTTGCTGTGTACACATTTCTTATACTACACACAACATGCAACGACCATCTTGATCAATATTCATGGTCTGTACATTAGCATTCCATGTGTGATGGCCATGCATCTGAAACGTTACATCAAAAAAACAAATGTGTGTTACACGATGCCCCTGGTGTGTGTGTGTGCACATTATTATACTGCCTTTCAGCCTGGGTATTGGTGGCTTGAAGGAGTATCATCAGCCACGGGCAGAGTGCACATCCTAGATCACATGTGACAAACAGTAAAGAGTAATGTGTACATTTGTGTTGCTGTATGCTCTGTTGTCAGGCTTTCCCAGTATAGTAGTGCGTTATATGTGAGACTTTCAGATTCACGTTTGACATGCATTGCTTGACTGTAATGAACGTTATCACTTTGTATGATGTAGCCTCACTGCTAATCCTCCCTCCATCCAAGCACATTCACATGTATGCGCTTCGCGATAGCAACATTTTCAATAATACCGCACACCAATTACATGCGTGTCTGCGCATGTCCACAAGCTTGACGAAGACATGTGATGTTGGCCATTCAATATTTTCGAACAGCATCTCATTAGCGATAGTTGCCGCCCTCCCGGTACATGCTACATTAATGTAAATTGAGCATTCTGCGATTTCAAAACTGCAACAGGGACACACACAAAAGTATACTACCTGGCCAGGCAGGAACTGAACAACGCCCAGGTCCCCAGAACAATTATTCACACCCCTACGCTGGCCTGGCGTACGCAAGCCCAGCCCACTTTGAGTACGTATAAATAGGATAACGACGACGCCACATGTTCCAGTTCTTCCACACTGCCTCTGGTGATATGGCCGCATCCACCTCGCATATCACAATGCACAATAAAAAAAAAGGATCCATAAAGCATACACCATCCTGCCAATCAACACTGGACATGAATTGTGAACCGTACTGGAATTCGTGTTTTGAAAGGGATCCATGAGTTGTACACCATTCTGCAATCAACACTGCATCTGAATTGTGAACACTGCTGCCCGTCATGTTTGGACACACAACAATGACAGCAGGTGAGCTGTGGGGCCTTGGTGCCCAGGGGCTGCAATAGAGTGCAGTGCTGCTGGAGCGGTGGGCTGCATCAGCCTGGCTGCGCAGGTGCGAACTAGCGATGTTGCCGTGCGTGATCTCTGACCTCATTCAGTCACATGTCTGTCTCATTTTAAGGACCTGATGGAGCGTACTGTAGGCCTGAGCCTGTGGGCAGCGCTGCCCTACAGACACGTGGCATTGGCTTTTGGAACACTGTAGTGAGCTATCTACTAAGTGTAAATGCACACAGGCTTGCGCCACTACATTATACGCGCACATTGTGCTTCTAGTATGCGCTCTGTTCCTTTACATGTGAACGTTGCCATAACATATTATTATTTAACCTTGTGTATTCTTGTGCACTCCAACTCCCCTTTGAACCACGATTATAACTAACAGTTGGTAGATCGTACTTCAAGGAGGAATATTGCACTCAACTGGTGTTCTCTATTAAGCTTCAAATAAACCTTCATTTACCTCCAGACGTTTCCACCATTATATTATTTCTTCCTTTTCAGACACTGAATTGGTTACGCCAAAATGGGCGGAGCAGGTGCTCACCCCGTGATGATGCCCTGGGCATTCTGGCGCCTTCCATCGTGGTATCAAGACACCGTCCCTGACCGGAGTCCTGCTGTGCCACCCTAGGGAGGCACCCTGGAGTCTCTGCAGCACTGGGGACCTTATTCTCACATGTAAATTAGGCGCGGGAGGGCACAGAGACATTTGGCAGCCTAGAGGATCGCCACATCCCTGGGTATTGTTATAGAACCCTAGCAGTTGTAGAATTACCCAGGCTTCATTTATGTAATAGTCTGTTGGTTTATATTTGGTAGGTGCACCGGAAAATTACAAATGTTTTCTCTCATAACCTCCTATCAACCGCCGATTTTCACAATAAACTAGAGGCAAGTGTTGTCAGAAAAAGAAGAGCCATACACTCACTTATCTATTGGTAAAAAAATAACCTTTATTAAAACAATATAATAATAGAATTGGCCCTGGAACATTACTCACCAGGGGGCTCATTTAAATGAACGGGCGAGACCCAGTTAATTTTTTTTCTCCATTTTTACTATCCGGTTCCGCTCTATTAAACGGATACGAGGTTTTCCTCATCTCGCTTCAACGAGGCAAACAAGTAAACATAAATGTTCCGCGGATGCATACCCCGGGACATTGTATGAGCGGCGCCTGGGAGGTGGCGCTCCCTAGGGCCATGATGCATTGGTTACTGCACAAGTACAGAATTAGTATAAATGCATACTAACACTACTTGCACACGTGTACTACAGCAACCAGAGTGCAGTGAAGAGGCAGAGGAAGCCCAAAATCCAAAAATATAAATCCTACCAGAGGTCGGATGACTTAGCTCAATGAGCCGACGACCCTGGGATGAGTAGAAACAGCTTCACAAAGAAAATGTATGTAGTGAAGAGGTAGACAGCAGTGGATCCGATAAGTAGATTTATTGCAGGAAAACAAAGACAGCTTAAACAGCCACCAACAGGAGCAGACAGCAACGCAACCGTCTTCTCCAGCACCGTGTACAAACTCCCTAAGGTTCCCCTCATGACAGCTCTACATTCTAACATTATGTACTTACAATCTAGTAGTATTACATACTAACATTCTTCTATGACTTACATTGGAATACTACACAGAGCACATAACTTTACAGCAATGAGCTCATGGTTTCATCCACGAGTCTTGAGACCGGTACAGGTGGGTAGTTTGCTTCCCACTCCCTCTATTGTGTAAACACAAACTAATACTACTTCCACAGGTATGCTACACCGCCCAGAGCACATCAATTTACAGCAATGAGCTCACAATTTAGGCTCACGGTTTAATCCCCGCGTCTTCAGACCACTAGGGGTGAGTAGTTCGCTTCCCATTCCCTGTATAGTATAAACTTATACTAACACTACTTAAACAGTTATATTAGAGCGGCCAGTATGCTACAGAGCCCATCACTTTACATCAATCAGCTCGGTTTGATCCCCGAGTCTTCACACCAGTAGGCTTGCGTACTTCACTACGCACTTCCGGTATAGTATAAACACACGGTAGCGGTCAGTAGTTCGCTTCCCACTCCGTGTATGGTATTAACGCCTACTAACACTACTTGCACATGTATGCTACAAAGACCAGAGCACATCACTTTAATGCAATGAGCTCACGGATTAGGCTCTCTGTTTTTTACCTGAGTGTAGCAGCTTCTCATCTCAGCACCATTTCACTCAGACCAACACCGCACTTTCAGACCGGTAGGAGTGACTACTTCGCTTTGCACTCTCCCACAGAGGTTACACTGCTCCTATTCTCCTCTTTCCTTCTCATTTTGCCCTTTTTACCTCTTACTCATTTTAACGAAATCACAAAATGGTGGCCAACACTTCCTAGTTGCAACCGCTCGCACCACTCCTAGCCAATAAGCAGCAAGCTCGTGCTCGTAACGCCTCAGCCAATCAGTTGGCAGAATTCCCAAATATCGATATTTGTAAATTTCGATAGTTCTCAAAAACTACAGAACGGATTTACAACAAAAGCGTGCCTTCTAGACCAAGACCCTTCTCCCTGGCAAATTTGGAGTAATTCCGTGCACCCGTTCGACCTGTAGCCTTGTCTAAAGTTTCCTATGGAAATGAACATGGAGAAAATGTGTTTTGGGACCCCCTTTTTTCTCGACCCCCCTTGACGAATCACCCCTAACCTTTCAACATAGGAGCTGATATGAACATAGAATTTGTTTGGAATATTTCATGAAGATTCATCAAACAACGCCAAAGTTATAAGCAAAACAAAAAATGCTCTTCCTATGGAAACTTGGTCCTAACTATAACTACCTACTGGCGACCGCCAGTAGGTAATATATATTTATATGCATACATATATATATATATATTTACTGAAAAAAACAAAGATTATAGGGATGTTATAGTTAGCAAATACAATTTGAAAAAAACCTTAGAACTGCTCTAAAAAAACAAATGTTACAGTAACGTTATAGTTAGCAAATACAATTTTAAAAAACCTTAGAAATTTACTGAAAATAAATAAATATTACAAGGACGTTATAGTTAGCAAATACAATTCGAAAAAAACCTTAGAAATGCTCTAAAAAAACAAAGGTGACAGGAACGTTATAGTTAGCAAATACAATTTAAAGAAACCTTAGAAATTCACTGAAAAAAACAAAGGTTACAAGGATGCTATAATTGGCAAATAGAATTAAAAAAACCTTAGAAAGTTAGTGAAAAAAAAAAAGATTAAGGGGATGTTATCGTTAAGCTGACATTACACTCGTACAAAACCAGAGAAATTCAGCCGTTATATTTACCTGAGTTAACTATAACTCACGCCCCGCAATGCACTGCTTATGACCTCACATATTACATCACTCATGGCATGGTCAGTGATATCACTCATGACATCACTGATGACATCTCATGATCAACTTCCCAAAAACGTTGGTGGAACAGGTAAAAGTCACTTTCTAATTGCATCCGCCACACCTCTTGAGAGATCCTCCAGTTTTTTCAGCCCAATCAATGCCCTAGCAGAGAGATCTCTCACTATATATATATATATATATATATATATATATATATATATATATATATATATATATATATATATATATATATATATATATATATATATATATATATATATATATATATCCACAAAGATGAAGGTTGCCTCCTATGAAGCACCACACGCAGAGAAGTATACACACAAATCACCACAGGCAGCGAAGGCTACAACAGGCAGCAGACTCCTCAATCATTTACATTTACATTTACATTTACATTTACATTTACATTTACATTTACTCCTCAATCTGCCATACGTGTTTTGAGCCGCTTTGGTGCTATTGTTCACTGGCAAATACTGGCGGCAGTTGGGTTGATTAAGAACATCATTTATTTAAATAGAAAGTCCCACCCCCATGGGCGTCACACAGCAAGGCATCATGGTAATCGTAGTATTCATGCTGTTCCAGACTGCAAAGTTCATAAACCCAGTGGACGCCAAGATCGCCGTCAGTAAAATCAATAAAGTTCCCTGTTGGGTGAGTAACGTACCACTTTGCTGAAGCCTCACCAATATTTCCCTGTGGCTCAGGCCTCCTCTGTCCCTATGAGTTTCCGTGAATGCAGATATTCAGGGGCCACCCAGAGGCAGCGGGGCGCTTCGAGGCCGGACCAGACGCTATAAATTCACGAAGACAAAGGTTGCCCCCTATGAAGCACCACACGCAGAGAAGTATACACACAAATCACCACAGGCAGCGAAGGCTACAACAGGCAGCAGGCTCCTCAATCTGCCATACGCGTTTCGACCCGCTTTGGTGCTCTTGTTCACTGGAAAATACTGATGGTAGTTGGGTTGATTAAGAATATAATTTATTTAAATAGCAAGTCTTGCCCCCATGGGCGTCACACAGCAAGGCATCATGGTAAACGTAGCATTCATGCTGTTCCAGACTGCAAAGTTCATAAACCCTGTGGACTCCGAGATCGCCGTCAGTAAAATCAATAAGGTTCACTGTTGGGTGAGTAACGTACCACTTTGCTGAAGCGCCACCAATATTTCCCTGTGGCTCAGGCCTCCTCGGTCCCTATGAATATCCGTGAATGCAGATACTCAGGGGCCGGCCGGAGGCAGCGGGGCGCTTCGCGGCCGTACAAGCCGCTGTAAATTCACAAAGATGAAGGTTGCCCCCTATGAAGCACCACACGCAGAGAAGTATACACACAAATCACCACAGGAAGCAAAGGCTACAACAGGCAGCAGGCTCCTCAATCTGCCATACGCGTTTCGAGCCACTTTGGTGCTCTTGTTCACTGGCAAATACTGACGGCAGTTGGGTTGATTAAGAACATAATTTATTTAAATTGCAAGTCCCGCCCCCATGGGCATCACACAGCAAGGCTTCATGGTAATCGTAGTATTCATAGTGTAAGAATATGATGAAAAGTTGAAACACGGATCTGCACTTGTAACCATGAATTAATTCTGTTTTTAATCAGGAACATGTTTTCTCTTGACGTTGGTAATACTTTTGATGTACGAATGGAATGGACCAGAGTTAATAAGACAGTTTTTAGCACTTTTGAAAAAATTCTCTTATGCATTAGCACTTTCATTTAGCACTGTTTACTTGTTTTTAATTAAACAGGGATAGAATAGTAGGATGGTAAAGAGTGGAAATGTTTACTATAACAGTAATGAATGTAGTTTACATAAGCACTAGATGTCATCAGTGATGTCATCAGTGATGTCACTGACCATGTCATGAATGATGTAATATGTGACATCATCAGCAGTGGATTGCGGGTGCGCGATATATAGTTAGTGCAACTAACTATATATGGAATTTCAATGGTTTTGTGTGAGTAAAATAAGGTTTTTTAAATGCTAATTCCTAACTATATATGGTCTATAACCTATGGTTTTTTCAGTGAATTTCATTGGTTTTTTAACAGCTAATATCTGTAGCTGTAAAATGTATTCTTCTTTAAATCCAAAAATATATTTTATATGTTTATTAATAACTTTTTTTTAAAATATTATTTTTTCTTCGTTCCCGCTTCGCGAATCGGGAAGCTTCCCGTTAGCTGACCTTGATGCCGCGAAATAGACCGCGAGCCGGTAAACGTTTCTTTACCGCAACTGCCGCGTTAGAAAACAACATCGTGACGCCTCCCGTCCGCATGACGTTTCGCGTTGTCGCGTGATACGTCATATGACGTGCTACGTTAGCGAACTGGTACGCTTACCGAGTCGCAAAGCACAGGTTTCTGGAAGCAAACCGGGAGGCCCTGCAAAGCGCGTAACGTAAACACAGCAGCTCATGTGACTTGGTAATAACACTTTTCATTGGTTCATTTCACTTTTGGTTTCCTAATGATGTAAGACTAGGTCATATAATCTAAAATGAACACTTTTCATTGGTTGAGAACTATTGTTTTTCCCAAATGATGAAAATCCCTCCTTCTTTCCTCACTCTGACTTTCATCATTGTGAGAGAAAGACCCTTTGTTACCAGTGAGCAATGGCTTCTTTAGTAGCTTCAGCTGGTGCTTCCCCACCACCTCCACCACATCCAAGGAAGAGTGGACCACCTGCTGAAGTTATAATTCAGCAAGAAGAGGAAGAAGAGGAACAGGACGACGAGCACGAAGAGAGGCACTTTTTGCCTGAGGAGCCCAGGACGTCTCACCGGAAAGAAAACTTCATTTGGCAATTTTTTAAAATTCCCAAAGGTCAGAAAAAAGTAAATGCAAGATACGTAACTTGCCTTATATGTCAAGATAGACTGTCCAGAGGGACCGACAAAAAATACAGTTTCGGAAACTACACAATGCATCGCCATATGACTAGGTGGCATCCTAACAACTACAGTGCTGCACAGTTTCGTAACGACCTAGATAATCTCCCTATTATGGCCAGAAGATCTGTTGTACCGGAAGTAACGGGACCAGAGGGCAGGGAGATGGTGCCAAATATACAAACGAGATTTCGTGAAGTAAAACAAGTCTGCGTACATTGCAGTGGATTCATTTGCTACGGAGAAAGTAGCATCACTCTGATCAACAGAGCTATTGACTATCATATGCAAGTTTGTACGAAACGCCCCAAATAATAAATTCTTTTTTTTTGTTTTGTTGCTCCTGTTGAGCCCTTTACAATGAATCGTTTTCGTTGCCCCCTCCGAAAAAAACCCCAAAAAAATATAAAACTGTTCAGAAAAATTAAAAAAAAGTAAAAAAATGTTCAGAAAAATAATAAAAAAAATATAAAACAACAAAAACAATAAAAAAAAGTTCTTTTCAGAACTACCTCCCCGTTATTAAAAAATTGGTACAATATTTGGAACTGTGCCAACCTCTATTTCTCTTAGTTCGCTTCCCAGTTCGCTCCCCGGTACGCGAACCGGAAGCGAACCAAAACATTTTTTTTTCAAAAAAGAACAGTAAGTATAAGGGAAGGAAACAGACAGTTATGTTAAAAGAAAGACAGCTATAGGGGAGTAAACTAGAGATACTATTACCCGTAATCCACTGCTGATGATGTCACATATTACATCATTCATGACATGCTCAGTGACATCATCAGCAGAGGATTGCGGGTAACAGTATCCCTAGTTTATTCCCTGTAGCTGTGTTTCTTTTAACATAACTGTCTGTTTCCTTCCCTTATACTTACTGTTCTTTTTAAAAAATTTTTTTTAGATCAGTCAGAAACAGTGAAAGTAATGAAATATAAAAGACTACGTAGAATATGAGCACTGTATGCAACAACTTTGACACTTACAGAAGCCTCACCTTCTCCATGCCTCCTACACAGTTCTACATGTACATCATAAATGCAAACAGAACAGAATTAATTATACATGTTAAATGGTTTATTTTTGCTGTTCTCAGAATGTATCAAATTTCACTAAAACAGTGACTTGAAGGTATTCATCATATAACAGCGGGGAAAAAAAACCACAATCAAAATGATTGTGTTTAAAAAACCCATACAACATAACAAATCAGAATTCAGAACTCCTTAAAGTTAACTTACTTTCCATGACGGCCAAGGATGTCCTATGAACAGCTTACACTCTGTTGTGCTGTTATTACTTTCAACCCGCCACTTTCTGAGAGAAAACCTCCATCGTTTTAAAAAACATGTTACATACAATAAATGACTTCTCGCTCTCTACCACACGTTTCCACAAGGCCAAATCGTGTCTGAGCCATTTATAACTCTTAGAATTCTTTTAAGCCAATCCCGTCATGTTGTATTTCCGCAACTTTCACAATTAAAATGTTGAAGATCATTTTCACAATCCTGGACTAGTAATATCTTCCCCTTCTTGCTCAATCATGTTCTACATTTCCTATCACACTGATACTGCTTACTATGAAGCAGACTTACACTACCTTTATGACTAGTACAATTATTTAATTCTCTACATCACTTTTAATCACAAAGCAATGTAAAACAGTAGACAGCATTGCAGACTTACATTCCCTCTACTCCATGTTTTGATTGGCTGCTTCAATTAGCTTATAAAAAGAAACAGTTTTTCTGAACTCATTCAAAGTGCACGTATTTCTCCATGACGTCCAGTGTTATGGTAAGAAGTTATGTCTCTGTACTACACTTATCCTCAAGGCCAAATCGTGTAGGAGCCATTAGAACTTCTTGAAATTCCTCAGAGCACATCCCGAGATTCTTTCCCTAAAATTTTGGTTTTAAAAACACCAGGTAAGAGTTTTTAAGGTCATACGGCAATTTTTTTTTGAAAATTAAAACAGAATCATTGCAGAATGACCAGCCATTTCTACACTTTAAATAAGCTGTATAATGTCCTGATGTTATTGAAGGACCATCATGATATATAATTGCTACAGTTACAAAAGTCCTTCCTGATATTGACAACTGTGAAGCCACAAAATTTTTAATTAAAGTTGTCAATTTTGTTCCATCAGGCCTACATCGTTGGAACATTAAAATGACATACTGGCCATATGTTCGTATAAATAATGTGGACATCATTTCAGATTTACATTGGCTACACTCCATGTTGTGATCAGCTGCTTTTACTAGCTTATTAAAAGAGACTGATTTACTGTCTGGCAAAGTTAAATATATAAATCTTTCTGAGTCTACACTAGTAGTACTTGATACCCTACAGTTCTCGCAGTCATGCTGCCATTGATAAGAAAGCCCAAACAGGTGATCTACATCTACACCTTCATCATGCAATACATCAAGCATATACATTAAAAACTCCTGACAATCTTGCTGACTATTTTGAGAGAATTGTGTTTGGCCTGAACATCTGTCTAACAGATTTCGAATTTCAGACACACTTTCTATGTTTGTTCTATCAGTGCTACATTTCTCTAACACAGAATTTAACAAACTGCAAAATCTTTGATCAGAATTGACCACAATCTCTTCTTTTACATTTTCTAGAGAAAACAAAACATTAACCACTACATTAGCATAGCAGTTGACACCAGAACTGTTTTCAAATTGAAAACCAACAACATCTTCAACAGAATCCTTTTTGTTTCTGCTTATAATTTCAGGTTCATCGACTTTTCGTCTTTTTGCTACAACCTCCCCAGTATTGGTCACATTTCTTCGTTTCCGGCCTACCACACGTTTCTCAAACAAAGGATACTGAGGCAAATGTGGCGCATACTCTCTTCTTAACCTATTGTATTCCTTAACACAATCTAGATCTGCACAAATGTTTGTGACATCACACTCAATCAAGTACAATCCCGATAAAGTTCTAACTCGTGACAATGCCACATATGCCATACCCTCCTTGAACACAGAACTGCCAATATTCACCAATGCACAGTCTACACTTAAACCTTGCGATTTATGGATTGTCACCGCATATGCCAAGCAAACAGGAAACTGCTTACGACGAACATATAAGTCTTTTACAAGCAAAAATCTAGCAGAACAACGAGCAATTAGCTGTACTTCCTCAATGCCATCAAATTTAATTTTTAAAAATTCAATTCCATCTCTATTTCTGTATTTCACAAAATCAACAACATTACCCATTGATCCATTTACCAGACCTCTTTCAACATGTAAATTCCTTCTTAAAATTATACAGCAGTTCAAGCACACATTCAGAGTCTTTTCAAAACCCGCAGTTTTAGATATACTCTTCTCTAATGAATCCAATTTTGTTTTCAGATTCTCAGACAAAATAATTGTTGATCCCATATGCTCTACTCTGTCAATAGCTTCCAGTTTCACAATCTCTTGCTTTTCTAAATGCAACATTTTGTTGTTGAATTTGGCACATTCTGCAAGAGTTGGCATCAAACATATTCCAGATTTTTTCTCAGTAACTTTCTGAAAAATATTCTCAGGCACAACATCTTCGTCTGGATATAAATTTGTCAGTAATCGTGCATGTAAAGCTTCTTTCCCATGCTCGGTCACTTTTCCAATTCTAACATCTTGTAGAATAGTCTTGTAAACTTCATCCTTTGCCTGACGCATATTTTCATGCAGTTCAGCATAATTGAAGTTTAACCATATATTGACGTTGCCAATGCTCCCTAAGCACTTCCTGGTATCTTCATGCGTGAGCATTTTGAACACAGGTTGCCCTTTCACTGGTGTCAGCTGCAGAAGATCTCCGAAAACAATGATGTGTTTGCCACCAAATAACACATCATACTCTGTTTTGAGAACTTCTTGCATTCTCAAATGCACAAAGGCAAGCATGACATTGGAAACCATGCTTACTTCGTCAATGATAAGAAGTTTCATTTTCCTCAAGACTCTTGAAACTTCAAAACAAGCATCTCCAGATAGCTTGTGATATTCTAATTTGTTGTCATGCTCCACTGGCAGCATCAGTAAACAATGTAAAGTAATCCCTTTAATGTTATGTGCTGCCAGTCCAGTTGGAGCGGTGACAACACAAGACAGCGATGACTCTGTCCTTTCCTGCAAATAACATGAAATTGCTTTAATAAGGAAACTTTTTCCAGTTCCCGCTTCTCCACTCACGTACAGTCGGACAGGCTTCAACGACGTACATGAGCACTCTTTCTTGTCATGACTTAATCCATGATCAATTTGCATGGTAAGTTCGTCATATATTTTCCTCTGCTCAATGTTGAGTTGTCTTTCCAAATCTTCTAAGTTAACCGCATCCTCCTGAGCATGTGCCATGGCTCTTTCCACTTCATTCATAGCAGTGGCAGCTTCATTTTCGATAAGAGGTCCTCCTAGTGGATCCTGACTCAATGAAGCAGAACTCTGACTGTCCTGAGAACTGTCTCTGGCAATCTCGGCTGCAATCGTTGCTTCCTGCTCAATTTCCACATTCAACATTTCTACATATTTGGGAAAAGCAGGACATTCTATGGTCTCCTTGGCAGCATTGAATGAGTCTTCGTAACAAAGGAAATCTCCAAGCAGTTCCTCTTCTGCACGCCAAGGCTTAAAAAGTTGCAAAAGTGCTAAATAGAAAAACTCCTTTTTTTCAGGAGATTCGCCACTCAATTTTCGATGGTTTATCAAGTGGCATTTTCTTTGCTTGACCAGACATCCCTCACTTCCTATTACAGCATACACTCCTTTCTCAGTATCTTCTTTGATGTTCCTCTTGAATATGTAATTTTGCAGAACCTCATACAGACAAACATTCTCGAGGTGACTGCTTCGATTTGGATAATATGTATCCAACATGTTGCTCTTCAAAATGTCGGTACTGTTTGGCTCCTTTTCCGCCAAATACTCAATTTCCCGCACAGGTTTCAGAACTCGATTACGCGTTGCAGCAAGACCAACACTCGCCCAAACGATACTCCTGGACTTGGCATAGAGACTTGCTGAAGACAACCGGTCAGAACATTCGTAAGCTCCGATTTCTCGATGCGACAACATCTTCAGACTGAAACTGTACAACTTCTTGCTGAGGCTCTTTTCATGGGAAATGTCCTCCCACATATCCTTCAATTCTGTCTTCTCTTTTTTGGTGATGTAAGATGTCACATACCGAGCCACAGCCATACAGTTATCAGCCACAAACTGTATATCCATGTTAGCATTCCACATGGACAAAATCACCGGGTTGTAGTCGTTGATGTACTTAGACTCTTCGTTCCTCTTCAAATTGTATGTGTTTTTAGGTGATTTCTTCATCACATTATGTCGCAGCGAAGACATCAAACTGTTCACTCTTCCTTTAGAAATCACCGGTCGTGGAAAGCCGAAACGACATTTGGTGTAGAACTTGTCTTTGTTCCGGAATTTACGACGACAGTACTTTCCACATCGATGGCTTTGGAAACGTAGAACTTTTTCTCTTAGGCTTTTTTTCTCCTTTGCGTTTGGAACAGCACACGTAGAATACTGTTCTATGAAACTCATCACTGAGTCTTCTGCATCCGTTCCAAATTTAGGTGCATCCTTGATCCACAGCAACATATGTATATGAGGAGCACCTCTTGCTTGGTACTCCTTCCTCCAGAAGAAATCCAACACCTCTCCAAGAGGTGGATTCTTCTTATTCATGATGAAAGACATCATACCTTCAAATCTATGATTGAAGTACCTACATACATTGACTGAATCCAAAGAGCACAGTTCTCCGGGTGTCTTGAATTCGATGTTTTCTACGTTAGCATTTGCCTCTCGTAGAAATTCAAGTAAGTCTTCCCAGCCATACTCAGCACAGCTCAAAGTGAGGAACCATGTGGGAGTTCCTAAGTTCCTCAGCATACATTTTAAATCACCATGACGACGGTACCAGTACTCATTAGTACCACGCTGACACGCCATGAGATTAATCAGGTGAGAATCCAAAATACTGTCTTGGACATTGACTTTATCCATAAAGTCACTTGCCGAGATGTTTTGCATGTGTATACCACTTTTCAAGATGTGGTTCACTGCATATGACAGTCCAGACAGATCGCTTTCAAACAGGAGATGAAACAAATAAGGAATGCATTGTCGAAACCTAGGATCTCCTGCATACAATCGCAAAGTCTGGTATTCAGAAGCAGGAATTTGATGAGGTCGCTCATCATATCTTCCTCCCTGACCTGTTGGAAAAAGCTGTGGGAAACACCGAGCTTCCAAACTTTCCTCCCAAACACTAATGGGACTCCCTTTCGCTTGTTTCATTTGAAACAACTCAATAGCATTCCCCATGACTTCCTTGGAATGCAAAGGATGAACACTATAATGTTCATATATTTCTTCACTAGTACAGGGTTCTACTTTCTCAATTTGACCAGCACACAAATCGCTATCCTCTTCCTCACTTACTTCCTCTTCTGCAACATATACATTTTTATAGTATTTATTATATTTTTTCAAATACAATGTTGCCCTTTTGACTTTCCTAACATCTACTAAATCTTGCCATATTTTCTTATTCTTTGTCGGAACCCCATTAACTAAGATAACAAGAGGTTCCTCTTCCACTTTTTCTACTCCAATTGTGTTAATGTTTGTCTTCAAATCTAGAGGCAAATAAACAACTCTTCCCTTTAATCCTCTCTGTAAATCTGATGGAGGCAATTTCCCTGTCTTTGGCTCCATTCTTACAATAGCCTGAAAGGGATGGATACTTTGAATCAAAATAGATTCATAAGTATTTAAATCCTTCAATTCAGAAGGAATCTCAACCAATTCCAGATTATTATGAACTGCTCTAGCAGGCATCTGGTTTTGATTTAATTTGTTACAACAATAAGTACACACACGTTGATCCAATCCCAAATCAAAACAATTTTCTACCATCAAGTATGTTGTAAAATCCTTTCATTCACTATTATTTTCCCTTTCACTTTTTCCATATAAATCCACTAACTTAGTCTGATTCTTATAATAAGTGCGTCGACAACACACACAAGTGAAATTTGGCCTCTCACTTGATTTCACCTCAAACGTCGCAATTTCCCTCTGGAAATTATCTGTACTGGAAACCTGTACACTATCTTCCACATTACTCTCTTCTTCTTGGTCAATTTCAACATTCTCCTCTTTACTTCCAAAGTAACAAAACTCAATTTCTTCACATATATTCTTCACATCTATTTCAGAACCATGCAAAAGAGCAGCGCATAATTGTTTAAGCATAATTGCTGGACTCTTAGCATAATACAACATTCTAACTAATTTCCTCACTTTATTATGATGCACTGCTAGCATCCTGAAATGATGAAAAACACTCTGGCATACTCTCCTGGAAAGACAAGCCAGTGAATGACCATGCAAACCTATCACTTCTCTCACTCTGCAAGGATCTAATTCTTGCAACAACTTCATTTTCTGCTTCAAACTTTTCTTATTAAATGACCGTATAAAATCACAAAGCAAATTGATGGAATCCTGTCGTACACTGCAAATACTACTACACTTCCAGGTGTACACAGGACCCTTAGGACGTCTCCCTAAAACCTCATTACCTAACACCTCTTCTATCTCTGTTGTCACAAGTTTTTCTTTTTCAACTGGACAACCATCTTTCACTTCATAAGCTCGACCACTGGTGTCAACTGCATGCACCAAATCATTATCCTGGAAATAACTCTCCTCATTAAAAAATGCCTCAGAGCTTGAACTATGCATCCATTCTCCAGAAAAAACTTCACAAAAATGACTACGATTAACTATTCTCTTCCATCTACTATTTCTTTTGAAATCATAAATTGCCTTGTTTAGCTTCCTAATTCTATTGATTGTCAAAATAAATAACTTACGTTTAATTTCAAATGCCTGATCAATAACTTTCTCAACTATTTTTTTTCTCTTATAAAAAACCACTTTCTGTTGACCTTTCTTAATATTTTTTAACAAATTGCCAATTATCCTGTTGCGGAACATTCGTTTACGAATGTCCCTAAACTGTTGTTTCCTTCTACTTTCATGCATAGAGTTATCTCTTACTCTAGCAGTAACATTTCTCATTGGCCTTTCCTTACCGTTTGAATTGCTTCTCCTTTTCTGGACTGAAACATTTTCTGTAGTAATATTTTTTTTACTAGAGATATTTCTTATGAATGTTTTTGTACTCTTACCCGGTGCTTTCTTGGTGACTTGACAAATCTTTTTGTTAGAGGACTGCTGCTTTTTTTCATTCACCTGCTGTCTTTGACGTTTTGCAGCCTTTCTCACTCTTTCTTTGCTTGGCATCCTAAAATCTTGAAATAATCTGCAGTTGAATCTGTGGTAAAATATAATAAAAAATGTTATTAACCACTATTACCCAACAGTAAATTAATAACAGTCATCAAAAACTTAACACACTACTTAACATTTTTACATAGAAGAATTTTTTGTACATGGCAAATTTAGAATACAGAAATAGCAGAAAAGAAATGGAATTTATATTCATTTTACCTGTGCTTAGAGAAGCATCCGCCCAGAAAAATACCACCAAGTTCTGGAGACTGGTCCAGTCTTTGTACCAACCAAATAACAGGGGGAATAAAATAGATCTGGCAATAACTGGTGACAGATGGCTGAAACACTTTACACAGCTATATATGGACACAAAGCCAGCTGACACTATCATTTCGATAGGACAGGTCCCGACTGTTCCACGACCTATAGATAGTAGGAGGGAGACCCAGCTTCGTGCCTGTCCATTCCCAATTGATATAACATTTACTGTAGGGGAAATGCAGGACGCAATTAGGGACAGCGCATCAGGTAAAGCACCAGGGCCAGATTGTACCCCGGTAGACGTGTATAAAGCTGAACTAGATTTTTGGGCCCCTTTGCTTACAAACGTACTGAATAAAGGCAATCAAAAGGGGTTTATAGAAAGCTGGTCGGACGCAATAGTGGTCCCCATTTTTAAAAAGGGCAGGCGTGATGATCCAACCTGCTACAGGCCAATATCCCTATTAGATGGCCTCATGAAATTAGCAGGGAGGATTATTTTAAAGAGACTTCAGGAGTGGGAGGAGGAACATAATGTAGTCTCACACCTTCAATATGGATTTAGAATGGGCATAGGGACTGTTGAGCAGTGTTTAAATTTGGCCCTTTTATGTGCTAAATACACGCAGGCTAGAGGTGGTGCACTTTTTATTACTTTTGTTGATTTAAGTTCAGCTTTTGATTGTGTGGACCACTCTTTGGTATGGTCAACATTGGCCGAGATGGGTATCGACGCACGCTTAATCACTTTCATTAGAGAACTGTATCACAATTGTGGGGCCAGAGTGAGATTTGGCAAGCAGGGTGAATGTACTGATAAATTCGCCCTGTCAAGAGGGGTTAGGCAAGGGTGCATCCTAGCCCCCAGGCTATTCACGTACTACATAAACTCAGTGGGCCAATATCTCTCTCTTTTTCAAAACGATTACCCTACTGTGAAAGGTGTACCGACGCCAATCCTCCTGTATGCCGATGACGCGGCCATAATGTCCCAGACCCAGGTGGGATTGCAGAGGGCAGTGACTAAATTTGCAGGTTTTATGCAGGATAGAGGGCTGAAAGTAAACATTTCGAAGACTTTTACCATGCCGTGCACTAATAAGCGCAGTAAGATGTCATGTAATGTGTTCCTGAACAAGCAGAATATAGCCATCGTAGACAAGTTCTGCTACCTTGGCATACTGTTTGACAGGAAATGTCGGTGGAGACAGGCGATTGAAGCAAGGAAGTTGGCCTTTATCCACAGCATAGGCGCCTTACGCGCTTTTTCTAATAGAGTGGGTGGTAAACCAACCAAAGAACTGGTACAAATATATCATGCGAAATGCGTGTCCACAGCCACATACGGGGCGGGACTTTGGGGCATCGAGAAGGACCGATCTTTGCAGAGCTGTGAGAACCAATTCATCAGCTACCTTCTAGGTGTCCCAAAGACTACATCCTCATTTATGACACACATAGAGGTTGGAGTTAAGCATTTGGGTGATATAATTAAGATGGCCCCAATCCTCCTATGGCACAAGGTATGGACAACCAGGGAGGCCAGTTTTAATAGGGACCTCCTGGAGGATTGCTTGGCCCTAGACGGGGTTGCAAATTTCCGTTGGCTGTCGTATGTCAGATCTGTTCTTAGCAAAATAGGCCTTTCAGATTATTATGTAAATCCGAGGACCCTGGAGGGCGTATCTAGATCAGTTCTAAAAAAAACACTGACCTCCCATCTGGAAACTTTGAGATGGAACGCTGAAAAGAATAAACAAACCATCTTAAACTTCCAAGAAATCACCCCTAATGAAGGCATGCAAATGTACTTAAAAGTAGACCCCAGCCCTTATCACAGAATGCTTTTGACCCGTCTCCGTCTAGGGATTTTCTTTCGTATGATTTCTGTACCGGAGATGAACAATTGGTCCTCACCGACTCTGACATGTTTGTGCGACAACACCGCATTTCAATCCAATTTACATCTAATGTTCTTTTGCTCCTTCTATTCCACCCCTAGAAAACTTTATTTAAAACCCTTGTTAAATCGTTGGGGTGTAAGAAATTGTAGGTCTGCTTTTTTAAGACTGTTAAAACTTGAAGACGAACATGTGATTTTTGCAGTTTCCTGCTTCTTAAAATCTGTCATGTTGTTGCGGAAAACCATGCTGTAAAACATTCGTACCCTCTATGTCTATTGTGTTGGTTAGCATCAATTCATTTCTCATTGTATGGTATTTGAATGAGTTTTTAAGACTTGATTATTTTAATTGTCGTTTTTAATTGTTAAATAGCATATGCAAGCATCTATTAACTGTGATGTGATGTTTTTATATGTATGTATTGTGCTTTTATGATTTTACGAAAATCGAATAAAGCTTATATATTACTATATTACTATTATTACCTGTGCTGTTTTATATATGAATCTGATCTAATTTTATGACCATATTTTAATATTTTATTGAAGACACTACACATAACCTGTTTTTGAAGGTGTCTTTATTTTTAAATTAAACGGTTTACATATTTACTTTTTATTTATTATAAATTTATAAAATAAATGTTTATAGTTCCATAGGCTCAAGCACGTCAGCTTCCCATCCTATGTCATACAATTCTGACAAATCTGCATCCTCATCACGTTCTTCTTCATCCTCAGGATTGAAATCATCCAAGGGATCAACATCCACTGATGTTTCAATTACGAGTTCAATGATGAGGTCGAAATCAACTGATTGCTGATTGTCGCTCATGTTGATGTTGTCTTTATCTTTAAAGAAAGATAACAACAATGAGATGTTGCACAGTAAGAGACAAATCTCAGAGATTATAATAGTAAAATTGTTTAACAAGAGTAACATTTTGCAGCTATTATTTAACCATGTCCAACGATGCTGAGGAGCAGAGGAGGTGAAGCCTATCTCCAATTTTTCACTGAACAGGACTCATCTCTTCTTAACCTTGGATAAACCTCACCGACTCTGTGTCCCCTGCACATAATTAAATGTAAAGGGGCAGATTTATATTAACTAGCACATCCCCAGGGATGCACCAGTTAACGTGCACCGCTGCTCTGCCACCCACGGTGTGCCGCATTTACAATCAGATAGGACAAAGCTGCATCAAAACCCTGCGCCTGCTTGAAGCAGGCATAGATCTTGACGCAGGTAGGCTGAAAGCTAAAGCAACAACTAAGTGTTGTGTGCAGAAGTTGCAAAAAAGGAAAAATGGCGTTTAAACCAGTAATGAGCCCATGCTAACTTAACACAGTGTAAAGATATCCAAGATCTACATCAGTTTGGGGTTCACGAACCTGGCAGGTACAAGGCACTGAGGCTTTGCACCGTGCATGTCTCATCCCAAATCATATGTTGTTTGTGAATGAAACAATTTCCCAGACCAAATGCTTTGGATTGGCTACTTCTAAAAAATTAAACACCCCTACTATCCCGGAGTTAGAGGAATATGATGGTTGGAGTAATTTTACTTGGTTGTCCATTAAAGATTTACAGGCCCTACTCCGTAATTCTTCCTTTAACATTTCCAGTATAAATCCAAAAGGTTGGCTGCTTTGGCAACGTGCCTTATCCACGGTTTAATAACGCTGCCTTTTGCTTTATATAAGTTTTCAAATTGTATGAAATATATACCAATAGGTCGTTATGAACCTTTAGGTAGTGGTTTTCTTCATGAGGTCTGGTCGCTTCCATACACATACAGATTTTCAAAGATGATCAAGAAGTTTATCTGAATGGAGAGGAATGCACTGAGACGCCAGATCATTCACTAATGTGTAGGCACATACAGTTACACGGTTCATGCAACAAACACCGACCAAATATGGCTTGCGTGTTGCAAGGCACACCAGTTCCTGCTATCATCCCCACGTTCAAGTTGTTTGAAAATGGTAGTTATTTGATGCTCAATAATGAAGATTGTTCTGGGTTAATTAAAAGTATTCCTTTTATCGTAACAGTAAGTGAACGGGTTATTTGCTGCAGAAATGTTCTATTTCCTCCCACACATGAACATAGGGAGTTTTCAATCTGGCCACAAATACCAACCTTGGGAGCACATTTCAACGGCATGGCAAGAATAAGAGCTCTTTTGTCTCAGAGAGAGGTGGCCTTGAGTTCGGCCCGTGAAACTTTCGTGCTTCACATAGCGAACAGCCGTACAGAGGTGCAGACCCTTTTAAATACTGATTCGCCTTTGCATTTCAGCGACATGGTTCGGACTATCTTTAACGCGTCCTCCACAAAGGGCCTGGCGCACTTTTTTAAAGTTGTTACCAGTGGTCTCGTGACTTCATTTGAGAAAATCTTTGGAGTCATCCCTGCTTTCTTTCATTCTATTTTTTCCACTGTGCTTGGTGGATTCCCATTTTTACTTGCATTACCAACGGACGCTCTTGTGCTTTTTTACATTTTTAAATATGGATGTCCCTCCTGTGCAAGCTCCCGCCCTGCAGCTGCTGACGCTGTTCCGCAATCGCATGCTTGAATATTATGGCACGATGCCGTTGGCGATATTAAGCACGGCATATGGATTATCTTTTCGATTCTCCTACTTCACCTGTGTCCAGCCTGTATTTCACTGCCTGACCTGTGATTTCGATTGGGCCATTGATTTGTGTCTCTGCGGACCGGTTTCTCCTGACGTCGACTTTAATCAGCTGATGACTCCTATCATTACTCACGAGTTGGTTTGTCCTGGCGAAAGGATTATGGCTGTGGCATTGATGCATGGACTAATTGGTCCCTGGAATTTACTGGCGGCAACACAGTCTTTCTTGGAACAGAGCTTTCTTGAAAACCCACCGAGCTGTCCTCTGATGGTGATAGAGGATCCGGTGCTGGGAGAGCACGTATGTTCTTTTCCGCTTTTAAATTGGATGGCTGAACTCTTTTCGGATGAAGACGGTGACTTCCTATTAGAGGCTGTTGCAGCTTATTTTGCATACACAGTTATGTCATAGACCTTTTTCATGTTTGATATGCTGAGTACTAGCATTTCATTGACAATTCATTGACTTATTTGTCAAGTTTTTATTATTTAGCTTGCCTATTGGCTTAAGCCTCGATAAAGTAGTTGGCTGTTTTATTTTTCTTTAGCATTAAATTTTCCTAGTTTTTAATGTTTTACCTTGCGGACCGTCCACATATAAAGTTGCAATCTGCTCTCATGAGATGGCACTTCTATTATCTTATTCAGTTCGTTTCCGGATCATGGGGAGGTGTCATCTAGATCCTGGATATCTTTACACCGTGTTAAGTTAGCATGGGCTCATTACCGGTTTAAACGCCATTTTTCCTTTTTTGCAACTTCTGCACACGACACTTAGTTGTTGCTTTAGCTTTCAACCTAATAGTTCATCGTGATTTGCATGAGAATAATATGTTATTGCTCTACTATCTGCTTTACTTGTTAAACTATATCTGTACAGCGAGTGCTGAAGTTTCAAGAACAACACGATACAGAATTGTTATGAGGTCTGATCTCCACGACTTCATACTCATAACATAAGTGCAGCTTCTGCCAATTCTGGGCATGAGGCGGGTTTTATATTGCTTTGCCGAACACACATACACAACACTTGATGCGGTTCACATGAAGAGAGAGCTGGTGTATGCTGATGTGATTCCTTCAAATCTAAGACACTAAAGTATGGGCACGCCCTAAACCAACACAAAGAGACCTTCTTAGCAAATAATATAATGTGTGTATTAGGGAGGGTGAGATATAAGCAGCCGCGGGCCGTGGAGGGAGTTACGGTGGGGCAGGGAGGCGGGGAGGGGGAGGGGCAGGGTGGAGCCCTCTCCACCCTGCCCCTCCCCCTCCCCGCCTCCCTGCCCCACCGTAACTCCCTCCACGGCCCGCGGCTGCTTATAAGTGTTGCTAACTCTTATTCATTTACAGCATGTTAACATACTGTCACCATTCGCTTTTTATGTACTAGTAACTATGCTGGTAATTTTGCTACTGATAATATGTGTACTTGTATTATCTAAGATACTACGCCTGAGAAGACGGCATTAGTAAATAAACATTTCAAATACACATGTGTTCTTCTTAACTCCATGTTCTGGTTTCTAAGAAATATATAACGACCGACTGTTCATGAGTTCCACGTATCCTGAGGTACTATAAGTTCATATTCTGGATTGTCTAAACATTGAGAGTTTGTTATATCCAATGTGACACTGTACCTAGCTTGCTAAGGGGTTTTTGATTACTAAGGTGAGTTTTGGGGCACCCTAATTCGCCGAGGTTCCAATCCTCTGTCCACAGTTCTGTGTGAGAACAGAAACCCTGCGACAGGGGCACCCCTGAGCCTTGCTGGAGCTTCATCACACTTGCGATACAACTCCAGCAATGCGCCACCTTTACGGCACAGATACGTCACGCATCTGTGCTGTTTTTGCCCCATGATGCGCCGCATTGTAAATGCAGCACACCATAGGTGACGGAACAGCGGCACAGAATGACTAACACATCCCTGGTGATGCGCCAGTCATCATAAATCTATCCCTATGCTTCTTATCTTGTTAGAGATGAACCGCCATATGTATAATCAAAGTTTTTTGCATTTCCTAAATAGCGAACTTTAAGGAATAAATAGCGATTCTTTACCATTCCTAGTTTGCGATGAGCTATTTGCTAATTACAAATTACCCATTCATTTCCATGCAGCAGGAGGCCCATAGGAATGAAGGTGCAATTTGCGATTAGCAATTACCTCATCGCAAATTACGAATTTTTCCGAGGGTGCAGGGGTGTCTCAAGAACACCCTGCTGCACCCCTGAAAAAGAAATTTGGGGGCATATGGCGCACATAAATTTTGAAAACATTCCTTTACCTCAAAAACGATTTTCAACTCATAATTTGAAAACACTGCACATGGGGAAATGACTTAAAATGTCCTTAAGACACATAAAAGCGTTTTTTGATTGCCTTTGGAGCATGTTTCAGTCACCTTTAACATGCCTATGTAACGCAAACATTCAAAATCTAAATTTGCCATGCACAGGTGGGAGCATATTTACAAGCAATTTGCTCCACAGACAAACTTCTTACATTGAAATGGGAAAAATAACATCAGAGACTCTCAATTACCTTATAAAGAAGCAGACACCATTATGTCCTTGTCATCAATATTAAAACCATTGCTTTTTCTCAAAAACGATTTACAAGTCATAATTTGAAAACACTCCACAGCTCCTATGCACATAAAAACCCTGTCAGTACTAATACTTCACATTTTCTCCAATTACAATTTCTCAAAGAAACAAAATCTATTTGTAAAACACTTGAGACAAAGCTACATTTGAAAAACACAACTTTCTTCATAATTTTCTCCTTAAAGCACACTATTTTCTATCTAAATTAAAGAAATCTTTTCTCACCTTAGCAAATACTTTGAGTTTCAAAACAGTCTCAGAAACACACCAATTTGTCTTCAGCAGAGCAAAAGGTATGCACTCCAGAGTCTGCAGCTATCAAAAGCACAGAAATGCTGTAATTCTTCACACATATCTCTCATGTCACCCAATCAAAACTCTTCCCTCACTTTTTTTCAAATCAAAACCCTTCCCCCCTCTGCCCCCTCTCTGCTTTTTCTGCATAGCAACCACCTCTTGCAAGACCTCTGGTGTTTCCAAGTTCACACAACAATGTTGCAATTGAACTCTGAACTCTCAGTGCACCTGCATATCCAGTGCAATCTTTCATTTAATTATTTTTTCTTCGCCACTCAAAATACATCTTTCAACAAACTCATCCATGCACCCTAACTTTCTGTTTTCAGCAATCAAAATCCACCAATCACTCTTACTGCTTCATTAACACAGAAACTCCTCAGTTTTTTTCATTTTACACTCTCATTTTTTCAACTGCCATTTCATTGCCACACTTCATCTGACTGCAGGAGAACCTTCTCTCGCCATGTTTTCTGTCTGGATTGTTGGACATAGTTACATCTATTGGGCTCAGAGGTACGCTGAAAACAGGAATTTACCTAACCTCAATTTACAAGATGTGGAAATTAAGTGGTTTGGCCACAGAGGATTAAAATGTCACCAATTGATACCATTGGTGAAAACCTTTATGCATTTGCCAAAACCTGACCTGTTAATTGTGCACTGTGGAGGTAATGATTTGGGCACTTTGACTGGGGTAGGTCTGGAAATGCTTTTAAAGGACACCTTTGAGCAATTGATGGCACTTTTTCCTCAGACTGCCTTGGTATATTCAAATAAGACAAAAATGGAGGTGGTCGAACCAATTTTGTCCACAAATTGAGAAATCGAGGAAGCATGTAAACAAATCTGTTTCAGCTTACATGAGAGACCATGGAATGGGCTCCCTGTACAACAATAACTTGCGTTACTACATGCAAGATATCTACAGAGGAGATGGAGTTCACTTCTCAGATGAGGGCAACAGAATTTTCACTCTGAATTTAAGACTGTGCATTGGTACCTACTTATAAGTACCTAAATGTACCATAAACCCAAAAGCTCTTCTCAGAGCTACCCTACATCTGATCACTCACAATTATTATTTTACTCTAACTTTTTTCACTAATTTTCAAGAAAGTACGCTCCCCAGAACGCTTCCCGGTTCGCGAACCGGGCGCACTCCACGCAAAAAAACTAAAAAAACGATATATTTTTTTTTTGCCCTGCGAGACCATTTTAAAGCCTCCACATCAAACCTAGGGGGTCAGGGAGGATCTACTATGCCCCCTTATGGTAATTTGCCCCTTCGCTTTGGCCTCCTCTTGTCTCTCGATCCTACCGAGAGACAAGATGGCGACCGCTACGGACTGTTTGGAATGTTTACAGACGCCGAAGAACCAATCAGCTTCGCAAAGCTCCGTAACGCGAAAAGTACGCGAAGCGGAGCGCTGTTACAGATATATATCTTTTTTTGAACGTTAATTTCTCAAAATCCACTGGAGCACATATATTGAGACCTAGCAAAGGCACATCGGGCTACCAGTCCCTACAATTTTGCCAAGTTTCGTGCAAATCCATTCAGCCGTTCGATTATTATTATTATTTTTTTTTGCCCCGCGGGGCCCTTTTAAAACCTCCACATCAAACCTAGGGGGTCTGCGAGAATCTACTATGCCCCCTTATGGTCATTTGCCCCTTCGCTTTGGCCTCCTCTTGTCTTTCGATCCTACCGAGAGACAAGATGGCGGCCGCTACGGACTGTTTAGAATGTTTACAGACGCCGGAGAACCAATCAGCTTCGCTTCACAAAGCTCCATTGCGCGAAAAGTACGCGAACTGGAGAGCTGCCCGGTCCGCTGTTACAGGTATATAACTTTTTTTAAACGTTAATTTCTCAAAATCCACTGGAGCACATATATTGAGACCTACAAAAGGCACATCGGGCTACCAGTCCCTACAATTTTGCCAAGTTTCGTGCAAATCCATTCAGCCGTTCGGGCTAAAAGTGAGGCCAACCGCCCTATGGAAAACTCAATGTTAAAAACACGTTTTGGGACCCCCCTTTTTTCTCGACCCCCTTGGACGAACCCCCCCCAATTTTCAGGGGCTGCTCAGAAACATAATGTGCCATTTTCCTGAAAATTTCAGCCAATTCCGTCCACAAACGCCAAAGTTATTAGACATAGAATTTTCAAAAATCCCATAGAGAAAAAATCCTAACTATATATACCTACTGGCGACCGCCAGTAGGTAATATATATATATATATATATATATATATATATATATATTGCTTCACGCAGCAGGCACTTCTTTGGCTTGCAAAAATTAAAGGCACACACGGAGTTGATTTTAAAGCTTTAGAATGCTTTATTCGGTGCTTGAGTCTTCTCCCCCCTATCGACAGACGCATTTCGCCTCGCGGCTTTTTCAATGTCGACTACCATTGTGTAACACAACCATTTTAAACCCTCCATGCTTTATCATAGCCATGAAAACAAAAGATGGACATTTCACCAACCCCAATGATGTAAATTGTATGGTGGCCATCTTACAGTGGGTTAATATAATGCAAACAATATATTGAATTCATTTTTAAAGTGCAAGTGTTCGGAACCAAAACATAAATTTAAACCAAAATTAAGGAGTTAAAAACAATTTCATTAACTGGCATGTTTTTGTGTGCAAAAAGATTCATTGCTTGCAATACATATTGCCTGTTGTAATTCTTAGCCACAACAGGGTCAGAGAAAAATCTGGACAATATCTACACATTTCGTAAATATAGGACCAATTTCCTTGTCATAGAACCTGTTGCGGTAACAGAATTGTGCCCTGAATGAGCTTAATATTTCATCCATGTCTAGAAAAACTTACTGCTAATAAAAAGTCGCCTTTTGATTATTTCATATAAAGCAGCAGTTTATATCGTAAAGGATTTAGGGGAGTGAAAAGGATATATGTATTTTTATGTATATTTGTACTTAATCCTTATTTTTACAATGAAGCTCTGTCTATCTTCTTGATATAGCCTAACCACTTATTACTCAAGGTGTGTCCAAAGTTCTTCGTCATTATTAAGTCCAGCCGGACTCATGCTTTGGAGCTCTATAATGTAACGGGACTCTTTGGCTCTGAGTTTCTTTAGCCTGTCTCCACCCCTTTCATGCTTTTCTACCCCGTCGATACAATAATACTGTAACAGATCCCTGTTACTTTGATGGTACAATTCAAAGTGTCTTGCGACGGGGTAGGTTGGATCTTTGTTCGAGATGGCCCGCATGTTTTCTAATATTCATTTTTTAGTAGGGTTCTTTGTGCTGCCGATATATCTTTTTTTACACTGACAGATGAGACAGTATATGGTATATTCAGAGTTACAATTATAAAACTTGTTAATTGTTCTTACTGGCCTAGGGTCCCCTGGCCCACCTTCAAAAGTGGTGATTTTTTTACTAAATTTACAGGCTTTGCATTTCCGACAAGGAAAGAAGCCATTTATCCCCAGTTTATTCTGTATGTATTGGGTTTAGTAAAGTGGCTATGTATTAGATGGTCTCCAATTGAAGGACATCTTTTATATGTGATGGGAGGACGTTGTGGAATATGGTCTTTCAGTATGTTGTCAGTTTGGAGGATATGCCAGTTCTTTTTGAAAATTTGAATTATTTGGGCAGATTTGTCATTGTACATAGTCATCATTCGTACAATGTTTTCTTCAGTTTTAGTTTTTTTACTTTTGGAGGACAATAATGTTTTCCTTTCAATCTTCTGCACCTTTAATTCAGCAGTTTTTAAGTATCCTTCCCTATACCCTCTGTCTTTAAAGCGTGTCAATGCATCATGTTTAGCACTTATATAGCTTTCCTCGGTGGTGCAGTTGCGCTTTAAGCGCAATAGTTCCCCATAGGGTATGCTTTTAATCAGGCTGGTTGGATGATGGCTGCCTGTGTGCAAAACTGCATTGCCCGCGGTCGGTTTTCTGAAAAGACGGGTTAGTAAGGCATTATTTTCAATGTAGACCTGTAGGTCCAGATAATTGACCATACTATTGCTGATATTCCCTGTAAAAATCAGGTTTAAATCGTTATTATTTAGAGATGCGATATACTCCTCCGCCGAAGGTCGATCCCCTCTCCATATAATAAACAGATCGTCGATATATCGCGACCAAAGCACGATCCTATCTAACCATTGGTCATTGGCCTCCCCCCAGGCTACGTGCATCTCCCACCAGCCAACGAAAAGGTTCGCGTAGGTGGGGGCGAAGGACGTACCCATCGCTGTACCTCGATTTTGTAGGTACAGTTGCCCATCAAATATAAAGATATTGTTATGGAGACAATATGAGACCATCTCTAACAGCATTTCATTGTGTTGTGTGAATTTTGGATGTTTTTGACCCAAAAACCATCTTATTGCAGTTAAACCATCTGAATGACCAATACAGGTGTATAAACTTGTGATGTCAAAGGTCATAAGCAATACATTTTCTTCCCATCTAATCCCTTCTATGTGTCTAAGAAAATCCTGTGTGTCCTGTATATACGACGCCAGGTTTCTTACAAAGGGAGATAGAAATGAGTCCACATAAATCGCCGTGTTCTCCAAGAGGCTGTTGATTGAGGCCACAATAGGTCTTCCTGGTGGATTTTTGTAGTGTTTATGAATTTTTGGCAAGTGGTAGAATGTTGGTAAAGTTGGTTCTTCACAAAACAGGAAGAGGTACTCATCGTTGTTTAACATGCCTTCCTCTTTCCATTGTCCCAGTAATTGATGATATTTAGTTATACTTTCCACATATATGTTACGGTGGATTTGGGTGTAACATTCAACATCTTCCAGTTGCCGCATTGCTTCTCTTTCGTAATGTTCTTTATTAAAAATCACCATGTTTCCACCTTTATCTGATGGTTTAATCTCTATGGTTTTGTTGTTTTTTAGTTTTTGTAATGCTTCCCAATATTTCCGTGGATGTTGTAATGTTCAATTCCTTCATTTGTTTTTTTGACCAGATTTTTTAAGTCAGCGATGACAGCCTCGTTAAAAACGTCTATAGCATCAAAAGATGTATGTGGTATTTTTCTCGATTTTCTTTTAAATTCACTATTTCCGCTTACTTGTCTGATGCCTGCTTGTTCTAAATATTCCTGAGTGCTGGGTATTGTTGATTCCCCGGCGTCCAGACTTTCTAGCGCTTGCATGGTTGACAGTGCTCGAAAAGTATTTACTGTAGATTGGGTCTCTGTTAATTCCCCATCATTAGTAGCGGAATGAGATGTTGATGTTTCACCCTTAGGGTTGATCAAGAAAATCTTTTGGAATTTTAATTTTCGTATGAACTTGAATAAGTCTATGCGGACATTGGCGTAGTCATATCCTGAGGTTGGACAAAAGGTGGGACCTAATTCCAAGACTTTCTGTTCTTCTTGCGTTAATGTTCTATTAGAGAGATTGACCGCAGTTTGTGCCGGTTTTTATTTAATATTTGTTTTTGGCTTTGTTCCGTTGACTCCTGGTTTCTCTCTGTGTTGGCACTTCTTCTGCAACCTTTCTTACCCCGCCTTGTTTTCCTCCTATTTGATTTTTAAATTTTTGTTGTACCGGGTGTGCGTCTGTTGTGTTGTTCTTTGACGGCTTTCCCTGATAAGTTTGTATTCCCGAAAAAACGGGGGGTCTGTCTCAGTCTCCACATTCTGCCCGCTAGAGCCAGCTTCTCCAATTGGTCGTTCATCTTCAGATAACTCTACTTCTGACTCAGATGTTTCCTGGCCCTCGATGACAGTAGCGCCAACTTTATTTAGTTTTTTCCGGGCGTTGTCATATTTCCGTGCGAAAGTTAGTATGCGCCCTGTCGCATAGTCCTGTTCATCACGATCAAATTTACTTTGTTTTCTTCGTCTGATCGTTTGTTCATAGTCCTTCAATCTCTTGAGCATCGTGTTTTTTAAGTCGGCTGCACTTGCAGTATCCTGCTCTTTCCCGATTAGATCATCTAGTCTTTCAATTTCATCGAGGGCTTTCTTCCTGTCACTCCAGGCATAGTGAATTAACATTTTCACCATGCCTTTCGCTGATTCAGCAGTGTATGCAGCCCAGTCTTTGAGTAATTGGGGGTCCGGGTTCTCATAAGCCGTAACTGTGTAGATTCTAAGACCCCTTGGTATTCGGTCACAATCTACATAACCTTATAAAGAGGTGGCTTCCCACCATTTTCTTAGTTCCCTCTCGTGGGCTTTTTCTAGTGCTTGGAAGAGTATTGTCAGGTTACTGGCCAAGGTCGCTGTAGTTTGGTTATTTATACTTTGTTTGGGCCGCCCTCCGGAGTTTGGTTTAAACATCCCCGTGGCAATTTCCTCCCGCTCTTTTACGCTAGACATATCGCTTTCTATCTCGGCGTCGTTCGGCTTGATTTAAATTGCGCCCTCAGTTGCACTTGCACTGGTTGTTGGAAACAGGGGAGGGAGAAGGCTATCAAGCACCGTTTTTTACTCCTCGGAATAGAGTCTTAGAGCTTTAATTATTAGCAGTCACATGAACACGCGTTGGAGCAAGGACTCACCAAAGGTCGGCGCCGCAGCTCCCTCACGGAAGTCGCGTCACTTTCCAGCCGGTTCGTCAATGCAGCATCGCGGCTCGTTGGTCTGCTAATCCGCAGGTTCTTCTCCACGGAACTCGCTCTCGCTTCACGTCCGCATTTCCCTCGGCGTTGCCGTTGATTTCAAAGCCTCTGGGCTGGCGGCCATATTGATTTTCAAAACAGGACTTTACCGCCGCCGCTCCGTGTTTCCGGGTGCACACTTCAGCGATGGTGACTCGCTAAGTATTGCTTCACGCAGTAGGCACTTCTTTGGCTTGCAAAAATGAAAGGCACACACGGAGTAGATTTTAAAGCTTTAGAATGCTTTATTCGGTGCTTGAGTCTTCTCCCCCCTATCGACAGACGCGTTTCGCCTCGCGGCTTTTTCAATGTCGACTACCATTGTGTAACACAACCATTTTAAACCCTCCATGCATTATCATAGCCATGAAAACAAAAGAGGGACATTTCACCAACCCCCATGATGTAAATTGTACGGTGGCCATCTTACAGTGGGTTAATATAATGCAAACAATATATTGAATTCATTTTTAAAGTGCAAGTGTTCGGAACCAAAACATAAATTTAAACCAAAATTAAGGAGTTAAAAACAATTTCATTAACAGGCATGTTTTTGTGTGCAAAAAGATTCATTGCTTGCAATACATATTGCCTGTTGTAATTCTTAGCCACAACAGGGTCAGAGAAAAATCTGGACAATATCTACACATTTCGTAAATATAAGACCAATTTCCTTGTCATAGAACCTGTTGCGGTAACAGAATTGTGCCCTGAATGAGCTTAATATTTCATCCATGTCTAGAAAAACTTACTGCTAATAAAAAGTCGCCTTTTGATTATTTCATATAAAGCAGCAGTTTATATCGTAAAGGATTTAGGGGAGTGAAAAGGATATATGTATTTTTATGTATATTTGTACTTAATCCTTATTTTTACAATGAAGCTCTGTCTATCTTCTTGATATAGCCTAACCACTTATTACTCAAGGTGTGTCCAAAGTTCTTCGTCATTATTAAGTCCAGCCGGACTCATGCTTTGGAGCTCTATAATGTAACGGGACTCTTTGGCTCTGAGTTTCTTTAGCCTGTCTCCACCCCTTTCATGCTTTTCTACCCCGTCGATACAATAATACTGTAACAGATCCCTGTTACTTTGATGGTACAATTCAAAGTGTCTTGCGACGGGGTAGGTTGGATCTTTGTTCGAGATGGCCCGCATGTTTTCTAATATTCATTTTTTAGTAGGGTTCTTTGTGCTGCCGATATATCTTTTTTTACACTGACAGATGAGACAGTATATGGTATATTCAGAGTTACAATTATAAAACTTGTTAATTGTTCTTACTGGCCTAGGGTCCCCCGGCCCACCTTCAAAAGTGGTGATTTTTTTACTAAATTTACAGGCTTTGCATTTCCGACAAGGAAAGAAGCCATTTATCCCCAGTTTATTCTGTATGTATTGGGTTTAGTAAAGTGGCTATGTATTAGATGGTCTCCAATTGAAGGACATCTTTTATATGTGATGGGAGGACGTTGTGGAATATGGTCTTTCAGTATGTTGTCAGTTTGGAGGATATGCCAGTTCTTTTTGAAAATTTGAATTATTTGGGCAGATTTGTCATTGTACATAGTCATCATTCGTACAATGTTTTCTTCAGTTTTAGTTTTTTTACTTTTGGAGGACAATAATGTTTTCCTTTCAATCTTCTGCACCTTTAATTCAGCAGTTTTTAAGTATCCTTCCCTATACCCTCTGTCTTTAAAGCGTGTCAATGCATCATGTTTAGCACTTATATAGCTTTCCTCGGTGGTGCAGTTGCGCTTTAAGCGCAATAGTTCCCCATAGGGTATGCTTTTAATCAGGCTGGTTGGATGATGGCTGCCTGTGTGCAAAACTGCATTGCCCGCGGTCGGTTTTCTGAAAAGACGGGTTAGTAAGGCATTATTTTCAATGTAGACCTGTAGGTCCAGATAATTGACCATACTATTGCTGATATTCCCTGTAAAAATCAGGTTTAAATCGTTATTATTTAGAGATGCGATATACTCCTCCGCCGAAGGTCGATCCCCTCTCCATATAATAAACAGATCGTCGATATATCGCGACCAAAGCACGATCCTATCTAACCATTGGTCATTGGCCTCCCCCCAGGCTACGTGCATCTCCCACCAGCCAACGAAAAGGTTCGCGTAGGTGGGGGCGAAGGACGTACCCATCGCTGTACCTCGATTTTGTAGGTACAGTTGCCCATCAAATATAAAGATATTGTTATGGAGACAATATGAGACCATCTCTAACAGCATTTCATTGTGTTGTGTGAATTTTGGATGTTTTTGACCCAAAAACCATCTTATTGCAGTTAAACCATCTGAATGACCAATACAGGTGTATAAACTTGTGATGTCAAAGGTCATAAGCAATACATTTTCTTCCCATCTAATCCCTTCTATGTGTCTAAGAAAATCCTGTGTGTCCTGTATATACGACGCCAGGTTTCTTACAAAGGGAGATAGAAATGAGTCCACATAAATCGCCGTGTTCTCCAAGAGGCTGTTGATTGAGGCCACAATAGGTCTTCCTGGTGGATTTTTGTAGTGTTTATGAATTTTTGGCAAGTGGTAGAATGTTGGTAAAGTTGGTTCTTCACAAAACAGGAAGAGGTACTCATCGTTGTTTAACATGCCTTCCTCTTTCCATTGTCCCAGTAATTGATGATATTTAGTTATACTTTCCACATATATGTTACGGTGGATTTGGGTGTAACATTCAACATCTTCCAGTTGCCGCATTGCTTCTCTTTCGTAATGTTCTTTATTAAAAATCACCATGTTTCCACCTTTATCTGATGGTTTAATCTCTATGGTTTTGTTGTTTTTTAGTTTTTGTAATGCTTCCCAATATTTCCGTGGATGTTGTAATGTTCAATTCCTTCATTTGTTTTTTTGACCAGATTTTTTAAGTCAGCGATGACAGCCTCGTTAAAAACGTCTATAGCATCAAAAGATGTATGTGGTATTTTTCTCGATTTTCTTTTAAATTCACTATTTCCGCTTACTTGTCTGATGCCTGCTTGTTCTAAATATTCCTGAGTGCTGGGTATTGTTGATTCCCCGGCGTCCAGACTTTCTAGCGCTTGCATGGTTGACAGTGCTCAAAAAGTATTTACTGTAGATTGGGTCTCTGTTAATTCCCCATCATTAGTAGCGGAATGAGATGTTGATGTTTCACCCTTAGGGTTGATCAAGAAAATCTTTTGGAATTTTAATTTTCGTATGAACTTGAATAAGTCTATGCGGACATTGGCGTAGTCATATCCTGAGGTTGGACAAAAGGTGGGACCTAATTCCAAGACTTTCTGTTCTTCTTGCGTTAATGTTCTATTAGAGAGATTGACCGCAGTTTGTGCCGGTTTTTATTTAATATTTGTTTTTGGCTTTGTTCCGTTGACTCCTGGTTTCTCTCTGTGTTGGCACTTCTTCTGCAACCTTTCTTACCCCGCCTTGTTTTCCTCCTATTTGATTTTTAAATTTTTGTTGTACCGGGTGTGCGTCTGTTGTGTTGTTCTTTGACGGCTTTCCCTGATAAGTTTGTATTCCCGAAAAAACGGGGGGTCTGTCTCAGTCTCCACATTCTGCCCGCTAGAGCCAGCTTCTCCAATTGGTCGTTCATCTTCAGATAACTCTACTTCTGACTCAGATGTTTCCTGGCCCTCGATGACAGTAGCGCCAACTTTATTTAGTTTTTTCCGGGCGTTGTCATATTTCCGTGCGAAAGTTAGTATGGGCCCTGTCGCATAGTCCTGTTCATCACGATCAAATTTACTTTGTTTTCTTCGTCTGATCGTTTGTTCATAGTCCTTCAATCTCTTGAGCATCGTGTTTTTTAAGTCGGCTGCACTTGCAGTATCCTGCTCTTTCCCGATTAGATCATCTAGTCTTTCAATTTCATCGAGGGCTTTCTTCCTGTCACTCCAGGCATAGTGAATTAACATTTTCACCATGCCTTTCGCTGATTCAGCAGTGTATGCAGCCCAGTCTTTGAGTAATTGGGGGTCCGGGTTCTCATAAGCCGTAACTGTGTAGATTCTAAGACCCCTTGGTATTCGGTCACAATCTACATAACCTTATAAAGAGGTGGCTTCCCACCATTTTCTTAGTTCCCTCTCGTGGGCTTTTTCTAGTGCTTGGAAGAGTATTGTCAGGTTACTGGCCAAGGTCGCTGTAGTTTGGTTATTTATACTTTGTTTGGGCCGCCCTCCGGAGTTTGGTTTAAACATCCCCGTGGCAATTTCCTCCCGCTCTTTTACGCTAGACATATCGCTTTCTATCTCGGCGTCGTTCGGCTTGATTTAAATTGCGCCCTCAGTTGCACTTGCACTGGTTGTTGGAAACAGGGGAGGGAGAAGGCTATCAAGCACCGTTTTTTACTCCTCGGAATAGAGTCTTAGAGCTTTAATTATTAGCAGTCACATGAACACGCGTTGGAGCAAGGACTCACCAAAGGTCGGCGCCGCAGCTCCCTCACGGAAGTCGCGTCACTTTCCAGCCGGTTCGTCAATGCAGCATCGCGGCTCGTTGGTCTGCTAATCCGCAGGTTCTTCTCCACGGAACTCGCTCTCGCTTCACGTCCGCATTTCCCTCGGCGTTGCCGTTGATTTCAAAGCCTCTGGGCTGGCGGCCATATTGATTTTCAAAACAGGACTTTACCGCCGCCGCTCCGTGTTTCCGGGTGCACACTTCAGCGATGGTGACTCGCTAAGTATTGCTTCACGCAGTAGGCACTTCTTTGGCTTGCAAAAATGAAAGGCACACACGGAGTAGATTTTAAAGCTTTAGAATGCTTTATTCGGTGCTTGAGTCTTCTCCCCCCTATCGACAGACGCGTTTCGCCTCGCGGCTTTTTCAATGTCGACTACCATTGTGTAACACAACCATTTTAAACCCTCCATGCATTATCATAGCCATGAAAACAAAAGAGGGACATTTCACCAACCCCCATGATGTAAATTGTACGGTGGCCATCTTACAGTGGGTTAATATAATGCAAACAATATATTGAATTCATTTTTAAAGTGCAAGTGTTCGGAACCAAAACATAAATTTAAACCAAAATTAAGGAGTTAAAAACAATTTCATTAACAGGCATGTTTTTGTGTGCAAAAAGATTCATTGCTTGCAATACATATTGCCTGTTGTAATTCTTAGCCACAACAGGGGCAGAGAAAAATCTGGACAATATCTACACATTTCGTAAATATAAGACCAATTTCCTTGTCATAGAACCTGTTGCGGTAACAGAATTGTGCCCTGAATGGGCTTAATATTTCATCCATGTCTAGAAAAACTTACTGCTAATAAAAAGTCTCCTTTTGATTATTTCATATAAAGCAGCAGTTTATATAGTAAAGGATTTAGGGGAGTGAAAAGGATATATGTATTTTTATGTATATTTGTACTTAATCCTTATTTTTACAATGAAGCTCTGTCTATCTTCTTGATATAGCCTAACCACTTATTACTCAAGGTGGGTCCAAAGTTCTTCGTAATTATTAAGTCCAGCCGGACTCATGCTTTGGAGCTCTATAATGTAACGGGACTCTTTGGCTCTGAGTTTCTTTAGCCTGTCTCCACCCCTTTCATGCTTTTCTACCCTGTCGATACAATAATACTGTAACAGATCCCTGTTACTTTGATGGTACAATTCAAAGTGTCTTGCGACGGGGTAGGTTGGATCTTTGTTCGAGATGGCCCGCATGTGTTCTAATATTCGTTTTTTAGTAGGGTTCTTTGTGCTGCCGATATATCTTTTTTTACACGGACAGATGAGACAGTATATGGTATATTCAGAGTTACAATTATAAAACTTGTTAATTGTTCTTACTGGCCTAGGGTCCCCCGGCCCACCTTCAAAAGTGGTGATTTTTTTACTAAATTTACAGGCTTTGCATTTCCGACAAGGAAAGAAGCCATTTATCCCCAGTTTATTCTGTATTGTATTTTACAGACCGCTGGTGTTTGAAGTCGTCCCCAGCCCACTGTGGTTCATTATTTGGATCCATTTCGCTATAAGGAGCAACTCACTCGAGTTTGAAAAACAATGAACTACTTTTACCAGAATGCCTGGGGGGCGCGCCCACGCCCTTAAGACACGAGGTTAGAAGTGAAAAAACAATCCATGCTGTGAGTAGCTGACCAAGATTGCCTCTGAGGAAATGCGCTATGCGCATGAAACGCGTCAGGCTTTGATAATTTTGGAGACATTTCTGCACAGCGTTTCTGTAGCTTTCTTCAAATAAACACGGAATTTGAACCTACCTGAAGTGGCTTCTCTGAATTGGGGGCAACTAAGTTTTGGATGTACTAACGGCCGGTCTCGGTCGTAGAGAAGCCCAACCATGGCCCCATGGAGCCGTGCAGCGTCAGGCGATGCAGCACAGCAAGGGGCAGGAAGGTCGTGATGGAGAAAGCATCATTTTACAGACCCCTGGTGTTTGAAGTCGTCCCCAGCCCACTGTGGTTCATTATTTGGATCCATTTCGCTACAAGGAGCAACTCACTCGAGTTTGAAAAACAATGAACTACTTTTACCAGAATGCCTGGGGGGCGCGCCCACGCCCTTAAGACACGAGGTTAGAAGTGAAAAAAACAATCCATGCTGTGAGTAGCTGACCAAGATTGCCTCTGAGGAAATGCGCTATGCGCATGAAACGCGTCAGGCTTTGATAATTTTGGAGACATTTCTGCACAGCGTTTCTGTAGCTTTCTTCAAATAAACACGGAATTTGAACCTACCTGAAGTGGCTTCTCTGAATTGGGGGCAACTAAGTTTTGGATATATATATATATATATATATATATATATATATATATATATATATATATATATATATTCACAGAAAAAACCATAGGTTTCAGGGGTGTTATAGTTAGCTGGACATTTCACTCGTACAAAAATATAGAAACTCCTCTGTTATACTTAGTTCTGCTAACTATAACTCGCGCACCTGTAATGCACTGCTGATGATGTCACATATTACATCATTCATGACATGGTCAGTGACATCACTGATGACATCTCAAATGACATTATTAATGACATCACTGATGAGATCATCAATTGAATGTGGTTTAGTTTGAAATCTAAATATGAATTATATATATATATATATGCTGACGAATGCCACTATGGAATAAAAGATTCATGCACTAATTGAACGTTTGGAGCTCGTTTGTGGTCTGTACCTGTCTCAGGCGTCTGAGGACTCTGAGGACTGAGGACTCCGAAGTTTCAGGACTGCTGTGATATATATATATATATATATATATATATATATAGATATATATATAAATATATATATATAGCTATATATATATATATATATATATATATATAACCTACTGGCGATAGCCAGTAGGTATATATAGTTAGGATTGTTTTCCATAGGGAAATCGCAACATTCTATTGGGAATAACTTTGGCGCCGGTTGAGGAATCTTCCTGAAATTTTCCTTAACGTTGCCTCGCGGCGCTCCGCTCCTTCCCTGAAAGTTTGGGTGGGATTCGTCAAGCGGGGGCCGGGATAAAAGGGGGGTCCCAAAACGTGTTTTCCCCATGTTAATTTCCATAGGGCGGTTGGACTCACTTTTAGCCCGAACGGCTGAATGGTTTTCCACCAAACTTGGCAAAATTGTAGGGACTGGCAGCCCGATGTGCCTTTGCTATGTCTCAAGATATGTGCTCCAGTGGTTTTTACAAAAATTAACTTTGAAAAAATATATATTGGGCTATATATATGTTAGAGCCCAAATGTAGCCCAATGTAGCCCAATGTAGCCCAATGTGGCACACCTGAAGTCATCTTGATTGGAATGAAGTTTTAACACTTAAAACATTTAATTTGCAAAGGAACAAAATGAGGGGGTTCATTTTGCCATAGAAATTATGATTAGTGCTGAAGAAAGAAAAATTAGGGCACATTTTGAGTGAATTCTCAAATCCTCTTATATTTCATTAAAAAAATTCTGATATGCAGTCTCCCAAGATGGCCACCAGAGACAAAAGAGCCCAAATGTAGCCCAAATATCAGCCAGATGTAGCCCAACTATAGCCCAATGACAGAATGTCCCAGAGTGTTCTAAAGAACAACTAGAACGCTAACAGTCTTACTTATGACAAAAGTATGGCACACCTGAAGTCATCTTGATTGGAATAAAGTGGTAACACTTAATACATTTAATTTGAAAAGGAACAAAATGAGGGGTTTCATTTTGCCATAGAAATTTTATATATATATATATATATATATATATTAATTGAAAAAACCATAGGTTACACACCAGTTATAGGGGCCGATTAGGATGGCGGACGGACTTGCGTCCGTCCGCCACCCCTGAGTAGGGGGGACCGTCTGCATGGGCAGCGGCGGTCCCTCCATGGCAATTAGGATGTGACCGCCACCCTGGCGGTCACATCCTGTATGTTTTACAGTGCGGCGGGTGCTGCTTGAAGCAGCACCCGCCGCAATGTAAAAAACGAAAGCTGTGCATTTGCATGCACAAAGCGGCAGGCACCGTGCGGTGCCTGCCGCTTCATGCACGCAAAGGCAGGGAGGTACCATAGGTACCCCCCATGTGCACCCCCCACGCAACCTTCACCCAGGGGGCCCGCAACGGGCCCCCAAAGTGATTGTCCGTATGCTCTTCCACGGCGGAAAAGCCGCCGCGGAAAAGCATGACTTTCCCTACATCCTAATATGGCTGGCGGTGTCTGATAGACACCGCCTGCCATGTTAGTGCTTTTCCGCCGTGGTCGCCTTCCGACCGCAGCGGAAAAGCGGCAGACAGATTGTGAGACCCACCAGCCATCCTGATTTGGCGGTGGGTCTTTCAGGCCTCCTCGGCGGATTTCCCGCATACTCCGGGCCGGCGGTGGCTTCCGCCGGCCCGGAGTAAGCGGAAAATCCGCCATCATAATGACCCCCATAGTTAGGAATTAGCATTTAAAAAACCTTTAAAATTCACTGAAAAAACCATAGGTTTCACACCAGTTATAGTTAGCTGGAAATTTTACTCGCATAAAACCATTGAAATTCCCACGTTATAGTTAGTTGGACTCACTATAACTTGCACGTCTGCAATGCACTGCTGATGACGTCACATATTACATCACTCATGCATATATTTAAATATTTAAACATTACTCGCTAATATATGTATTCACTAAGATACACTTAATAAGCCAGTTAACCAATCAATTTTTTTTTTTAAAACACTGAAAAAGCCATAGGTTTCAGGCCTTATATAGTTAGGAATTAGCATTTAAAAAACCTTTGAAATTCACTGAAAAAACCATAGGTTTCAGGCCTTATATAGTTAGGAATTAGCATTTAAAAAACCTTTGAAATTCACTGAAAAAACCATAGGTTTCAGGCCTTATATAGTTAGGAATCAGCATTTAAAAACCTTTGAAATTCACTGAAAAAACGATAGGTTTCAGGCCTTGTATAGTTAGGAATTAGCATTTAAAAAAACCTTTGAAATTCACTGAAAAAACCATAGGTTTTCAGGAGTTATATAGTTAGGAATTAGTTTTTAAAAAATCTTTGAAATTCACTCAAAAAACTATAAGTTTTAGTGGTGTTATAGTTAGCTGGACATTTTACTCATACAAAACCAATGAAATTGCTCCTCTATAGTTAGTTGTACTAACTATATTCCGCGCACCCACTGCTGATGATGTCACATATTAGATCATTCATGACATGGTCAGTGACATCACTGATGACATCTCAAATGACATCACTGATGACATCACTGATGACATCATCCATGTGACAATCACATACACCTTTTCATACACTATTACAATTTTTCATCACTGTTTGTAAAATACAGAGTATCATATTTAAATCCATTGTCACAGCAATACAAGTATCTAAAAATCCACTCAGTGATTCATAGATGTATACACACATCTAATCACTTACCTATGGATTCACTCATACATGCTGTCAATGAACAATAGAACACTATCAAAAATACTTATACATCTATATCGACATTAAACAACAGCACGCATCCTATTCACATATGAAGTCATCCTACTCACTTATGCAAACAATGGATCATACTTACATATTTACTTAGCAAAGCACTTATACAAACACCACTTCTTCTATTCATTTAGATAGTAAGTCATACTTAGTGAATTATAAAATCATTATTACAAGTATACAGTTATCCATACAGTCACTCACACAATCATTGTGTCTTATGTATACTTATTTATATACAACAACTGACACATACACTGCCTTTTATTTTTCTAGTTTGTTGGACCTGTACCTTTGAGAAATATATTTGCTCATCACCACTCCCATAAAGAGATTCCCTCATCCAAACTGTTAGAACATGTAGTTTTAACTTCTATCTACTGAATCAACTATTCACACATCTTTGGACAGTCACACCCCCCCACCGAACCACACACACTTTCACACTCTCATACAAATACTCAGTTAACTAATCAATAACTAATATAGACTTTCACATAGCTAGTAACCAACTGTAGAATCAGTTTACACAACAACTGACAAAGTGATACAGATATTCACACAGTTTTGTCACTATCCACTATATTTAGTGAGACATTATAAATTGGTCAAGTAAACAGTCAATTACACTGCTACTAAATCCTCCATCCAAATATTTATTTATATATATCCACTCATTCTTCAATGTAAATTGCTATATATATAATGCATATTTAAATAACCAAGCAAACCACATTCACTGGATGATTTTCAAAGGTTTTTTTAAAACTAATTCCTAACTATATAACTCCTGAAAACCTATGTTTTTTTGTGAATATATATATATACCAATCTGTATTGAAGACTGAGTGGATATATAACTGTCTGGATGGAGGATTTAGTAGCTGTCTGACTGTCTGTTTAAGTGAGTAATTAAAAGTGTCTCACTTAATACATGGATTAGTAACTCAACTATGTGAATGTGTGCATCACTGTCTCTGTTGTTGTATAACATGCTGCATTAGTTGGTCACTAACTACATGAGTGTGTATATTAGTTATTGATTAGTTGGGTGAGTATTTGTATGGGACACTGAGTTTGTGTGTGGTTGGATGGGGTGTGTGTAACTATGCATAGATGTGTGAATGGTTGATTGACTAGGTGTATAGGTTTAAGAGGGCATGTGGAAACAGCTGTTTGGGTGACTGAGTGTATTTATTTGTGTGTTGGTGAACGAATATTGTTTTAGTTGTACATCTTCAACAAAGTAAAAAAATAAAAGGCATTGTACGTGAGCGTTGGTGTATATAAATAAGTATATGTAAGAGTCAGTGATTGTGGGAGTAACTATATAAATGAGTTTATAATTGCAATGGGGATTTTTTTAACATATTAACTATGAGTTACTATGTGTTTGAATAAATGAGGTGTTGTGTGTATAATTGTGTAAGTGAGTAAATGTAAGTGTGATTAATTTTTTCATGAGTGAGTAGGATGACTGCATAACCGACTAAGATGACTGCTGATGTGTCACTGTCTATATATGTGTATAAGTGCTTTTGATAGTGTTCTAATAATTAGTGACTGCATGTATAAGTGATTTTGCTTTTGAATGGGTAGTTGTGTCTGTAGACTTAGAAATCAATGAGTGGATATGTAGTAACTGGTATTGGTGTGTCAATGGTTTCAAATATGGTACTCTGCATTTTACAGTGAGTGATGAAGGGTTATACTAGTGTATGATGAGGCGTATCAGATTGTCACGTGGATGATGTCATCAGTGATGTCATTTGAGATGTCATCAGTGATATCATCAGTGATGTCACTGACCATGTCATGAATGATGTAATATGTGACATCATCAGCAGTGCATTCCGGGTGCGCGAGTTATAGTTAGCATAACTAACTATAACGGAGGAATTTCTATGGTTTTGTACGAGTGAAATGTCCAGCTAACTATAACACCCCTGAAACCTATGTTTTTTTCTGTGAATTTCTAAGGTTTATTAAATGCTAATTTCTAACTATAACGTCTCTAAAACCTATGGTTTTTTCAGTGAATTTCAAAGCTTTTTTAAACGCTAAGTTTTAATTGTAATAGTAGTTATTCCTTTTTTGTACTGATTTTCTGCAGTTTTTTAACTGTTTATTTATAAATATTTATTCATTAAATAACATTATATATTTTTCTGAAAATTGCAAAAAAAGTTGTAAAAAAAATTCAAACTGAAATATTGTTTCATTTTTGTTTTCTTTTTTAATTTTAATCTATTATTTTAATATATTTATATTATTTTCTTTTTTTTCCCAAAATTTTTCGGAGTTGTGCACCCAAAGCGTACACATCACGGTGGGTGCGCGGATTCTAGCCGCCATTTTAGAAAAGTCATGAAGGATCCATGTACGGTGTGCGGCGGCTTCGTGTTTTTCAGTTACATCATATACTTTTATTATTACATAATGTATGCGATTGGTATGCGACCAGTCCGCGACTCCTGCTCCCGCGCATTTGCGACAAATACACATTACGGTACGTGACGCTTGACGTCATACACGTGGTGGGGCATGCTGGGTGCGCGACTCCAGCAAAAACAAGTTATGTTCTAAAATTATATGTATGTGTCTTTTATATACATATTAGGTTAGGAGATTATCTAAGATATTCATAAAAATAATATATCTGTACTCATGATAAACTTATATTATTTTTAAATATATTTTCGCGAAGTCATGTCGGGTGTGTGCTTCGTGAGCGCAGAGTGCGTGGATCCCATGTGACCTAAATAAAAAAAGATTATTGGTTCATAACATTTCCCACTGTAACTATTGAAGGACCCCACCCATTTTAATAATTCTTGTTGGAGCATCTTTAGAGAGACATCTCTTTTCCTACAAGAACCCTTTTTGCTTGTTTATTTTGGTGTTTTTTTTTAAAATATCAAACAAAATGGTATCTGGACAGCAGCAGTCCATCGTGGTTCCTGTTTGGCCACAACAGGTGGAATAGCGGATCCTGAGATCACGCCAAAGTGCATCATCGTCTCGGATCCCCACCAGAGACTCATGAAGTTTGTTTTCCGGATTTAGGAAGTACAAACATAGAGGAAATCCTCCTCTTACAGTTAAAGCACCTTAGCGAGTGCTTCAAATAGAAACACATATATCATACAGTTCTTTATATCATCCCTCACACATCGGTCCTGAAGAAAGCCAGTTTTTAATACGAGGCCTGGCTGAAACTAGTTGACCACACCGGACGTGGGAGACCATAAGTCTCTCCCACCACGTCCAAAAGCCTAGTTTTTAAGTCTGCCAAGGGCCCATTAATAAATTATCCTTTGGACACTGGGACCCTTAGGACAGTTTTTAAACCTCACTTTTAACACCATCACTGCACACTCGCTTAACACTCTCCACTCCGCTGTAAACAGACGTTGCAGCACACCTGAGGCACACTTGGTACCTCGGGTGGGGCCCGATGAGGAAGCATGTCATCAACTAGGTTGGTGGGTGAGGGCCTTCATAAAAACGAATGTTTTTCTGAGACACACACAACATGAGCGTTATCAGTGTAGCTAGCTACTATTGATTCATGCTTGTAAATCTGCCCCATAAGTGCTTAGGTATTGGCAGACTGATACAATAAGAACATAGTGCTGGATGGGTGATTGAAGAATTGCATGAGACTGACAGGAGCTATCCTACGCTGCATGGATACTACTTCAGTATTTAATAGAGTGGACCAATAGTATGTATCTGCTTAGAGATTTGTAGCGATTATGCACAGAATATTTTATGTGTACTTGTGTTGGTGCCTAGGTCATTTTATAAGAATACCACTAGTAACTAGAATGATGACAGTGCTTCAAACAGAGTGAACACTTAATTTATAACTGCTTACATATTGGTGGGGTGGTGTGATAAGTAGATAGTGGTAGATAGTGGTAGATAAGTGATTAAAGAAGTGAATGGGACAGACTGGAGGATTCCTACACTGCATGAGTACTAACTGGGTATTTAGAAGAGTGTATCAATAGTATGTAGCTAGTTAGAGGTCTGCTTGGATAGTGCACACAATATTTTAGCTGTACTTGTGTTAGTAGCTAAGTCATTCCATAAGTTCATGACTAGTAAATAGAATAATTACAGTATTACAAACAGAGTGTATAGTGAATTTATAAGTGCTTAGGTATTGGTGAAGTAATAGGATAAGTAGATAGTGCTAGATGGGTGATTTGAGAAATGCATGGAACAGACAGGAGGATTCCTAACTGCATAGGTACTAACTGGGTATTTAGAAGAGCGTATCTATAGTTTGTAGCTGGTTAGAGGTGTGCATGCATAGTGTAAAAAAGATTGTACCTGCACTTGTGTTAGTGACTACGCCATTCCTTAAGTATACGACTAATAACTGGAGTAATTTCAGTGTTGCAAAGATAGTGCGTGGTGAATTTATAAGTGCTTAGGTATTGGTGGAGTGATAGTATACGTAGATAGTGCTGGAAGGGTGATTAAAGAAGTGCATGGGACAGACAGAAGGATTCCTAGACTGCATAGGTACTAACTGGGTATTTAGAAGAGCGTATCAATAGTATCTAGCTGGTTAGAGGTCTGCATGCATAGTGCACAGAATATTGTAGCTGTACTAGTATTGGTGTGTCTATGGTTTCCAGAATAGTTGTCTGTATTTTAGGGTGTGAGGAGGTGCATCAGATGTTCACCTGGATGATGTCATCAGTGATGTTATTTGAGATGTCATCAGTGATGTCACTGACCATGTCATGAGTGATGTAATATGTGATGTTATCAGCAGTGCATTGTGGGGGCGGGAGTTATAGTTAGCACAACTATAACGGCCGAATTCTCTTGTTTTGTACGAGTGAAATGTCCAACTAACTATGATGTCCATGAAGCCTGTGTTTAATTCAGTGAATTTCTGAGGTTTTTTAAATGCTAATTTCTAACTATAATGTCCCTGAAACTTGTGTTTTTTTCAGTGAATTTTATATATATGTATTTAATCTCCTATCACTCTTACAAGAAAGTAATCAGCACTCAGGTTGTAGTTTGGAAGTATTTAATCTACAAAGGACGTGTTCCACACGTTTCGGCTCGTCTGAACCTTGATTACTATACAAGACATCATTGTAGCATCCGTATTTAAATGTACAAATGCCTAAAGTTGCCAACATTAACAAAGGACTTCATATTACTTTAATCCAAAAAGCTGACAGCCATATTGACCTGGTCACGATGTGAAAATTCAGGAATTGATACATAAAGAAAAGAAAACAAGTGTTAATAATCGCACAATGTCATTTCAGCATATCTTGCCCCGTGACCGCCATACGTGTATGTTTGTCAATGTGACGTATTCATAACAAACATACTTAGTATTGCAAACATCAACATAAACAATGGACTACACATTACTTTAAAGTGAAAGGCTATTGGCCATATTAATCTGAGCACGTTGCGTATTATAATGGTCTACACGAAAGAAAAGGAAAAAAAGATGTGTTAATATACACACACTATTCCTAAATAAAGTTCAAGCGATTATAGTTCCTTTCCTTTCACAGCTCATTTGAGATGTCATGAGTGATGTAACTGACCGTGTCATGAATTATGTAATGTCTGAGGTCATTAGCAGTACATTGCGGGGGCAAAAGTTATAAGTTAGCTCAGGTAACTATAACTGCTGAATTTCACTGGTTATGTATGTGTGAAATCTGAGTCTAACTATACCGTCCCTGTAATCTTTGTTTTTTCAGGAAATTTCTAGTTTTTTTAATGTTAAGTAAGATGCATATCACAATGGATGGTGGGTGGTTGGAAGCCGGGCCTGGCATTGTGCTGCCCCCACCCAAGCTTGCTGCTCCTGACTTCCCTCCTCCTAGCTATCCATTGTCCATGTCCATGTCCCTGCTCCCTTATTACAGCCCTGTGTGGTTGTTGTTCTGCTACTGGCCTTCCCGCCTTCTCTGAACAGTTAGCTTGCTGTCCCATCCACCTCCTCCCTATCCTCCGTTGTCAGAATCCATGGTCTAGCCCCCTCCCTCCTGCCATGCATGGTCTGATGTGCTGCTACTGCCCTCCATTTAGCATGATGTACCAGTCCACTCCTCCTGCCCTCCATTGCCCAATTCTATGCCCCATCATTGACCTCCTGCTTAGCCTCTGTGCTTAGCTTGCTGCCCCTATTCTACTTCCCCCTGCCCTCCGAGGTCTGTGTGCATCCCCCTGCTCCATCCTTTTTGCCACCATGTTCCATGGACCTGCCACTCCTATCTACTCTGAGTGTTCTGTTGAGCTGCCACTCCCCTTCCACCTGCCTAGCATTGTCAGATAACTGTAACCTGTCCCTGCCACCTCCACCCTGCTCTCCACATTCCATGCCCCTATCCCCTTCCTCCTGTCCCCCATGGTCCATTTTACTGCCACACCCTTCTGCCCTCCCTGGTCTGTTGTGCTGCAACTGCTCCTCCTGCCTGCCCTGCGTGGTCTGTTGTGAGGACCCTTCCCCTGAACTCTCTTGTCTGTACCCAGGTCCTGACCCCCCCTTCTATCATCCATGGTCCTTTGTGCATGCCCCTGCACCCTCCTTCTTGTCCATCATAGCCATTGTGCTGTCACTAACCCTCCCGCTTGCCATGCACGGTCTTCTGTGCTGCCACGGCCCCTCCCACCTTTCCTGTGGTCAGCTAGCTGCCCGTGACCCCCATCCCACCTTCCCTCCATGGTCTGTGTATATGCCATTATAGTCTCACTGTTGTTCTCTATGGTGTGTCTTGCTTCTAGTGCCCATCCTGCCTGACCTCCATGGTCATCTTGCAGCTCCTCCCCTGCCCCCATGCCCCCAGCCATCTGTTTCCATGTGCAGACCCCTAATCCCTCCCTCCTGGCTTGTCTGTTCCATTGTAATGCCCCTGATCCATCCCTCCTGCCCTTGATGGTCCGTTATGCTTCAGCCTTCTCTGCTGTCTGTCCATTATGGTCAGCTAGCTACCATTGCCTCTTTCCCCTCTGTTCTCTGTTGTCCATGTGCATGGTCCTGTCCCCTCCCTATTGCTTTCTATGGATTGTTGTGCTGCACTCCCCTCCCTCATGCCCTGTGTGGTGTATTGTGCTGATGCAAACCCTGATGCCTGCCCTGTAGGGTCAGTTTGGTGCACCTCTCCATGTCCCTCCTGTCCTCTGTTATCCGAGTCCATGTCCCTACCCCAATTCCTTCTGCCTTCCATGATCCAATGTACCATACTTGCTAACATTTTGAACTTGGTAAGAGGGAGATTTTGAAAAAAACTGGGGTATTGATTTCCCCTTTGATTTACATTGAAAAAGAAGAGATTGTAGACAGTAGACAGATCAAATAAAGTCCTGGCTGAATCGTGTCTGTTGGCATGTATGGTTGTACTACCACTGCCTCTTCCTTCTGCCCACAATGGTCTATTATATTGTATGAATGTATGTATGCAGTACTTATATAGCGCAAAACTGTCACCCCAAGGGTATCCTGGCGCTGCAACTTAGCATGTAACAACCACAAGCAATGGGCCAGACAATCAGTGGGAGGCATTGCTCTCATTCTTAGGGAAAAGCCAGGTTTTCAGACTGTTTCTGAAACATAGCAGGGAAGTCACCTGTCTAATACTCAAGGGAAGATCATTCCAGAGGAGTGAGGCCACTATGCCAAAGGCCCTACCTCCCATTCTGGATTTCTTGAATTTAGCAGTTGTTACCAGATAGGCGCTCGCTATAGACTGGACTCTCTGCAACCCCTGTAGGATGTATTGGGGGGGCTCCCAGAAACAGGGAGTTACAGTAGTCCAGCCTACATAGAATTATGCTCCTCACTACCAGGGGTCTTGTCTCCTCAGGCAGCAGTGGAAGTATCTGTCGCAGAGCCTTCAATAGAGCAAAGCAGACGCTGACCATTTTATTGGCCTGTGACGCCATTTGGAGGTTGTCATCAATCAACACACCCAGGTTACGCAAGGTCTTAACTGGAGCCAGAGGGTCATCCTCAGGAGTGAGTTTAAACTCTAGCGGCAAGTGCTGCACCCTTTTGGCCGTAGAGCAGTATACCACCTCTGTCTTCCCCCCGTTAAACTGCAAAGAATTATCTTTGAGCCAGCTGGCAGTCTGGCGCATGCATTCCTGAAAGGTATCCATAGTCACTGCCTGCTTCCCTTCTAAGGAGAACACCAGTTGGGTGTCGTCAGCATAGTTTACCAGGTCAATCCCGAATATTTTTATAATGGGGATCAGCGGATGTAGGTATATATTAAAGAGAATGGGGCTTATTGCCGAGCCCTGTGGCACCCCATGTCATACTGATGACTTAGCGGAGGCAAACGGGGACATGGTTACCAGCTGATGTCTCTACGACACGTACGATTGCAGCCACTTCAGGGCTCAGCCTTTCACACCCATTTGCTCCAGCCTACCCAATAACACCTCATGACTCACCGTGTCGAATGCGGCCGACATGTCTAGTAGCACTAGCCTCTCTTGCCAGTCCTGTATTGTTGGTTTGTTGCCCCTGCCCCCCTTTCCACTGCCCTCCATAGTCTGTTGTGCTGCCACTGGCCCTTCTGCCTGCCCAGTGTGGTCAAATTGTTGAGTCTGCACCCTCCTACTTGCCTTCAATTTTCAGGGCTCATGCCCCTGGTCTCTGCCTCTCAACAATATCCTAATAAACTACTAGATTGCTAGCATTCTCTATTTATTACAAACATGTGAACACCTGACGTCATCTTGACGTAATCAAAACTGTATTACCTAGAGCATTTCCTTTAGAAATTACATAAATGAGAGGGTCTTATTTGCATCAAAATTATGGTTAGTGCTCTAATAAAACTAAAATGAGGACATATTTTCTGGTTTTCAAATAGCGACAAAGCACTTTTAAATTATTTGTTATCTTTATGTTTTTTTATCCAGTTGACCACTTGATTAAATGTTGCAGTCAGGAGAGAGAGTGTGGTGTTACTTCCAGAGCTGCAGACTTTGCAACTGGGGAACCAGGTTGGAGTTTCTGCTTCAGCTCGACATTCTGTGATTCTGGTGAAATCACTTAATCTCCCAAAGTCTAAAACCAAAATGAATTTGTTCTTGTGTGATGTAACCAATGCTCATGTAAAGCACTCCAATACCTGACAAATCTGCACTTTATAAAACTTCAAAAACACAAAAAATAAAAAGTGTTTTGCACACTTCTGTCATTGGGCTACATGTGGGCTACATCTGGGTGATATGTGTGCTACATTTGGGCTCTTTTGTCTCTGCTGTCCATCTTGGGAGATTTATTTGTTATGAAGTTTCCTAATTTCCTCATTTACTGCAGTCTCCTTAGTAGGAAATGCTTTCAGTTTTTTACTTTGATTCCATCAAGTAGGTATTCAGATATGTCACACATATTGCCGTAAATTCTCAAATTCTCAAAGCGCCAGCTGCGGGCATCTAGTAGGGCAAGACTGAGTCAAAGTTGAAAAATATGGCCAACTACGAAGGAGCGTGTGTTGGATCCAAGGAGTGGATTGGGTCTGGCCTTTGGACTTGGAAGAAATATTGAAGAAAATGTTCTAGGAAGGTAATGATCAATCGGGCAAGGTAGGAGGTGGTGTTTGAGGAGGAGACGTTGTGGTTGGTGAGCCACTGTATGAAGTTGTGGTAAAGATTTCTACTTTTGGATTTAGTATCTTTTTCAGAAATTGAAAATCTCCATTGGGATGAGGCAGGAGGCTGTATCCGATGAAAGATGCAGGCAGCGGGATACCCTTTTGGCAAAGGACTGCTGAACATGGTTTGCTACTGCAGAGAAGTACACAGCGGGAGCTAACGCAAAGTCAGGCAAACCGGCAAAGCACATTGGGCAGATAGATGAAATGGTTGGTCCTGGTCTTCCCTCGGTTCTCAGAGCAGATTTTAGCCAAACGTTTTCTAAGTCACAATTTTTGGCTTTTGTCTATCTGGGCACATTTAACACCACAACCATGAGTCCAGGATTGGAGAGGCACCACTTGGGGATTAGGACTCACACATGCTGGCTCTAGGTGCAGGTTCATGATGGTGGGAGCCTTTTATGTTTCTGAAGCTATGATTCGGAGGAGAGCAAAGTAGCCCTTGGAGTCAGTCTGCTAAGGCAACTCAAAGTGTTTTTTTGTGCAATACAATGGCAGAGCAAGAAACTGATAGCATGGCATACAATAAAAAAAAAACACGGTGGGATATAATCTTAAAAATACCGTGTGATAATCATGTAATGCTAACAATATGGTTGAATTATAGTGGTGAGTATGCACCAGCAAGCCCATGCAGTATGAGAAACCTTAAAGCCGAGCCCCAGAATAGGGAATGTGATCAAGATGTATATACTCGGGTCACTCTTGCGAGGATTGGGTCTAGGCCGGATGATCTCTGTCTGGGTGGCTGCCGGCAGTCAACTACCTTTTACCATATCAAATGGGAATGCCTGATGGTGCAGAGCCGATGGAACAGAATCACGACACATATGCATTCCACGCTGGGAAGGCCACTTACTTTGACGCCACGATTGGGCCTGCTCAATATAAGGGAGGCAACTGATCATACGGAGACAGAACAGCAGTTTGTAACATTAGGTTTCAAATTATTTAAGAGGGAAATCGCTAGGGGATGGGGTGGAGTACGGCCTCCTGCAGTGGCGTTCTGGCAGAGGGAGCTAGATAGGTGCATGATAGCTGAGAAAGAAGTGTTTGTTGCGAGGGGATGCCCGAAGAAGTGGGACAGGAAATGGCCCAAATGGAACTTGTATAGGGGAGATTTGTATATCGCCTTTAGTGGAATTGTAATTGCAAACGCATAGGGATGGGGAGCAAAATGTGTAATATGTATGTTTAATTGAACTTGATTCTTTATATGACGCTAAATGTAACTTGCATTGTGAATTGTATGAGCAACAGTGAATTTGTCTGTCATTCTTTCAAATAAAAAAATATATTTTTTAAAAGATGTATATACTTGCACAAGTAATGAAACTCCTAAATAGCAACCCCTGCAATAAATAATAGGGAAGGCGGAGCACCATTAGAGTCATAACCAACATTGGAAACAGAGTCATGAATTTTGATAAACGTGGAGCAATAAAACCCCGAACAGAACATCATAATGGTCCCCACGGCTTAACAGCTTGTCACCATTCTCACTGTGTGTTATCTCTGACAGGTGTTGTGTGGATTTGTCACTACCATAGACCCTAGAAAAAGAAGGAAAAAAACGGGGGGATTGTGCAGTAGGAGTGTCAGTATAAATGCAATTGGCAACATCAGACCAACACCACCGTTGTCTGTTCATCCTGTGCCTCTTCCACTGTGCCAGGGCTACTGCCCATCTTGGAGTGATGAGACTGCAAATCGATAAAATGGTGTCCCAGTATGTAGCAATTGGGTACTTTCTCACCCCAAGTGTGTCTTCCCTGTGCAGGGCTACGCTTTCGGCTTGTGCCCAGTTGACCATTGAATGCTCCCAAGCTGTGACCAGTGGGTGCTCCGGAGCTTTCCATATACAGGTAATAAGGTGCTTAGCTACTATGAAGCCCAAATCTATGAAGCAGGAGGTAACCCTGTTTCGTTTTTCTAAGAAACAATCCCAAGAGACATACCTCCCACTTATGGAGGTCAGGGCGTTCAGTGCAGCAGACAAGCATGAGATGATGCTGGTCCAGTATGTATGTAAGCGGGGGCAGGACCAAAGCATGTGCAGGAAATCAGGATCTGCATTGGAACAGCATGGGAAAACCACATCCTCCCTCTACTAAAATCTGTTGATGTTGGCAGTCGGGAGATAAGCCCTTTACGGCTACCCAATGTTATCCAAACGGACAAGTTGGCCTTACAGTCGTGAAAAACAAATGTAGGAGTTTATTACTACCAGGACATGTAAAATCTAAAAGTACACATCCAACCTTTCAGGTACAATGCACTCTGTCCTATGGGCTACCCAGGGCTTACCTTACGGGTGCCATGGTCAATAAAAGGGGAGTTTAAAGCTTGGCAAGTGGGTTACATTACCAAGTCGAATTGGCAGTTTAAAACAACATTCAGGCTGCAATGGCAGGCTTGGGACATGTTTTAAGGGGCTACTTAAGTGGGTGGCACAATAAGTGATGCAGGCCCACTAGTTACATTTAACTTACATGCCTTGGGTAAATCTTATACCACTCTATGAAGGGACTTACAAGTAAATTAAATATGCCAATCAGTTGTAAGCCGATTATACTATGTTTATGGAAGTAGGCACAAGCACTTTAGCACTGGGTAGCAGTGCTAAAGTGCACAGAGTCCTAAGGCCAACAAAAAACGAATGTCAGCAGAATTGTACGGGAAAAATGCTAAATGTTTGGGGTAAGACCACCCTAAGGCTTACAGATCCAACAGCTATGTAACAACATTACACATTTCACAAAAACACGAAAAAGAAAACTACATTAACCAAGGTTATTTGCTGAAAAACACTGCAAGCCCCATGAAAGGCTAGAAACCAATAGCATAGCAGATAATAGTATAACCGTTCAAACAACTGTAACTCCGCCTCTATTTGCTGCAAGGACTCCATAAATGTGTCTTGTCTTGGTAAAGTGACTCTGTCTTCTGATCTGGTGCTGAAAGTAGCAGAGATAAATGAGTAATGTATAAAATGTTTAAAGTTCAAGGGGTGTGGGTAAAAGCATAATTAAATAACTAGGTTGTGGGAGGAAATATGATTCCGCTTGCGCAGTTGCTGTAATTTGAGAATTCCGCACTATACATGTAACGCACAGTTCTAACTAAATTCTGTCTTCCGGCGCATGGCGATATTATATTGACAGTGGCACGTGTGAGACTTATTTTAGCGAGCGTGAGAAGATTTGCCGGCTGCTAGCAAACGCATGCAAGATTTGCTGCCCGCTAGCGGATCTCGGTCGCCACAGAGTCTTCCGGAATCATTTCTATTATGCTGGCGTGCGCAAGTGGCCGAAGCTCCTTCTCAAGCAGATTTTCTACTGGAGAAGCAGCCAAATCTACCTAAAATGATGTTTTCAAGTTAACATGTTACGAACCATTCAGGTTGTTTCTGAGTGCGAGAAGCACTTTTCTTTTGTTGACTTTTTTTTCTCATCAAGAAGGAAGTGACCCAGAGACTCCAACTTCCTGTTCCTGCCCAGCAGGCTCCTCCCAGTGCTTTGTCTATCTCCTGGTCAGTTTTTATTTGGATTTTGAGGTGGAAGGATCACTCTCTTTGTCTGCTGCATATATACCATTGGTTTTAAGGACTTGTTTTTGTGATATCACAAGTAAATAAAAAAAACTTTTGTATTAGGGTGTTTTTTGTTTAATAGAGGGCGTGCACTAGTATTTATTAGATTTTTACATTTTATTGTGGTGGGTGTTTTTTATCTTTTGAAAGGGAAAAAGGTTGCACAATTATGTACATTTTCTCCATGTTTGTTAAATGTGCAGTAATAATTAATTTTACTATGTGGTCTAGCCTACCCACGGTCAAGCCAGCCTGTTGGCCTAGTGCTAGTCATGGTTACATGAAACAACTGTTTCTGCAGTATACGTCGTTTTAAGACATCATTTAGGGCAGGGATGGTATTACATTAAATTACAAATATGGCCTTTTTTGTATTTCACGTTTTGTTCTGCAAAAAGTGTATTTTGGTGTGGTAATATTTGATGCCTTGAGAGGAAATGTGTTGTAAAATCTTTATAGCTTACATAATTTTCTTTTTCAGCAGTGCTGAATTAATGGTAGTGTTTTCTTCAGTGTTACCATACCTCCTTTTTCTTTCCAGTGTGTGTGTGTGTGTTTTTGCCATAGGCCACCATTTGTCATTGATCTCCATGGCATGTTGTTACGGTCTATTTTGTAGTCGGTGTCCATAGGCCTGCGTATATTCTTTGTTGTTCATGCCTCCTTGCTTGTTGTTTCATCATATGGCCTGTGATCATTTTGTGTTGCCAGCCAGTGCTCTTTTGCCATGGACATTCATGTGTTCTTTTTTGCGGCCATGCCTCCTTGCTTGCTGTTGATGTTCGACCATGTGGTCAGTAGCCATTTTCTCTAGCCAGCCAGTGTGCTTTTGCCATAGGCCTGCATGTGTGCTTTGTTGTGGCAATGCTTCCTTGTTTGCTGTTGCTGTTTGACTATGTGGCCAGTGACCATTTTGTGTAGCCAGCTAGTGTGCTTTTGCCATAGGCCTGCATGTGTTCTTTGTTGTGACCATGCCTCCTTGCTTGCTGTTGTTGTTTGACCATGTGGCCGGCTGCCAATTTGCGCTGCTTGCCATTGTGTAAATCTTTTTTTCCAGTTTTCAAAGCCATTTTCTAGGGAGATCCATAAGAGAGAGGCTATGCCTTTTTTTGTTCATTTTGTTTGGTTTTCCCTGATATCAGTTTAATATGTTTGAGGATCATCTATATGTGAACAGTGTTTTATATTATATACATTTTTTTTGCATTTTTCCTGTTCACCTCCTTGCCTCCTAATGCTTCTCCTGCCAGCCATATGCACACAGCTGCACCCCAACACTACTTTTTTAAGGATTCTTCCATTTCCCCCCTACTTCCCTGTCTGCCATTGGTGCATACACACCAGCATTATTTTTTTAAAGGATTATTCAATTTCCCCTTGGACCTCCTTGCCTGCCATAGGCGCACACCAGCATGCATTTTCTTAGGATTATTCCATTTTCTCCTGGAACCTCTGCCTGCCATAGGTGCACAAAAGCATTAATTTTTTAAGGATTATTCAATTTTCCCCAGCACCTCCCTGACTGCCACAGTTGTTTCCCTTAGATGCACATTAAGTAAACAGTTACATTTGTATGTTATTATCCTGATTGAAAATGAAATAATACTTTATGATGGTGTGGTTTGACTTTGAAAAGGATAGACTATTGTTGTTAATCATGTAGGATAACTCAAGTAACTACATTAAATTATTATTTATTTGTCTCAGTCGCATACTAGTGCCCAATCGTGACAGAAAACTGACTAACGTGGACAACAGGAACTGCAGCCAGCCATAGTATATCTTCCTGAAGTAGGAGCAGAACAGGAGTTTGAGCTTCCTGATGAGCAAGATGTACCTCTTGAACCATTGGCTTCCAGATCTCTAGCAAGAAGAAAGAAGGGTACTCCACCATCTTCTCCAAGCTCCCCTTCTGATGATCTGGACATCCGTTGTACTCTGGCTGAGTCTGAGACACGCCAGGAGAGAAAAGGAAAGTTCCTGAAAGCCTTACAATTATGTAAGGGGATGAGGATGGCGACCCAGTCATTGCCATGGAAGCTGGCTCAGAGGACACCAACATTACCTATTCAACCTGCTCCAAGGGATTTGGCACTGATACCACCACCACTGCCAGCTTCCAGATGTGTAAGTCCCCCGTGAAGACCTGCATCCAAGACTACCTCAGTCGAAGTATGCACTGCAGAGAGTCAAATGTTGACACACCCACCTACATCCAGATCTTCCGGCATTGCCAGAGACACCAGTGGCCCACTAAAAAAGTTCTCCTCCCCAGTTTGGGACTTCTTTATGATTAGTAAGCAGCAGGATAACATTGCAATATGCCCCATTTGCCATGTAAGTGTTCATCAAGGTAAGCCTGTTTCACAGTATGGTACTGTAGGTCAAATGACCCATATGAAAAAACATCAAGCAATCTGATGGGAGGCGCACCCTAAAAAAATTGCTGTAGGTAGTGATGGTGATAAGAGTGGGGAATCAGCTCTAATCACAGTGGGAGGTGAAGGTTATGAGAAAGAAGAGGGTGAGAACTTTACGCAAAGCAGCACTGTCCTCCGCAGTGCGCCAGTATTAGGCACCTCAGCAACCTCGAAATGGCATAAGAGTCAGATGGAGACACCACAGTGACTGCCCCAAAAAGATGCATATTGAGTCTACACTTTCTGGTTCTTCTCTCCGGAAATCACCTCCGTCAGTGGCACCCGAAAATAAAAAAAAACAGGCTACTATTACAGGCAGCTTAAGGCAGGAGGGGCCCTAAGAAAGCAACCACCCAACGGCATGTTTGTACTACGGGAAGCTGGCTAAAATGTTAGCACTGGACATCCTCCCTTTTTTGTTTTGTGGAAGGGGTACGATTTTTGGAATTTGTGGTAGCCATCGGCCCAAAATGGAAGGTTCTCAGCTGGTCCTATTCTGCTAGAGTTGCCGTTCCAGCGCTCCCTCACGATGTGCTGCAATTGGTTGGAGAAGCTTTGCAGCAGAGTGCCGTTCACACTATACACCTGACAAGCCACTGATTATGTGTGTATCACTGCACACTGGATCTCGTTTGTGGGGGATAGGCAGTAGCTATCTACAGAGCTCATCGCTAAAGGAACTTTTAAGGGTCTTCGGTGGCATGCACAGTAGCCTGTTGTCCATGGAGGAATCCCACACAGCTGCCAACATCTTGGAAGACTTTAACAGCAAGGTGTTTGAATGGCTGCCACCCAAAGGTCTTAGAATCGGGTTATTGCGAGGGACAATGGCAATGATATAGGTAAGTAAAAATAATTCTCCCCTTGTGAAAACAGTATACCTGTATCTCACAATTAGCAAACACTCTTTTCTCCCAAACCTCAATGCTTTTATCATTCACAAGTAGGTACCACAGCTACATAAATTATGCACAGAAACTTTTTTTATTTATTTATACAAATGTAACATGCCACAATTCATTTATAAAACTGCTATGATTAAATAGCTTTCCATATTTTTTTTTGTGAAAAATTGTATTATGCATTTGCATAATTGTACAACAAGCTGCTCATCGGTTAAAACTGACAGTAACATGCTTTCCAACACAAACTGATTCTCTTGAAGATACATAAAATCCGCTACATTGAATTTACATCTCATCGTGTTTCAATCACTAATGTCCATTTCTGACTCTTCCGGAGGTGGTGCACAGATATTTCCCCTGAAATCGTTCCACTTTCCCCACACCACTTCCATTTTTTCCGGCACCCCCTGTGTAGAGGCACTGCCTTCTCTGCCACCATTGCGTTGTCCATATTATTATACCATTCATGATGTGAGGGAGCGGCATGGGTTCCCCAGTGTTTTGCGATATTGCATTTTGCAAACATCCTACCTAATGTTGCCCAGTCTTGAGCTATGTGGTCAAGATCCGTAGGCTCCCAGATATTAAGGATACACCTCTTGGGTTCTGGCGTGACCGTGACCCCGCATAATTGGGAGATGGTATGCATAATTGATCCCCAGTATGTCACGATCTTTGGGCATTCCGACAGTGTATGAAGAAAAGGACCAATCCCCCGCACTGTCTGAGACGAAGTGGGTCAGTGGCGTTCCCCATCTTATGCATCGTTAGCCTTGTGTAGTAGATTTGAATAAGTATTTTTAATTGCACCAACTTCAATTTGGAGGGTATCACTACCTCCCGTGGGGACACATGTGCTTCCTGCCAATCAGTCTCATCCAGTTCACCTATATTTGCTTGCCATTTCTCTCTAAGAGTTTGTGTAGGGTCTGGTTGGTTATTAATCCTTTTACGATAGGTTAGGCAAATGGCTTTCTTGTCCATGTATTCTGTAGGGAGCATGTCCTCTAATGGGGAGGCCTCTGGGAGTACAGTACCCGAGGGTAAGGCCGCCTTATGGGCATGTTTGATCTGAGTGTAGCGGAAAATTTCGGTAGGTGCCAACTCACATGTATCTTCGAGCTGGGTAAATGTGATGACCTCTCCTTTACACTAAAGGTCTCCTACTCGTGAGATTCCTATTAGATCCCATTGTTTGAAGCCCTTACTACCGCTAAGCCTACCCAGTTTTTGGGTGTCCCAGAGCGGAGTCAGTTGTGTTATGATACCAGCCCAGCCCAGTTTTTTGTGGGCCGTGTACCATATTTGCACTGTGTGTGCCATGGGCCCGTGAATGTGTTTTTCCAGGATTTAGTATAGAGCACCCTCATGATCACACCCTCTCCCAGAATATGTCTATCCATACACGACGCAGGTTCTGTTTGGGGTGTTTGCAGCATTGGTTAATCATGATCAATTGGGAGGCCCAATAGTATGCTCGTATATTGGGGAGGGCGATACCACCATCATACCACCCCCTGACCAATTTATGCATTGCAATACGGGCTGGTTTTCCGCCCCAAAGGAGATTACTCACTTCTGCTTCAATCGCCTTAAAGTAGGAGGGCGGAACCGGGAACGGGGTGTTCTGCAGAGTGTAGAGAAATTTAGGGAGTGCCATGATGTGAAAGAGTGCCGCTCTTCCCAATAGCGTCAGAGGTAGGGGTTGCCAATGTTTGGTATCTCAGCGGATATCACACCGAGTCCATGGGACTCGGTGTGATATGGAGTCATATGATGTGTGATATGTGATATGGAGTCCCAAGTATTTGAAACTCCCAAGTATTTGAAACACCCCTCCATGACCTGTATAGTAATTCCCGCCGGGAGCCACAGTGGGGTGCCGGTCAGCACTTGTAGAAGAGATTTGGCCCAATTAATGGTGTAGCCGGAGAATCTACCATACACCTCACATATATCCAGAAGCCGGGAAAGCGAGCGCCTGGGAGATGCCATGTATAGCAGAATATCATCTGCATAGAGGGAGATGCGGTCTTCCCAGCCCGCTGCCCAGCGAAGCACACGTATGACTGGGTCCCTTCTGATCCAGGCAGCCAGCAGCTCCAGTACCAGGGCAAATAGAAGCGGTGACAAAGGACAGCCTTGTTGTGTGCCTCGTCCAAGAGGAAAGTCTGCCGAAATTCAGCCATTGGCTACTACGTGTGCCAGAGGCTTACAGGCACATGCATCATTGTTGGCTTTTGCGATTTCTTAATTGCGATTTTTAAGAAATCACAATTAAGAAACTGCAAAAGCCTATGCATGAAGAAATTGCTGAAAATGCAAATTGAGAATGCGATTTCAAGGGTGCAGGGGTGTCCAAAGGACACCCTGTTGCACCCCTGAAATCAATCTGTGCACATATGTTGTGCACACACATGCCCTAATGTGTGTGCATAACATGAAACTTTGAAAAATGCACAAAAGTGCATTTTTCCAAGTTTTCTCAAATTACCATGAGGTTCAACCTCATGGCTTGGCAGTTCGGGCAGGACTGTTGCCATGAGTCACAGGGTCAAGGCTGATTTGCATATGGCCATGTCTGAACTGGGGTGGTGTGAAGTGCAAAAAAACGATTGATTTAAGCCCAGATCTTGGACTGGGGTGAATGTATGACATTGTTCTGCATTCTGTCCATCAATTGTTGTTTTTGCATTTGTCACCCCGAGTGGGAAGGGTATGCTCAGACGTGAGTCCCGTGCTCTCCACGCCACTGGAGTCAAGCTATTCTGGCTGAAGATGGCTGATAGCCAGAAACCGGTCCTAGGATGCCTGATTCCGGTCCAGGGAAGACATGGCTTGGCAGTTCGGGCAGGACTGTTGCCATGAGTCACAGGGTCAAGGCTGATTTGCATATTTCCATGTCGGAACTGGGGTGGTGTGGAGTGCAAAAAAACGATGGATTTAGGCCCAGATCTCTGTACTGGGGTGAATGTATGACATTGTACTGCATTCTGTCCATCAATTGTTGTTTTTGCATTTGTCACCCCGAGTGGGAAGGGTATGCTCAGACGTGAGTCCCGTGCTCTCCACACCACTGGAGTCAAGCTATCCTGGCTGAAGACGGCTGATAGCCAGAAACCGGTCCTAGGATGCTTGATTCCGATCCAGGGAAGACATGGCTTGGCAGTTCGGCGCTGGACTGTTCCCATGAGGCACAGGGTCAAGGTTGATTTGCATATGGCCATGTCTGAACTGGGGTGGTGTGGAGTGCAAAAATCGATGGATTTAGGCCCAAATCTCTGTACTGGGGTGAATGTATGACATTGTTCTGCATTCTGTCCATCAATTGTTGTTTTTGCAATTAACAATAAAGAGCCAGCAGAATATCATGTCTGAGGTGTTGTGTGGAAGCATCGAATTTGCAGCGTGAGCCTATTTCAAACCTGCAAAACAAATACATTGCAAAACGTATAACATTACCTAACTACCCACCCCCTCCCTGCCTCCCTGCATGACGGACTTTGAACTACCCGCCACCCCAACTGGACAGAGTGCTTAAATCCCATACCCCAGTACCTGTGTGGGGTGGAGAGTAGTCCAGTGACCCCTACGGAGTAACCCTAGTATCTACTACATAGTGTACTTGATATTCATCGTTAGGGTGCATTATAGAGCTGTTGTGCAGACAGTTCCAGATAAGTCTCAGTGTCTATTAGGTTACAACTTACTGTTATCCGTTGTGGCCTGCTCAACTGCCGTCTGCATCCTTCGAGTCTCAAGCTGAAGTCCCAAACTGCAAGTGGGTGGGCCCCTACAACAGTCGCACCTTGAGCTACATGTAGGCGCATCAGTACTCTCACTCTGAGGCTTAGCGGCCAACAGGTTCTCTTTACTCATCGCCTCTCGCCACCTCTAATCCTTACGTTGCTCTCGTTTCTTTCAGCGCCATTGATGTTGCCCCTGGTGTGTGGTGATTACATTTCTTGCTTAGTCTTCCAGAGCTAGTGGCTTGGCGCCATCCTTTCAGCCATTCTTGAGCCTTCTCGGGCATCGTAAAGAACCAGGTTTTTCCTTCGGCCTCTACTTTCAGTTTCGCCGGGAATACCATGGAGTACTTGAGTTCACAATTTCTCAGCTCTTTTTTTACTTCAAGGAAGCTGCGGCGTTGTTTCGTCACAGCCACCGTGTAGTTCAGAAAGAAAGTCACAGTGCTGTGGTCGAGTCGAAGTGAGGGGGCGATTCTTGCTGTTTGGAGTATTGCATCGCGATCACGGAAATTGAAGATTCAGGCAAGTATCGGCCTAGGAGGGGCCCCGGTTTGGGTCTGCCACCTGGAATTCGGAGGGCCCTCTCCACTGAGAAGTAGCTGGACAGTCTTTGTGATTGCGATTGGTTCTGGATAAGTTCTTCAATAAACAGGTCTAATGCTGGCCCCCCGTCCCTTCAGGCACGCCAATAATTCTTACATTGTTTTGCCGCAACTGGCCTTCCTGGTCATTGAGTTTAGCAGCCTTGAGCTTGTCGGCCGCTTCTAGTTTACGTACCCGGCGCTTAAGATCTGTTGAGAATTTGGAGAGGGGTGCCGTCGTTGCTTCGACCCCCGTCTCTCTTGCGGTCATTTTCTTAAAATCTGCCCATATTAGGGCCAGCTCCACAGAGACCGAGCCTATGCAGGAGTCTTAGAAGGTGTAGTGAACCGAAACGCGTCTGGTCGTTTTGGATTAAAATAAATCTTTGATTCTTACCCCACGGAGTCGGTGCCTGTTTTATCATTGAAGAAGCAGGATTGGAACCCGAGTCTAAGAAGGTATGAACGTTGTTCAGTGTGGTCATAATGTCCTGCAGTGTGACCTCTGATAGCTCTGAGGCAGTAGGGCTCGCCACTCTGGTAATATCGCGGTCTGACTGTTCCGGCTGACCTTTGGCGAAGGCATATTTGTCTAACTTTGTCTGGTGTGTACCTCACTGGCTCCATCCCCCATAGCTGCAGTTTGCCTTCAAATGCCATGTAGTATGACGGGGGTAGGAGGTGGTACTCAGCGCTTCCTGTCCATGCGGTGGTCAGCCACAAGCGGCCTTTCAGGTTCCTCACCTCCACCCGTTCGTGCTGCCGCTGCTACTGGGGGAGGTCAGGCGGGGTGTTACACACCTGACCTCCCCCAGTAGCAGCGGCAGCACAAACGATTTAGGCCCAGATCTTTGTACTGGGGTGAATGTATGACATTGTTCTGAATTCTGTCCATCAATTGTTGTTTTTGCATTTGTCACCCCGAGTGGGAAGGGTATGCTCAGACGTGTGTCCCGTGCTCTCCACACCACTGGAGTCAAGCTATCCTGGCTGAAGACGGCTGATAGCCAGAAACCGGTCCTAGGATGCTTGATTCCGGTCCAGGGAAGACATGGCTTGGCAGTTCAGGCTGGACTGTTCACATGAGGCACAGGGTCAAGGCTGATTTGCATATTTCCATGTCGGAACTGGGGTGGTGTGGAGTGCAAAAAAACGATGGATTTAGGCCCAGATCTCTGTACTGGGGTGAATGTATGACATTGTTCTGCATTCTGTCCATCAATTGTTGTTTTTGCATTTGTCACCCCGAGTGGGAAGGGTATGCTCAGACGTGAGTCCCGTGCTCTCCACACCACTGGAGTCAAGCTATCCTGGCTGAAGACGGCTGATAGCCAGAAACCGGTCCTAGGATGCTTGATTCCGGTCCAGGGAAAACATGGCTTGGCAGTTCGGGCTGGACTGTTCCCATGAGGCCCAGGGTCAAGGCTGATTTGCATATGGCCATGTCAGAACTGGGGTGGTGTGGAGTGCAAAAAAACGATCGATTTAGGCCCAGATCTCTTTACTGGGGTGAATGTATGACATTGTTCTGCATTCTGTCCATCAATTGTTGTTTTTGCATTTGTCACCCCGAGTGGGAAGGGTATGCTCAGACGTGAGTCCCGTGCTCTCCACACCACTGGAGTCAGGCTATCCTGGCTGAAGACGGCTGATAGCCAGAAACCGGTCCTAGGATGCCTGATTCCGGTCTAGGGAAGACATGGCTTGGCAGTTCGGGCTGGACTGTTCCCATGAGGCACAGGGTCAAGGCTGATTTGCATATGGCCATGTCTGAACTGGGGTGGTGTGGAGTACAAAAAAAACGATGGATTTAGGCCCATATCTCTGTACTGGGGTGAATGTATGACATTGTTCTGCATTCTGTCCATCAATTGTTGTTTTTGCATTTGTCACCCCGAGTGGGAAGGGTATGCTCAGACGTGAGTTCCGTGCTCTCCACACCACTGGAGTCAAGCTATCCTGGCTGAAGACGGCTGATAGCCAGAAACCGGTCCTAGGATGCTTGATTCCGGTCCAGGGAAGATATGACGTGGCAGTTCGGGCTGGACTGTTCCCATGAGACACAGGGTCAAGGCTGATTTGCATATGGCCATGTCTGAACTGGGGTGGTGTGGAGTGCAAAAAAACAATGGGTTTAGGCCCAGATCTCTGTACTGGGATGAATGTATGACATTGTTCTGCATTCTGTCCATCAATTGTTGTCTTTGCATTTGTCACCCCGAGTGGGAAGGGTATGCTAAGACGTGAGTCCCGTGCTCTTCACACCACTGGAGTCAAGCTATCCTGGCTGAAGACGGCTGATAGCCAGAAACCGGTCCTAGGATGCTTGATTCCGATCCAGGGAAGACATGGCTTGGCAGTTCGGGCTGGACTGTTCCCATGAGGCACAGGGTCAAGGTTGATTTGCATATGGCCATGTCTGAACTGGGGTGGTGTCGAGTGCAAAAACGATGGATTTAGGCCCAGATCTCTGTCCTGGGGTGAATGTATGACATTGTTCTGCATTCTGTCCATCAATTGTTGTTTTTGCAATTAACAATAAAGAGCCAGAAGAATATCATGTCTGAGGTGTTGTGTGGAAGCATCGAATTTGCAGCGTGAGCCTATTTCAAACCTGCAAAACAAATACATTGCAAAACGTATAACATTACCTAACTACCCACCCCCTCCCTGCGTCCCTGCATGACGGACTTTGAACTACCCGCCACCCCAACTGCGCAGAGTGCCTAAATCCCATACCCCAGTACCTGTGTGGGGTGGAGAGTAGTCCAGTGACCCCTACGGAGTAACCCTAGTACCTACTACATAGTGTACTTGCTGTTCATCGTTAGGGTGCATTATAGAGCTGTTGTGCAGACAGTTCCAGATAAGTCTCAGTGTGTATTAGGTTACAACTCACTGTTATCCGTTGTGGCCTGCTCAACTGCCGTCTGCATCCTTCGAGTCTCAAGCTGAATTTGGAGAGGGGTGCCGTCGTTGCTTCAACCCCCATCACTCTTGCGGTCATTTTCTTAAAATCTGCCCGTATTAGGGCCAGCTCCACAGAGACCAAACCTATGCAGGAGTCTAAGAAGGTGTAGTGAACCGAAACGCGTCTGGTCGTTTAGGATTAAAATAAATCTTTGATTCTTACCCCACAGAGTCAGTGCCTGTTTTATCATTGAAGAAGCAGGATTGGAACCGCAGTCTAAGAAGGTATGAACGTTAGTCAGTGTGGTCATAATGTCCTGCAGTGTGACCTCTGATAGCTCTGAGGCAGTAGGACTCGCCACTCTGGTAATATCGCTGTCTGACTGTTCCGGCTGACCTTTGGTGCAGGCATATTTGTCTAACTTCATCTGGTGTGTACCTCACTGGCTCCTTCCCCCATCGCTGCAGTTTGCCTTCGAATGCCATGTAGTATGACGCGGGTAGGAGGTGGTACTCAGCGCTTCCTGTCCGTGCGGTGGTCAGCCACACGCAGCCTTTCACGTTCCTCACCTCCACCCATTTGTACTGCCGCTGCTACTGGGGGAGGTCAGGCGGGGTGTTACACTCGGTGCCACCACGCGTCCTGATTCCCAGCTCAGTGGGTCATGTAATCAGCCACTTTTAGGGAATGCTCCAGCAAGATCCACCTTTGAGTTTCTGTGCCTTCGTTATATGTTGGTATTCACGCCTCCGCCGGAGCCCGGTAGTGAAACAGGAGCCCAATACGTATATAATGTTCCCTGGCAAGGAAAGGGGGGGCTCCCAGTCCGTGGAACATGCCCCTGATATCTAGGTACCTGGGGAGCTTTGGGGAGGTCAAACTCCCTGGCCGGCAGTTGGTCTTATGGCAAGCGTTTGTGCTGTGCACCTCTTTGTCCCCGGGGTCGCCGTGTCGCTTGTGTCACCCTCTCATAGCAGGCTTTGTGAGGGTCTGGGCCTACTGGGTGGTGAGTGTTCTTTGAGCACTACAGGTACAGTGCCCCTTTATTGGTTTGAGGGCCAGATCTTTCTCCCTGATGCGCCTGGTTGGGGCCTGGTCACTGCGGTTCTGTACCTCTCACTGGAGAGGGGCTGCGGGATGACGCGTTGGACCGCTCCTTAGTTGGTGAAAATTAGGCAGTCTCCATCGGATGCCTTGCATGCACAATGGTTCGTCACAGACCTTTGTTGCGGCCGACACAGCACCGCCTCGGGCTGCCTCTGGGTTCGTCCCCACACTCAGGTCACTCTGCTTCCACGCCGCGCTGCAGCGGTCGTGGTCGGGACTCCGATGAATCCAGATAGTGGTGCTTCGGAGCCACTCAGGACTGCCCCTGCCGTCTGCCTTTGCTGACGGGTCTCCACTGCTGGCGACAGGCGAACTCGCCCCCAGGCATGAAATTCAATGCCCACACTCCGCTGGGCTGAGGCCGTACTCGAGGCCCCGGCTGCCGGGTAGGACGCAGGCCCCATCACTATGCTTCGATGTAGGCTCACCGGACATCACTTTTGGGGATCTGCGGGAGCCGCACCCGATGGCTAGTCACTTCAGGCGCGTTACCCACTACTTTGCAGGCGGGTGCACCAATGGATTATCAGACAGAACTGCAGGGATGTCGGGCGGGTCCCTGAGCTTCTCTAGGCAGCGGCCATTTCCTCCACCTGCTAGGCACGCCCCAGCTTTTCCATATATTAAAAACATGTAGTATTACAAAATGGAGGTTTTTGCAATTATAAACATAAATTGAACATAAATCTGCCCCTTACTCCTCAATTTGGCACAACAATTGATTGTAAGATACAGGTATGCTTGATTGATTTTCCCAAAGGGAGATTAATTTTTACTGCCAATACAGTGCTCTGTCCCCTTGGTCTGTGGAGCCCCTGTCTCTTATAACAGCAGAGCACTACTGGTCTATCACTCTCATTTAGGTCGGCACAGAGTCAGACTGTTTCGTTACTCAGAGTCAGGAGGATGGAAGAACTCAGGGCGGGACTACCTCAGCAGCCAGAAGAAGGAAGTTATTGTCTTCAAAGGGAAACAAACATGATGATGACTCGAAGAGGCCTACTCAGGTCTGTGAACTGTAGAAAGGTGTGTTGATTTGGGAAATGCTGCTAAGTGTGTGTGCTGGCTCAAATGTGAAACTCCTCTATTATGTGGTTGTGGTCAGAGGGGCCTGTTTTAACTAGAGACAGACATGTGATGTCACATCATCACATGATGCACGCACTCGGCTAAATGTTATGATAACAGTTGTGTGATTGATCAGCCGGGTACATGCCGCTACTTGTCTGTGATTGGCTGTAAAATTGCTCTGACATCTCAGTTAATCGCACATGAGTCATAATGAATGACTGTAGCAGCCTATGCTCTTGCTCTGCCTTAGGGTCTAGGTACGCTCCTCAAGAAGCTTACCTTCTGCCCTTCTCCTTGATTTTACAATATGGTTTCTGTTTTACAGTCCGCAGGCATTCTCTTCTCCTGCACGAAAGGCAAAAGCTCCATAACATGCCTGCTTACCTTACTCAACCGGTTCAGCCAGGCACCCAAGAGGGACATTCCGAGAAGGATGCAGAAGCATTGGCCAATTTGGCATTTATATACAGTATAATTTTTCTTTTAACAATCATAGAACTGTGTGGGTTCACTCACATAAATTGTATTTTTCAAACCTAGATGACAGGACATTTAGATATATAAAAACATGGGTCTCTGGGGCTTAAAGCCTATTTGCGATATATTTAATCATTCCTTCATTTCCTTTCATAACAGATTTGATGATGATGATGTGCTGTTTATCGCTCTGTTGTGTTTGTTTTTGTCACAACTTTCCCCAACTCCTCTTTCACATCTATTCATCAAACCCCTAACCCTCTACCACCAAGATGTGGGATATATATATATATATATATATATATATATATATATATATATATATATATATATATATATATATATATATATATATATATATATATATAGGAAATCCGCAACATTCTAGGAATAACTCTGGCGCCGCTTGAGGAATTTGCGTGTAATTTGCCAACATTTTGTCCTGCTCCGCTGCGCTCCTTCCATGAAAGTTTCGGGGGGATTGGTGAAGTGGGGGCCGAGAAAAAAGGGGGGTCCCAAAACGTGTTTTCCCCATGGTAATTTCCATAGGACGGTCTGACGAGTCTACAGCCCGGACCGCTGAACGGAATTACGCCAAACTTGGCAAAATTGTAGGGACTGGTACGCAGATGTGCCTTTGCTATGTTTGCTGAAAATTGCTCCAGTGTTTTTTTTTTAAATTAACTTCAAAAACACATATATATCTATATGCGCGCTTCGAGCGCATACAGGTACGCGTACCGGGGAGTGCACACGGCGCACTATGGGAGTGAGCGAGCGGAAAGCTGATTGGCTGTCGGGTGCCTGTCAACATTCTAAACAGTCCGGAGAGTCCACCATCTTGTGTCTCAGTAGAATCGAGACGCAAGAGGTGAAAAAGAAGGGGGAAATAATTAAAAGGGGGCAGAGTAGACACCCCCTGACCCGCTAGGTTTTCTGAGGGGGGTCTAGAAGGACCCTGAAGGGATAAAACCCTTTTTTTTACATTTTCGCGGGGTAAGCGCTGGGTGCGCTCCCAGGTGTGCTCTCCGGTACGCGCACCCTGAGCGCACCACGGGGAAAAACAGTGTAAAAAAATACAGTAAAAAAATAATGTAGAGTGTTTAGAGGTAAGTTAGCTCTGAAAAGAGCTGTTGTGTTAAGTGGGTGTTTTTTGTACCTACAAATAGGTACCAATGCAGAGTCTTATATTCAAGAGGAAAACTCTATTCCCCTCATCTGAAAAATTCACACCATCTCTCCTATAGATGTCTTGCATGTTGTAACGCAAGTTGTTATGGTAAATGGAACCCATACCATAGTCTCTGAGGTAAGCAGAGACATATTTATTCACATGTTTCCTTGCTTTCTCAATCTGTGGACAAAATTGGTTGGACCAGTTCCATTTTTGCCTTTGGTATATGTTAGAAAATACCAAGGCAGTTTTTGGAAAAAGTGACATCAATTGCCCAAAGATGTCCTTTAAAAGCATTTCCAGACCTACACCAGTCAAAGTGCCTAAGTCATTTCCACCAAAGTGTACTATTAAAAGGTCAGGGTGTGGTAAATGCATAAAGGATTTTACCAATGGTATCAATTGGTGACTCCTCAATCCTCTCTGTCCAATCCATACAATGCCCACATTTGGTAAATCAAGATTGTAAATACCTCTGTTAGCTGCGTATTTTTGACTCTAGTGGACATAGCTATGACCCACAAACCAGACTTTTGTCATTTTCAAGGTAGATGTGCTTCAAGTCAGATGAGTTGTGGAAATGAAATGGCAGTTTTATTATGAAAAAAAGTGGTTGTGAATCAGTGCAGTTGAATAACCATAAATGATTGGTGCTTTGTTATAAATCTCCACTGAAAATTAGGGTGCATGCTTTTTTGTTGTTGTAAGAAGTCATTTCAATGGTTGAGAAAAAGTCATTTAAAGAAACATTGCATTTCATTAGCTAGTAGATTGAGAGGTCAAACAGCCTTGAAGGATTGTTTTGCAACATAGTATGATGAACTTGTGAACTGTGTGCTGGTTTAAGAGGGAGTTACCATGGTTACAGTGAGGTTCCGTGACGATTTTACTCGTTTTTATAACATTGTCGTAAATACATAATTTTGGTATCAGTGAACCGCAAATGATCCATTTAGTATATCCTGGTATTTTCGCTATGCTACGAGCAAGAGCACTCCTGTTACCAACACATTTGTAATTTTCCCATGGCATCCATCTTAGATCACGGAAGCCATTTTGTATTCCTTGCCCTCACATAGTCAATGGACACGCAATGACCTCTTTTCAATTAAGGACACGTAGGCTTTGGCCGGCAATTCACCTTGCTAGTGACACGTGCACCTTAGGCCAAGCAACGCTGTAGCAGCATGACTCGGCAAGACCTGCCTCCCCAGCCTGAGGCCAGTCCTGCTATACTGGTTCTTGTGTTCGTTGGCCTGATCATGATTAGGCGGCCGAAGCTGGTAACCGTGCCCATTTACGACCCACAAACATTTCTTATCCTGTCTTTCTATCTTCTACACCTGGCTCTGCTCCTTTCCTTCTGGGCCTTTATTAGGGGGAGGTAACGAAATTTACGATGAGGCGGTCCGGGTCTTGAATGAAGAATTGACATGGGATTATGATGGACTAGTGGGAACCCCTCATTTGTAATGTTTCGACATCAGATACTGTTGACGATTCCTGTGCAACGCCAAATATTTATTGTTTAAGACACGAATGTTTAGAACTGTGGTAACATGTAAAGAATTTGCCTGAAGCCCAATATTTGGTATATAAGGAGCAATCCTCTTTGTACAAATCGAACAGGCTCCTAGATACTGCCCATGTGTAGTTTCTGTGACTTCTGTGTCCCTGCAGTAATAAACCTTTGGTCTTTGACGCCACCATCGAGAAGCCCGTGTTTCTGTTTGTTTGTGCACCGAGACAGGTGGAACTCCGGGGTCTTCGGGTGTTATCCCTGACACCTCTGGACGGAACCAAAAAGTCCAGAACTCCAATTGGCGCCCAACGTGGGGCGACGTCATTCGGTACCGGTCCAAAAGCCTGAAGAGTTCGAGGAGCTTCGTGTGAAGATTTCAGAGGGAGGCGCCCCACTTCATCGATCCCGGCATATCGCAAAAGTGGCCCCGACGTTCTCTTCCACGAGGGTTCCCGTTCAGACGGCTGCAGTGGTCCGTTGCCTTGACCGTCGCCCTGTCTTGGACCCGAGGTGCAGTCCTTAGTACGGCGAAACGTGACGGGTTTCTCCTTGGTGACGTCTTCAGTGCCTCAGTTAAGTATTCAGTGGTTGCTAGTTAAATATTTTGTGAGGATTGCTCCCGTTTGAATAATCCTTTTAGTTCTCAGTTCAGTTCAGTTCTGTAAGATTATCACTGGTTATTCTGGTTACGATAATCATTCTGTTCAGTTCAGGTATCGATACATTTGTCAGTTCTGGTAGGCCTAAGTTCTCGGTTCAAGTGCGCATCTTTTTGTGTTTTGTTTGTCCTGTGTTCCGGATTATAAAATGGTAAGTCGGACAAATTGTATGTTGTCTTGTTTTAGTTGCAACAGTGATTCCCAGTTGGAGGACTCGTGTTTGGTTCCTCCGATTGGAACTCCCCTTTATGATCTATATTGCAAATTTGGTGTGGGCCCTATCTCTTATAACGAGATATGGATCCGCTACACAGAGAAAGATGGTGTCCTTAGTTGGCCACTACATGGTAGTTTTGAACCTGAAGTTCTCGATAATCTAGAAAGAAGGTTGTTTAAGAAGAAAGCCCGGCCGGCAATGTTTGATTCTTTCCGTTATTGGCGAAAAGAATCTAAACAGAGAAAGATTAAAAAGTTAAAGAAAGAACAGAAAGAGCAAGAGTTGACTTTAGAACAGTCTGCTAGGCAGCTGCAACTCAACGAGTCTGAGAAAGCGATGGAGGTGGCCGATAGAGAGCGTAATTTAGCGATAGACAAGTGCTATCCTGCTTTGCCATCGAGTACGGCTAAGATAGTAGAGGACCCTGAAAAGGATCCCCTGTTGTCTTACTTGTTACGATCACCCCCACCGTATGCACAAGGTGCTACGGCTCCACCTATACCGAATGTTCACTTACCGGTTGCTGGACAACCTGGTGTCCCTGTTCCCGCTCCCCTGAATCAAGTTCCTGTACCTCCTGTGGTCAATATTAATGTTCCTTCGACAACCCCTCTTCTAGGGTTGCCGGCTTCTTTTCCTATGCCTGTGTCGCTCACACCTGCTACTTCACAAGCTAATTTTCAAGCTACTCCTACTGTTCCTGACCTATCTGTTCCAACTGCTACTCTATTCACTGCCTCTGCTAATATTATGACTCCGCTTTCTGTTCGTCGAAGGATCACTGATTCTGTCTCTAATATTCTATCTCCCTTCTACAAAACTCTGATTAAGACTCCTACCTCTGACTCTGTGCAGAGACGTAGTCAGCTTCCCAGTACTGAGGAAAGAGGAATACTAGATTCCACTGCGCTTAGATGGGTTTCGAAAGTTGGAAGATATAATGTACAAGATGTATTAGATACATTTATGCAATGGAACGAACCGACACAACGATATGTGTTCGATGAAATGTGTTTCCTTCTACGTGAGGAATTGGAAGAAGATGACCCTGAATCAAATCTAGGAGAATTAATTAATGTTCAGAAAGAATTTGCTACAGGTATGATAGTTGGACAAAATATAAAAGAAGCGATGGAACTGGTTCTAAGTTATAGAGCCGACTCATCCCTTCTTTCACCGAGAGAGTTAGAGAAACGTAGTACGAAACGAAATCGGCAATATCCAATGAGAGAGGTTCCACCAATTTGGCGTGAAGCTGTGCAAGCTAATGCAAACCTTGGTATTGCAGCCGCTCCGGCCCAATTCCAGAGAGTATGGATACATATTCCATGGAAGCGAGCTGAAGTATTAGCAGTAAAACAGGCCTTGCCAGATCCGCGTAAAAATCCTGCAGGATACTACAAAGAGTTGGCTCAAACAGTTGACGCTTGTGTATTGAATCTTGCTGACATAGATCTGCTATTTGGTAATGTAGTACCGCAACCAATTTGGGCTAAAATTCGTAAAGAGAATCATCCAGTTGCCCTAGGTGGTGACTGGGCAGCTATAATTGCAGCGGATGGTCAACAAGTAGGTGGTTCCAAACCTGAACCTTTAATTGCTAATTTGCCTGGTAGAATAATCGATTTAATGAAAACTTTAATGCCTGCATTACGCGTTAACTGGGACAAATTGTCCGCATGCAAACAAAAGAAAGACGAAAACGTCTCCGACTTTTTCACAAGATTCGAAGAGACTTTCGTGGATCATAGTGGTCAAGATATGAGCACAGAAGGAGGCCAGAGATTATTCGTTGATAAATTTGTGCACAATCTGTTGCCAGAACTTAGTAGTAAATTAAAGAATTCTGAAAGTGCGTGGGCTGTCTCTACGACTGCGCAAATACTTGCGACTGCTCAGTACTACGAAAATAGGGATAAAGAAGAGAAGGAAAAATCAGATAAAAAGACGAAAGATTTAAAAACTAAAGTACTTTTACAGCAAGCTTATCCGCCTCGCACGAATCAAACTAATATGCAGCAAGGGACATATCAAAGAACGGATTATAATTTTCAAAGGCCACAATATCAATGGAATCAATGTGCTTATTGCAAAAAAGAAGGTCATTATAAGAGTGATTGTCCAGTTCGGGCGCAAAATAATGATGCGGCAGCTCAGAGAGGTCGTGGTAGTTCTATGCAAAACTCTAGAGGTCGAGGACGAGGTGCTATGCCTCCACAGACAAGTGATCGCCCCTCTAATTATTTCGATCAGCGAAATGGACAATCTGCCCAACAGAATAGGTCTCCACAGTATCATGTCGAAGACTATTATGAAACTAGTGAGGAAATTCAGCAAAGTGAATACTAGGACAGCCATGGACAAAGAGAGGGAGTAGTATCAGTACCAGTAGATCAGAGTGGACCTTATGTCGCAGTAGCAACATCAGGTATAGTCGAACCGTTTCTGTTGGATACTGGTGCAGCAAAAAGTTCTATCATACATGCTAAACTCCCTGGCGCACCTTTGTCTGGCTCAACAAACGTTTCAGTAGGTTTTTCAGGCGCCCCTGTTCACAACCCTGTTTCTGGTCCTTTGTATATTTCTGTCGGACCTCGTCAATTGAAAGCACCCCTGATTTTGACGACAGGTTGTAACGAAAATCTGCTTGGTTTAGACTTGTTAAAACGCCTGTACGCGACATTGTACTGTTCTCCAGCAGGAGTACAGCTTACGTTGGGTAAAAGAATAATCTCTCCGATGTACTTATCGATGGATGCACTCCCACCAGAGCTGCGTTCACTCCCTGATACTCTTTGGGCGACTGGTCCTAATGATGTAGGTCTATTGAAAATTCCACCCTATGTAGTAACTTTGAAAGCAAATGTCAAACTTCCACGAATTCCACAATACAGAATCTCTAGTGAAGGCGAGCGTGCGCTCCTACTAATAGTACAAGACCTGATCAAGAAAGATGTTGTAGAAGAAACCAGAGGTAATGTCTGTAATAGTCCGGTACTGCCTATTTTGAAACGAACTGACCCTACAAAGCCTCCAGTATATAGGTTCGTAATTGATCTTAGAGAGGTTAATAAAATTGTGATCCCACAGTTTCCTGTGGTACCAGACATTACTGCATTGTTAACGTTGATTCCTGCTACAGCAGCATGGTTTTCGGTTATCGATTTGAAAAATGCCTTTTTCAGCATTCCGATAGCCGAGGAAAGCAGAGATATTTTCGGATTTTCTCTAGGAGGACGAAGTTTTAGATTTAAACGCGCTCCACAAGGTTATTGTGAAAGCCCATCCATTTACAGTCAAGCATTAAAAAGTCAGTTAGATTCCTTCGTACTTCCTCATGGTTCTGCTCTAGTACAGTATGTCGATGATCTTCTAGTGGCTGCCGATGACAAGGAAACTTGCAAAACAGCTACGATTTCTTTATTGCATCACTTGTCGGATTTGAATCACAAGGTGTCACCTTCAAAAATGCAATACTGCTGCCAAGAAGTGACCTACCTAGGTCATCTCTTGTCAAAGGAGGGAAGGAAGCTGACCCCAGAGAGAATAAAAGCAATTACACAGATGAACGTTCCTAGCACACAGAGAGAAGTACGTGCTTTTTTAGGTATTACCTCATATTGTAGGCAATGGATCCCAAATTTTTCTCTTTTAGCAAAACCATTGGTAGCCTTGACTGGGAAAGGTGTTCCAAGTCCGGTACCATGGTCTGCTGAATGTCAGCAGAGTTTTTCTGAGTTACGAAATGCACTGTGTTCAGCACCTGTATTGGGTACACCCGACTACAGTAAGCCATTTACGCTCTATGTCCACGAGAGAGAAGGTTGTGCATTGAGTGTTTTGACGCAGAAATTTGGTGATAAACAACGCCCTTGTGCGTATTTTTCATCAACATTAGATCCAGTAGCTAGAGCATTGCCTAGTTGCTTGAGAGCTACAGCCGCAGCTGCAGCTTCCATTCGACAATCTGCTGGTTTAGTAATGAACAACATGCTAGTAGTCATGGTTCCTCATGCCGTGGATACACTCATGAACCGAACCAAGACACAACACCTTACTAGTGCTAGATTATCAGGCTATGAACTGACACTATTAGCTAGTCATATTCAGATCAAAAGATGCAATGTATTGAATCCAGCAACATTGTTGCCGACTAGTCAAGAGTCGAGTGATTCCGAACCACACGACTGTTGTTTCAGAACTGAGGAAGAAACAAAAGGACGAATCGACCTAAAAGACACTCCATTGTCAGAACCAGATGGCACGTTGTATGTTGACGGGTCTTGCTTCAAATTGGAGAATGGTGATGTGACTGCTGCTTATGCAGTAACGACTTTGAGTACGATTGTAGAGACTGCAAGAGTGAGTCAGAATTCTGCCCAGGCTGCAGAATTGATCGCGCTAACAAGAGCGTGCGTTTTAGCTAAGGGAAAGAGAGTGAATGTGTTCACAGATAGTCAGTACGCGTTCGGCGTGGCCCATAGTTTTGGCCGTTTGTGGAAAGAGAGAGGTTTCATTACGTCCCATGGGACTAAGATTCAACATGGTCAGCTAGTTAATGACTTGTTGGAATCTCTAACCTTACCGACTGAAGTTGCGATTGTGAAATGCAGTGCTCATAAAGCAATCACGAATGATGTTGGTCGTGGGAATGCTTTTGCTGATGAAACTGCAAAACAGACAGCTAGAAATATGATGAGTAGAATGTATGTTGCAACGTCTGCAAGATGGATTTCTGAGTCTGGAATGTGTGAAGACACAGTGGAAAGCGTGAAAGAAATTCAGAGAGAGGCGACTAAGGAGGAAAAACGTGCATGGAGGGAGAGCACAGGTAAAATGGACTCGAGTGGGTGTTGGATTGACTTGTCGGAACAACAGCGTTGGATGTTGCCTGATGCGTATGTGCTTGCAGTAGTAACGATGGCGCATGGATCAGCGCACATCAGTTCAAAAGGGATTTGTAAGATGTTGGCTCCGGTCTGGAAGAATGACGGGATTAGTAAGTGTGCAGAGAGAGTGGTGAGAAATTGTATGGTATGCTTGATGCATAATCCTGGCAAGGGAATCCCCACACCTGCAGGTCACTTCGCTCCTCCTTCCTGCCCTTTTGAAGTGATCCAGCTAGATTTCATTCACATGGACCGTTGTAATAACCTGAAATACGTCCTAGTGGTAGTTTGTGCTTTTTCCAGATGGATCGAAGCATACCCACTCAAGGACAATACTGCCTTATCCACTGCCAAAATTCTTCTTAAAGAATACTTCCCCAGATACGGAATGCCACGGATTGTATGGTCAGACAACGGAAGTGAGTTCGTAGGGAAAGTTATGCAGAGTGTGTGTGCCGGCCTAGGGATTAGGCAAAAATTCCATAGTGCAAATCATCCCCAGTCCGCGGGTTTAGTCGAGGGTTACAATGGCACCCTTAAACTGAAACTCGCTAAGATACAAGCATCCACGGGTTTGTCCTGGCCAGACGCATTGCCTTTGGCTTTGCTATCAACAAGAGCAACTGTACATTCTAGAGTAGGGCTTAGTCCCTACGAAATAGTTTTCGGTCGTCCTGCAAATGTTTGGGGGGTACCTAGACCGAAAGAATTTAAGCAGCTGGAATACCCAATGTTAATTGATTACCTTTTCGACTTGACTGCTAAATTGAGTCTTATTCACCAACAGGTTTTCGATGCATTGCCAAAGCCATCAGAGAGTCCAGGCCATCAGCTGAAACCGGGTGATCAGGTGGTCATCCGAAATTTTGCAAGAACGAAAAATCTTCAGCCCAGATTTATTGGCCCGTTCCAAGTCCTGCTAGCAACGAGAACTGCTATTCGTGTGGCCGGAAGAAGAAATTGGATCCATACAACACACGCTAAACGTGTGCCTCTGCCACTTCCTTACGACAACTGGGTAAAGAAAGGAATCGGTGCCTCTGAAACGGAACAAGTCCCCAGGTTCATACCTTTCAGCGATGCAGAACTGATCACGGATTCACCAAAGTCTGACTCTCCTCCTGAAACTGCTCTTTTGAACCCTAAACATTTGTCATCCACACACAAAGAACATTTGTCATCTGCGAACGTGAACATTGCAACGTCAGCTGAAAATACATTGTTTCCAGATCAGACAGCTCCTGCAAAACTGAGATACAACTTACGTTCTCGCAATATGGACAAATAAAGCAGGAAACTGCCTATTTTTATATTTGAATTTGCTATACATTGCCTCCAGCCAGGAAGTTTGCTAATACTTTGTATTGTTTCTTTTTGTTTTAAAAATTGCCTTGCCGTCTGGGTAGCCGTAGGGTCGTGGCTGTGTGCCTAGTTGAATCTGCGGGGGTCCGACACAAGGTCGACCTTTCTGTTAGTTCTGGGAACTCCCAGGGCTGATAGAGGCATTTTCATCTACGTACACATCATCAGTGGTCGCGAACGGTCGTAGAAGATGGAGCTTCCTGAGCTACAACGAGAAAATGTAATTTATGTTCGCAGAAATAGACTGTACAGAATACTTCACAGCAAATGCTTTCTAATACAATGTGCAGTTACATTTTTAATTGTTTTAATAACGTTGGTGGGTGGAATCATCTTTTGCATACATTTGATTTTTATGCCAGTAACTACAGTGCCTCCCCTTAATCCTGTTACTTCTACAGTTTCTTCTATGCATTCTTTTCACTCATTTCCTGAACACGAACAAGCTCGACGCTCAGAATTTATGAACAATACATTTGTACAGCTCTTGCATCAACACCAACTGATAGTTAATACTACAGACTGCTGGGTGTGTGGGTTGATACCTCACACTATGGATAAAGGCATTCCCTACCTAGTCTTGCCTTTTAGCTATAATGGATCATTTCAGGCCTTTCAGACCATTTTTTCATACGCCCTTGAGACCTATCCTCCGCGTCCACCACGGTCCACTAAATACAACTCAGCCAACAAAGCTTTAGTCCAGGGAATTATTGATATGATTAAAGACGTCAATAATACTCCATCTTATCCTAGAGATGAATTGCTGGTGTATTTGACTTGGAACTCTACAGAGTACCGCCTTAGTTTGGGAGAAAGCAAGCGTAAAAACTCCACTTCAGTTTGGGTCGTGCCTCACCGAGGTCAGGTCTGTTTGCAAGGAAATGGGAGAAATCCGAGAGCTCAGCTAGGGAGCAGCGAGTGCGTTGAGACTTACGTATTTCCGTCTGACTCCTCCCCTGCCTTTCTGACTGCTAGGGGTACCTACTTCATTTGTCAGGACAGAGCATATACATGGCTGCCTGCTGACTTTTCAGGTTCATGTTATATTGCTCGATTGTTACCTCCGACATACACTGCTTCTTCAGATTATCACAAAACCAGAGTAGCAAGAGGTGTCTTCAGCAAGGAAGATACCGCTGGTCAAGAAGCTGGAGACTTTTTCAAAGGTTTCCTTCCATTTTGGGGGCCTATGGCCAATAGTAGAAACATTCGTCAACTAACACGGGTAGTTGAATCTACTATTACAGAAACTGCTGGTGCCCTTAGTAACTTAACAGCTGAGCTTCAGGCGGATCGTCTCATGACGTTGCAGAACCGTATGGTTCTAGATGTAATACTTGCAGATCGAGGTGGGGTATGCAGAGTGATCCAATCGAGCTGCTGTGTCTTTATTCCTAATAATGCTCCAACAGTCTATGAAGCAATCTCTAAGTTACATAAGATTTCCGACTCCATACACATAGATAAGGGAAACTGGTCCTTCATGGAGTGGTTTTGGACTCTGGTATCAGCGTGGGGATGGAAGGTTCTAATGGTTATAGGTGTCATCCTAGTATTTCTGTTCTCGTGCTGTCTTATTATCCAGTGTGGTCCCGCTCTGTGTAGTCTCTGTGCTGCAACCTGTTTCAGAAAAACACCTGCATTTGGAGAAAAGGCACGAGACAGGATGATGATACAACAACATGTCACTGACCTAATGAGCATAGAATTAGACTCTGACTCTGATATAGACTGAGTAATTGCCTATGTAAGGGCAAAAGGAGGGTCTGAGGTTCCGTGACGATTTTACTCGTTTTTATAACATTGTCGTAAATACATAATTTTGGTATCAGTGAACCGCAAATGATCCATTTAGTATATCCTGGTATTTTCGCTATGCTACGAGCAAGAGCACTCCTGTTACCAACACATTTGTAATTTTCCCATGGCATCCATCTTAGATCACGGAAGCCATTTTGTATTCCTTGCCCTCACATAGTCAATGGACACGCAATGACCTCTTTTCAATTAAGGACACGTAGGCTTTGGCCGGCAATTCACCTTGCTAGTGACACGTGCACCTTAGGCCAAGCAACGCTGTAGCAGCATGACTCGGCAAGACCTGCCTCCCCAGCCTGAGGCCAGTCCTGCTATACTGGTTCTTGTGTTCGTTGGCCTGATCATGATTAGGCGGCCGAAGCTGGTAACCGTGCCCATTTACGACCCACAAACATTTCTTATCCTGTCTTTCTATCTTCTACACCTGGCTCTGCTCCTTTCCTTCTGGGCCTTTATTAGGGGGAGGTAACGAAATTTACGATGAGGCGGTCCGGGTCTTGAATGAAGAATTGACATGGGATTATGATGGACTAGTGGGAACCCCTCATTTGTAATGTTTCGACATCAGATACTGTTGACGATTCCTGTGCAACGCCAAATATTTATTGTTTAAGACACGAATGTTTAGAACTGTGGTAACATGTAAAGAATTTGCCTGAAGCCCAATATTTGGTATATAAGGAGCAATCCTCTTTGTACAAATCGAACAGGCTCCTAGATACTGCCCATGTGTAGTTTCTGTGACTTCTGTGTCCCTGCAGTAATAAACCTTTGGTCTTTGACGCCACCATCGAGAAGCCCGTGTTTCTGTTTGTTTGTGCACCGAGACAGGTGGAACTCCGGGGTCTTCGGGTGTTATCCCTGACACCTCTGGACGGAACCAAAAAGTCCAGAACTCCAACAGGGTAAATGAGCACTGGGGGGATGGGTGAATGTTATGTGAGTTTCAAAGGCTTGAAATGTACAACCAATTAAAATGTGCAGTTTGGTTTTGAATTTGTGTGGGAACAATTTTTATTGGCTATGTACAAGAAAATGGGTCTGAAATTAGAAATAATCTGTGTCATTATTGAAAGGCTCCAGTTAAGGTAGCATTATTCAGAGATTCTGCTTAAGAATATCTGTTGACTGTGACTGACACTGTTTTACATCTTCCAAAGCATTTTTAAAGGTGAGTAATGATTGTTTTAAAAAAGATAGAGAGATTAAAGATTTTTGACAAGTGTTATAGTGAGTGTCTGTGTGAATTAAGGAATTATATTTTTACCTTTTTCCATAATGTTAGCTGTGTGTTTAAAAGGTAGACTTCTTTATAAATTGTTTTTTATGCTTAGATTCAATGCTGGTTTAGAAATTGTGTAATAGTTTCATTGGACTTATAAATATGCTCTTTTTTTGAAGCGCCTTCTGCAACCTTTAGCTTGGGTGGAAGCAGTGAATGTATTGAGAGGGATAGGAATAGCAGATAGAAAACCATATGAAATGGTGTGGGAGATGCATAAAGTATTTCATTAATGGTATCAATTGAGATGGAATATAAGATAAAGAGGCGCATATTTACAAGACTTTTGCGCAAAGTTTCACATGGGTGCAGCAGAAAATGCATGCAGAATAATAAAATTGGCTCCCAGACAAGAATATGAAATGCCGTGAGAGATGTTTAAAGGTTTCTTTTAATGGCATAAATTGATATAGAATATACAAAAAAAGACAAGCATATTTACAAGCTGCGTGCGCAATCTTTGACATAGCTGTGTGTTTAAAAGGTAGACTTCTTTATAAATTGTTTTTTATGCTTGGATTCAATGCTGGTTTAGAACTTGTGTAATGGTTTCATTGGTGTGGTAAATATGCTCCTTTTTTTGAAGCGCCTTGTGCAACCTTTAGTATGGGTAGAAGCAGTGAATGTATGGAGAGGGATAGGAATAGCAGATAGAAAACCATATGAATTGGTGTGGGAGATGCATAAAGTATTTCAGTAATGGTATCAATTGAGATAGAATATAAGATAAAGAGGGGCATATTTACAAGACTCTTGCGCAATGTTTCACATGGGTGCAAGCAGAAAATGCATGCAGAATAATAAAATTGGCACCCAGACAAGAATATGAAATGCTGTGAGATGTTTAAAGGTTTTTAATGGCATAAATTGAGATAGAATATACAAAAAAGAGAAGCATATTTACAAGCTGTGTGCACAATCTTTACATAGCTTTGTGTTTAAGGTAGACTTCTTTATAAATTGTTTTTTATGCTTGGATTTAATCCTGGTTTAGAAATTGTGTAATGGTTTCATTTGACTTGTAAATATGCTCCTTTTTTTGAAGCGCCTTGTGCAACCTTTAGCATGAGTGGAAGCAGTGAATGTATGGAGAGGGATAGGAATAGCAGATAGAAAACCATATGAAATGGTGTAGGAGATGCTTAAAGTATTTCAGTAATGGTATCAATTGAGATGGAATATAAGATAAAGAGGAGCATATTTACAAGACTCTTGCGCAATTTATAAAGAAATCTAGCTTATAAACACACAGCTATGTCAAAGATTGCGCACGCAGCTTGTAATGCTGGTCCAGAGATATGTTTAAAGGTTTCTTTTAAGGGCAAATTTATAAATTAAAACATTAAAAAAGATAAAGAATGCAATAGCTCTCGCCCTCGGTGTCACACATACTGTTAGCAGAGACAGACATGGTACATTATATCTAAAATCCTATTAATCCACCTAAGATCACACTGTAAGTGAAGCTTCATTCACCCATCATTGTAATCTTAGGCAGAGTCACACATACTGTTGGCAGAGACACACATGGTACATTATATCTAACATTCTGATCATGTGCCTAAGATCACACTGTGACTGAAGCTTGATTCACCCATCACTGTGATCTTAGGGAGAGTCACACATACTGTCGGCAGGGACACACATGGTACATTATATCTAACATTCTGATCATGTGCCTAAGATCACACTGTGACTGAAGCTTGATTCACCCATCACTGTGATCTTAGGGAGAGTCACACATACTGTCGGCAGGGACAGACATGTTACATTATATCTAAAATCTTATTAATCTGCCTAAGATCACACTGTAAGTGAAGCTTCATTCACCCATCATTGTAATCTTAGGCAGAGTCACACATACTGTTGGCAGAGACACACATGGTACATTATATCTAACATTCTGATCATGTGCCTAAGATCACACTGTGACTGAAGCTTGATTCACCCATCACTGTGATCTTAGGGAGAGTCACACATACTGTCGGCAGGGACAGACATGTTACATTATATCTAAAATCTTATTAATCTGCCTAAGATCACACTGTGAGTGCAGCTTGATATAATGAGCAACTAGAGTGCTAACATTCAGAATTTATGGCAAATGTGTGACACATCTGAATGCCTTGTTGATGCAAGTAAAGTAAATAAGCATTGAAAATGCAATAGATCTCGCCCTCGGTGTCACACATATTGTTGGCAGAGACAGAGATGGTACATTATATCTAATGTTGCGCACACGGCTTGTAAATATGCCAATGAAACCATTACATTATCTCTGGACCAGCATTAATGTCAAAGATTGTGCATGCAGCTTGTAAATCTGCCTGTCTTTTTTTGTATATTCTATCTCAATTTATGCCATTAAAAAAAACCTTCAAACATCTCTCACGGCATTTCATATTCTTGTCTGGGTGCCAATTGTATTATTCTGCATGCATTTTCTGCTTGCACCCATGTGAAACATTGCATCAAGAAGGCATTCAGATGTGTCACACATATTTCTAAAATCCTATTAATCTGCCTAAGATCACACTGTGAGTGAAGCTTGATATAATGACCAACTAGAATGCTAACATTCAGAATTTATGGCAAATGTGTGACATATCTGAATGCCTTCTTGATGGAACCAAAGTAAACAAGCATTGAAAATGCAATAGATCTCGCCCTCGGTGTGATACATACTGTTGGCAGAGACAGACATGGTACATTATATCTAAAATCTTACTAATCTGCCGAAAGATCACACTGTAAGTGAAGCTTGATTCACCCATCATGTAATCTTAGTCAGAGTCACACATAATGTTGGCAGAGACACACATGGTACATTATATTTAAAATCCTATTAATGTGCCTAAGATCACACTGTGACTGAAGCTTGATATAATGAGCAACTCGAGTGCTAAAATTTAGATTTTATGGCAAATGTGTGACACATCTGAATGCCTTCTTGATGGAGCCAAAGTAAACAAGCATTGAAAATGCAATAGATTTGGTGTGATGTTAGGCACATGTCCACCATATTACATGTAATCTACCATCTCTTTCTCCGCAAGCAATATGTGTGTCTCTTCTCATATTATTTCAAAGTATGTACAGGCCAAAAACAGACCACCTATATATAAACAAGACATACAAATTAATTAATTAATTGTTTTTGACAGAAAAGAAAGCACATGTAATGTAAATGAGCCTTTTGTTGTATACTAGTGTTTATATCGTTTACTTATTGTAATTGATGTGTAATATGTTTGTAGTGGTCTATAATATGTTATTTTTTTCTTTACTACAGATTATAATCATCTATACAAACAAACTAAAAGATGCCTTCTAAAGAAAGAAGAGAAAAATTCATAAAAGAAAATTAAGGACTAAGGGAAAAGAAAATCAACAACCAACCAAAATAAAATCTTCAGAGAAAAAGAAAAATGCTCTTGGTAAGCAAACTAAAAATTTTCTCAGGAAGTTATTGAAATGGCAAGAATTTTTTTTTTTTTTAAGAAAGAACAATGAAATACCTGTAGTTTCGAAGAAAACAGGATGTCCTTCTAAAAATGTTAGATCTGTACAAGGACATGACATTTTGCATACCAAACGAAGAAGCAAGCAGTTTTCTGAAATACGTAGACAAATGTTTTACAACAGAATAGTAACAAATTTATTAAAAAATGTAAAAAGGTATAAAAAAAAGACTGCTTTGTACAAGAAAAAAAAAACATAGTTAAGATCGTGGATGAAGCATTTAAAGTGAAAAATAAATTGTTTTGTTTAGTAATGAATAGAATTCGTACACTTGATAAGATAATCAATGTGTTCAAATCAAAATGTAAGTGGAGGAGAGTAATTAATCGAACTAATTTCTGTGATGTTTTTTCTGGAGAATGGAAGCATAGTTCAAGTTCTGAGCCATTTTTTAATGAAGAAAGTTACTTTCAAGATAATGATTTGGTGCATGCAGTTGACACCAGTGGTCGAGCATATGAGGTGAAGGACGGTTGTCCGGTTGAAAAAGAAGAGATTGTGCCTAGAAATACAGAAGAGGTGTTAGCTGATGAAGTTTTAGGGAGATGTCCTAAGGCTCCAGTATATACATGGAATTGTAGTAGTATTTGTGGTGTCCGACAGGAATCAATTGATTTGTTTTGCAATTTCTTACGGACATATACTAAAAAAAGTGTGAAACAAAAAATGAACATTTTACAAGAGTTAGATCCTTGTAGAGTGAGAGAAAAAACAGGTTTGCAAGGGCATTCACTGGCTTGTCTTTCAAGAAAAGTATGTCAGAGTGTTTTTCACCATTTTAGGATGTTAGCAGTGCATCATAATAAAGTGAGGAAATTAGTGAGAAGGTTGTACTATGCAAAAAGTCCAGCACTTAAACTAAAACAGTTAAACAGTGCTCTTTTGCATGGAACAGAATTAGATGTCAAAAACATTTGTGATGAAATTGAGTTTTGTTATTTTGGTGAAAAAGAGGTTAGTGCAGAAATTGATACAGTAATAGAAGGTAATGTAGAAGAGAATGTAGAGATTTTAAGTACAGAAAAATGTGAAAATGAAATTATAAAGTTTAACGTAAATTAAAGTGAAAGGCCTAATTTTTCTTGTGTTTGTTGTCGACGGACTCATTATAAGCATCAGACTAGATTAGTTGATTTATATGTAAAAAGCGAAAAGACAAATAATAATGTGTGGAATGATTTTGCAACTTATTTGTTGGTTGAAAATTGTTTTGATCTGGGCTCTGATCAACGTATTTGTACATATTGCTATAAATGAAAACAGAATGCCTGCTAGAGCTGTTCATAATAATATGGAGTTGGTAGACATTCCTTCTGAATTGATGGATTTAAATACCTATGAGTCTATTCTGATTCAATGTGTGCATCTTTTTCAGGCTATTGTTCGCATTGAGCCTAAGACAGGGATATTGCCTCCTTCAGATTTACAGAGAGGATTAAAGGGAAGAGTTGTTTATTTGCCTCTAGATTTTAAGAAAAATATTGATACAATGGGTGTCGAAAAACTAGAAGAGGAACCTCTGGTTATTCTAGTTAATGGTGTTCCGACAAAAAGTAAGAAAATCTGGCAAGAATTAGTGGATGTTAGGAAAGTGAAGAAGGCAACGTTGTATTTGGTAAAAAATAATCAGTATTATAGAAATGTGTATGTGGGAGATGAGGAAACAACTGTACAAGACGACACTGATGTCTCTGCTGGACAAATAGAAAAAGTTGATGTCTCTAGAAGTGAAGAAATTTACGAACTTTATAGTGTTCATCCATTGCATTCCAAAGAAGTAATGGGGAATGCTATTGACTTGTTTCAGATGAAGAAATCCGAAGGAAGTCCCATTAGTGTATGGGAAGAAAGTTTAGAAGCTCGTTGTTTTCCACAGTGTGAAGGTGGACGATATGTCGACCGACCTGTTCAAATTCCTGCATCCGAATACCGGACTTCAAGATTATATGCAGAAGATCCAAGGTTTCGTCAATGCATTCCATATTTGTTCCATCTACTGTTTGAGAGTGACTTGTCTGGACTTTCCTATGCAGTAAACCATATACTGAAAAGTGGAACACATCTACAAAATGTTTCGGCAAGGGATTTTATGTATAAAGTCAAACTGCAAGACAGTGTTTTGGAATCTCAGCTAATTAATCTCATGGCATGTCAGCGTGGTACTAACGAGTATTGGTACCGTCGTCATGGGGAATTGAAATGTATGCTAAGAAACTTAGGAACTCCTACATGGTTCCTTACTCTTAGCTGTGCTGAGTATGCTTGGGAAGACTTACTTGAATTTCTACGAGAGGCAAATAAAAACATTCAAAATATTGAATACAAGACACCTGGAGAACTGTGCTCTTTGGATCCAGTTAATGCATGCAGGTATTTCAATCATAGGTTTGAAGCTATGATGTCTTTTATTACAAACAATAAAAATCCTCCGCTTGGAGAGGTGTTGGATTTCTTTTGGAGAAAGGAGTATCAAGCAAGAGGTGCTCCTCATATACATATGCTGCTATGGATTAAAGATGCACCTAAATTTGGAACAGATTCAGATGAGAAAGTGATGAGTTTCATTGAGCAGTATTCTACATGTGCTGTTCTGAAAAGTACAGGAGAAAACAATTTAAGACACCAAGTTTTACACTTTCAAAGTCATCGTTGTGGTAAATACTGTCGTCGAAAATACAAATCCAAGGACAAGTTCTACACGAAATGTCGTTTTGCATTTCCACGTCCAGTAACATTGAAAGGAAGAGTCAACAATTTTATGTCTTCTCTGCGACATACTGTGACAAGAAAATCACCAAAAATACATACAACCTAAGAAGAAATGAGGTATCCAAATTCATAAATGACTACAACCCAGTCATTTTGTCCATGTGGAATGCTAACATGGATATTCAATATGTGGCTGACAACTCTATTGCTGTGGCTCGATATGTGACGTCTTACATCACAAAATCAGAAAAAACAGAACTGAAGGAAATGTGGGAGGAAATTTCACATGAAAAGAGTCTAAGCAAGAAATTATACAGTTACAGTCTGAAGATGTTGTCGCATCGAGAAATTGGAGCGTATGAATGTTCTGATCTGTTGTCATCAGCAAGTCTATATGCCAAATCTAGAACCATCATTTGGGTGAGTCTAGGTCTTGCTGCAACACGAAACCGAGTTTTGAAATCTGTACAAGAAATAGAGTATTTGGCGGAGAAAGAACCAGACAGTACAGATATTTTGAAGACAAACATGTTGGATACATACTATCCAAATAGAAGTACTCACCTTGAGAACGCTTGTCTCTATGAATTTCTGCAAGCCTATATTTTTAAAAAGAACGTCACAGAAGACATCAATAAAGGTGTATATGCTGTAATTGGATGTGAAGGCTGTCTAGTAAAACAAAGAAAAGGCCATTTGATTAATCATCGAAAATTGAGTTGTGATTCTCCAGACAAAAGGGAATTTTATTACTTAGCTCTTTTGCAACTCTTTAAACCTTAGAGAAGAGGAACTACTTAGTGATTTTCTTACTTATGAAGATTCGTTCAATGCAACCAAGGATACGATAGAATGTCCTGTTTTTTCAAATTATCTGCAAATGTTGAATGAGGAAATACAGCAAGAAGCTACAATTGCAGCAGAGATTGCTAGAGACAGTTCTCAAGACAGTCAGAGTTCTGCTTCAATGAGTCAGGATCCACTAGGAGGACCAATTATACAAAATGAAGCTGCCACTGCCATGGATGAAGTTGAAAGAGCCATGGAACAAGCTCAAGAGGATGGAGTTAACTTAGAAGATTTGGAAAAAGAACTAAACGTTGAGCAGAAACCAATATATGACCAAGTCACAGAACAAATTGAGCATGGTTTATCTCATGAGAAAAAAGTGTGCTCATGTACATCATTTGTACCTATCCGACTGTATGTGAGTGGAGAAGCAGGAACTGGGAAAAGTTTCCTGATTAAAGCGATTGCAACATATTTGCAGAAAACAACGGAGTCATCGCTCTCTTGTGTTGTTACTGCTCCAACTGGGTTGGCAGCACACAACATTAAAGGGATTACTTTACATCGCTTATTGATGCTGCCAGTGGAGCATGATAACAAATTACAATACCACAAGCTATCTGGAGAAGCTTGTTGTAAAGTTTCAAGAGTCCTAAAGAAAATGAAACTTCTTATCATTGATGAAGTAAGCATGGTATCAAATGTAATGCTTGCTTTTGTGCATTTAAGAATGCAAGAAATTCTTAAAACAGACTATGATGTGTTATTTGGAGGCAAACACATCATTGTTTTTGGAGATTTACTGCAACTATCTCCAGTGAAAGGACAGCCAGTGTTTAAAATGCTTACGCATGAAGATACCAGGAAGTGCTTAGGAAGCATTGGAAATGTTAACATATGGCTAAATTTCAAATATGCAGAACTACTTCAAAATATGCGACAGGCAAAGGATGAAGATTATAAAAATATTCTACAAGCTGTAAGAATTGGAAAACTAACTGAGCATGGCAAAGAAGCTTTACATGGACGATTAATTTCAAATTTGTTTCCAAAGGAAATATTCTCCCAGAGAATATTTTTAGGAAAATTCCTGAAAACAAATCTGTCATATGCTTGATGCCAACTCTGCAAGAATGTTCAATCTTCAACACCAAAATGTTAAAGTTGGAAAATCAAGAGATTGTGAAACTGGAAGATATTGATAAAATAGAACATGAAGGAGCCACTATTATTTTGTCAGAAAAGTTGAAAACAAAATTGGATTCTTTAGAGAAGACAATATCTAAAACTGGTGGTATGGAAAAGACTCTGTATGCATCTTTAAATTGTCATATCATTTTACGACGTAATTTACATGTGGAAAGAGGTTTAGTAAATGGAGCAATGGGTCATGTTGTGGATTTTGTGAATTACCGAAATAGAGATGGAATTGAAATTATAAAAATTTAATTTGATGGTATTGAAGAAGTACAACAAATCAGTCGTTGTTCTGCTCGCTTTTTGCTAGTGAAAGATTTATATGTCCGCAGAAAACAGTTTCCTGTTTCTTTGGCATATGCAGTAACTATTCATAAATCTCAAGGTTTAAGTGTTGATAGTGCTTTGGTGAATATTGGAAATTCTGTGTTCAAGGAGGGCATGCATATGTTGCTTTATCTCGAGTCAGAACTTTATCTAGATTGTACTTGATTGATTTTGATGAGACAAAGATTAATGCAGATCTAAATTGTGTAAAAGAATATAATAGGTTATGAAGAGAGTATGCTCCAAATTTACCTCAATATCCTCTGTTTGAAAAGCGTGTGGTAGGCCGAAAAAGAAGAAATGAGAAAAATTGTAGTGAAGTTGTAGCAAAAAGAAAAAAAGTAGATGAAACAGTAATTGTAAGCAGAAAGGAAATGGATTCAGTTAAAGATGTTGTTGGATTTAAGTTTGAAAATAGTTCTGGTGCCAACTGCTATGCTAATGTAGTGGTTAATGTTTTTTTTTTCTCCAAACTGTAAAAGAACAGATTGCTGAAAATCGTGATCAAACACTTTGTTGATTAATAAATTCTGTACTAGAGAAATGTAGCAGTGATAGAACAAAAATACAACGTGTTTCTGAAATTCAAAAGGTTTTAGACATATGTTCTGGTCTAAATCAATTTTCACAGAATATTCAGCAAGATTGTCAGGAATTTCTAATGTATATGCTTGTTGTTTTGCAAGATGAAGGAGTAGATGTAGAAAATCTTTTTGGCCTTTCTTATAAATGGCAACATGACTGTGACAATTGCTCCTTTTCAAGTAGTACTACAGTAGACACTGAAAGATTTATATATTTGACTTTACCAGACTGCAAATCAGTGTCTTTTAATAATCTAGTTAGAGCAGCAAATCAAAACATGGTCTGTAGTCAATGTAAATCTGAAATGCTATCAACTTTATTTTTAATAAGATATAGACAGTATGTTCTTTTAATGTTCCAACGATGTAGACCTGATGGAACTAAATTGACGACATTAATTAAAAATGTTGTGGCTTCTCAATTATCAATTTCAGGAAGAACCTTTACAACTGCAGCAATTATTTACCATGATGGTCCTTCAACAACATCAGGACATTACACATGTTATTTAAAATGTCAAAAAGGTTGGAAGCTCTGTAATGATACTGAATTGACTTTCAAACAACGTTTGCCTTCTGACTTACCAAGTTTTTACCTAGTGTTCTTACAACCGAAATTTTAGGGAAGGTAATTTGCCTATGAAGTTTGCAGCAGTTAATATAACTTAGTTTGCTCTTCAAAATTACTTTCTGAATGAGAGTGATGAAGATAATAAAAAATATATAGTTCTCATAGAGATAGTATATGTTTATCATATAGTGTGTGCTGTGAGTATTATATAAATTATTTATAAAAAGTAAGGTAGAGGTGGAAGTAAAACTCTTGTTTCATAATGGAAAAGATGTTGGAGCTTTTCTTTCAGAAAGTCGGGTAAATGAGACATTAAGAATACTCTGGACTAATTTCCATAGAAAAGGACTTTCCATATACTATTTGGCCTTGTGGAAAAGTGGATGGATCAAAAGTGAGTTTAGATATGGTTTTTAAAATGTTACATTATTTAAGAAATTATTCAATGGGTTTTTAAACACAATCATTTTGATTGTGTTTTTTTTTGCCCGTTGTTATATGATGAGTACTATTGAAGTCACTGTTTTAAGTGAAATTCAATATATTCTGAGAACAGCAAAAATAAACCATTTAACATGATGTTGAAATTATTATTAAATATATATTACTTTCCCATTCTCTTATGCCCACTCACCTATTTCCATTTTCTATCACTCCTCTTAACTCACCCTCACTGGCCTTTTTTCACTCTTCCTCAGCTCCCTTCCCATATTCCACTTTCCTCACTTATTCTTATTAACCACTCCTTCACTGCCCTTTCCCTCTCTCCCATTCACTACTTTCCAGCTGTCAGTCACTCTACTTCACTCCCCTTCTCCTTGTTTCCTTTCTTTGTTCCCTCAATAATTCCCCTTCTCTCACTCACCTTATTACACTTCACTCACTCCTTCTCTCACTTCCTCTGTCCTCTCACATCCTCACTCCCTTTCCCTCACACCCTGTCTCTTAGCTTCAGTCTCTGGATCCTCTCACTGTCTCACTCCTCTTGCATCATGCTTACTCCCTAAAAGTCACCCACACTCCCTTACTTACCTTTCTTTGCTCTCTTACTCAGTTCCTTTCTGCCACTATTTCCTTCACTACCTCTATATTCTCACTCCTTCACTTCCTTTGTCTCAAGCTCACTTACTTTTATCCTCTCTTTATTTTCCCTTTTTCATCAACCTCCCTGCCCTTCATTCACCCTCCCTCACCCTTGTTAATCTCCTACTTTGTCTCGTGTATCGTAAAATATATATTATAAATATTGTAACTTTTTTTGTTTTGTCTTTCACAGATATAAATTTAAATAAAAATATGAAATTAAGTTTTACATTACCTATAAGGTAGGTTTGATGTACAAAATTTACTTTCCCTATACTCTTTTCCTTAACCTCAATACTCTTCTCTGATGCTCCCACACCTCTGTTCCCTTATTGCGCTTGCCTCACTTATTCTGAATTCCCATGTTTACTCCCCTTTTCCACATTCCTCTCTTACACTCACCTTCTTTCAGACCTTCTCCTTTACTTTCTTTCCTCTCTCTTCTCTTACTTCATTGCTTTCCTCTTTTCCCTTCCCTTACCCTTCTTACTCCACTTCACTAACTCCTTCTCTTTCTCCCTCTGTCCTCTTAGTTCTACACTCCCCTTCTCTAACTCTCTCTCTGTTACCCCCATTCTCTCCGTCCCTTTAGTCTCTCACTCCTCTTCTATCACGCTCACTCCCTATAACTCAGCCACACTCCCACAGTCACCTTCTTAAAGACTTTCTCCTTTACTCTCCTTCCTCTCTCTTCCCTTCCTTCACTCCTTCACTGTTTTCCCTTCCCTTACTCTCCTTACTCCACTTCACTAATTCCTTCTCTTACTCCCTTTGTACTCTTACTTCTACACTCCCCTTCTCTCACTCTCTTTCTGTTACCCTCATTCTCTCCATCCCCTTAGACTCTCACTCCTCTTCTGTCACGCTCACTGCCTATAACTCAGACATACTCCCACACTCACCTTCTTTCAGATCTTCTCCTTTACTTTCCTTCCTCTCACTTCCCTTCCTTTACTCCTTCACTGTTTTCCCTTCCCTTACTCTCCTTACTCCACTTCACTAATTCCTCCTCTTACTCCCTCTGTCCTCTTACTTCTACACTCCCCTTCCCTTATTCTCTCTCTGTTAGCCTCATTCTCTCCGTCCCTTTAGTCTCTCACTCCTCTTCTGTCTTGCTCACTCCCTATAACTCAGCCATACTCCCACACTCACCTTCTTTGAAACCTTCTCCTTTACTTCCCTTCCTCTCTCTTCACATCTTTTACTCCTTCACTGTTTTCCCATCCCTTACTCTCCTTACTCCACTTCACTAATTTTTTCTCTTACTCCCTCTGTCCTCTTACTTCTACAGTCCCCTTCCCTTATTCTCTCTCTGTTAGCCTCATTCTCTCCGTTCCTTTAGTCTCTCACTCCTCTTCTGTCACGCTCACTGCCTATAGCTCAGCCATACACCCACACTCACCTTCTTTGAAACCTTCTCCTTTACTTCCCTTCCTCTCTCTTCCCATCCTTCGCTCCTTCACTCTTTTCCCTTCCCTTACTCCTCTTACTCCACTTCAGTAACTCCTTCTCTCAATCCCTCTGTCCTCTAACTTACTCACTCCCCTTTTCTCACTCTCTCTCTGTTACCCACATTCTCTCTGTCTTCTTAGTCTCTCACTCTTTTTTTATCACGCTCACTCCCTATAACTTAGCCATACTCCCACACTCACCTTCTTTCAGACCTTCTCCTTTTCTTTCCTTCCGTTCACTTCCCTTCCTTTAGTCCTTCACTGTTTTCCCTTCCCTTACTCTCCTTACTCCACTTCACTAATTCCTTCTCTTACTCCCTCTCTCCTCTTACTTCTACACTCCCTTCCCTCATTCTCTCTCTGTTAGCCTCATTCTCTCAGTCCCCTTAGTCTCTCACTCCTTTTCTGTCACGCTCACTGCCTATAACTCAGCCATACACCCACACTCACCTTCTTTCAGACCTTAACCTTTACTTTCCTTCCTGTCTCATTCCTTCTTTTGCTCCTTCACTCTTTTCTCTTCCCTTCCTTTCCTAACTCCACTTCACTAACTCCTTCTGTTTCTCCCTCTGTCCTCTAACTTACTCACTCCCCTTTTCTCACTCTCTCTCTGTTACCCACATTCTCTGCATCCTGTTAGTCTCTCACTCCTTTTCTATCACGCTCACTCCCTATAACTGAGCCATACTCCCACACTCACCTTCTTTCATACCTTTTCCTTTACTTTCCTTCCTCTGACTTCCCTTCCTCTACTCCTTCACTGTTTCCCTTCCCTTACTCTCCTTACTCTACTTCACTAATTCCTTCTCTTACTCCCTCTGTCCTCTTACTTCTACACTCCCCTTCCCTCTTTCTGTCTATGTTAGCCTCATTCTCTCCGTCCCTTTAGTCTCTCACTCCTCTTCTGTCACGTTCACTCCCTATAACTCAGCCATACTCCCACACTCACCTTCTTTCAGACCTTAACCTTTACTTTCCTTCCTGTCTCTTTCCTTCTTTTGCTCCTTCACTCTTTTCTCTTCCCTTCCTTTCCTAACTCCACTTCACTAACTCCTTCTGTTTCTCCCTCTGTCCTCTAACTTACTCACTCCCCTTTTCTCACTCTCTCTCTGTTACCCACATTCTCTGCGTCCTGTTAGTCTCTCACTCCTTTTCTATCACCCTCACTCCCTATAACTGAGCCATACTCCCACACTCACCTTCTTTCAGACCTTCTCCTTTACTTTCCTTCCTCTCACTTCCCTTCCTTTACTCCTTCACTGTTTTCCCTTCCCTTACTCTCCTTACTCTACTTCACTAATTCCTTCTCTTTCTTTCTCTGTCCTCTTACTTCTACAATCCCCTTCCCTCATTCTGTCTCTGTTAGCCTCATTCTCTCCGTCCCTTTAGTCTCTCACTCCTCCTCTGTCACGCTCACTCCCTATAACTCAGCCATACTCCCACACTCACCTTCTTTCAGACCTTAACCTTTACTTTCCTTCCGGTCTCTTTCCTTCTTTTGCTCCTTCACTCTTTTCTCTTCCCTTACTCTCCTTACTCCACTTCACTAACTCCTTCTCTTACTCACTCTGTCCTCTTATTTCTACACTCCCCTTCCCTCATTCTTTCTCTGTTAGCCTCATTCTCTCTGTCTCTTTAGTATCTCACTCCTCTTCTGTCACGCTCACTCCCTATAACTTAGTTATAGTCACACACTCACCTTCTTTCAATACCCCTACTTCACTTCCCTTCCCCTCTCGTCCCTTTTTTTGCTCCCTCACTCATTTTCCTTTCCTCTCTCACTAAAATTAGGACTGGGGACGGCAGCGGAGGTTCTCTAATGCTCGAACAATGATCATAATACTTTGTTCCCCGTAACAAAGTAGGGCATCACAATGTTTGCATTTGACGGAGGCCTCATTAAAAACAGGCTGAATATTTGGGATCAGCTGCTCTGGTCGCCCCCTCACCGATGCAGTTGTTCCTCCAGTTGAAGTAGGGGCACCATCTCTTGGAACCTCTCGTGCCAGAGCCCTGACACTCTCCCGGGCATAGTTCTTGGGGTGCCTCATCTGGACGTGCCGAATTATAGTTGGATTACCAAAACTGTACTTCCTTCTGGGGTCTCCTCTGGAAAATACAGTATGGCAGATATTGCACTCCACCTTTGGAGCATTACATTTCACTGTCTTCTGAAAGTACAAAAAATGGCAGCGATAATGTACATTAGAGAGAGACAGTGAGAGAAAGAAGGCATGAGATGAAGAAGAGATGTGAAATGCACATTGGAGAAAATATAGTGGGAGAAGGGAAGTAACTGTGAGTAAACTTACTATGTAACACAGAAATGTTGCACTCTATACTATAAGTCTCACTTTATACCACAATCATTTCACTACTATATCATAAATTACAAATAGAATAATAAAAAATGTCTCAAACAATTTATAATTTCTAAATATACATGTATTCTTCAGAATTTTCATAATTTTGAAGAACTTCTAACATTAACTGATCAGGAATCTCTTCATCAGAAGTCTCCATACATGACTCCTGGAACTCAATATAGTCTAAACATGCGTTTAATTCAGCATCCAAAGTCTCATCATTAAAATCCTCCATTCCATCTCCTCTCAAAAAAAGGTCTTCTTCATGGATAGTGTTATCAACAGGATCATTCAAGACCTCAATAAAACTTGTCTCAACAAAAGTCGCAGACATTTCAAAATTAATATCAGCGATGTCCTCATTGAGATCCATATTCCTTTCAAATTTCTTGCTGTAAATTGCAGAGAAAAAAATCACTTTAATTTATCGTTTTTAATATTAGATAATATAAAACTAGTTTTATCAAGTATTAAAATTCCCCTTACAAATTAACAACTCACCTTTTACAAAGCAGTAGAAGAGTTAGTACTGTGTAAATTTCACACCAGAAATAGAACACCAAAAATTCCTCACAAATGTACCTCAAAGAGTACTATCACAAATGGCTGTGTTTCGCTCTCATTTTTCATATATATTCATGTAGAAAACCAATGAAACTTCATCACACACAAATTCAAAACCAAAGAAACATTTTAATTGGTTCTAAATTTTAAAAGCTAATTGGCTCTTGGGTGTCTGTAAACATTCTAAATGGTCTGCATAGACCGCCATCTTGTGACTCTGAAGAACAGAGACACAAGAGATGAAAAATAAAAGTGGAAAACGTTGATAGGGGGCAGGGTAGAGACACCCTGCCCCCCTTAAGTTTTATCAGGGGGGCCTAGGAGGACTCCGAAGGGCAAAAAAAGTTTTAGTTTTTAAAAAAAAATTGTAGAGTAAGCGCAGGGTGCGCGCACATGGGCGCTTACCGGTACGCGTACCCTGAGCGCACCACGGGGAAAAACAGTGTAAAAAATTAGAGTGAAAATACAGCTATTTTTTGAGAATTGGAGGTAGTTCTGAAAATAACTTTTTTTTTCTTCTTTTTTTATATTTTTTTAAACTTTTTTATAACGATTTTATATTTTTTTGTATTTTTTTCAGGGGAAAAACAAAAACAGGGATTCCAAAACTGCTCAACAGGAGCAAAAAGTTGTGAAAAATTAGGGACGGGGAGGGCAGAGGTGTTCTTGTCTCTTGATAGCAATGAGTTCAACGCTCTGCTCCCCATAACAGAGCAGTTCATCACAGTCCACGCATAGAAATGTTATGCCTGCAAAGACCGGCTGCACATTAGGGACCATTCTTGCATGTGCTGTTCCCGAAGGTGTTGCTCCACCAGTGGAGGTGCTGCCGCCATCTCTTGGTAAATTCCATGCCAGGTCCCTAACACTCTCCCTGGCAAAATTATTTGGGTGTATTCTCTGGACATGCCTAATTAATGTGGCATTTCCAAAGCTATATTTCCTATTAGGATTGCCTCCGGATAAAACAGTGCCACATATCTTGCAGGTTACCTTAGAAGCATTAACCTTTTTTTTCCTTCAGGGATGTCAAAAAATTTCCAAATGAAGTGGTCCTATGTTTTGTGGTGAGGAGGGTCCTCAGGCAAGAAACCATCAGAATCACCGCTGGATGACTCCCTTGCAGCCATTGCTGTAGATCAGAAAACTTTGAGAAGCAGATAATGCACAGAACACCTCTTGCTCTCTCCAAGTACAAAGCAATAGTGAGTGAAATGGGTGGGTTTCTCAATATTTGGAAAACAAAATGTTCTGAACCAGTGAAAAGTGTTATTTTAAGGTCACATGACTTGATGCGCTTACGCTACGCGCTCCGGAGCTCTTCCGGGGGCGCTTACGCGGCACGTACGTAGGCACTTCCGGGGGCGCTTACGCGGCGCGCCTGAGTGACGTTTTGGTAGCTTTACGGAAATGCAAAATCATTTTCATTTCATAAATCAAAAATACTGCTTTTATAAGTATGGCACTGAATGTCTTGCATTATTATTTAGTTTTCATACATAATTTTTTTTACGAACGCAGAAATAGCGCTCTCGCTGCGCTCTCGGGAGAGCTTACCGGTGCGCGCACCTTGAGCGCTCCAAGTCAAAATGATACGGGTAAGCTTACCGGTGCGCGCACCCTGAGCGCACCAGGAAAAAATGATAAAAAAATATATATACATTGAACAAATATATATATTTTTAAAAAAATATATAATTAATACTTATAAAAAACAGCTAATAAAAAAATCAAAAAATCGTAGGTTACAAAGTCGATATACAAAGGAATTTGCTTTTTAAAAAACAATTAAATTCACTGAAAAAAACATAGGTTTCACAATCGTTATAGTTAGGAATTAGCTTTTAAAAAACCTTTGAAATTCACTAAAAAAACCATAGGTTTCACAATCGTTATAGTTAGGAATTAGCATTTAAAAAACCTTTGAAATTCACTGAAAAAACCATAGGTTTCACACTCGTTATAGTTAGGAATTATCATTTAAAAAACCTTTGAAATTCACTGAAAAAACCATAGGTTTCACACCAGTTATAGTTAGCTGAACATTTTACTCATACAAAACCATTGAAATTCCCACGTTATACTTAGTTGGACTCACTATAACTCGCGCGCCCGCAATCCACTGCTGATGATGTCACATATTACATCATTCATGAGATGGTCAGTGACATCACTGATGACATCTCAAATGACATCAGTGATGTCAAATGAGATGTCATTTGAGATGTCATCAGTGATGTCATCAGTGATGTCATTGCCCGCGGTCGGTTTTCTGAAAAGACGGGTTAGTAAGGCATTATTTTCAATGTAGACCTGTAGGTCCAGATAATTTACCGTACTATTGCTGATATTCCCTGTAAAAATCAGGTTTAAATCGTTATTATTTAGAGATGCGATATACTCCTCCGCCGAGGGTCGATCGCCTCTCCATATAATAAACAGATCGTCGATATATCGGGACCAAAGCACGATCCTATCTAACAATTGGTCATTGGCCTCCCCCCAGGCTACGTGCTTTTCCCACCAGCCAACGAAAAGGTTCGCGTAGCTGGGGGCGAAGCACGTACCCATCGCTGTACCTCGATTTTGTAGGTACAGTGGCCCATCAAACATAAAGATGTTGTTATGGAGACAATATGAGACCATCTCTAACAGCATTTCATTGTGTTGTGTGAATTTTGGATGTTTTTGACCCAAAAACCATCTTATTGCAGTTAAACCATCTGAATGACCAATACAGGTGTATAAACTTGTAATGTCCAAGGTTATAAGCAATACATTTTCTTCCCATCTAATCCCTTCTATGTGTCTAAGAAAATCCTGTGTGTCCTGTATATACGACGCCAGGTTTCTTACAAAGGGAGATAGAAATGAGTCGACATAAATCGCCGTGTTCTCCAAGAGGCTGTTGATTGAGGCCACAATAGGTCTTCCTGGTGGATTTTTGTAGTGTTTATGAATTTTTGGCAAGTGGTAGAATGTTGGTAAAGTTGGTTCTTCACAAAACAGGAAGAGGTACTCATCGTTGTTTAACATGCCTTCCTCTTTCCATTGTCCCAGTAATTGATGATATTTAGTTATACTTTCCACATATATGTTACGGTGGATTTGGGTGTAACATTCAACATCTTCCAGTTGCCGCATTGCTTCTCTTTGGTAATGTTCTTTATTAAAAATCACCATGTTTCCACCTTTATCTGATGGTTTAATCTCTTTGGTTTTGTCGATTTTTAGTTTTTGTAATGCTTCCCAATATTTCGTGGGATGTTGTAATGTTCAATTCCTTTATTTATTAAAAAAAAAAAAAAAATATATATATATATATATATATATATATATATATATATATATATATAATATATATATATATATATATATATTCACAGAAAAAACCATAGGTTTCAGGGGTGTTATAGTTAGCTGGACATTTCACTCGTAGAAAAATATAGAAACTCCTCTGTTATACTTAGTTCTGCTAACTATAACTCGCGCACCCGTAATGCACTGCTGATGATGTCACATATTACATCATTCATGACATGGTCAGTGACATCACTGATGACATCTCAAATGACATTATTGATTCATCAATTGAATGTGGTTTAGTTTGAAATCTAAATTTGAATTATATATATATATATATATATGCTGACGAATGCCACTATGGAATAAAAGATTCATGCACTAATTGAACGTTTGGAGCTCGTTTGTAGTCTGTACCTGTCTCAGGCGTCTGAGGACTCTGAGGACTGAGGACTCCGAAGTTTCAGGACTGCTGTGATATATATATATATATATATATATATATATATTACCTACTGGCGGTCGCCAGTAGGTATATATAGTTAGGATTTTTTCTCTATGGGTTTTTTGAAAATTCTATGTCTAATAACTTTGGCGTTTGTGGACGGAATCGGCTGAAATTTTCAGGAAAATGGCACATTTTGTTTCTGAGCAGCCCTTGAAAATTTGGGGGGGGTTCGTCCAGTGGGGGCCGAGAAAAAAGGGGGGTCCCAAAACGTGTTTTTAACATTGAGTTTTCCATAGGGCGGTTGGCCTCACTTTTAGCCCGAACGGCTGAATGGATTTGCACGAAACTTGGCAAAATTGTAGGGACTGGTAGCCCGATGTGCCTTTTGTAGGTCTCAATATATGTGCTCCAGTGGATTTTGAGAAATTAACGTTTAAAAAAAGATATATATCTGTAACAGCGGACCGGTTAGCGCTCTGGTTCGCGGACTTTTCGCGCAACGGAGCTTTGTGAAGCGAAGCTGATTGGTTCTCCAGCGTCTGTCAACATTCCAAACAGTCCGTAGCGGCCGCCATCTTGTCTCTCGGTAGGATCGAGAGACAAGAAGAGGTCAAAACAAAGGGGGAAATAACTATAAGGGGGCATAGTAGATCCTCGCTGACCCCCTAGGTTTGATGTGGAGGTTTTAAAAGGGCCCCGCGGGGCAAAAAAAAAACAAAATAATAATAATCGAACGGCTGAATGGATTTGCACGAAACTTGGCAAAATATTAGGGACTGGTAGCCCGATGTGCCTTTGCTAGGTCTCAATATATGTGCTCCAGTGGATTTTGAGAAATTAACGTTGAAAAAAAGATATATATCTGTAACAGCGCTCCGCTTCGCGTACTTTTCGCGTTACGGAGCTTTGCGAAGCTGATTGGTTCTCCGGCGTCTGTCAACATTCCAAACAGTCCGTAGCGGCCGCCATCTTGTCCCTCGGTAGGATTGAGAGACAAGAGGAGGCCAAAGCGAAGGGGGAAATGACCATAAGGGGGCATAGTAGATCCTTCCTGACCTCTTAGGTTTGATGTACCATTTTGCCAAGTTTGGTGTAATTCCGTTCAGCCATTCAGGCTGTAGACGTATGTAAATGTCCTATGGAAAATTGCATGGGGAAAACACATTTGAAAGTGTTGAAATTTAGAACCAATTAAAATGTTACTTTGGTTTTGTATTTGTGTGTGATGAAAGTTAATTGGTTATGTATATATGTCAAATGAGAGGAAACCACAGCCATTTTGTGATACTACTGTCTGAGGTACATTTGTGAGGAATTTTTGGTGGTGAATTTCTGGTGTTTGATTTACACAGTACTAACACTTCTGCTACTTTTAAAAAGGTGAGTTGTTAATTTGTATGGGGAACTATGTTGTACACTTGAAGATAATTTGAAAAATGTTTTCTGTTATTTATTTGCAGTCCTTCTGTTATACTAAATACTTGATAAAGTTAGTTTTATATTATGTATTACTAAAGACGATAAATGAAAGTGATTATTTTTTTCTGCAATTTACAGCAAGCAATTTCAAAATAAAATGGCTCACAATGAAGAGACCGTGGCAATTTCTTTTGAATTGTCCACTACATTGATTGAAATTGAGAGCACCAATAATGAAATATTGTCACAAGGAGGACATGACTTGTATGATTCCATTAGATTGATTGAAATGGACAGCACCAAGAATGAAATATTGTCACAAGGAGATGACTTGAATGATTCCACTACATTGATTGAAATTGAGAGCACCAATAATGAAATATTGTCACAAGGAGGAGATGGCTTGTATGATTCCATTAGATTGATTGAAATGGACAGCACCAATAATGAAATATTGTCACAAGGAGGAGATGACTTGAATGATTCCACTACATTGATTGAAATTGAGAGCACCAATAATGAAATATTGTCACGAGGAGATGACTTGAATGATTCCACTACATTGATTGAAATGGACAGCACCAATAATGAAATATTGTCAGAAGGAGGAGATGACTTGAATGATTTTTTTGATCAATCTCTTGATGGCGAATTTATCGAGTGTTTGGAGACCATAGAGTTACAAGAATCATCATTGCAGACTTTTAATGAGGAGATTCCAGATGAGATGATTGAAGAGGAAATTACTGATGAGGACATGTTACTAGTTGTTTCAAATTTAGAAAATTCTGAAGAATAAATTTATATTTAGAAATCAAAAATTGTTTGAGACATTATTCATTTTTATTTTTAATTTATGAGGTTGTAGCGAAGTGATTGTAGTATAAAATGAGACTTATAGTATAGAGTGCAACATTTTTATGTTACATGGTAAGTTTACTCATATTTACTTCCCTTCTGCCACTATATTATCTCCAATGTGTATTTGACATGTCTTCTTCATCTCCGGCCTCCTTTCTCTCACTGTGTGTCTCCGATGCATCTTATCGCTGGTATTTTGTGTAATTACAGAAGAGAGTAAAATAAAATAGTTTGGAACGTGAAAAGGGGGCAAAGTAGAGTACTCCTCACCCCCTAGGCCTTTTTAGGCGGTCCCAAAAGGATCAGTTTCTGCTTTCCTGAGAGATTATGGTATGAGTTCCATATACCACAATAACTTGCATTACAACATGCAAGATATCTATCTCCTATTACCAACTTTTGGAGATATTCGCGGTAAGCGCGAATATCTCCAAAAAGTAACACCTGCCCTGAGCAGTTCTTAGCCATGTTATCCAATGGGAGGTGGATAACATGGCTAAGAGTATTAGCTCGGTAATGCATGAATATCGCTGAGTTTTTAGCGATATTCATGCATTGCGGCCGTTTATTATCGCATTTGCGATAAACCTTGATAATAGTAAGGTTTATCTTCGATAATTTCTGACGATGCTTAGTGGTAAAAAATTGGTTGGTAAGCATCGTTAGCGATAAATATCGCTTAACTTTGGTAATATGCCCCAACGTCTGTTAACGTTCGATTCGAAGGAAATGAGGAAGTGTTGAAAAACATTGTCTGCGCCATCTTGCCTTTTTTGAAATGCCACACTTTTGTCGTGCACGGCAGCCATTTTAGATGTCTTGACCAGACCCACTCTCTGCACGCTGTGGATTCGTAGCATGGCTCCTCACCCTCGTAAGCATCTCCCCCAGGCACTGGTCACCACCGCTCTCTGTCTTATGCATGGGCAATAAACCTTCCCCCATCTGCGCTGCTCTTCCCTGAGAATCACACTCTGTGCCCGCCCGACACCTCCCTTTCGCCCTATTCACTACCGCACCCTCTGACACTCCTCTTCCTCTGTGTCCGAATGTCCAGGCCGGTCCTAGGCTATCAGCTAGCCCTGCAGATGTAGTTTATGGCCCCAGCTGTAAAGAATCACCCCTCTTCAAAGGAGTTATAGTAGATCAAGGCCCACACCCGATGTGATCCGTCACAGCACACGCGTTCCTACTATCTGAAAACCATCCTGTATCGTGATTGGGGAGGGGACCGAGCCTGAAGCGGAAGATTCCAGGAATGACTCTTTGTACATCAAAGTTTTTACAATTATGTGTCACATTAAAAATATATAGCACTCCAACAAAGTAGTAGGAATATAAAACTTTAATAACATATAAATATATACAACAAAACAAAAACAGTAAAAACATTTAAACAACGAAGAGACCGTGGCAATTTCTTTTTAATTATCCAATAGATTTATTGAAATTGACAGCACCAATAATGAAATATTCTTGTCAGTAGCGGTCTGTTGTGCGAATAGTTCCAAGGCAGCAGAACGCGCTGAAATCTAGATGGCACGAAAGTGATGTCTAGTAAGTTGCCGCCCAGCAAAAAACGGCGTGGGGCGCCGCGGGGGTGAGTGAGTCCAGTAGGCACCACAGCTATTCTTACCGGCATTGCAGAATTACTGCTGGGGACAATGCCTGTGCTGTAGCAGGGTCACAGCAGAAACAAAAAGGATTCTGTTGAAGATGTTGTTGGTTTTCAATTTGAAAACAGTTCTGGTGTCAACTGCTATGCTAATGTAGTGGTTAATGTTTTGTTTTCTCTAGAAAATGTAAAAGAGGGGGAGGCAGTCCAAAGTTCCGTTAAAAGGGCAAAGGAAAGGATCGGTGGTTTGAACTATCAGTCAAAAAGGGGAGGGGGTGCAATAATTTTTCCTACCGGGTCACACTGTGCTTTCACCGGAAGTAAGGTCTGCAGGATTGTAGTAATTCAAAGTGAGGCTGGCGCCAGCATGGGAGCGCCGACGTCCCGCGGATACAGTTTCGTCACTCCACGGGCGATCATGGCAGTCATTCCCCATCGGGGGTCGGAGACTCCCGCGGCTCCTCTAGAATCTTCAAGGTCGTGGAGGACTACGGTGGTGGAGTCAACCAGTGACCGGGCCATTTCTTTATGTTGGGCCCGCTCTTGCCAGGTCGACCGCCATTTTGAGAGTTCGGCAGCTACCGGCGATCGCGGGGTCACATGAGCGGACGGGCTCCACCCTGCCGGGCGAGACGTTGCAGCATGGCCACAGTGGAAGAACCGTTATCTAGGTCGTTCCGAAACTGTGCAGCACTGTAGTTAGGATGCCACCGCCTGGAGCGCTGAGGGTGCAGCTGGGAAGCCTCCACCTGGGGAGGCGGGAGAGGCCTGTTCGCACCGTCTCTCCCTCCCAGTGCACCCCACGGCGTCTCGCTTGAGATTTGTTATGGCCGGACCAGGCGATGAGGACGAGGGGGGGGTCGGAGGCATGTGCAAGACATCCCCCTCCAGTGTTGTCGCAGCCATTATAAAAGAAAGAAGTGTCCCGTCCGTCTTCGGGCCGGGCTTCCGGTGGATGTCGGCCGGACGCCCCTGGCTCTGGCCCCATGAACGGGTTTCTTGGTTTATCGGCTGCAGCCGGATCCCGTCGGCCTCGGCCCCCCGACCGTTGGTGGTCGGACCGGAAGAGCATGTGGCGGGACTACCTGCAACTCTCAAGGGCCACCGCGGCCGGACTGGGAGAGAGAGGGGAGGGTCGAGGAGACATTCCCCCCCCCTGCAACTGTTCAGCGTTGTAAAGGCAATCCCCTGGCCGGGTCCCGCTGGTCTCGGCCTCTCCTCCGGCTACACCCTACGTTAGGATCTCCTGGCCGAGGCGTGGCAGCAGGACCTGCCTTATATGGGCTGCTCCCGGCTGGGCGTAGCCGGAACCCTGCCCCACCTTGGAAGTTTCCAGAGTGGGGGTGGATGTTCTACTGACTTGCATTTTCCCTAGTCTATCGATTTTTTTGGCGTGGCAGGCGGTGGGACAGCGAGGGGTGATTTGGTTTCTCTTACTGTTTTTCTGGTCTCTCACCACTGGCATATTTTAACGTTTTCTTGTTTCTAGGACATTAATAGGTTTTATCATTACGTTATGTTATCGTTTCTTTGTTCGTTGTTTAATAAAAGTTCATGTTCATCAGTGGCCTACTGATTTTCGTTTTCCTATTTTTTTCTTTCCAGGTTGTTTCATGGTAAAGTTTCTGTTAACAGGATACAGTGATCACTTCGTTATTATTGCATATGTCCTTTTCACTAGGGGTGCTCTCTGGTCGGGCCAGATGACGTATCTCTAGTAAATGGTCCGGGTGAAAAAGGTGCATCAATCAGTGGGGAGTAGATAGGCATGACAGATTACAACGGGGGAGAACGGTCCGCATTACGTACCCTTTCACTACTTGCAAAGATTTTCCTACGTTTATTTGCAAACAGGGAATACCTCCAAAAAGAACTAATTCCCAAACAGTCAATGTTCGGACAATCAATCAATCAATGAGGAATGAAATAGGTACGACGTGTTAAAGGCTTGCGTTACCTACCCTTCACTATCTGCAAAGGGAGATAGAATATTCCTATTCTTCCTCGTTTGCAGGTAGAGAAGATCGTTAAGAGAATTAACTTCGAACAATTCAATGCTCGATTGAAACAATCAACAAGGGGTACTGTGAACACAAATGAACGCCGCTTATATACATACGCATTGCTATTTTCAACAGGTTGTTCCTAATGTTTCTATTTTAGCGAGGTCAAAAGAGATCCCATTAGTGGCCTACTGATTTTGCTCGATTCCTTTTGTTTTTTTACACGATTTTTCGCTATCTGCAAAGACTAAACAGAGTATTGCGACTCTGTGCTTGTTTGTAAATAGAGAATGAACCAAAGAGAACAATCAATCAAATGGAGAGAGAAGCAGGCACGACGGATTACAAAGGGGGAAAGGGCTGCGTTAACTACCCTTCACTATCTGCAAAGAGAGAGTACTCCTAATAGAAATGAGGGGTGGGGGGCAGCAATCAAAGCAGATCAGTGTGCATAAACACGAAAAAAAAAAATCTTACCACGTACTTGACATTCGACAGCTTATGATATTTGCTATTAAAAAACCATTGAAATTCACTGAAAAAACCATAGGTTATAGACCATATATAGTTAGGAATTAGCATTTACAAAACCTTGAAAATTCACTGAAAAAACCATAGGTTATAGACCATATATAGTTAGGAATTAGCATTTAAAAAACCTTATTTTACTCACACAAAACCATTGAAATTCCATATATAGTTAGTTGCACTAACTATATATTGCGCACCCGCAATCCACTGCTGATGATGTCACATATTACATCATTCATGACATGGTCAGTGACATCACTGATGACATCACTGATGACATCTCAAATGACATCACTGATGACATCTCACTTGACATCAATGATCACATCACTGATGATATCATTCATGTGACAATACAATGCATCTCCTCACATTTTAATATAACCTCTGTTTCACCCAGTGTTAAAAACAGAGTATAATTTTTGAAACCATTGACACACCAATACTAGTTACTACATACGTACTCACTGATTCCTACGTCTACACACACATTCACTCATTCACCCATACAATCATTCATACATACAATCACTCATGTTTACAACACAATCATATGCACTCATACACCTATACAGACACTCACACTCTGCCACTCATCCATGGAGTTACTCACACACCTAGTCAGTCCTGTAAAGAATCAATCACACTTCCATTTTCTACTCTATACAGTTAAACATAGAGCACCTTACGTTTTCAACCATATACTAACACATACTTACTCTCTTATACAATCATTGATACAAGTACACATTGATCTGTACAGAGTCACACACCTCCCATCCAGCCACACACACACTCAGTCTCCCATGCAAATACTTGGGCAATCAATCAATAACCCATATAGTTACTCATATAGCTACTGATCAACACATGCAGCAGTTTACAGAACAACAGACATAATGATGCACAAATTAAGACAGTTTAGTCACTAACCCATGCACTCAGTGAGACACATTTAATCACTCACTCATACATTCAGTCATGCACCTACTAAATCCTTCGTCCAGACACTTATACATCCACTCATTCTTCAATATGTAAGACATATTTTAACTTTACAGAAACATAGTCACTGGATGTTGTCATCAGTGATGTCATCAGTGATGTCATTTGAGATGTCATCAGTGATGTCATCAGTGATGTCACTGACCATGTCATGAATGATGTAATATGTGACATCATCAGCAGTGGATTGCGGGTGCGCAATATATAGTTAGTGCAACTAACTATATATGGAATTTCAATGGTTTTGTGTGAGTAAAATAAGGTTTTTTAAATGCTAATTCCTAACTATATATGGTCTATAACCTATGGTTTTTTCAGTGAATATATATATATACATATATATATATATATATATATATGTCAAACCAACTTTCTGGGTAGAAAAGAAGGAAACTCGAGCCACAATCTCCATAAGCGTGATAGATATATATATATATATATATATATATATATATATATATATATATATATATATATGTACCAATCTGTATTGAAGATTGATTGGATATATAACTGTCTGGATGGAGGATTTAGTAGCTGTCTGACTGTTTGTTTAAGTGAGTAATTAAAAGTGTCTCACTTAATACATGGATAGTAACTCAACTATGTGAATGTGTGCATCACTGTCTCTGTTGTTGTATAACATGCTGCATTAGTTGGTCACTAACTACATGAGTGTGTATATTAGTTATTGATTAGTTGGGTGAGTATTTGTATGGGACACTGAGTTTGTGTGTGGTTGGATGGGGTGTGTGTAACTATGCATAGATGTGTGAATGGTTGATTGACTAGGTGTATAGGTTTAAGAGGGCATGTGGAAACAGCTGTTTGGGTGACTGAGTGTATTTATTTGTGTGTTAGTGAGCGAATATATGTTTTAGTTGTACATCTTCAACAAAGTAAAAAAATAAAAGGCATTGTACGTGAGCGTTGGTGTATATAAATAAGTATATGTAAGAGTCAGTGATTGTGAGAGTAACTATATAAATGAGTGTATAATTGCAATGGGGATTTTTTAACATATTAATTATGAGTTACTATGTGTTTGAATAAATGAGGTGTTGTGTGTATAATTGTGTAAGTGAGTAAATGTAAGTGTGATTAATTTTTTCATGAGTGAGTAGGATGACTGCATAACCGACTAAGATGACTGCTGATGTGTCACTGTCTATATATGTGTATAAGTGCTTTTGATAGTGTTCTATTAATTAGTGACTGCATGTATAAGTGATTTTGCTGTTGAATGGGTAGTTGTGTCTGTAGACTTAGAAATCAATGAGTGGATATGTAGTAACTGGTATTGGTGTGTCAATGGTTTCAAATATGGTACTCTGTATTTTACAGTGAGTGATGAAGGGTTATACTAGTGTATGATGAGGCGTATCAGATTGTCACGTGGATGATGTCATCAGTGATGTCATTTGGGATGTCATCAGTGATATCATCAGTGATGTCACTGACCATGTCATGAATGATGTAATATGTGACATCATCAGCAGTGCATTGCGGGTGTGCGAGGTATAGTTAGCAGAACTAACTATAACGGAGGAATTTCTATGGTTTTGTACGAGTGAAATGACCAGCTAACTATAACACCCCTGAAACCTATGTTTTTTTCTGTGAATTTTCAAGGTTTATTAAATGCTAATTTCTAACTATAACGTCTCTAAAACCTATGGTTTTTTCAGTGAATTTCAAAGCTTTTTTAAATGCTAAGTTTTAATTGTAATAGTAGTTATTCCTTTTTTTTGTACTGATTTTCTGCAGTTTTTTAACTGTTTATTTATAAATATTTTATTCATTAAATAACATTATATATTTTTCTGAAAATTGCAAAAAAAGTTTTTAAAAAATGTCAAACTGAAATATTGTTTCTTTTTTGTTTTCTTTTTTAATTTTAATCTATTATTTTAATATATTTATATTATTTTCCCAAAAAATTTCGGAGTCGTGCACCCAAAGCGTACACATCACGGTGGGTGCGCGGATTCTAGCTTCCATTTTAGAAAAGTCATGAAGGATCCGCGTATGGTGTGCGGCGGCTTCGTGTTTTTCAGCTACATCATATACTTTTATTATTACGTGATGTATGCGATTGGTATGCGACCAGTCCGCGACTCCTGCTCCCGCGCATTTGCAACAAATGCACATTACGGTATGTGACGCTTGACGTCATACACGTGGTGGGGCAGCGGTGCGCGACTCCAGCAAAAAAAAAATTTGTTCTAAAATTATATGTATGTGTCTTTTATATACATATTAGGTTAAGAGATTATCTAAGATATTCATTTTTAAATATATTTTCGCGAAGTCATGTCGGGTGTGTGCTTCGTGAGCGCAGAGTGCGTGGATCCCATGTGACCTAAATAAAAAAAGATTATTGGTTCATAACATTTCCCACTGTAACTATTGAAGGACCCCACCTATTTTAATCATTCTTGTTGGAGCATCTTTAGAGAGACATCTCTTTTCCTACAAGAACCCTTTTTGCTTGTTTATTTTGGTGTTTTTTCAAAAAATATCAAACAAAATGGTATCTGGACAGCAGCAGTCCATCGTGGTTCCTGGTTGGCCACTAAAGAGTGAGAATTGAGGAGCACTCATAAATATAACCACAATGTAATCTGAATTTAATCCAAAGGTGCTACTCTACATATTTGTGTTTGGCTGACACAAACTGGGGCTATACTCATGAAGGCAAGCAGGGAAACCTGCTTGTAGAGTGCACTGTTCCTGTGGGGAAAAGAAACCCTTTCCCAATGCTACAACAACATATTACTAGTAATCAATACTGTACACAAATGTTCACATACACATTTAGTGTTTTATTCTAGCATATCTGTATGACATATCTTATATTCTTTCAAAATATCTTTTTGTACAAACAATAAATGAAAATTGGTCTTTTCACAGTTCATAAGTTGAAGACCATATGTTTTGCTGACTCGTCTCTTGGTCGGATGTGGAAACAGGATTATTAATCACTCATAAAACTGTTGATTCATTTTTCACACAACATGGTGCCCTATGCATTTCGGGACCAGGAGGTACCCTTCATCAGGGGCGAATCCTAAAATATATACAAACAATCAATCAATGTAAGATTAAGGTGCAGAATAATATACCAGAAGTTAACAATCAAATGGTAGTTCACAGACACTTCAGGGGGAACATGGGGGTAACCCGGTATTCATAAATTCATGCAATTGTGCATCTATCTGTAGTAGTACATAGAATGGAACACGAGGTAAATGCGGAAAACATATCATTCATCAGTACATGTGATGGTACAATGTTATTTAAACTTACCAACGATGTGAATAGATGTGTCTCCCAAGTTTTTATCAATGTGCGCCTACTTTTAATACATTGCTATAAAAACATAAACATCTGAAACGTATGAAAAAGTACCATACAATCAGAAGTAACTTTGAAAATAAATGAATAAATGACCCTGTACATAATGCACAACTGAGCACTATTAATCTACCTCTAATATCAACCCATTACGATCATCATGATGTCACATACCTATGTGGTGCTATGTCGCTGAGAGACAATGTCCTATACTCTCTAGTGAAAACCCTAGGTTAATCTAGGAGCCTGTGGGCTGTAAATCTAGGGAAAAATGGACATAAAAGGTGCTGTTGTCGTAGGAATATTACTGAAAATTGTACACAATGACGTGTTAATAATATTTAAATCACCTGAATCGTTATGATCCTCCTAATACTGGTAAGTTACTTGAAGGTACCCACAATAATCCAATAAAAGAAGGGAGGAGAATCTTTCAGGAACCAACTACATAAACGAAAACAGTAACGGGATTTAGATGAAAAATCATGATTATGAGGTGGATCCTGTTCCCTACCATGTACTTAAAGTTAACGAGAAATTGCATACCTTCGTCAGTTTCTAGGAGTCACCGATGACAATCTGAGGATACCATTTAACTTTAAGGAATAACTCGTCCAGACTACTAGTCTGTAAAAATAAATGCCAATATGTCACTTAAGTCCTGAGCATGAACGCCCAAACAAGACTATTGTAAATAGTATAGAAGAAAGGGAATGTACCTTAATATTTACTAGCTGGTAGCGTGCAGAGAGTTTGCACGTTGATAGACAATTGCAGTATGCGGTTATGTAATCGTGCCGTTGCCAAATCTATTGGGGACATAAATGTAAACTTGTCTTAGAGTTTACCAAACTAACGGGAAAAACGTGAAAAAATAATCTAGTCCATAACTGGAATAAAGTCAACAAGAGAATCTTTCTATTTATTCTTAAAATGATGTACCTGTATGCTTGGATCGTAGCCCTGTCTGGAAATCTACTCATCAGGTGAAACCGTGTTACCGCGCAGGGATACCATACAACAATTTAAAGAGTTCCTTTGGACCCGCCCTAGAGGAGTGAACTCTGGGAAATGTAGTCACTATTCCAGATATAGTTTATGGCATAGAACTCAAATGTATGACTGCAAGGGTATCATTTAAAGTTGTAAGCTGTCTCTAAAACAGGACATGTCGATTCAAATTTCGAAACTGGTGCACGGGAAGATGAACTAAGAAATGATAATATTATTAGGATTCATCCTAATTTCTCAGAAGTTTGCCACGGCGTTTCTGAAGGGAGACTCCTAACATTAAATAGACTAACATTTTTACTAGACGGGGCAATCCATAGATTAGTGACTCGCCTGGAAACCTTTTGTGAAAAGAAATTTACAGTGGTGAAAACGTCCTTAAACAGAATAGAAACAGAAAAATACACATTATATAGCAATGCATCATCCGAATGACAAAGGGTAAGGCTAGCTGTGCATCAATAGAACATTAATACAATAAAGTTTTCCTACGTATTCATAAAAAGCCCCCTAGATCTAGCCTATCATTCAGACCAATAGGAGTTCCTGTACATAAAAAATCTATCCAATATGTTTCTCGTTGTAATAGTTTGGCAGAGTTGTCTTGACCTTCTTTCTTGGGTACTAATTCTAAAATCTGTCCTCGTAATTGTGATATATTGTGATGGTTTTCGTCCCAATGCGTGGCTAAAGGGGAACTCTTTTGTTTAGTCCTAATGTTACTCTTGTGCTCTGTGAGTCTGATTTTAAATTTACGTTCTGTTTTTCCCACGTAAAGTTTGCCGCAAGGGCATTTCAAACAGTAAACTAGATTGGTGCTATTGCAGTCTGATGTGTGCTTAAGACTGATCTTTTTACCTGTCATGGGGTGGGTAATACTGTTGCCAACAATAATGTTATTACAATGTACACAGTTTTTGCATTTCATGGTACCTTTATATTCAGAAGAAATTTGAGAACTTTGAGGTGAGCGTAATAAATCCATAAAATTGCGACCCCTAGTGTGGGCAAATATAGGTTTCTCTTGAAATATACCATTGAATTCACTCTCATTTTGAAGAAGTTCCCATCTCCTTAAAATACTCTGTTTGATTTGCCTAGTAGCTGTTGAGAATTTAGACACAAATGTAAAAGTATTTTTACTAGATCTAGTTTTGGGGTTCAACAATGTTTGACGGTCAATTATTGCAAGTCTGTCTAGGCTTTGGTTTAGGATATCTTTGGGGTATCCCCGTTCTTCAAATTTCTGACATTGCTTATGGATCTGATTCTCAAATAAAAACTGTGTAGTACAAATTCTTTTGATTCTCAGGAGATGAGAGTATGGCAAGTTCATGATTAGACTTTTGGGATGAAAGCTTGTAAACATCAAAGTGTTGTTACTATCAGTGGGTTTAGAATAGATGTCTGTTGTAAGTTTTTTGTTGATTTGATCATTAGTGACAAGAACATCTAAGTAATGTACTGATGTTGAACTAATAGAATGAGTAAACTGAATTCTTGGGTTTTTAGTGTTAAGATCAACGATGAGATCTACAAGTTCTGACTGACTCTTGGACCATACCAAGAAGATGTCATCAATATATCGCCCATAGATGACTAGTCCTTCATCCCATTGTTGTTTCATCAAAATGTATTCATGCTCAAAATGGGACATGAAAATATTAGCATACGATGGAGCCCCTGAGAATCCCATGCTTGTCCCTGTCATCTGTCCAAAAAATTGATCTTGCCACCGAAAGTAGCTGTTATGCAAACAAAAGGATAACAGTTTAAGAATGAATACACTTTTGGTTTGGGGAAGATTCATCTGCAGTAAAGCCCATTCAACTGCTTCCATCCCTTAATGATGATTGATGGATGTGTATAACGCTGTCACGTCGATCGTGCACAATATCCAGTCCTTGTGCCAGTATTCTTCGATGGATTCTAGTTTGGTTAGAAAATGTGTCGTATCCTTAATGTACGAGCACCACGATTGCACAAATTGCCACAACAGGTGGAATAGCGGATCCTGAGATCACGCCAAAGTGCATCATCGTCTCGGATCCCCAACAGAGACTCATGAAGTTTGTTTTCCGGATTTAGGAAGTACAAACATAGAGGAAATCCTCATCTTACAGTTAAAGCACCTTAGTGAGTGCTTCAAATAGGAACACATATATCATACAGTTCTTTATATCATCCCTCACACATCAGTCCTGAAGAAAGCCAGTTTTTAATACGAGGCCTGGCTGAAACTAGTTGACCACACCGGACGTGGGAGACATAAGTCTCTCCCACCACGTCCAAAAGCCTAGTTTTTAACTCTGCCAAGGGCCCATTAATAAATTATCCTTTGGGCACTGGGACCCTTAGGACAGTTTCTAAACCTCACTTTTAACACCATCACTGCACACTCGCTTAACACTCTCCACTCCGCTGTAAACAGACGTTGCAGCACACCTGAGGCACACTTAGTACCTCGGGTGGGGCCCTATAAGGAAGCATGTCATCAACTAGGTTGGTGGGTGAGGGCCTTCATAAAAACGAATGTTTTTCTGAGACACGCACAACATGAGCGTTATCAGTGTAGCTAGCTACTATTGATTCATGCTTGTAAATCTGCCCCATAAGTGCTTAGGTATTGGCAGACTGATACAATAAGAACATATTGCTGGATGGGTGATTGAAGAATTGCATGAGACTGAAAGGAGGTATCTTACGCTGCATGGGTACTACTTCAGTATTTATTGGAGTGGACCAATAGTATGTATCTGCTTAGAGATTTGTAGCGATTATGCACAGAATATTTTATGTGTACTTGTGTTGGTGCCTAGGTCATTTTATAAGAATACCACTGGTAACTAGAATGATGACAGTGCTACAAACAGAGTGAACACTTAATTTATAAGTGCTTACATATTGGTGGTGTGATAAGTAGATAGTGGTAGATAAGTGATTAAAGAAGTGAATGGGACAGACTGGACGATTCCTACACTGCATGAGTACAAACTGGGTATTTAGAAGAGTGTATCAATAGTATGTAGCTAGTTAGAGGTCTGCTTGGATAGTGCACAAAATATTATAGCTGTACTTGTGTTAGTAGCTAAGTCATTCCATAAGTTCATGACTAGTAAATAGAATAATTACAGTATTACAAACAGAGTGTATAGTGAATTTATAAGTGCTTAGGTATTGGTGGAGTAATAGGATAAGTAGATAGTGCTAGATGGGTGATTTGAGATATGCATGGAACAGACAGGAGGATTCCTAACTGCATAGGTACTAACTGGGTATTTAGAAGAGCGTATCAATAGTTTGTAGCTGGTTAGAGGTGTGCATGCATAGTGTAAAAAAGATTGTACCTGCACTTGTGTTAGTGACTACGCCATTCCTTAAGTATACGACTAATAACTGGAGTAGTTTCAGTGTTGCAAAGAAAGTGCGTGGTGAATTTATAAGTGCTTAGGTATTGGTGGAGTGATAGGATACGTAGATAGTGCTAGAAGGGTGATTAAAGAAGTGCATGGGACAGACAGAAGGATTCCTAGACTGCATAGGTACTAACTGGGTATTTAGAAGAGCGTATCAATAGTATGTAGCTGGTTAGAGGTCTGCATGCATAGTGCACAGAATATTGTAGCTGTACTAGTATTGGTGTGTCTATGGTTTCCAGAATAGTTGTCTGTATTTTAGGGTGTGAGGAGGTGCATCAGATGTTCACCTGGATGATGTCATCAGTGATGTTATTTGAGATGTCATCAGTGATGTCACTGACCATGTCATGAGTGATGTAATATGTGATGTCATCAGCAGTGCATTGTGGGGGCGGGAGTTATAGTTAGCACAACTAACTATAACGGCCGAATTTCTCTTGTTTTGTATGAGTGAAATGTCCAACTAACTATGATGTCCATGAAACCTGTGTTTTTTTCAGTGAATTTCTGAGGTTTTTTAAATGCTAATTTCTAACTATAATGTCCATGAAACTTGTGTTTTTTTCAGTGAATTTTATATATATGTATTTAATCTCCTATCACTCTTACAAGAAAGGAATCAGCAGTCAGGTTGTAGTTTGGAAGTATTTAATCTGCAAAGGACGTGATCCACACGTTTCGGCTCGTCTGAACTTTGATTACTATACAAGACGTCATTGTAGCATCCGTATTTAAATGTACAAATGCCTAAAGTTGCCAACATTAACAAAGGACTTCATATTACTTTAATCCAAAAAGCTGACAGCCATATTGACCTGGTCACGATGTGAAAATTCAGGCATTGATACATAAAGAAAAGAAAACAAGTGTTAATAATCGCACAATGTCATTTCAGCATATCTTGCCCCGTGACCGCCATACGTGTATGTTTGTCAATGTGACGTATTCATAACAAACATACTAAGTATTGCAAACATCAACATAAACAATGGACTACACATTACTTTAAAGTGAAAGTCTATTGGCCATATTAATCTTAGCACTTTGCGTATTATAATGGTCTACACGAAAGAAAAGGAAAAAAAGGTGTGTTAATATACACACACTATCCCTAAATAAAGTTCAAGCGATTATAGTTCCTTTCCATTCACAGCTCATTTGAGATGTCATAAGTGATGTAACTGACCGTGTCATGAATTATGTAATGTCTGAGGTCATTAGCAGTACATTGCGGGGGCAAACGTTATTAGTTAGCTCAGGTAACTATAACTGCTGAATTTCACTGGTTGTGTATGTGTGAAATCTGAGTCTAACTATACCGTCCCTGTAATATTTGTTTTTTCAGGAATTTTCTAGTTTTTTTTAATGTTAAGTAAGATGCATATCACTATGGATGGTGGGTGGTTGGAAGCAGGGCCTGGCATTGTGCTGCCCCCACCCAAGCGTGCTGCTCCTGACTTCCCTCCTCCTAGCTATCCATTGTCCATGTCTATGTCCCTGCTCCCTTATTACAGCCCTGTGTGGTCGTTGTTCTGCTACTGGCCTTCCCGCCTTCTCTGAACAGTTAGCTTGCTGTCCCATCCACCTCCTCCCTATCCTTTGTGTCAGAATCCATGGTCTAGCCTCCTCCCTCCTGCCATGCATGGTCTGATGGGCTGCTACTGCCCTCCATTTAGCATGATGTACCAGTTCACTCCTCCTGCCCTCCATTGCCCAATTCTATGCCCCATCATTGACCTCCTGCTTTGCCTCTGTGCTTAGCTTGCTGCCCCTATTCTCCTTGCCCCTGCCCTCCGATGTCTGTGTGCATCACCCTGCTCCATCCTATTTGCCACCATGTTCCATGGACCTGACACTCCTATCTACTTGTTCTGTTGAGCTGCTACTCCCCTCCCACCTGCCTAGCATTGTCAGATAACTGTAACCTGTCCCTGCCACCTCCACCCTGCTCTCCACATTCCATGCCCTTATCCCCTTCCTCCTGTCCCCCATGGTCCATTTTTTACTGCCACACCCTTCTGCCCTCCCTGGTCTGTTGTGCTGCAACTGCTCCTCCTGCCTGCCCTGCGTGGTCTGTTGTGAGGACCCTTCCCCTGAACTCTCTTGTCTGTGCCCAGGTCCTGACCCTCCCTTCTATCATCCATGGTCCTTTGTGCATGCCCCTGCACCCTCCTTCTTGTCCATCATAGCCATTGTGCTGTCACTAACCCTCCCGCTTGCCATGCACAGTCTTCTGTGCTGCCACGGCTCCTCCCACCTTCCCTGTGGTCAGCTAGCTGCCCGTGACCCCCATCCCACCTTCCCTCCATGGTCTGTGTGTATGCCATTATAGTCTCACTGTTGTTCTCCATGGTGTGTCTTGCTTCTAGTGCCCATCCTGCATGACCTCCATGGTCATCTTGCTGCTCCTCCCCTGCTCCCATGCCCCCAGCCATCTGTTTCCATGTGCAGACCCCTAATCCCTCACTCCTGGCTTATCTGTACCATTGTAATGCCCCTGATCCATCCCTCCTGCCCTTGATGGTCCGTTATGCTGCAGCCTTCTCTGCTGTCTGTCCATTATGGTCAGCTAGCTACCATTGCCTCTTTCCCCTCTGTTCTCTGTTGTCCATGTGCATGGTCCTGTCCCCTCCCTATTGCTTTCTATGGATTGTTGTGCTGCACTCCCCTCCTGCATGCCCTGTGTGGTGTATTGTGCTGATGCAAACCCTGATGCCTGCCCTGTAGGGTCAGTTTGGTGCACCTCTCCATGTCCCTCCTGTCCTCTGTCATCCGAGTCCATGTCCCTACCCCAATTCCTTCTGCCTTCCATGATCCAATGTACCATACTTGCTAACATTTTGAACTTGGTAAGAGGGAGATTTTGAAAAAAACTGGGGTATTGATTTCCCCTTTGACTTACATTGAAAAAGAAGAGATTGTAGACAGTAGACAGTCAAATAAAGTCCATTTGGGCTTAAAAACATTGGACTTTTCCTGGCTGAATCGTGTCTGTTGGCATGTATGGTTGTACTACCACTGCCTCTTCCTTCTGCCCACAATGGTCTATTATATTGTATGAATGTATGTATGCAGTACTTATATAGCGCAAATCTGTCACCCCAAGGGTATCCTGGCGCTGCAACTTAGCATGTAACAACCACAAGCAATGGGCCAGACAATCAGTGGGAGGCATTGCTCTCATTCTTAGGGAAAAGCCAGGTTTTCAGACTCTTTCTGAAACATAGCAGGGAAGTCACCTGTCTAATACTCAAGGGAAGATCATTCCAGAGGAGTGAGGCCACTATGCCAAAGGCCCTACCTCCCATTCTGAATTTCTTGAATTTAGCAGTTGTTACCAGATAGGCGCTCGCTATAGACTGGACTCTCTGCAACCCCTGTAGGATGTATTGGGGGGGCTCCCAGAAACAGGGAGTTACAGTAGTCCAGCCTAAATAGAATTATGCTCCTCACTACCAGGGGTCTTGTCTCCTCAGGCAGCAGTGGAAGTATCTGTCGCAGAGCCTTCAATAGAGCAAAGCAGACGCTGACCGTTTTGTTGGCCTGTGACGCCATTTGGAGGTTGTCATCAATCAACACACCCAGGTTACGCACGGTCTTAACTGGAGCCAGAGGGTCATCCTCAGGAGTGAGTTTAAACTCTAGCGGCAAGTGCTGCACCCTTTTGGCCGTGGAGCAGTATACCACCTCTGTCTTCCCCCCGTTAAACTGCAAAGAATTATCTTTGAGCCGGCCGGCAGTCTGGCGCATGCATTCCTGAAAGGTATCCATAGTCACTGCCTGCTTCCCTTCTAAGGAGAACACCAGTTGGGTGTTGTCAGCATAGTTTACCAGGTCAATCCCGAATATTTTTATAATGGGGATCAGCAGATGTAGGTATATATTAAAGAGAATGGGGCTTATTGCCGAGCCCTGTGGCACCCCATGTCATACCGATGACTTAGCGGAGGCAAACGGGGACATGGTTACCAGCTGATGTCTCTCCGACACGTACGATTGCAGCCACTTCAGGGCTCAGCCTTTCACACCCATTTGCTCCAGCCTACCCAACAACACCTCATGGCTCACCGTGTCGAATGCGGCCGACATGTTTAGTAGCACTAGCCTCTCTTGCCAGTCCTGTATTGTTGGTTTGTTGCCCCTGCCCCCCTTTCCACTGCCCTCCATAGTCTGTTGTGCTGCCACTGCCCTTTCTGCCTGCCCAGTGTGGTCAAATTGTTGAGTCTGCACCCTCCTACTTGCCTTCAATTTTCAGGGCTCATGCCCCTGGTCTCTGCCTCTCAACAATATCCTAATAAACAACTAGATTGCTAGCATTCTCTATTTATTACAAACGTGTGAACACCTGACGTCATCTTGACGTAATCAAAACTGTAATACCTAGAGCATTTCCTTTAGAAATTACATATATGAGAGGGTCTTATTTGCATCAAAATTATGGTTAGTGCTCTAAAATAACAAAAATGAGGACATATTTTCTGGTTTTCAAATAGCGACAAAGCACTTTTAAATTATTTGTTATCTTTATGTTTTTTTATCCAGTTGACCACTTGATTAAATGTTGCACTCAGGAGAGAGAGTGTGGTGTTACTTCCAGAGCTGCAGACTTTGCAACTGGGGAACCAGGTTGGAGTTTCTGCTTCAGCTCGACATTCTGTGATTCTGGTGAAATCACTTAATCTCCCCAAGTCTAAAACCAAAATGAATTTGTTCTTGTGTGATGTAACCAATGCTCATGTAAAGCACTCCAATACCTGACAAATCTGCACTTTATAAAACTGCTAAAACACAAAAAATAAAAAGGGGTTTTGCACACTTCTGTCATTGGGCTACATGTGGGCTACATCTGGGTGATATGTGTGCTACATTTGGGCTCTTTTGTCTCTGCTGTCCATCTTGGGAGATTTATTTGTTATGAAGTTTCCTAATTTCCTCATTTACTGCAGTCTCCTTAGTAGGAAATGCTTTCAGTTTTTTACTTTGATTCCATCAAGAAGGTATTCAGATATGTCACACATTTGCCGTAAATTCTGAATGTTAGCACTCTAGTTGCTCATTAGATCACTGTAGTAAAGCTAGTGCTCACCAAGGAAGTCTGCTGCTGGTATTAAAAGTGCATGTTTCAGTCTGCATGTCAGAATGTTTTAATGAAATAGAAGAGGATTTGAGAAGTCACTCAAAATGTGCCCTAATTTTTCTATCTTCAGCACTAATCATAATTTCTATGGCAAAATGAACCCCCTCATTGTGTTCCTTCTTAAATTAAATGTTTTAAGTGTTACCAGTATATTCCAATCAAGATGGCTTCAGGTGTGCCATACTTTTGTCATAAATAAGACAGTAAGCGCCCTAGATGTTCTTAAGAACACTTTGGGACATTCTGTCATTGAGCTATACGTGGACTACATCTGGATGATATTTTTGCTACATTTGGGCTCTTTTGTCTCTGGTGGCCATCTTGGGAGACTTATTTGTTATGAAGTTTCCTAATTTCCTCATTTACTGCAGTCTCCTCAGTAGGAAATACTTTCAGATTTTTACTTTGGTTCCATCAAGAAGGCATTCAGATGTGTCACACATTTGCCATAAATTCTGAATGTTAGCACTCTAGTTGCTCATTGCTCATGAGATCACTTTAGTAAAGCTACTGCTCACCAGGGAAGTCTGCTGCTGGTATTCAAAATACATGTTTCAGTCTGCATATCAGAATTTTTTAATGAAATAGAAGAGGATTTGAGAAGTCAAAATGTGCCCTAATATTTCTTTCTGCAGCACTAATCATAATTTCTATGGCAAACTGAACCCCCTCATTTTGTTCCTTTGTAAATTACATGTTTTAAGTGTTACCACTTTATTCCAATCAAGATAGCTTCAGGTGGGCCTTACTTTTGTCATAAGTAAGACTGTTAGCGCTCTAGTTGTTCTTTAGAGCGCTCTGGGAACCTGCAGTAGAACACAAAGGAATCAACTGACAGTCTCTGCCCTTGTTGGATGTACATGTTTTACTGAGAATGTCAGACTTCATTCTCACATGACTGAGAAAGATAATGTGAATTTACAGAAAATATGCTCTCAGTTTAGCTTATAGATCACCTTCCAAACCTCTGTGGGAAAAGCATGAGAAAATAGTTTTCTCTCAAACATGATTCATGATATCCCAGCAGAAGGCTTTTTCACATGGTAAAATCACCTTAGAACACACCACAATTCCTAAAATGAGTATGGTACCATCAAAAAATTATTTATAATGTAACTAAAGTCTTAAAACCTTCTATTAACTGCAATGCTTTTTAATGAGGTGCTATCATGTAAATTGGTCCCAAGATGGCTGCCAACACTTCTTGGATGAAGTGCTGACAGCCAATCAGATCTCACAATGAGATGTGTGGTTAGGCTCTGCCCATATATATGTATTTCTTTTTCCATTAATATTTTAAAAACTACTGATCGGATTTACACCATTTAACCAAAAGGGCTCTTTCTGAACCATGGGCTACCTTTTTGCCAAATTTGGTGTAATTCCGTTCAGCAGTTCGGGCTGTAGCCGTGTCTAAAGTTTCCTATGGAAAATTGCACGGAGAAAACATGTTTTGGGACCCCCTTTTTTCTCATCCCCCGCCTGCCGAATCACCCTGAAAGTGTCAAGATAGGAGCGGATTGAAGCGGGCCATAAGTTTTGAAAATTTCGCGAAGATTCGTCAATCTCCGCCAAAGTTTTTGGGAATAGAATGTTGCGATTTTCCTATGGTAACTAGGTCCTAACTATAACTACCTACTGGCGATCCGCAGTAGGTTATTTTGAGCTGACACTCTTCTTCACAGGCCAATTTGTCAAATGCACATCCACCCTTTTAACAGTGTATTTACATGAAATAAAAGAAGGACCAATAGTTTCCCAACCAGTCATAAAACTGGGAAGCAATCACATAGTGCTAAGCACACAAATGATATGCAGCAACAATAAAAGCACCCACACAGTCATGAAACTGGAGAACAGACTAATGTTAAGATACTGAGGTTCACAAGTGCATTAAAGGAAGTCATGACGGTCATTACATTTATGCATTTATAAACTTTTAGTTAGACTTGGCGCTTTCTCCTGTTAATAAATCTCGACAGAAAAGACATGTTTATCAAAGTCCACGTGTTACTTTACACGAAGGTCGTTTGATTGATTGTGGACAGTATTGCTTGTGTCCCATGCCCAGTGCCTGATCTGGCAATCAAATTAGTGCTAAACACACAGGTTAAATGCAGCAACATTGAAAGCGCCCTTGTTATGAACATTGGAAATAAAGAAAAATAACAGAGACAGCTAAATGCCTAGAATTTTGTACATGATAGGCAATGTCCTTTAAGTCAATAGTCCTCTGTATTTACCAGGCCATTTTGCCACATAAGGTTGTCCGGGAATAGTACTATTGGTGGCCCTAAAGTGATATATAGGACAGGCTATAGAAGGGATTGTTCCATATCTGTACCAAAAAGTGTTTATAAAAAAAAGAAAAATAGAAATAGCATTATATACAGAATATACAAAGTGAGGGGGGTTAATTACAGGGTGTCTCAATTACAAAACAGTGTTTTAGTGGTACGTGATCTTCTGTGGTGCATAAAGAATATCCAAAGGACAACAAAAGGGGAACAAGGGTAGACAGTTGATGCTGGGGCTCACCAGAAACCTAAATGTATATCATATTTGTTCAAGACAGATCACTGCATATTATTTAGAAACCTTATGTAATTTCACCGGATAGTGGGTGATGAGTCTCACAGCGTCTCATCATGAGGGGGGAGCAAAAAAGGGGGGGCAAAAAAAGGGGGGGGGGCGTAGAAAGACTTGACAAATATGAAGAGGAAATTAAGCAAAAAAAGAAATACAATTCCTGAGAGATAAGCAGCATTACGCAAGTGGGAGGATCCTAACATTTGGTAAAAGATATGATGGAGCAATTAAGCAGTTCAAACAAATGGGCAAGCTACGACAATCTGAAGCAGTATCTTCGGAATCAGGCTCAGAAATCTACTCTGATTTGGAAGACCAACCAGACAGCACAAGAAAGGATACTCCTACTTTTAGACCTCTGGAAGAGTACCGTTCTTTACAGACAAATATGACATTAAGAGCGAGACCCCCGGAAAAAGCACCCAGAAGAGGAAGAGGCGAAAGCACAAGAGGAAAACAAGGAGGGGAGGAAGAGAACCATAAAGGAAACAGTGCCGCATGAGAGTCTAACAGGGCAGTCGAAACAGAAATGATGGGTGGGCAGACCTGACAGTTTTGAACTTATCCTCCCATGTGCTTACTCTGGCTGAGAAATCCCTACTTGAACTGGGTTTACCTTTTGTCTGATGGTTAATTTTGATTACAGCAGGACTAGAATTGATGTGTTCTTATTTGTTCATAAGCTGAAACTCATGAAAATGTTTATGGTAAAGCAAAAACGTACACTTGAATATAACAGTGAGGGTGGAGGTTGGGAGATGCAAGCTTCCAAAACCCTTTGTCTAGATGATATTGAGGACATGGCATGTGGGGGCATGTGTCCGCCTTTCATGCCATGTGAGTCGTACATACAAGCACCAATTATGTTGCTGGCAGCATCAAGGGGCACGCTGGGGGCGTGACATGCTGGGAGCGCGAGAAATGCTGGGGGGGTGTGTCCGGTCTTCATGCCATCTGAACACAATTGCGCCGCATCAAGGGGCACGCTGGGGGCGTGAGAAACGCTGGGGGCGTGTGCTACGTTCCGCCCTTCATGCCATGTGGGTTGTACATTAATCAGAAGATCGTCTGCTGTGGCCATGTGCTGGGAGCATGACAAACGCGTTCAGCTGGAGGCCTGGTAAGTAACGTTACTGCAGGCTCTCCTGCGCGCTGTTACTGAACTCTCTCATTCAACGAAATTACACGCGCCTGCTACCATCAACCAGAGCTCTAGCCGGGCTCAGGCGGCGGATCAGTACACTAATTACTCACGCCTGATAACATCAACCAGGGCTGCCGCTGGGCCTCAAGCGGCGGAACATGCGCCTGCTAAAATCAAACAGGCCTGCATCTGGGCCTCAAGCGTGGGAACATGCAAATGAGCGTGTCTGCGGGGACAATTACTACAGCCTCTCCTACTCGCTGTCACTCAACTCTCTCATTAAACGGATTTACCCGCGGCTGATAACTCTCTCATTCAACGACATTACACGCGCTGCTAACATCAACCAGGGCTGTAGCCGGGCTCAGGCGGCGGATCACTACACCAATTACACACGCCTGCTAACATCAACCAGGGCTGCAGCTGGGCCTTCTCCGTCCCAATTCTAATGAAACAAAAAATGTTGTCTACCGCGAGATTTTAAAATAAATTGCCCTTGCCAAATACACACATTACACACATTCTATTTCATACCCGGACAACGTCGGGACGGGCTGCTAGTATATTCATAATTGTCTACCAACATTTTACTTTTTTTTAAATTAGGGAGCTGTTAAGCAATTTCGAAATGGGTAGGTTGGGCTGAATAAACAGATGTGGAAAGGGAATGCTGTGACTTTGCAGATGCCTTTCGTTTTAACTATTTAAAAAAAATTATTATTCCTCAAGTTACTGAAAATCCATACCTCACCTCACATTTTTAACCCTGAGGTTTCATGTCTACATTAAAATTTCAATGCTCATTTACTTCAGCCTGGTCTTTAGGAAAGGCTGCAAGTTCAACAGCTCTTATTACAACAAAATGACATTCAGGAGTGCCTGACTTTTGTGCGGAATAAAAAATGTAAGCGCTCTCGTTGTTCACTAGAACTCTGTGGTCCTGCTGCAGTTGATTACTAAGGAGTTAACTGACAGACAGCTACAGAGTGCTGGAGTACATTTCTCTCTGCTTTTCAGAATGTTGTGCTGAAATAGATGAGAAAGCTATTTGAGAATTCACAGGAAATGTAGCCCCATTTTAGCTTTCAAGAGCAATAACAATCATTTCTATACCAAAGAGTACCTCTCATTTTGATAATTTCTGAATGAAATATTGTAGGTTTTACAGCATTGAATCCATCAAGATGGCTTCAGGTGTGATACATTGTTGTCATAAATGCAGAATGTTAGAGCTCTAGGTGTTAATTACTACTCTGTCGGAAACTACAGTAGAACACTGTGGAGTTAACTCACAGACTGCTATTGGGTTTTAAAGTACATGTTTCCGTCTGCATATCCGAACATGAGAACTTACCTAAAATGTGTCCTCATTTTAGCTTTGCAGAGTGTTAACCATAATTTATATGACAAAAAGAGCATCCTGATTTTGTCCATTTCTAAAAGAAATATTTTATGTTTTACAGATTTGATTCGATCATGATGGTTTCTGGTGTGGTACACCTTTGTCAGAAATACTGTGTTAGTGCTCTAGTTATTCATTAGAGCACTGTGGGGAAGCTGCAGTAAAACATTGGTGAATCAAAAATGTTATAGCATTTGAACAAGAAAGTTCAATTCTGTTAAGGACACAGAGGGGAGGATTATGCCTTCTCTTAAGAGCATTAATTGAATAGCAGCCAATGTTAGAAATTGGGTTGTTCATTGAATGGGGGTGTGACCCCTGTTCAAGCAACAGCCACAATCTCTGTCAGGGTGACACACAAAGGTCACTAAATTAACCTGTCCTTAACCCTCAGGTAGCTTGGCACAAAAGCAGCCAGGCTTAACTTGGAGGCAATGTGTAATATTTATGCAGCACAAAAACAATATTAAAGTGAAAACACAACACAAGAAACTTCCTACACCAATTTAGAAAAATAGAGTTAATTGTAATAAATTATTTGACACCAAAACGGCCAAAACTCCAATCAGTAGAATCAGAGCTATGAATTTTTAACGTTTAAGGTAAAAACCTAGCACCTAAAAGATCAAAGCGCCAGCTGCGGGCATCTAGTAGCGCAAGACTGAGTCAAAGTTGAAGAATATGGCCAACTACGAAGGAGCGTGTGTTGGATCCAAGGAGTGGATTGGGTCTGGCCTTTGGACTTGGAAGAAATATTGAAGAAAATGTTCTAAGAAGGTAATGATCAATCGGGCAAGGTGGGAAGTGGTGTTTGAGGAGGAGGCGTTGTGGTTGGTGAGCCACTGTATGAAGTTGTGGTAAAGATTTCTACTTTTGGATTTAGTCTCTTTTTCAGAAATTTAAAATCTCCATTGGGATGAGGCAGGAGGCTGTATCCGATGAAAGATGCAGGCAGCGGGATACCCTTTTGGCAAAGGACTGCTGAACATGGTTTGCTACTGCAGAGAAGTACACAGCGGGAGCTAACGCAAAGTCAGGCAAACCGGCAAAGCACATTGGGCAGATAGATGAAATGGTTGGTCCTGGTCTTCCCTCGGTTCTCAGAGCAGATTTTAGCCAAACGTTTTCTAAGTCACAATTTTTGGCTTTTGTCTATCTGGGCACATTTAACACCACAACCATGAGTCCAGGATTGGAGAGGCACCACTTGGGGATTAGGACTCACACATGCTGGCTCTAGGTGCAGGTTCATGATGGTGGGAGCCTTTTATGTTTCTGAAGCTATGATTCGGAGGAGAGCAAAGTAGCCCTTGGAGTCAGTCTGCTAAGGCAACCCAATGTGTTTTTTTGTGCAATACAATGGCAGAGCAAGAAACTGATAGCATGGCATACAATAAAAAAAAACACGGTGGGATATAATCTTAAAAATACCGTGTGATAATCATGTAATGCTAACAATATGGTTGAATTATAGTGGTGAGTATGCACCAGCAAGCCCATGCAGTATGAGAAACCTTAAAGCCGAGCCCCAGAATAGGGAATGTGATCAAGATGTATATACTCGGGTCACTCTTGCGAGGATTGGGTCTAGGCCGGATGATGTCTGTCTGAGTGGCTGCCGGCAGTCAACTACCTTTTACCATATCATATGGGAATGCCCGATGGTGCAGAGCCGATGGAACAGAATCACAACACATATGCATTCCACGCTGGGAAGGCCACTCACTTTGACGCCACGATTGGGCCTGCTCAATATAAGGGAGGCAACTGATCATACGGAGACAGAACAGCAGTTTGTAACATTAGGTTTCAAATTATTTAAGAGGGAAATCGCTAGGGGATGGGGCGGAGTACGGCCTCCTGCAGTGGCGGTCTGGCAGAGGGAGCTAGATAGGTGCATGATAGCTGAGAAAGAAGTGTTTGCTGCGAGGGGATGCCCGAAGAAGTGGGACAGGAAATGGCCCTAATGGAACTTGTATAGGGGAGATTTGTATATCGCCTTTTGTGGAATTGTAATTGCAAAGGCATAGGGATGGGGAGCAAAATGTGTAATATGTATGTTTAATTGAACTTGATTCTTTATATGACGCTAAATGTAACTTGCATTGTGAATTGTATGAGCAACAGTGAATTTGTCTGTCATTCTTTCAAATAAAAAAATATATTTTTTAAAAGATGTATATACTTGCACAAGTAATGAAACTCCTAAATAGCAACCCCTGCAATAAATAATAGGGAAGGCGGAGAACCATTAGAGTCATAACCAACATTGGAAACAGAGTCATGAATTTTGATAAACGTGGAGCAATAAAACCCCGAACAGAGCATCGTAATGGTCCCCACGGCTTAACAGCTTGTCACCATTCTCACTGTGTGTTATCTCTGACAGGTGCTGTGTGGATTTGTCACTACCATGGACCCAAGAAAAAGAAGGAAAAAACGGGGGGATTGTGCATTAGGAGTGTCAGTATAAATGCAATTGGCAACATCAGACCACCACCACCGTTGTCTGTTCATCCTGTGCCTCTTCCACTGTGCCAGGGCTACTGCCCATCTTGGAGTGATGAGCCTGCAAATCGATAAAATGGTGTCCCAGTATGTAGCAATTGGGTACTTTCTAACCCCAAGTGTGTCTTCCCTGTGCAGGGCTACGCTTTCGGCTTGTGCCCAGTTGACCATTGAATGCTCCCAAGCTGTGACCAGTGGGGGGTCCGGAGCTTTCCATCTACTGGTAATAAGGTGCTTAGCTACTATGAAGCCCAAATCTATGAAGCAGGAGGTAACCCTGTTTCGTTTTTATAAGAAACAATCCCAAGAGACATACCTCCCACTTATGGAGGTCAGGGCGTTCAGTGCAGGCAGACAAGCATGAGATGATGCTGGTCCAGTATGTATGTAAGCGGGGGCAGGACCAAAGCATGTGCAGGAAATCAGCATCAGCATGGGAAAACCACATCCTCCCTCTACTTAAATCTGTTGATGTTGGCAGTCGTGAGATAAGCCCTTTACGGCTACCCAATGTTATCCTAACGGACAAGTTGGCCTTACAGTCGTGAAAAACAAATGTAGGAGTTTATTACTACCAGGACATGTAAAATCTAAAAGTACACATCCAACCTTTCAGGTACAATGCACTCTGTCCTATTGGGCTACCTAGGGCTTACCTTACGGGTGCCATGGGCAATAAAAGGGGAGTTTAAAGCTTGGCAAGTGGGTTACATTACCAAGTCGAATTGGCAGTTTAAAACAACATTCAGGCTGCAATGGCAGGCTTGGGACATGTTTTAAGGGGCTACTTAAGTGGGTGGCACAATAAGTGATGCAGGACCACTAGTTACATTTAACTTACATGCCTTGGGTAAATCTTATACCACTCTATGAAGGGACTTATAAGTAAATTAAATATGCCAATCAGTTGTAAGCCGATTATACTATGTTTATGGAGGTAGGCACAAGCACTTTAGCACTGGGTAGCAGTGCTAAAGTGCACAGAGTCCTAAGGCCAACAAAAAACGAATGTCAGCAGAATTGTACGGGAAAAATGCTAAATGTTTGAGGTAAGACCACCCTAAGGCTTACAGATCCAACAGCTATGTAACAACATTACACATTTCACAAAAACACGAAAAAGAAAACTACATTAACCAAGGTTATTTGCTGAAAAACACTGCAAGCCCCATGAAAGGCTAGAAACCAATAGCATAGCAGATAATAGTATAAGCGTTCAAACAACTGTAACTCCGCCTCTATTTGATGCAAGGACTCCATAAATGTGTCTTGTCTTGGTAAAGTGACTCTGTCTTCTGATCTGGTGCTGAAAGTAGCAGAGAAAATGAGTAATGTATAAAATGTTTAAAGTTCAAGGGGTGTGGGTAAAAGCATAATTGAATAACTAGGTTGTGGGAGGAAATATGATTCCGCTTGCGCAGTTGCTGTAATTTGAGAATTCCGCACTATACATGTAACGCACAGTTGTAACTAAATTCTGTCTTCCGGCGCATGGCGATATTATATTGACAGTGGCGCGTGTGAGACTTATTTTGGCCAGCGTGAGAAGATTTGCCGGCTGCTAGCAAACGCATGCAAGATTTGCTGCCCCCTAGCGGATTTCGGTCGCCACAGAGTCTTCCGGAATCATTTCTATTATGCTGGCGTGCGCAAGTGGCCAAAGCTCCTTCTCAAGCAGATTTTCTACTGGAGAAGCAGCTAAATCTACCTAAAATGATGTTTTCAAGTTAACATGTTACTCTAACGAACCATTCAGGTAGTTTCTGAGTGCGAGAAGCATTTTTCTTTTGTTGACTTTTTTTTCTCATCAAGAAGGAATTGACCCAGAGACTCCAACTTCCTGTTCCTGTCCAGAAGGCTCCTCCCAGTGCTTTGTCTATCTCCTGGTCAGTTTTTATTTGGATTTTGAGGTGGAAGGATCACTCTCTTTGTCTGCTGCATATATACCAATGGGTTTAAGGACTTGTTTTTGTGATATCACAAGTAAATAAAAAAAAACTTTTGTATAAGGGTGTTTTTTGTTTAATAGAGGGCGTGCACTAGTATTTATTAGATTTTTACATTTTATTGTGGTGGGTGTTTTTTATCTTTTGAAAGGGAAAAAGGTTGCACAATTATGTACATTTTCTCCATGTTTGTTAAATGTGCAGTAATAATTAATTTTACTATGTGGTCTAGCCTACCCACGGTCAAGCCAGCCTGTTGGCCTAGTGCTAGTCATGGTTACATGAAACAACTGTTTCTGCAGTATATGTCATTTTAAGACATCATTTAGGGCAGGGATGGTATTACATTAAATTACAAATATGGCCTTTTTTGTATTTCACGTTTTGTTCTGCAAAAAGTGTATTTTGGTGTGGTAATATTTGATGCCTTGAGAGGAAATGTGTTGTAAAATCTTTATAGCTTACATAATTTTCTTTTTCAGCAGTGCTGAATTAATGGTAGTGTTTTCTTCAGTGTTACCATACCTCCTTTTTCTTTCCAGTGTGTGTGTGTGTGTTTTTGCCATAGGCCACCATTTGTCATTGATCTCCATGGCATGTTGTTAGGGTCTATTTTGTAGTCGGTGTCCATAGGCCTGCGTATATTCTTTGTTGTTCATGCCTCCTTGCTTGTTGTTTCATCATATGGCCTGTGATCATTTTGTGTTGCCAGCCAGTGCTCTTTTGCCATAGACATTCATGTGTTCTTTTTTGCGGCCATGCCTCCTTGCTTGCTGTTGATGTTCGACCATGTGGTCGGTAGCCATTTTCTCTAGCCAGCCAGTGTGCTTTTGCCATAGGCCTGCATGTGTGCTTTGTTGTGGCCATGCTTCCTTGTTTGCTGTTGCTGTTTGACTATGTGGCCAGTGACCATTTTGTGTAGCCAGCTAGTGTGCTTTTGCCATAGGCCTGCATGTGTTCTTTGTTGTGACCATGCCTCTTTGCTTGCTGTTGTTGTTTGACCATGTGGCCGGCTGCCAATTTGTGCTGCCTGCCATTGTGTAAATCTTTTTTTCCAGTTTTCAAAGCCATTTTCTAGGGAGATCCATAAGAGAGGGCTATGCCTTTTTTTGTTCATTTTTGTTTGGTTTTCCCTGATATCAGTTTAATATTTTTGAGGATCATCTATATGTGAACAGTGTTTTATATTATATACATTTTTTTTGCATTTTCCTGTTCACCTCCTTGCCTCCTAATGCTTCTCCTGCCAGCCATATGCACACAGCTGCACCCCAACACTACTTTTTTAAGGATTCTTCCATTTCCCCCCTACATCCCCTGTCTGCCATTGGTGCATACACACCAGCATTATTTTTTTTAAGGATTATTCAATTTCCCCTTGGACCTCCTTGCCTGCCATAGGCGCACACCAGCATGCATTTTCTTAGGATTATTCCATTTTCTCCTGGAACCCCTGCCTGCCATAGGTGCACAAAAGCATTCATTTTTTAAGGATTATTCAATTTTCCCCAGCACCTCCCTGACTGCCACAGTTGTTTCCCTTAGATGCACATGAAGTAAACAGTTACATCTGTATGTTATTATCCTGATTGAAAATGAAATAATACTTTATGATGGTGTGGTTTGACTTTGAAAAGGATAGACTATTTTTGTTAATCATGTAGGATAACTCAAGTAACTACATTAAATTATTATTTATTTGTCTCAGTCGCATACTAGTGCCCAATCGTGACAGAAAACTGACTAACGTGGACAACAGGAACTGCAGCAAGCCATAGTATATCTTCCTGAAGTAGGAGCAGAACAGGAGTTTGAGCTTCCTGATGAGCAAGATGTACCTCTTGAACCATTGGCTTCCAGATCTCTAGCAAGAAGAAAGAAGGGTACTCCACCATCTTCTCCAAGCTCCCCTTCTGATGATCTGGACATCCATTGTACTCTGGCTGAGTCTGAGACATGCCAGGAGAGAAAAGGAAAGTTCCTGAAAGCCTTACAATATGTAAGGGGTTGATGATGGCGACCCAGTCATTGCCATGGAAGCTGGCTCAGAGGACATCAACATTACCTATTCAACCTGCTCCAAGGGATTTGGCACTGATACCACCACCACTGCCAGCTTCCAGATGTGTAAGTCCCCCGTGAAGACCTGCATCCAAGACTACCTCAGTCAAAGTATGCACTGCAGAGAGTCAAATGTTGACACACCCACCTACATCCAGATCTTCGGGCATTGCCAGAGACACCAGTGGCCCACTAAAATAGTTCTCCTTCCCAGTTTGGGACTTCTTTATGATTAGTAAGCAGCAGGATAACATTGCAATATGCCCCATTTGCCATGTAAGTGTTCATCAAAGTAAGCCTGTTTCACAGTATGGTACTGTAGGTCAAATGACCCATATGAAAAAACATCAAGCAATCTGATGGGAGGCGCACCCTAAAGAAATTGCTGTAGGTGGTGATGGTGATAAGAGTGGGGAATCAGCTCCAATCACAGTGGGAGGTGAAGGTTATGAGAAAGAAGAGGGTGAGAACTTTACGCAAAGCAGCACTGTCCTCCGCAGTGCGCCAGTATTAGGCACCTCAGCAACCTCGAAATGGCACAAGAGTCAGATGGAGACACCACAGTGACTGCCCCAAAAACATGCATATTGAGTCTACACTTTCTGGTTCTTCTCTCCGGAAATCACCTCCGTCAGTGGCACCCGAAAAGAAAAAAAAACAGGCTACTATTACAGGCAGCTTAAGGCAGGAGGAGCCCTAAGAAAGCAACCACCCAACGGCATGTTTGTACTACGGGAAGCTGGCTAAAATGTTAGCACTGGACATCCTCCCTTTTTTGTTTTGTGGAAGGGGTACGATTTTTGGAATTTGTGGTAGCCATCGGCCCAAAATGGAAGGTTCTCAGCTGGTCCTATTCTGCTAGAGTTGCCGTTCCAGCGCTCCCTCACGATGTGCTGCAATTGGTTGGAGAAGCTTTGCAGCAGAGTGCCGTTCACACTATACACCTGACAAGCCACTGATTATGTGTGTATCACTGCTCACTGGATCTCGTTTGTGGGGGTTAGGCAATAGCTATCTACAGAGCTCATCGCTAAAGGAACTTTTAAGGGTCTTTGGTGGCATGCACAGTAGCCTGTTGGCCATGGAGGAATCCCACACAGCTGCCAACATCTTGGAAGACTTTAACAGCAAGGTGTTTGAATGGCTGCCACCCAAAGGTCTTAGAATCGGGTTATTGCGAGGGACAATGGCAATGATATAGGTAAGTAAAAATAATTCTCCCCTTGTGAAAACAGCATACCTGTATCTCACAATTAGCAAACACTCTTTTCTCCCAAACCTCAATGCTTTTATCATTCACAAGTAGGTACCACATCTACATAGATTATGCACAGAAACTTTTTTTATTTATTTATACAAATGTAACATGCCACAATTCATTTATAAAACTGCTATGATTAAATAGCTTTCCATATTTTTTTTTGTGAAAAATTGTATTATGCATTTGCATAATTGTACAACAAGCTGCTCATCGGTTAAAACTGACAGTAACATGCTTTCCAACACAAACTGATTCTCTTGAAGATACATAAAATCCGCTACATTGAATTTACATTGTGGCGTGTAACATCTCATCGTGTTTCAATCACTAATGTCCATTTCTGACTCTTCCGGAGGTGGTGCACAGATATTTCCCCTGAAATCGTTCCACTTTCCCCACACCACTTCCATTTTTTCCGGCACCCCCTGTGTAGATGCACTGCCTTCTCTGCCACCATTGCATTGTCCATATTATTATACCATTCATGATGTGAGGGAGCGGCATGGGTTCCCCAGTGTTTTGCGATATTGCATTTTGCAAACATCCTACCTAATGTTGCCCAGTCTTGAGCTATGTGGTCAAGATCCGTAGGCTCCCAGATATTAAGGATACACCTCTTGGGTTCTGGCGTGACCGTGACCCCGCATAATTGGGAGATGGTATGCATAAGTGATCCCCAGTATGTCACGATCTTTGGGCATTCCGACAGCGTATGAAGAAAAGGACCAATCCCCCCGCACTGTCTGAGACGAAGTGGGTCAGTGGCGTTCCCCATCTTATGCATCGTTAGCCTTGTGTAGTAGATTTGAATAAGTATTTTTAACTGCACCAACTTCAATTTGGAGGGTATCACTACCTCCCGTGGGGACACATGTGCTTCCTGCCAATCAGTCTCATCCAGTACACCTATATTTGCTTGCCATTTCTCTCTAAGAGTTTGTGTAGGGTCTGGTTGGTTATTAATCCTTTTACGATAGGTTAGGCAAATGGCTTTCTTGTCCATGTATTCTGTAAGGAGCATGTCCTCTAATGGGAGTACAGTACCCGAGGGTAAGGCCGCCTTATGGGCATGTTTGATCTGAGTGTAGCGGAAAATTTCGGTAGGTGCCAACTCATATGTATCTTCGAGCTGGGTAAATGTGATGACCTCTCCTTTACACTAAAGGTCTCCTACTCGTGAGATTCCTATTAGATCCCATTGTTTGAAGCCCTTACTACCGCTAAGCCTACCCAGTTTTTGGGTGTCCCAGAGCGGAGTCAGTTGTGTTATGATACCATCGCAGCCCAGTTTTTTGTGGGCCGTGTACCATATTTGCACTGTGTGTGCCATGGGCCCCGTGAATGTGTTTTTCCAGGACTTAGTATAGAGCACCCTTATGATCACACCCTCTCCCAGAATATGTCTATCCATACACGACGCAGGTTCTGTTTGGGGTGTTTGCAGCATTGGTTAATCATGATCAATTGGGAGGCCCAATAGTATGCTCGTATATTGGGGAGGGCCATCCCACCATCATACCACCCCCTGACCAATTTATGCATTGCAATACGGGCTGGTTTTCCGCCCCAAAGGAGATTACTCACTTCTGCTACAATCGCCTTAAAGTAGGAGGGGGGAACCGGGAACGGGGTCTTCTGCAGAGTGTAGAGAAATCTAGGAAGTGCCATGATCTTAAAGCGTGCCGCTCTTCCCAATAGCGTCAGAGGTAGGGGTTGCCAATGTTTGGTATCTCGGCGGATATCACACCGAGTCTATGGGACTCGGTGTGATATGGAGTCATATGATGTGTGATATGTGATATGGAGACCCAAGTATTTGAAACTCCCAAGTATTTGAAACTCCCCTCCATGACCTGTATAGTAAAGCCCGCCGGGAGCCACAGTGGGGTGCCGGTCAGCACATGTAGAAGAGATTTGGCCCAAATAATGGTATAGCCGGAGAATCTACCATACACCTCACATATATCCAGAAGCCGGGAAAGCGAGCACCTGGGAGATGCCATGTATAGCAGAATATCATCTGCATAGAGGGAGATGCGGTCTTCCCAGCCCGCTGCCCAGCGAAGCACACGTATGACCGGGTCCCTTCTGATCCAGGCCGCCAGCGGCTCCAGTACCAGGGCAAATAGAGGCGGTGACAAAGGACAGCCTTGTTGTGTGCCTCGTCCAAGAGGAAAGTCTGCCGAAATTCAGCCATTGGCTACTACGTGTGCCAGAGGCTTACAGGCACATGCATCATTGTTGGCTTTTGCGATTTCTTAATTGTGATTTTTAAGAAATCACAATTAAGAAACTGCAAAAGCGTATGCATGAAGAAATCGCTGAAAGTGCAAATTGAGAATGCGATTTCAAGGGTGCAGGGGTGTCCAAAGGACACCCTGTTGCACCCCTGAAATCAATCTGTACGCATATGTTGTGCACACACATGCCCTAATATGTGTGCATAACATGAAACTTTGAAAAATGCACAAAAGTGCATTTTTCAAAGTTTTCGCAAAATACCATGCGGTTCAACCTCATGGCTTGGCAGTTCGGGCAGGACTGTTCCCATGAGGCACAGGGTCAAGGCTGATTTGCATATGGCCATGTCTGAACTGGGGTGTTGTGAAGTGCAAAAAAACGATGGATTTAAGCCCAGATCTCTGTACTGGGGTGAATGTATGACATTGTTCTGCATTCTGTCCATCAATTGTTGTTTTTGCATTTGTCACCCCGAGTGGGAAGGGTATGCTCAGACGTGAGTCCCGTGCTCTCCACGCCACTGGAGTCAAGCTATCCTGGCTGAAGACGGCTGATAGCCAGAAACCGGTCCTAGGATGCTTGATTCCGGTCCAGGGAAGACATGGCTTGGCAGTTCGGGCTGGACTGTTCCTATGAGGCACAGGGTCAAGGCTGATTTGCATATGGCCATGTCTGAACTGGGGTGGTGTGGAGTGCAAGAAAACGATGGATTTAGGCCCAGATCTCTGTACTGGGGTGATTGTATGACATTGTTCTGCATTCTGTCCATCAATTGTTGTTTTTGCATTTGTCACCCCGAGTAGGAAGGGTTTGCTCAGACGTGAGTCCCGTGCTCTCCACACCACTGGAGTCAAGCTATCCTGGCTGAAGACGGCTGATAGCCAGAAACCGGTCCTAGGATGCTTGATTCCGGTCCAGGGAAGACATGGCTTGTCAGTTCGGGCTGAACTGTTCCCATCAGGCACAGGGTCAAGGCTGATTTGCATATGGCCATGTCTGAACTGGGGTGGTGTGGAGTGCAAAAAACGATGGATTCAGGCCCAGATCTCTGTACTGGGGTGAATGTATGACATTGTTCTGAATTCTGTCCATCAATTCTTGTTTTTGCATTTGTCAACCCGAGTGGGAAGGGTATGCTCAGACGTGAGTCCCGTGCTCTCCACACCACTGGAGTCAAGCTAACCTGGCTGAAGACGGCTGATAGCCAGAAACCGGTCCAAGGATGCTTGATTCCGATCCAGGGAAGACATGGCTTGGCAGTTCGGCGCTGGACTGTTCCCATGAGGCACAGGGTCAAGGTTGATTTGCATATGGCTATGTCTGAACTGGGGTGGTGTGGAGTGCAAAAAAACTATGGATTTAGGCCCAAATCTCTGTACTGGGGTGAATGTATGACATTGTTCTGCATTCTGTCCATCAATTGTTGTTTTTGCAATTAACAATAAAGAGCCAGCAGAATATCATGTCTGAGGTGTTGTGTGGAAGCATCGAAATTGCAGCGTGAGCCTATTTCAAACCTGCAAAACAAATAAATTGCAAAACGTATAACATTACCCAACTACCCACCCCCTCCCTGCCTCCCTGCATGACGGACTTTGAACTACCAGCCACCCCAACTGCGCAGAGTGCTTAAATCCCATACCCCAGTACCTGTGTGGGGTGGAGAGTAGTACAGTGACCCCTACGGAGTAACCCTAGTATCTACTACATAGTGTACTTGATATTCATCGTTAGGGTGCATTTTAGAGCTGTTGTGCAGACAGTTCCAGATAAGTCTCAGTGTCTATTAGGTTACAACTCACTGTTATCCGTTGTGGCCTGCTCAACTGCCGTCTGCATCCTTCGAGTCTCAAGCTGATGTCCCAAACTGCAAGTGGGTGGGCCCCTACAACAGTCGCACCTTGAGCTACATGTAGGCGCATCAGTACTCTCACTCCGAGGCTTAGCGGCCAACAGGTTCTCTTTACTCATCGCCTCTCGCCACCTCTAATCCTTACGTTGCTCTCGTTTCTTTTAGCGCCATTGATGTCGCCCCTGGTGTGTGGTGATTACATTTCTTGCTTAGTCTTCCAGAGCTAGTGGCTTGGCGCCATCCTTTCAGCCATTCTTGAGCCTCCTCGGGCATCATAAAGAACCAGGTTTTTCCTTCGGCCTCTACTTTCAGTTTCGCCGGGAATACCATGGAGTACTTGAGTTCACAATTTCTCAGCTCTTTTTTTACTTCAAGGAAGCTGCGGCGTTGTTTCGTCACAGCCACCGTGTAGTTCAGAAAGAAAGTCACAGTGCTGTGGTCGAGTTGAAGTGAGGGGGCGATTCTTGCTGTTTGGAGTATTGCATCGCGATCACGGAAATTAAAGATTCAGGCAAGTATCGGCCTAGGAGGGGCCCCGGTTTGGGTCTGCCACCTGGAATTCGGAGGGCCCTCTCCACTGAGAAGTAGCTGGACAGTCTTTGTGATTGCGATTGGTTCTGGATAAGTTCTTCAATAAACAGGTCTAATGCTGGCCCCTCGTCCCTTCAGGCACGCCAATAATTCTTATATTGTTTCGCCGCAACTGGCCTTCCTGGTCATTGAGGTTAGCAGCCTTGAGCTTGTTGGCCACTTCTAGTTTACGTACCCGGCGCTTAAGATCTGTTGAGAATTTGGAGAGGGGTGCCGTCGTTGCTTCGACCCCCGTCTCTCTTGCGGTCATTTTCTTAAAATCTGCCCATATTAGGGCCAGCTCCACAGAGACTGAGCCTATGCAGGAGTCTAAGAAGGTGTAGTGAACCGAAACGCGTCTTGTCGTTTTGGATTAAAATAAATCTTTGATTCTTACCCCACGGAGTCGATGCCTGTTTTATCATTGAAGAAGCAGGATTGGAACCCGAGTCTAAGAAGGTATGAAAGTTGTTCAGTGTGGTCATAATGTCCTGCAGTGTGACCTCTGATAGCTCTGAGGCAGTAGGGCTCGCCACTCTGGTAATATCGCGGTCTGACTGTTCCGGCTGACCTTTGGCGAAGGCATATTTGTCTAACTTCGTCTGGTGTGTACCTCACTGGCTCCTTCCCCCATCGCTGCAGTTTGCCTTCGAATGCCATGTAGTATGACGGGGGTAGGAGGTGGTACTCAGCCCTTCCTGTCCATTCGGTGGTCAGCCACACGCGGCCTTTCAGGTTCCTCACCTCCACCCGTTCGTGCTGCCGCTGCTACTGGGGGAGGTCAGGCGGGGTGTTACACTCGGTGCCACCACGCGTCCTGATTCCCTGCTCAGTGGGTCATGTAATCAGCCACTTTTAGGGAATGCTCCAGCAAGATCCACCTTTGAGTTTCTGTGCCTTCGTTATATGTTGGTATTCACGCCTCCGCCGGAGCCCGGTAGTGAAACAGGAGCCCAATACGTATATAATGTTCCCTGGCAAGGAAAGGGGGGGCTCCCAGTACGTGGAACATGCCCCTGATATCTAGGTACCTGGGGAGCTTTGGGGAGGTCAAACTCCCTGGCCGGCAGTTGGTCTTATGGCAAGCGTTTGTGCTGTGCACCTCTTTGTCCCCGGGGTCGCCGTGTCGCTTGTGTCACCCTCTCATAGCAGGCTTTGTGAGGGTCTGGGCCTACTGGGTGGTGAGTGTTCTTTGAGCACTACAGGTGCAGTGCCCCTTTATTGGTTTGAGGGCCAGATCTTTCTCCCTGATGAGCCTGGTTGGGGCCTGGTCACCGCGGTTCTGTACCTCTCACTGGAGAGGGGCTCCGGGATGACGCGTCGGACCGCTCTTTAGTTGGTGAAAATTAGGCAGTCTCCATCGGATGCCTTGCATGCACGATGGTTCGTCACTGACCTTTGTTGCCGCCGACACAGCACCGCCTTGGGCCGCCTCTGGGTTCGTCCCCACACTCAGGTCACTCTGCTTCCACGCCGCGCTACAGCGGTCGTGGTCGGGACTCCGATGAATCCAGATAGTGGTGCTGCGGAGCCATTCAGGATTGCCCCCGCCGTCTGCCTTTGCTGACGGGTCTCCACTGCTGGCGACAGGCGAACTAGCCCCCAGGCATGAAATTCAATGCCCACACTCCGCTGGGCTGAGGTCGTACTCGAGGCCCCGGCTGCCGGGTAGGACGCAGGCCCCATCTCTATGCTTCGATGTAGGCTCACCGGACATCACTTTTGGGGATCTGCGGGAGCCGCACCCGATGGCCAGTCCCTTCAGGCGCGTTACCCACTACTTTGCAGGCGGGTGCACCAATGGATTATCAGACAGAACTGCAGGGATGTCGGGCGGGTCCCTGAGCTTCTCTAGGCAGCGGCCATTTCCTCCAGCTGCTAGCCACGCCCCAGCTTTTCCATATATTAAAAACATGTAGCATTACAAAATGGAGGTTTTTGCAATTATAAAATTATAAACATAAATTGAACATGAATCTGCCCCTTACTCCTCAATTTGGCACAACAATTGATTGTAAGATACAGGTATGCTTGATTGATTTTCCCAAAGGGAGATTAATTTTTACTGCCAATACAGTGCTCTGTCCCCTTGGTCTGTGGTGCCCCTGTCTCTTATAACAGCAGAGCACTACTGGTCTATCACTCTCATTTAGGTCGGCACAGAGTCAGACTGTTTCGTTACTCGGAGTCAGGAGGATGGAAGAACTCAGGGCGGGACTACCTCAGCAGCCAGAAGAAGGAAGTTATTGTCTTCAAAGGGAAACAAACATGATGATGACTCGAAGAGGCCTACTCAGGTCTGTGAACTGGAGAAAGGTGTGTTGATTTGGGAAATGCTGCTAAGTGTGTGTGCTGGCTCAAATGTGAAACTCCTCTATTATGTGGTTGTGGTCAGAGGGGCCTGTTTTAACTGGAGACAGACATGTGATGTCACATCATCACATGATGCACGCACTCGGCTAAATGTTATGATAACAGTTGTGTGATTGATCAGCCCGGTACATGCCGCTACTTGTCTGTTATTGGCTGTAAAATTGCTCTGACGTCTAAGTTAATCGCACATGAGTCATAATGAATGACTGTAGCAGCCTATGCTCTTGCTCTGCCTTAGGGTCTAGGTACGCTCCTCAAGAAGCTTACCTTCTGCCCTTCTCCTTGATTTTACATTATGGTTTCTGTTTTACAGTCCGCAGGCATTCTCTTCTCCTGCACGAAAGGCAAAAGCTCCATAACATGCCTGCTTACCTTACTCAACCAGTTCAGCCAGGCACCCAAGAGGGACATTCCGAGAAGGATGCAGAAGCATTGGCCAATTTGGCATTTATATACAGTATAATTTTTCTTTTAACAATCATAGAACTGTGTGGGATCACTCACATAAATTGTATTTTTCAAACCTAGATGACAGGACATTTAGATATATAAAAACATGGGTCTCTGGGGCTTAAAGCCTATTTGCGATCTATTTAATCATTCCTTCATTTCCTTTCATAACAGATTTGATGATGATGATGTGCTGTTTATCGCTCTGTTGTGTTTGTCTTTGTCACAACTTTCCCCAACTCCTCTTTCACATCCATTCATCAAACCCCTAACCCTCTACCACCAAGATGTGGGATATATATATATATATATATATATATATATATATATATATATATATATCCCAACACTCCAGTGGAGCCCTCTGTGGGAAGCAGCAACACAGTCGAAAATTTGCATCCATTTCATTCAGGATCAGATGCAGCAGGAGACGCACTCGGGCACAGACATCTCTCCTTCATCTTGCCAGACCGGTTTCGGGATCATCATCCCTTCATCAATGGCAGCTGTTCACTCTGGGAACCTTGCGTGCACTTCCTTATTAAAGAGCCTGCCCATGTGGGCGTGTCCAAACGGCATTCTGGTTCTTGTAGTGCTTATGATAATACCTCAAGTGAGTAGGTTCAGAGTGCCAGCAAAATTAAAAGTTAGTAAAACCCCTGTGGGCTGATGCACTGTGGCGTTGGGCATCCTGCTGTGTTTAGTCATCTTATCACAGGACTCCGACCTCCCGTCAAGGTGACACCGGGTGGCGCCATCACGGGTCCGCCCTGAAGCGGCATGCTTGATTCCCGCGGCTGGACTCGAGCCGCAAACATCCCAACACTCCAGTGGAGCCCTCTGTGGAAAGCAGCAACACAGTCGAAAATTTGCATCCATTTAATTCAGGATCAGATGCAGCAGGAGACGCACTCGGGCACAGATATCTCTCCTTCATCTTGCCAGACCGGTTTCGGGATCATCATCCCTTCATCAATGGCAGCTCAACTGGAGTGTTGGGATGTTTGCGCTCGAGTCCAGCCGCGGGAATCAAGCATGCCGCTTCAGGGCGGACCCGTGATGGCGCCACTTGAGGTATTATCATAAGCACTACCTTTCACGGGTCACATGGCAATTCCCTTCTCTATTATATGGCAGTGTTATTGCAACTGTTTGGGGCATGCTCCCAGTTTAAGGTTCTTCCTACTAATTTGAGTGACCACAACATATTGGCTGTCAAGATAGCTTTAAACTTCGAGAAACCTGAACTATGGAATCAGAGGAATGAGACAATAACATATTTGCGAAGTAATGGTCGCACTTGTTGGTCACATAAGAACCTTCCGAATCTTCATTGGATATTTAAGAACATTGCGTTCAGTGTAACCTGGGAGAACCCGAACGTGAGATATGAAAGAGTCATGACTGCTGTCAGAAAGTTGGGAAGAAAGATGAAAGTTGATAGCGCCACCCTCAAAGTAATACTTCCTAATGAAATTAAATCTCTTAATAATAAGATAAATAGGTTGATTAGATCCCAATTTATTGACCCATGGCCGTCAAGACAAAAAGAGATATACAGATTAAAACAGGTCCGGAAAAGGAAAATAGTCGCTGATCGCAGGACCTCTGAAGACGAAAAATGGATTAACCTTCGGGAAGTGGCACTCTAGGGGGATAGTAGAAAGTACTGGGCATTGATTGCCAAATATTGTGACAGTAGAGTAAAATCCCAGCCATGTTGATCTCTGAAATTGAATGGTCTACTTATATATCCCTATTGTATGCCCCGAATCCCTTAGATGCTGGGGCTGAGGGGTTCAACAGGTCTACTTTTTCGGTAGAAAAGGTAGAAGCACCATTAATGAGCGATCTTGAGGGATACATCAAGGGGGCGAGATACTCCGGGGCAATGGGGCCGGATCATGTCTCTGTAGCCATAATAAAAAAGGACTGTGGCGATTGGGCAAAGATGTTACATCCGCTGTTCATCCATTGCTATAAGTTTGGGGATATCCCTAATTCCTGGAAGGGCAGTATAATAGTACCTCTATATAAGAAAGGCCCAAAAAATGTTCCCGCAAGCTATAGGCAAATCTCCCTTCTGGATGCAACGGGGAAACTTTTTGCAAAAAGCATCCTTGTCCACCTGCAAGAATGGGTATTCGGTAATAATTTAATTCCCCTTAAACAGTCTGGTTTTCGGAAGAATAGTGGCACCCTAGACAATATCTCTGTCTTACAAACCCTAATAGATAAATATCCTGTGGCTCGAAGGCTTCCGCTGTATACAGCTTTCATTGACTTCTCCACAGCGTTTGATAGGGTAGATAGGGGGACGCTGTGGAGGAAATTGATAAGGATGGGGATCCCAGGGAATTTGCTTAGAGTAATAATCGCTCTCCACTCTTCTACCTGTACTCAAGTTCTGTTAGGGGGGACCCAAAGCCTATCAAAGAAAATCCCCACCCACAACGGGTTGAAGCAGGGGTGCCTTTTGGCCCCTTTACTCTTTTCAATCTATATAAATGACCTTCCAAGCCGGGTAGGGGAGAGTAAAGGGGACCCTCCACAAGTGGGCGATCTAAAATTAATTTGTTTGTTGTATGCTGACGACGCTATCATCATGGACCTAACTCCAATTGGGTTGCAAAGACGTTTGATGGAGTTGGTCAAGTACACTAATGAATATTTTTTAAAAAGAAACACTTCTAAGAGTAAGGTGATGATTTTTAGTCAGAAAGGCTGCAAGGTTAGATCAAATCTGAAATGGTTTTTGGGGGATGAAAATATGGAAATAGTGACATTTTATCCTTTTTTAGGAAACATTTTTACAAATAGGTGCTCCGCTAACAGACATTTAGATCACTGCAAAAGTAAAGCTATTTCACAGGCATCGGCAATCAACCGCTTGTATAAGCAAAGCGGGAAAAGACATTTTTCACACACTATTGCAGTATATAAAATAAAGATTCCGCCGACCCTGAATTACGCATGCGAAACAATTGACGAATGTGAGTGGGCTAAGTTCGAGAAAGTGGAAGGTAAAATTTGGCGTCAAATATGTAACTTGAGTCACGCTGCATTAATCGCGGCTCTAGGCTCGAATTTGGCCTTCTCTCAACGTACATATTGTCATTGGCGGGGTCTTTAAGAAGGTGTAACGCTTTGATAAATGGTCAAGAAAATCTATTAAGGCTAGCATTCCACAAGGAACATTTTGATAATCTATTTTGTAAAAGTGTAATTTTTAGAAATTATTCAAAAGCTTTAAGCATTTTTGGTTTGGATTTAGTAGGGGCTGCAGTTTTAAACAAAATAACTTTAAAGCAATTAATTTAAAAAAACATATATGCAATCTCGCGAGAAAGAGATCTGAAAATATGCAGAGGGAATGGCAGATTGGACTGTTTAGCGGAGAGCTCACTTATTAAAAATCCTCAGCCGTATGTTCTTTGGAACCTGAAACATGGAGTACGCAGAGTGATTCTACTCCTCAGATTGAATTTGTTGCCGTTGAGGATAGTAACAGGAGCTTGGGAGGGTATCCCCAAAAATGAAAGACTTTGTGATTTATGCAATGGTGGCATCCAAGACTTTAATCATGTTTTGATTGTGTGCCCTGCACTTATTTCAATACGTAGAAAATTTCTAAGGCATGGTTTTTTACATTATAATATTTCAACAGCAGAACAGGCACGCAACTTTCTTCTGCACCCCCCGTCAGAACAGATATGTTTTAAGATTTTCTGCTTTTTTAAAGAATTTTTAAATGTGTATTAGAAGTCAATAAGTAGGGCATCTATGCACTTGCACTTTATCTTAAAACACCTGCACCTTCAGTAGCACCTTACAAAATCATCTGTTGTTAACACTGTTTTCTGTTCTCGACACAAGAAATGTTTTAATTGTAACCGTATATTGGATGAACCATACATAATTTCCTAACTATATGCTGCTAAAATGTAATTTTATACTAGATTAGATTGTTTTATTAAATTAGGGTGTTAGCCAATAGTGTCCCTTTCCAGATAATGATTAGAAGAATTCAGTCCTCTTGAGTGACGTATTCAATGATCAACAGAGATTAGTCCCTTCAGGGAGAAGGTCATTTTAGGAAAATTGTTTTTTTAAAGTATTTATTTGTAACTAATGTTAAGGGTTTATTGAAAAATGTATTATGTACTGTGTGTAATGTAGGATAATTGCAGGGTGTCATCTCTTGGGCTTTTAATACTGTCTTTTATGAATTAATGTTTTATTGTAATGTTATGTGGAAGTCTTCGGAATTCCAAATCCTAATAAAAGAAATTATTGGAATTTTTTTTAAATTTCCAAATCAGTTTTTAAATACTACGGCATTTTATTTTTTGTAATGGTTTTCATTAACTATACAATAAAAGAATTTACTTACTTACTTACTTGCTCCTCTGAATTTCCGGGATAGGGGTGCTGCTCCTGCTACTGGTGTTGTCTGTGTCCCCTAAACCTTCACCTCCTGTGGTGGCTGACTGGTTAGTCAGCAGCACTTCCATTGCTGTAGTGACTCTCCCCATCCCCCTTGTGAGATCTGTGCAGCAGTGCACCAGCCCCTCCTGCATTGCAACAGAACGGCGACACAGCAGTGAAGTCGCTTTTGCAAGACGGTGCATGCCCCTTGTCTGCTGTTGCATGCACTGCCTCTCCCTGCACCTTTGTGCGCGGTCCTCATGGAGTCCGTCACAAAGTGACATCACACACTGTGACATGTCCCTGACCCCATCGGCCATGTCCCTCATGCTGTCCGCCATTGATGTTATCCCCTGGTTCATAGTGTCAAAGTTTTTGTTCATTTGGCGCATTTGTCTGTGCACTGCACTAATGGCTTTCGCCTGCAGGCGCTGCACCTTGACCATTGTTGTCTCGAGGCCACGGAAGACACCCTCATCATGCCCACTCAAGCTTGCCTCCCGGACCTTACGACGTCTTGTGCCTCCGGATACAGTGACAGGAGTGGACGGAAGACCAGCTGTATTTCCTGCCATTGACTCCATTGGGATCTCACCCTCCCTTTCCTCATCAGAGGATGTTTGTAAGATCCTTAGCGGGGGAACGTCATGCCTCCTGGGCCTGCAGATGTCTGACACCTCTGAGTCTGCTGGTGTGGCAAGTTGTTGTGGCTCATGTTCTAGTGAGTCAAGGAGCAGAGGAGATGCTTGCAGTTGCATGGTGGCTGCCTCTGGTGTGGCAGCTTCCTGTGTGCAGGGTGCTGGAGGTGTTGCAGTGCTGGGCCCTGCATCCCTGGCTTCTTCCTCACTCCTCTGCCTTTGGGGTTGTTTCTTCTCCCTCTCCTGCATTGTCTTGCGCGCAGTCTCTCCTGTGGACAGATATGGACAGTGGCTTAGTGGTGCTTTCACCGTGTATTTCTATATTAAATCACATATCATTTGCACTATTTCCTGGTCCTCTCCTGTCTCTAATTGTATTCTGTGGCATGCCTGACATTATTTCATGTTGCCTGCTCTGATGTGTATTGTTATGACTACCACTCCCATAATGCATTGCAGGTGGATACAGAAGCCTGTACTGGAGTTCCTCAACACACAGCCACATTGGGGGAGGGAAACAGGCAAGGGGTGAGGAATGATGGACATGTCCCTTACCTTTCTTTGATGCAGCTCGGGCTGAGCTGTCTGCATCACCAATTCCTACAATGCACTCTGGCTCCAGTGTGGACTCCACAAGCTCTTCCAGGTCCGTGAGTGCAGGTGCCCTGTTCTTTCCTCCACCTGTAGCATTGGCCTCTTTCATTCTTGCTGCCAATTTCTTTTTGGTAATGATCCTCAGATCATACCATCGCTTCTTCAGATCGTCCACTTCCCGGGTTGTCACTCCTATTGCGTTCACTATTGACTGGATCCCCAGCCAAGTGTTCCTCTTCACAGCCTCTGCTACCTGCAGAGACTGCTTTCCAAAAATCTCGGAGTAGTGCCTTACCACCTCCTCCACCAGCACCTGAAGTTCACCTGTGCTGAACTTCATCTTCCTCTTTTCTCTCTGCACCTTCCCTCTGGGAGTCTTCGGAATCCATTTGTAACTCCTGCACAGCTCAGCTTCACAACAGCCTGTCAATGTGTAACTGCTATCCTGGGTGATCAGTTACTCTGCACCTGCATCGGTGTGGCCACTTCCTGGTTGTGGGGTGGGGTGGATGCACAGGATTGGTTGATTGCTCTGTTTGTTGGCTGAGGGGCGGGGTGGAGGCAAGTGATTGGTTGATAGCTCAACTGCTTGCTTTTTTGTATCCCCGAGTCGGTATTTACCGAATCGGTATTTACTGAATCGGTAAATACCGATTCGGTAAATCCCATTCATTCCTATGGGCAACCAGGCCCATAGGAATGAATGGGATTTGCCGATTCGGTATTTGGCGTTTCGGTAAATACCGACTCGGGGATTCTGAATTTTACCGAATCGGTATTTTTTACCGATTGTTTTCCTACATCTCATTTCCCTTTTCTAAAATACCGATTCGGTAAAATTCGGTATTTTAGAATGGGTAAAAATGAGTTACCTACATCTGGCCCCTAGTGACCTCTTCTCTGAGTTGTTGCAATTGTTTCTTGAAGATCTCAGCGAATTTATCTTGGAATATGGAAACTGCAGGAAACCTTTGTCAGAGGGCTTGGTCACCTCTCTGGTCCACGTGTGCAGCTTCTTTCTTTCTATGGTAATGTGTTTTGATCTTTGGTAGTGACTGTGATCTCCATGGCTTTTAGTCCAACGGTTATTCTTCACTCACCCGCTGCTCCTGTGCAGAGGCGTGTGAGGCAAGGCTGCCATGCAGGCTCTCTCAAAGCACTCTGTGTATTGGCTTGTAGCAGTCTCAAGCAGTACGACAATGATCTCTTCTAGTATGTTGTGTTCTTGGAAGCCGATGTGGCATTGTCAGCAGGCCAGAACCTCCTGTGTGACTCAGATTGGGAAACCATGTTGACTAGTGTAACGGTCAGCGTACTGGTGGTTGCTGCTGGCGCGTGCCGGCAAGTCCCAGCACAAGCGTTCACGCCGGAGGGCGTGAGCGCAAATATAAATAAAAATGGGCGGTGATGCGGCAGGCAGTCCGCACCTAACTAAGATACTGAGCGTGTGTGTTTGTTCCCGCGCCCGCAACGCACTGCTGTGCACATTCCTGATGGAAGGGTGGCCCCCCCACCATGAATGTAACACTGGCAATGAGGATGGAGCAACGCACGCCCGTCTGTGATCCCTGCTGGGTGGTGCCGCAGCACCTCTGTGAACCCAGGCATTAACGTCTGTCACAGGCCAAGCCACGTGGTGGCTGAAGCTCTCACCAGCTGCGAGAGCAGCGCCAGAGCAAGCAGAACTAAGCAGTTTCCCCACCCCGGTGCCTGGCATCAGCTCAACAGGACAACCAGTTTCCGCACCACCACAGGTGAGTCGCGCATAACGTAAAGGAGGGCCACACAAGCATGCCCTGGCCAAGTGTCAACCTGCCCACGTGCAACAAGGCAGCGCATATAAGTGGACCGCACAAGGCCCGACGTTCCACTACCACCGCCTGGCACACTAAGGCCATTCACCAGGGTGCAGCACCCTCGCTGTGACGGCCAGTGGCATTCACCGCTGCCACCATGGGAGGCCAGGACAATGACCCACAAGCCCTAGCACCAGCTACAACACACCACCCTCCCACAGGTGTCCTACCTCCATTCAACGAGTTAGCGGACCCTGCCATGGTGACACCAAGGTGGTAGACCTGACTTGGCCGACTAGACAACTATTTAATTGCCATCAGTGAAAAGGACGGTGCAATAAAACGCTCCTTGCTTCTCCACTATGCAGGGGAAGAAATCTACCTGCTTTTCAAGCATCTTCCCAACACAAGGCCCCCTGAGGGCTACACAGCGGCAGTCGTTGCCCTAATCGCACATTTTGATCCCCAGTTGAAGCCAGACTTTGAGCATTTCAAGCTGAGGCAAGCAAAGCAAAGATAAGGTGAATCAGTTGATTCCTTTCATGCATGGCTAAGAGAACTTGCCAGTACTCAACTTGTGGGGGACAGAGCCGCAGAGGAGATCAGAGCTCAACTGATTCTTGGAATCTGCAGTAAAGTCTTGCGAGGCCTCATACTCAGGCAGCCGAACATACCCATGAGCGACATCCTGGCACGTTCACATGACCTTTCAGTGGCGCAGGCAGAAGAGATGGACCTTGTGCTGATGCGCAACGCAGAGAAAGGCGTCATCGTTAAGACTGAACGGGCTGACGCAGTCAGAACGAAGGACAAGGCCTACAAACCAGGGTATCGCCAGCCACAAACCCCAAAGAATCAATGTGGGTATTGCAGTTATGAGGTACACCCCCCACAGACATGCCCGGCACAAGGGAAAACATGCACCAACTGTGGCATTGCAAACCACTTCGACTCAGTATGCAGATAGAAAACACAGCGTAAGGATGGGAACTGACCTAAACAGATGCGAAGGATGGTCCGCCAGCTATCGTGCGTCTTGATAGCATCCCCGCCAGGAGGGAAGAGGAAAGATCAAACAGTTTACCAGGAGAAGGACTCCACATCAGAGGATGACGAAGAGAGGTACCTAATCTTGTTCACCCAAGTCCTGAAAAGTCGGAGATGGCCCCACCCCGATGAGCGATACAGATTGCAGGGTCAGAAGTCAACGTGGTAATTGATACTGGAGCATCAGTGAGAGTCATGGGAATCCAGCAATACAACAAGTTGAGGCCCAAAGCTGAGCTCAGACCGTCAAAGACAAAAATCTTCGCATATGGCAGCAATTCACCATTACTCCCGCCAAGGCAAAATGACTGTGCCAGTGCGGTCTGAAGACACTGAAATTACAATCGATATCCATGTTATCAACGAGGAGGCAGACACACTGCTGAGCAGTCAAGCAGCAGAAGACCTGGGACTAGTGACATTCGCCAGAAGCGTACAAGCTGACCAGACGAGAGACCTGCTCAGCCAGTTTGACGACCTGTTTAAGGGACTAGGACGAATAAAGAGGGCTCCCATCAAGTTACACATAGACCCGACCGTCACGCCAACCGTGTTAAGACACAGGAAAATCCCCTTCCACCTATGACTGCTAGTGGAAGAAGAGCGGCAAAAGCTAGAAGATCAAGGGGTCATAGAGAAGGTTTCTGGGCCCACACCATGGGTGTCCCCCATGGTGATTGCCAAGAAACCTCGCCAACCGGGGAAGATCAGACCCTGCATCGATATGCCCCTCCCCAAAAAGGCCATTTGACGCGAACGCCACATGACGCCGACCATGGATGATATTGTGGCCGACTTGAACGGATCCAGATGGTTTTCAAAGCTGGACCTGAATGCAGGTTATCATCAGTTAGTCCTTGCCAAAGACACCCTCTACATAACCACATTCAGCACACACCTAGGACTCGGAAGATATAAACAGCTGAATGTCGGCATATCCTCTGCCGCCGAAATATTCCAAAACGCAGTCAAGGAGATCCTGGTCAGGTTACCTGGCGTGTTGAACGTGAGTAATGATATCCTCATCCACTCATAGACGGCTAAAGAATACTACCGGCATGTGAGAGCCATGCTGAAAAGACTCCTGGACCATGGGGTCACCCTGAACAAGGAGAAGTGCCTGCTATTCCAACAACGAATAGAGTTCTTCTGATACATGTTCACACAGGAAGACTTACAAGCCATCAAGAACGCATCAGCCCCTCTCACTGTGGCTCAGGTCCGCAGCTTCTTAGGGATGGCTACTTACTGTGGTCGTTTCATTCCAGAGCTAGTCACCATTCCAGAGCCACTTTGAAACCTCACCCAATCAGACACCATGTGGCTATGGGGCCCCGCCGAAGAGACGGCGTTTCAAGCCATCAATAATGCTCTCCTCGACCACACCACGCTGGTGTACTTTAACCCCGCCAGACGGACAGAAATGCTTGTGGACGCCAGCCCCATAGGCCTAGGGGCCATCCTCACTCAGAAACAAGAGCTCGAACGATAGGCCACTCTAGCATATGCCAGCAAAGCGCTATCCCCGACCGAGAAGCGATACGCTCAAATCGAAAGGGAAGCCCTGGCAATCTGTTGGGCCTGCAGACATTTCAACTTATACATATGTGGACACTCGTTTACCATCATCATGGATCACCAACCCCTGGTGTTGCTTTTCAAAGGATCAGCACCCCACCCACCACCGCCCATCGAACAGTGGGCCATTGGGCTCCAGCACTATGAAATGGACGTAGCCTACCGGCCCGGCGCCAAGAACCCGGCCGACTTCCTCTCGAGACACCCAGACACAATAGGGGTGGAAGGTGAAGAACCAAACGCCGAGGCCACCGAGGCCCACCTGAATATGATTTCGGCACTCACGTGCCCTCGAGCGCTAATCCTCGAAGAGGTGGCAACCGCTGCTGAAAAGGACCCAGTCGTAACCAAAGTCTGGGATTCTGTACAAGGAGTACAGTGGCGTCAATTCCTACATTCTGTGAACTCATGGTCAAGCCCTGAAAAGGAAAGCCTGATGCACATGTGGAGAGTCAGGAATGAGCTGAGCGTCACCCAAGGAGGTATCCTACTCAGAGGGCCACGCATCGTCATCCCTACATCCCTTCAACTATTGGCAACGCAACTCGCCCACTGAGGGCACCAAGGAGTGGAGAAAATGAAGGCGGGAGAAGGTCTGATACCCAGTAATGGATGTCTGTGTGGAGGAGACAGTCCGGGGATGCCCTTCCTGTCAGTTGACAAGTGGGCCCGAGAGAACTGCACCTATTCACACTGAGGAACATGGGCAAAGTCCCTGGGAGAAGCTGAGCGTGGACTTCGGGAGCTTCCTGGACGGCCGAGTCACTCTACCCCTTATCGACAGCTACTCAAAATACCAGGTGGAGGAAGTTGTCAACTTGACAGCCTTCTCGCATGTTGGCCCCACTCTAGAAAAGATATTCGCCATGTTCGGATGTCTGGAGGAACTTCCAAGTGACAACGGACTCCTGTTCCAGGGGCACAAATTCAGTGAGTTCCTACAACTCCACGACATCCGGCACAGGCACATCACCCCGCAATGGCCCCAAGCCAACGGGGAGATTGAACAATTTATGAGGACAATTAACAAGACTCTTCACATCACAGTAGTGGAACAAAGAGATCCAGAACAGCAATTGCAGAAGTTTCTGTGAGAGTATCGGAGCACCCCTCACAGCACAACACGTCAAGCACCCTGGGCGTTAATGTTCAATGGCAACCGCGGGGATGGCCTCCCCACAGCACTGGGTTGGACTCCCCTTCCATTTGACAAAGAGGGTGCCCTCAGATAGAGAGAAAAGTGCAACAACACAGCCAGCAATGCCAGAAGAGCGGTGTCCCGTTGGCTAGGGCGAGAGGATACTGTCATCATGAAGGATCGGAGGCCAGGGGGAAAGTTCCGGACTCGATATGAACACGGTTATTGGACAGTAGTCGAAAGGAAGGGGACCATGGTGACAGTTGAGAAATAGGGGGAAACCGTGACCCGCAAGATCTCATGGTACAAACAAGTAGTCGACCCCACCCTTCACACTGACATCGCTTTCAACCCCAAAGAACCCAGCGCCAGCCAAAAGGCGCTGGCACCCTGCACCCCGGTCCCTGCATCTAACCCCCAGCCGAGGACTCGCCTGAGAGACTTTGCCTGTCAAGTAAGTGAAATGTGAGACTTCTAAGATTCAGTCAAGGACTGATTTGAGATGGAATAGAACGGTCAGTGCGCTAGTGGTTGCTGCCGGCACGCGCCGGCAAGTCCCAGCCCCCGTGTTCACGCCGGATGGTGTGAACGCGAATATATATAAATATGGGCGGAGCTGCAGCAGGCAGTCCGCGCCTATCTAAGATACAGAGTCTGTGTGTTTGTTCCGGCACCCACAACGCACTGCTGCGCACATTCCTGATAGGCAGGTGGCCCCCTCCATGAATGTAACAAATAGTGGAGAGCTGCTCAGTCCAGTGGAATCCCTCCAAATTGCAGGTAATAAAAGGAATAAATGTCTCGTTCCTCCACAAACTCCAAATCGGTGGTGACGTACTGAGATGAGGCAATTTTTAATAACTGTCGTGTGTGATGTGTTTTGACCACAATGCAGAAGACTCTTCTCCATACCAAGTCGCCTGAGGGCCCAGCTGTGCTCCATGCTGGCACTTCACACCGAGAAAGAAAATGGGGAAGACCAAAGAAAAATCATGCATTTCTAAAACTGGAGAACGTGTGTGTTTCCCATGTCAAAGACAAAGCGATTAAAACGTAGATGAGTTGATAACTGGTTTACTCCCTTGTTCTGTTTTCCAGTCCCTTTTATCTTTGATATGAAAAAATAAAACACTGCGCAATAATAAATAGAGCCCCTGAATTATATGTTCTCCAATTACACTTTGAACATGCCAATTTGGTGGGTATTTTAGTAGTCTTTTCATATTCACCCTGGACTTGCTTTGTGCGCCTTCCTACAGCTGCTGCTTTTGGTTCTACCATGACCGCATCACACCATGCCCACCCTTCCCCAATCTTTGCCTTGGTCTCTCACCATCCACTGGGAACATGCTGTACATTATGTGACAACACTTCACTGAAAGCGCTGACCTCATCTAGGGAGCAGAACAGTGCAGATCTTGTGTTTCTGTTGGTTTGTGCTCTAAGCATCTCCTTGGTGAGAGGTTTGTTTGTATCCTGAGAAGCAGATCAATTTCGTTTAATTAACTCCGGGCATAATCATATGACCGTTACTGAAGAATCCATCCCTGGATACCATGCAATCAAGGAGGAAGAGGCGTGAGAGTTATGCGGGGAATGCGGAAACTCTCCAAACATGGAGCTGCCAAAACACAGGCTGCATCACCTTCCGCCTCACTGGTTTTTATCTGTAGGAAAACAAGCACAGCTCCACAAGTGATTAAAGGAACACATCACAGACTGTTGGTGTGGTACCAGAATATTGTTATCATAATATCTTCTGACTTAAATATCTTGTCCTAACTATTGTTTACAAAAATATTGCCCCATTAATAGCAAATCTACACCAAATGGGATGTTATTTTTGCAAACGAAATTTTAAAATACAATATTTATGTCAGGCAATATTTCGTTGTGCAATAGTCTGTTAACACCATCTGTGTTTATTTGGTATATGTTCATTAGGAGGTAGGTTCTTGAGCTTGGCTGTTTCATTCATTTAGAAGACACATTACATCTGTGTGTTTTTTCTTAACCATTAGTCTTTCTTTTTTTGTTGTCTGCAGAATGAGGTATGGTATGGGACAGACAGGCAGAACCATGCAATTATATGTGTTATTAAGAAGACACTTATAAGAGTTCAACAAGTAGGTATATGCAGAACAATCTAGGTTTAGATCAAAAAAGGTCCACCCAGTGTTGCTAAGAGTGAGAGAACATGAAAATTCAAATAACATTTAATGGGAGTAGGTGTTTATGAAAAACAATGTTAAGATTCACTGAGATTCTTTTGAAATGATGGGGCTGTGGATTCAGGGTCACACGTAAGGCTTTATTAGTTTTTGCAGATACTCAGTGTTTTAGATAGATTTGAGAGATTAAGTTTCAGGATAAATTATGAAACTCTCGGTAAACGATATCTGATATACTCATTTTTAAGGAGTGCATAAAAGGTCCATGGTATTATAAGAGGTCTGTCGAATCCCCTCTTGATTGTCAATCACTGTAAGAACTTTGTAGTATTCTGTATTGTGCCTCCCAGGCACTTGTAGGTAGAACACTGTGTTATGGACATTCTGAGGTTTATATTAGAATGTTAGTTGTTTGGCAGTTGATGTCTGCTGCTCACTGATGTCGCTGTATTACTCCTGAGCAGAATAAACTCAGCTTTAAACTTCAATCCTGTCTACTTCCATGAACTCTAACACTACAAAATTATTGGCGACGATGCTCAGGAGAAGATAAAGAACCCAAACTTACCTCGATCCACCTCGATTACGTGTTCTGCAAGCTGCATGAGAAAACGAAGATCAGCTGATAATCACATTGGAAAACCACAAGAGACGATGAAAGAATTAAGATAAGTGCCCCGCTTCGTTTCTAGCGTGTGAGAGACATTGTATTTTCACTGGCAAGCGTAAGGAAAATTAACAGTTTTCCACTTCGTCAACGCTGACCGTGATTGGCAAATAGGGAAGAATGCGTTTGGTTGGCAGCGTGATTTCACGCAATTGACGTTGCAGTCGGCCATTTTCTGTCAACTTGACTGGCAACACGTATCCTGGTTGGAAGAAAGAATGCGTGTGATTGGCAACGTGACTCCACGCAATTGACGTTGCAGTCGGCCATTTTAAAGACTTTTCCTTAAGTTAACAACGCCGTTACCACAACAACGATAGCAACGCTATCTGTTCTTCCCAATTGTCGGGCATTTCAGACCCGTCTTTGTACACACGTCACAGCGCTGAATACAAACCCATAATCAGCTCTATCTGCTCTTCGTTTTCATCAACAATTGTGAAGTAATTGAACACAAACATTGTCAGTGGTTCTACACGACTAAAAAATATTTTCATGGGGGGAGGAGCTATGCACGGATCCAAGATGGACGCGTGAGCAGAGGGTTCCCGAGACCCCTTCCGCCACCCTTATCTATCCTGACACAGATCCTGATTTAGACGACGGGTGCTTCTCGTTGATGCCCTGCTGATATCGACAGCTTCTTCCAGAATTCGATTTGGCCGCCGGGAACTGGACTTGTTGCACTCCATAATCTGAGGCCTACGGCAGTGGCCATCCAGGGGCTCGAGTTCCCGAGGTGCCCAGGTGGCAATTGAACAACAACGGCTGGAGAGACGCCTCCCCTGCCCCTGTGGTACTTTCGGTTTCGATTTCGGTCATTGTTGGTGCCGAATCATTGCTGATAGATACTGCTGCCCTGCTCTAGTCGCAGACTCTCATTCGGCTGTCGTTCCTCGACCTCTCGATTCCTTCAGTTTGCCATAGGGGGAATCATTCTGACTAGATCTCCGAAGACCCTTTGGAGCTCGTCGACCATTATGACGGGCAGGACGGACCCCGAGAGGCGCAACACCAGAGGCCCGAATCGAGGGGGAGCCGCTCAGACCCAGACTATAGACCGCTTTACTCGCCCGAAGGGATCCCCGGGTGGATCGAGCAAGTCCCCCGGAGAGGCTGGTGACGGTACCCCTGTGAATGAGGAGCCGACTTTGGCAGATGTTATGGGCGCCATTGCCAATATCCAGACTGCGATGGGGCAGCAATATGAAACTCTTGCTACTAAGTTGGATACGGTTGCGATTGAGGTCAACCTTTTCAGGACAGACCTGGGGAAAACCAACGAACGGGTCAAATCTTTGGATGTGAAGATGGCGAGCCTAATTACAGATGTCTCAGATCTTCAGACCGAGGTCCGTGATCTTCGCATGGCCAGGGACTCGTTTGCCCGTCGGCTGGATGATTTCGAGAGCCGGGCCAGACGAAATAATGTCCGCATCGTGGGCGTTCCGGAGTCTTCCACGGACGTACCGACGGATCTTCTGGTTGAAGACCTTATCCAGAACTATTTGTCACCAAAGGGTCTTAGTGATCTTTTTGCAGTGGAGCGCGCTCATCGGGTTCCAGGCGGGAAGCCCAATCTTGGGGCCGCTCCGAGGCCTATCATAGCCAGGATCTTTAATTATCGGGATAGAGACGCTATCCTGCAGGCCTCCCGTGTCAATGGTCCCACTAAGTTTGAAAATGTTTCGATCAGCTTCTATCCGGACTTCACCCAGGCAGTGCAGAAGCAACGTATGGCCTTTACGGGGGTGAAACGACGCCTTAGAGACATGGACCTGAAATATGCCATGCTTTTTCCGGCTCGCCTGCGGATTGAGCATAACGAACGTACATTTTTCTTTGATCGCCCTGAGGCGGCCAGTGACTGGCTGGACACTTTGCCGACACAGCATCCTAGCTCGGAGAATATGAGGGGTGCCGAGGGCGGCCTGGAAGACCTGGAGTAGTGAGTCGGTGCCGATGAGCCATTATTGGACGCTTTGCAGTGGCTCTGTGATAGCGATGTTTATACGCAACGGATACCCGGGGGTGGTTGGACTCGGGACTCTTCCTCCTCAGGGGACACTTTTCTCTCTTCTTGTAGGTTAGTTTAATGGGGCGACAGGCACACTGCAAGTTGGGGTGGCTTTCTGGTCTACCGCAGGGGTGCAGGGAGGGGGGTTGTGTGTTGAGGGTTCTTTGGGGGGTGGTCTTTTCTTGTTTGTTTATTTCGAGGCTCTGACTTGGTCGCTCTTTTATCCTTTGTGCTTGCTCTGTGGCGAGGGGGACTGTTGTTTTTTGTCTGGGATGGGGGGTAGGGGGCTGAGGGTGCTGAGCTGGAACGTTAATGGTCTCGGGGATCGCATTAAACGGGGGATAGTTTTGCAGTTTTTGAAGCGGCACTCCCCGGATATTGTTCTACTACAAGAAACGCATTTGGTGGGCAATACGTGCCGTGCGCTGAATAGAAGAGGCTACCGTTTGGTGGCCCACTCTGGATTCACCACTGGGTCGAGGGGGGCGGGTATCTTGGTTAGGAACTCCCTCCCCCTCGAGGTAGATGACGAGGTGCTGGATGATAGGGGTCGCTATGCTGCTGTCGTGGGTCGATGGGAGGGGAAGACGATTTCCATTTTGTCTGTGTATGTTCCACCTGGTTTACAGTCTACTACATTTTCGGATTTGGGTGGGGTAATCCTGGGGCTCCCCGATGGTTTGCTAGTAGTGGGTGGAGATTTTAACTCAGTGGTCAGTGGAGAGGGGGATCGACACCCTTGTAGAACCCTCCCCACGTCGCAGTTGTGGTTGGGCCGTTTCATGGATACACTGGGATTAGCGGATTGTTGGAGACAACTTCACCCTGGCCAGCTCCAGTACACCTTTTTCTCGGGGGCCCATGGTAGTTTATCGCGACTCGATTATATTCTTATTCCAGCGGCACAGATGGTCTCCGTGAGAGAAATTAGACATCTTGCGAGGGGGATTTCAGATCATTCCCCTCTATGGCTCACCATTGATGTACAGCTAGAGTCCGGGGGTCGTGTTGCTCCCATTAATCCGTGGCATCTTCGTAACCCCAACATTAGCAAGGAAGTGGTTAAATGTATGGATTATTATTTTGCTGAGAATGAAGGGTCAGTATCCTCCCCTGTTATTCTGTGGGAGGCGTGTAAAACTGTGATCCGGGGTCAGACACTCTCTTTGATTGCCAGCGAAAGGGGGCGCAGAACTAAAGAAGTGGTACGGCTTGAAAATGATATCTCTGCATTGGAAGAACAGAAGTAATCTGTGATTACGCCTGATAGCCTACACTCCTTGGCGCTTAAACAGTTTGAATACAGAGCTCTGGTGACTGATGCGGCTAAAGCGATGAATCGTGAACAGCAGGGACGCTTGTATGATTTGGGTGATAAGGCGGGGAAATTGCTTGCTTGGCTTGATAAGCGGGATAGAGTGAATCGTGTTGTGCCTGTTATTGAGTGAGTGGATGGTGTGCGAGTTGTGGACCCGGTCGAGATCGTTGAGGTCTTTGCCCAGCATTTTCGGAAGGTGTACTCGCCGGTCTCGGACAGACCTGAGGAGGACTCGCACCTGTTGCTCCGCGATATTGCGTTGCCTAGTCTCTCGGATTCGGACAGAGAGCTTATGGAGGCGAATTTTTCTACCGATGAAGTAGCGCTAGCTATCCGTGCACTTCGTTCTGGTAAGGCTTCGGGCCCGAATGGTTTGCCAGTCGAGCTGTATAAGTTGTATCCTGATAAAATGGCGCCGTACCTTCGTCGGACATTTTTGGCGTCGCAAGATCTCGGGCTTCTTCTCCGAGATCAGAGACTGGCGTCCATTGTGGTCATCCACAAAGACGGAAAGCCCCGGGAACATTGTTCGTCATATCGGCCAATCTCGCTTCTGAATGTGGAGCCTAAGGTTCTTGCTAAAATTTTGGCGAGCCGTGTGATCACGGTGATCGGCGAATTGGTGCACCCTGATCAATCCGGGTTTATCCCCCACCGTAACACTGCACTCAATCTTCGCCGTCTACACGGTGTTCTGGCGAGGGCGGGGTCTCTTGCGGAACCGGCCATTTTGGTTTCCCTTGACGCCTCGATGGCCTTCGACACGGTGGAATGGCCTTATTTGTGGGCTGCCCTCGCTAAATTTGGCTTTGGTCCTAAGTTCATTGGATGGGTTAAACTGTTATATGAACAACCGCTTGCGCAGGTGGTGGTTAACGGAAGGGCCTCGGATCCCTTTGTCCTCGGACGTGGCACAAGACAGGGCTGCCCTTTGTCGCCTCTCCTTTTTGCGCTTGCTCTTGAACCCCTTGCCGCGTGGCTCCGCTGGGAGCCCTCGCTCCAGGGCATAGGGTGGTCTCCTACCTTTGAGGATCGGGTATCACTTTATGCTGATGATATTCTATTGTACCTCACTTCTCCCCGTAAGTCATTGGGAGTCCTGTTTGATGTCCTGAGTTCTTTCGGGAAGAATTATGGTTTGGTTATTAACTGGACTAAATCCTGTATTTACCCGCTTGCGGGTGGACAACCTTCTCTGCCTCGCTTCTGCCCTATACCTGTCTCCAGTGGTGGTTTCAAATACTTGGGGATCTACATCTCTATGGACCCTAAGGTCCGATTTGAGCGTAATCTACTGCCTCCGCTTGCCCGACTTCGGTCGGATGTGGCGGCATGGTGTGGACTGCCTCTTTCCCCCCTGGGGAGGGCGGCCCTGTTTAAAATGATGTCTCTTCCCCAATTCTTATACGCAATCCAGAACACGCTGGACCTGGTTCCAGCTGGCTATTTTTGTGAAATCGAGGGTCTCCAGAGGAAATTGATTTGGGGCGGGAGACCGTGTATAGCGCTGGCGAAATAGACTTTGCCCTGGTATGATGGTGGGATAGCTTTACCGGGTGTCAAACGTTATTATTGGGCGTCCCAGTTGAGTGCTATTAATCACGCCATGTATGGCCCTGTCCCTAATCCCGCTTATGATATGGATAAGTGGCAACTCCCGGGGGGCGATTATAATAGAGCGCTCTATTCCAAGAGTGACAGGAGGTATTTGACAGGCCCCACTGCAGTGGCACTGCGTGTCTGGGATAGTGCAACATCGTCCACAGGTTGGACTGATAAACTCACTAGGGCGACTCCTCTCTATGCATCTGAGAGATTGGGTGGTCTGTGGTCCTCGTAGGGATTCGATAGGTGGGACCTTATCGGTATCAGCAAAGTGGGTGATCTTTGGACCACCAATAGAGTAAAAACTTTTGACGAGTTACAACGGGAATATAAGCTGAGTGATAGGGAATATTTTCGATACCTTCAGATACGCCATGCGCTCGATTCGGTTTTCCCTGCTGGCACCTCGATCCCTGAGTCTTCTCCCTTGGAGGATAGAGTGCTTGATGGACATGTCCCCGACAGCACTATCTCCCTCATATACAAGAAACTTATTAATGTCCGTTCGGACCTTCTTATACAGCTGCGTGAGGAATGGACTGGTGACGGGCTGGAGCTAGACGATGAAGACTGACAGGCTGCAGTCTCCTCCCCAAAGGAAGTTGCTATTCCGGCGCGTCTCCGACTGGTGCAGCTAAAGATTCTTCATCGCACCTATGTCACGGGTCCACGATTGATGCATATGGGTTACTCGATGGATGGGCTATGTCGGCGTGGATGTGGTTTGCTTGCTACTTTCCTCCATATTATATGGCAGTGCCCGGAGGTAGTGGTTTTTTGGACTCGAGTGCATGAGGTGATGGGAGAGGTGACGGGCGTCGGGCTACTTCCTGAGGCCCGGCGCTGCTTGCTGAATATTTGGGAACCGAATGACTGCACCGTTGCCCAGACTCAGTGGGTCACACTGGGAAATATTATTGCCAAAAGAGATATTGCTCAACTCTGGGGGTCTCATAGGGCGCCACTGGTCTTGACCTGGGAGGAGAATATGGACTGGTGCATGTTTAGGGAAAAACTTGTATACGTCTCCCGGGGTAGGCCTAAGAAGTGGGGTAGGATTTGGGGTCAGTGGAATTCGTATCGTGGTGGGATTTGTGACCCTCCTTTTGTAGAGTCCCATGATAATACAGGTTCTCCCTGATTGTACGTTCTGGTATTTTTGAATTTTTGTTCAATGTAAAGTATTGCTCGCCCTTGGTCCCCACACCCCACCTCCATGATTTCCTTATGCTTGCTTTTCGTTGTCCCCCTCATATCACACGTAGCAGCCCTTATATTGCTAAATTTGCCTCTTTTCTTTTTCTTCTGGGTTTTTCTTTTTGTTCCTTGTGTGTTATAAAATGAAAACCTTTTATTCCTCCTCATTTACCAGACGCTCCTAACCACGTCATGCTTTTCCGCTGCCGGACCCTCGGGTTGTCGGCTGATGAGCTGTGTATTGCTTTATTTTTACTGTTTCGTATTACTGACCGGCCTTGGTGGTTGTAGGTCTGTATATGTCCTTATTTTGCAAATAAAGGTTTTTCAAAAAAAAAAAAAATATATATTTTCATTATAGATCATTTAAAGTACATTATACAACTATTGTACTGTTCCTCAGTTATGGAAATAGTTGATAGATTTTAAACCACTAAGTATATAAAAAAATAAAATAATTTGGAACTATCCCTAATTATTGATTCATTTTAGTACAGGGACAAGAAAAACTTATGATTTGGGATTGGATCTCTGTATCAAACATTTAATAGGTGCTTTATGCAGTCAGTTTCACCTCCTCCCCCTTTTCTGGAGACGCCAGGAAATCCACCTATAATTTGGAGAAAATGGTTTGACGCATTTGAAACTTATTTGGGTGCAATAGGCGCATCAAGATATCGCGCAGAGAGAAAGAAATGCCTATTATTGCACTCATTAGGTTTTGAAGGAAGAGAAATCTATAAACATTTGCCTCCTTTAATAAGAAACAACGCAGAAGAAGACGTTGATGAATATGTTGAGGCAAGGATGAGACTGGAGTTGAGATTCAATGTCAAACCTAGTCTAGTTGTAATTAGACACACATTCTTCAAGAGAGAACAGCTGCCAGGAGAGGATGTTGAGACCTACGTATCCAGTCTAAGACAGTTGAGTGCGGAATGCGAGTTTGAGGGTTTCAGAGAACAATTAATCAGAGCTCAGTATATATGTAAATGCACTGACAAGTCGATCCAACAAAAGTTACTTACCTTAGGAAATCCTACACTTGAGGAGACTATCCGTACAGCCAAAAGCATTGAGTTGTCAAAGTAGGAAGTTAAAGAACTTGAGAAGAAAAGTGAAGAGACAGTTTCCATAGTTAGAGCTAAAGAGAACAAGGAAAACAAATCAGTCCCTGGTCAACAACGTTTCGAGAAGAACAGTTTTCCTAGTTCGCAACGTTTTGAAAGAAATTCATTTTCTAGAAGTGACATTTGCTATAGATGTGGAAATCTTTCACATAATAAGAATAACAAATTCTGTCCTGCAAGGAATTCTACTTGTCGCAATTGTGGGAAATATGGTCACTTTGCGAAAATCTGTCAAAATTCTAGACAGGGAAATTCGACCTTTATTAATAAGTCTCAGAGTCAGAGCAATGTAACTGGGGTAGGAAAAGTTTCAAAGTTTTATGATAATTCAGGGAAGGGTCCAGATCCTATTAACAGCATCCAAGACGACCTTAGGGAGATGGTTGTAATAGTACAGGAGAATTCAGATCCTATTAACAGCATCCAAGACGACCTTAGGGAAATGGTTGTGGTAGTACGGGAAGATGGAGTCATCACTGGGGACCCTTTCGATTGTGTTGACCCTTATGAAGATTTCGGTGTGGGTGACAAAATAATTTCTTTGTTAGTAGACTCAGGCGCTAGAGTAACAATGATCACCCAAGAATTATTTGATGAAACTTGGCCTGAGAGGAAACTCGAACCACCTGATAGAGCCCCTGTTTCCTATGAAGGACGCAGAATAGCCTTACTTGGGTATTTTGAAGATATCCTACAATTCAGGGGTAGGAACATTTTGGGAAAAATATATGTTTCAATTAAAGGGTTGAACATTTTGGGTTGGTTCCACCAGGGTTTATTTCAGTTGATTCTAAGACCAGGCACTAAAGAACAAGTTAGTGTAGCAGAATTTAACTACTGTTTGAAAATTTAGCTGTGGTTGAATCTGATGACTATATTGAAAAATTAACTTTCAAGTTTCCTACTGTTTTTGGGAAGGGACTTGGAATGATCAAAGGTTTTAATCACGAGATTAGAGTGAAAGATGGAGCCATCCCTGCTAAGCATAAAGTCAGGAGTGTCCCTTTTAGTGTAAGGGATAGTCTAGAAACAGAATTGATCGAGTTGTGCAAGAAAGGGGTCATTGAACCAATTGAGTCATCTTTGTGGTTGTCTCCTCTTGTTGTCGCCAAGAAAAGGAATGGTGATTTGCGCGTTTGTGTTGATTTGCGCAGCCTCAATAAAAACATCTGGATTGACTCACACCCTTTGCCAAAAATTACAGATTTGTTGTCTCTTACTAGAGGCGCAAGATGGTTCACAAATTTGGATTTAGCTTCCGCATACCATCAGGTGGTGTTGAGTCAATCTTCTAGACATTTGACTGCATTTGTTTCTCCTTTTGGTAGTTTTCAGTACTGCAGGATGCCGTCCGGCCTCGCGTCGGCGGCAGCAGTTTTTCAAAGATTAATGAGTCAAATGTTTAAGGATACCCCTGGAGTAATTGTTTTCCAGGACTACGTTTTAATTTTTGGCGAGAACAAAGAGGATCATGACAATTCATTGAATCAAGTTTTGGAAATTATGCAGGACAAAGGTATTGTACTTAAAAGTGAAAAATGTGTTTTCCTAAAGGAGAAAATGGAATTTCTTGGACACGTGGTCTCGCACAATGGTATGGAACCACGTCCTGGTTTGGTAAAAGCCATTGTAGATGCTTCTCCTCCTGTTGATAAATCTGGCTTAAAGTCATTCATTGGTCTCAGTGAATTTTACTCTAGATTTATCAAGGATTATGCATCTAGAGTTCAGCCACTGACTAACATGTTAAAAAACAAATGTGCCATTTATATGGGATAAGAACTGTCAAGAAACTTTTCAATGGATTAAGTCTCAGTTAGTGAGTGACAGTATTCTTAAGCCTTTTGATCCAAATAAGGAATGTGTTGTCACTGTGGATGCTAGTGGTTTTGGTCTTGGAGCTGTACTCACTCAAAAAAGTGGTCAGGGCGTGGCCAAGATGGCGGTGTGAGCGGACGCTTCCTCCCGTAGCTCCCCCGGCCCGGCTCAGCTCGAGCCCCGGTTCCTGCGCTTCTCTCCCCCCGCGGCTGCTTTGCGGGCGAGGGGTCTGTGCCGGAGTGCCTGGGGCACATTTTGATGCCACTTTGACTCCTGTCGCCCCGGAGGAAGTGCCCTGAAAGTTTGCTCGCAGATCGACCCACGGAGAAGGGCTTGGGCCGGACCGCGGAGACGAGCCTGGGGGCGGAGCGTGTTGCGGCGCTGTCCGGGCGCCTCGGCTGGGCCGAGTGCTGAGTGCTGGTGCTCCCGAGGGATCGGACCCGAAGTGCTTGGCAGAGTGCGGGACCCTCCGGCCGGAGCCTGCGTGACCGGAGTCGCCGCTGGGCAGCGGACCCTGGACCCTCGCTGGTGCTCTGACCCTTCGCGACTGGTGTCGGTGAGCGGAACGACGTTGATCCCGGACCTGGAGGCGGGGGACGGAGGCGTTTAGGCGGCGGCCGCTCTGGGCGTGCCCGCCGGTGCAACTGTGGGGCGCCTGCTCTGTACTTTCCTGGCCCATTGCAGCCCGGCGGTCTACGGCGGTCTTGTTGGCCTGGGCCGCCCTCCTGGGTCCCGCTGTTCCGCCATCTTGTCCTGGGGAGCTGGAACTGGCGACCCTCCCGGCGCCCTTGCTGAACGAGTGCCTCCTTTTGCCCTGGCTTCCGCTCCGACTCCCCTGAGAGTGACCTACTGAGGGACCCTGACTTTGGCCCTGCTTACCGCTCTGGTCGGTGCGGTGATCGTCTCGCCCTGGCCTGAGCCGCCATTTTGTCGTCAGTGACGCTTCACCCTTGTCCCCGGCGGGGCCTTCACATCTGGTGCCCACGAGCGACCGGCCGCATCTACGGCGGCCAGCCCTGAGCTTTGCCCACTGCGGAGGTCAGGATGACTGGGAGAGGTGGCGCGAAAAAGGGGGACCGCACCCTGCCGGATATGCTCAGCAGGGCCCAACAGCAGCGGGACAGGACGCAACCATCCCCGGGGCCCTCTCGGGCCTCTACGGACGCCACTGGAGGCGAGCCACCGGTCACGAGGTCCTTCATGGAGGGCTTATTCAGCTCCCTCAGGGAGGACTTCCAGACGCTCAAGAGCGAGGTGGCCGGCGAGGTCCGAGAGGTGCGCAGAGAGGTCGAGGGCCTTGGCGAACGTGTTGACACGGTGGAAACGGCAGCCCAGCGCCGCGATGAGGAGATAGTCCATCTCCAGCAGGACGTTCTCCGCCTACGGGAGCAATGCGTCGAGCTCCAGGCCCACTCTGAGGACCTTGAGAACAGGTCCAGGCGGAACAATATCCGGGTGAGGGGTGTTTCATCCACAGATGAGGGATCGGACCTGGTGGCCTATTTGCAGGACCTGTTCCGGGAGATTTTGGGAGAGGACACGGACTTTCCGATCCGCATAGACAGAGCGCACAGAGTGGGCCGCCAGCGCCAGTCATCGGCACCCCCCCCTGATATTCTGGCGTTCCTGCCGGACTTCCCTTTGAAGGAGCGCATTATGACAGAAGCCCGCAGGAAGCAGCCTTTAACCTTCAGAGAGCGGCCCGTGGCGCTCTACCAGGACTTGTCCGCCATCACGCTGCAGAAGCGTAGGTCCTTCCGGATCGCTACGGACTTTCTGCGGGAGCATGAGACGCCCTACTCTTGGGGTCACCCCTTTCGTCTCATCTTCCGATGGAATGGAGTGTTACACCAGCTGCGCTCCCTCCAAGACATCTGCGGGGTGTTGGGACTCACAGCCACGGAGGAGGACGGAGCGACGCCCGCATGGAGACGTCCCGAGAGACGGGGCCGACGAGGATCGAGGAGACGACAATCGCCGGCGACTGCGAGTCGCCCTGATTCCCCTACCGTCAGGGCGGAAATGGCGGAGGCCCTGAGGGCGGCGGCCGGGACCTCGCCTGAATCCGGCGGTGTGGCCATGACGGCCTAACTTCACTCCGGGGGGAGAGATTCTTAGCCTCTTCGATGCTGGGTTGGGACTGGGGGGTTGGGGGGGGACAGTTGGAGGTGAGTGGCTGAACGTCCACTTGATTGATTTCTGCAGACTTGCCCGTTCGGGCTGGACTGAGACAATGGGGTGTTTTTCTTTGTTTATGGTTTTGGCTAGTTGCCGTGGGTTGGTTCAGGGAGGGTTTAGGAGTTGGTTTGTTGTTGGTGGGGTCCCGTCCGATACTGCCCATGCACGCGCGAGGCCGGTTCTGGCCTTCCCTGCACCCCTGCCCCGCGCGCCCCCTCCGCTGATCCCTCACTTGCTGCATAGCGCTTCGATCCCCTGGGAGCGATGCCGTCCTTGAAGGTGGTGACCCTTAATGTTAAGGGTCTGAACAACCCTGTGAAGCGTAGGGCGATCCTTTCCCTGCTGGAGGGGACGCAGGCGGACATTTGCCTTTTGCAGGAAACCCATTTACTTTCCAATGATTGTCATAGGTTGCGCTCTGCCAAGTTCCCTACCCAATTCTTCTCTTCGGCGGCGACCAAGACTGCGGGTGTAGCCATTCTTTTAGCCAGCTCCTTTAGGGGCGAGGTGTTGTATAAATATGCCGAGCAGAAGGGGAGGCTCCTCGTGTATCGCATGCGGCTTGGAGGTATCGCCTTTACGGTTGGCTCCGTTTACAGCCCGAATGACCACCAGGATCGTTTCCTGGCATCAGTGTTGGTGGACGTCACTGCCTCGCCCGATCGCCATGTTGTCCTGGGGGGAGACCTGAATATGGTCTTCGACTCAGCTTTGGATAGGTCTGCCCAACGCTTCCCGCAGACGGGGGAGCTTTCTCGAGCGGTGCGAGACCAGATTGCTGAGATGGATCTGCATGACCTCTGGCGCACTATGCACCCCACCGATAGGGACTATTCATACTTCTCCCATGCGCACCGCACTTATTCGCGGTTGGACTACCTCTTGGTGAGCGGACCGCTTCGCTCGGCCGCCACGGCGGCAGACATCGGGGTCTTGTCCCTGTCCGATCATGCACCGGTTTCCGGAGTCTTTGCTTGGCCGGCAGCCCCCCCCTCTAGCGGGATGTGGCGGCTTCGGGATACGCTTCTACATAGGAAGTCGGTGGTGACGCGAGTGGGGGAGGTTATTCAGGAGTACCTGGTCCACAATAGCAACTCCGACACGTCTCTAGCGACGCAGTGGGCAGCCTTGAAGGCGGTCCTCAGGGGGGAATTTATTTCCATTTCCTCGGCGGAGAACAGAGAGCGGCAATGTAAGAGGGACGAACTGACGGCGCAGGTCAGGGAACTTGAGCAGGTTCACCGCCGCACGGGGGCTCCTCGGGTCTGGAGGCAGCTGAAAGCGGCGAGGAAACTCCTCTCTGCGCTAGATCTAGATCGGGCGGAATACGCTGCGTTGCGTCTGAAGCATGCCTTTTATACGGGCGGAGACAGATGCGGTAAGCTTCTGGCCCATCGGCTCCGGGCTGCGCGGCAACGCAATGTGGTGAAGGAGTTGGTGGGCGCGGATGGGGTCCCGGTTTCCGGTGACGCGGATGTGGCGGATTCTTTCCGTAGCTTTTACGAGGCGCTATACGCCGCGGAACCCTCCCCGCCGGGAGAAGCTGAGGCCTATCTGGAGTCAGTGACCCTCCCGTCTCTGGAGCCCGCCCAGGCGGACCATCTGGAGAGGGACATCCATGTGGTGGAAGTCATCTCCGCTATCGCACGCTTGAAGCACGGTAAGGCCCCGGGCCCGGATGGCTACACGGCCTTGTTTTACAAGACCTTCTGCTCCACTCTGGCGCCTCTATTGGCTCGCCTGTTCAACTCCTTCTCTGAGCCGGGGGCCATTCCGCCGGACCTTCTTTCCGCGACGGTGTCGGTTATTCCGAAGCCCGGGAAGGATCGGACCCTGTGCGGTTCATATCGGCCTATTTCGCTTCTGAATGTGGACCTTAAGCTCTACACGGGGATCCTGGCGGCCAGACTTGGCCTGCACCTACCGGGCCTGGTGGAGGCGGACCAGGCTGGTTTTGTGCCCGGTAGGCAGACAGTCGACAACACCAAGAGGGTGACGCACGTGTTAGAAAAGGCCTCACGTGTCCCGGGGGAACGGATGTTGCTGTCGGTCGATGCGGAGAAGGCCTTTGATAGGGTTCATTGGCCGTACCTTGAGCTGGTTCTCGGGAAACTGGGGATCGGCAAGAAGTTCCGCTCCATGGTCTTCAATTGTTATAGGAGACCGTCAGCATCGGTGCGGGTCAACGGACACAGCTCTGGTAGTTTTGCCATTGAGCGTGGTACGAGACAGGGATGCCCCCTCTCACCGCTTTTGTTCGCCCTCTATATGGAGCCGTTCGCCCAGAGGATTCGCGACAATCCGGACGCTATTGGGGTTGCGATGGGTCAGTATACCCATACTGTTAGCCTATATGCGGATGATGTCCTGCTGACCCTGGATGACCCCAGGCGGTCACTCCCTGCCTGCGTTCACGAACTGAACGCCTTTGCACGCGTGGCCGGCTTTAAAATGAACATGTCTAAATCGGCTGCCCTGGATGTGTCGCTTTCCGCGGACACCAGGCGAGACCTCCAGCGTCTTTTCCCTATGCAGTGGTCCTCTTCCACGGTACCGTACCTAGGGATCCTGCTTGCACCTTCGCTGCCCGAGATGGTCAAGGCCAACTATTCTTCCCTTAGCAAGAAGATTAAAGAGGAACTCGGCCGATGGGACAAGGGCCTGCTCTCGTGGCTGGGCCGTATCGCAGCGGTGAAGATGACGGTACTGCCCCAGATCTTGTATCTTTTTCGCGCTCTACCTCTCCAGCCCCCTGTGGGTTGGATACAGCAAGCGCAAGCTGACGTCTCCCGTTTCGTGTGGCAGGGCCGCAAGCCTCGGATGAAGAGGGTTCTTTCCACGCTTGCACCGGAGGCGGGGGGTCTCGGTGTTCCGGACCTCCGGAAGTATTTTCAAGCGGCGCAACTCCGGTATTTGGTGGAATGGAGCAGGTGGGAATCGGACAAGCACTGGCTCTTTCAAGATCAGGCAGTTGCAGGTCGCACCCTTCAAGAGGTTCCATTCTTGCGGCGCGCACACCGCCCGGCTAATCTCTACGCCTCCTTTGTCACCCGGGTTCCGCTACGAGTGTGGGATGCGGTTTGTGAACTCCGCGAGCTAACTACTTTCCCATCTCCGTTCACACCCATAGTTGGTAACCCGGACTTTACTCCGGGCCTGGACCCGGGAGCTTTTTCTCACTGGATGAGTGCGGGTTGCAGGGCACTCTTTCAGGTTTACGGGCCGGAGGGCGTGCTCCCTTTCCACCAACTCCGACAGGACTTTGGTCTGACGGAGGTGGACCGACTGCGTTATATGCAGGTCCGTCACTGGGCTCTCCAACCCCAAGTGCGCGACGTCGCAGCCCGTCAAATCACACCTTACGAGCGGTGGCTGGTGACCCGGACCTCGGATGCCAAGCTTATCACTGATCTATATAAATTTCTCCAACCCCCGCCGTTTCATTACCACAACCCGGGGAGAGAGCGCTGGCACAGAGAGTTGGGCAGGACCTTGAGCCACAAGGAGTGGGACGGGATCGCATATCGGGCGAGGCACTCTGCGTACCACACTGGGCTGACGGAGACTTTTACCAAGGTGTCCACCTACTGGTATTACACCCCGGAGAGGCTCTACGAGATGCACAAACTCACCGACAAGGGTTGCTGGCGAGGCTGCGGTCAGGAGGGTACTCTATCGCACATTCTCTGGGGGTGCCCGGTACTATCTGCTTATTGGAAGGAGGTCTTAGATGAGGTGGACAGGCACTTCGAGGTTGAACTCCCGCGCTTCCCGGCATATGTCCTGCTAGGCCTTCCCAACGACTTGATGTACCCGCTGAAGTCCCGCAGGGGTAGGCAGATTGCTATTGCGCTAGGCTCAGCGGTTCAAAATATCCTTGTGCACTGGCGCACCCCCACTGCCCCCTCTATCACTGGCTGGTTACACAGACTCTGGCAGGTACTGGGTATGGAGAAGATGTCGCTCACAGTGGCTGGTAATGTTGACCAGTTCGAGGAGCTCTGGCATCCTTTCTTGGCACTGTTGTCCACGGAATTTCGTGAGATCACATGTCCGAGGTACCTACGCCTTCTTAGGCTGACGCCGCCGGCGGCTCCAGCGGATTAAGAGGGATGGGATCGGGGGGACTGGGGGCTGGGGGTGGGTGGCTGGGGACAATGTTTCTATAACGGGCTATTGGACGGGGATGTTGGGGTATTGTTTTCTTCTTTTCCTTTTTCTGGGGATGGGGGGCTTGGAGGGACTGTGTTGTTTATGCTGTGTTGCGGGTCACTACTCATGCTTAGCTTGATTGGGAGGTTGGGGACTATTGGAGGGTTATTCGCACGGCCTTCTTGCCTTACAGCATTTGCCTTTTTCCCCCTCCGGGACTACCGACCTCCCCACTTTCCGCCAGAATTGCTGCAACATGCCTCCTTTTGTACTGTATGTAAACTTGACCTCCTAATTCCCTTCCCCGTGTTTTTATGTTTTAATAAAATGCTTTAAACCTAAAAAAGTGGTCAGGTTGACAACACCATTGCGTATGCTTCGAGAGTTTTGCGTGGGGCTGAGATGAACTTCTCTGTCATTGAGAAAGAGCTTTTGACTTGCTGGTGGGCAGTGAGGAAATTCAACTCTTTTCTTTGGGGTAGTCATTTTGTAATACGTACGGATCATAGTCCTTTGGTTTCTATTTTATCTGGTGAGAAGATTAAGGAGCATACTCCAAGGATTGCTAGGTTGTCAACAAAATTACTTCAGTACAATTTTGACATTGTCTATTTACCTGGAATGAAGAATGTCAGGGCGGATTACTTCTCACGTTTTCCTATTTCTGGTAATGATTCTGATTTTGAGAAAGAAGATGATCAGGAGGATTGTTTTGTTGCTGCTTTAAATCTTGAGGGAATGTGTGCTGTTAATGAAGTTGAGTGGAGAAGGGAGTTGTTGAAAGACAAAATACTTGTTCAGGTTATCAATTATTTGAAATCTGGTTGGCCCAAGGAAAAGAATGTTTCTGGACAATTTCAGACTTTTGTTAAAATTGCCGATGAGCTCACAGTTGAGGATGGTATTCTTCTGCTGTGTGGTAGGCTTATACCTCCTGAGAGTTTAAGGAAACGTCTTATTGATGGTGCGCATGAAGGACATTTAGGGAAAACGTTCACTAAACGTAGGTTGAGGGATGCGTTTTAGTGGCCGCAAATGGATTTGTGTGTTGACATTTTAGTTGATGGTTGCGTTATTTGTAAATCCTCCGACAAGAGTCACAAGATGAGAACACCTCCTTTGGAGCCTATTCAATTCCCTGAGAGAGCGTGGGAGAGGATTGGAGTTGATTTAGTTGGTCCATTTAATCTCTTACCTTCTTCTTCACGCTTTGCCGTTGTTGCCATTGATTATTACTCCAAATGGCCGGAGATTCGTTTTATCAGTGAACCTTCCTCGGCTAATGTTATTCTTTTTTTAAAAGATATTTTTCTGAGGGAAGGTTTTTCCTTCGTTTGTCATGACGGACAATGGCGTACAGTTCGTTAGTTCTGAATTTGAGTGTTTTCTAAGACAAGGTGGTGTTACTCACAAGAAGAGTTCTTTCTATCACCCCCAGGCTAATAGCCTTGTTGAGAGAATGAACCGAGTGTTAAATAATTGTGTACAATGGGCTATTGCTAGCAAGTGTGTCGTTGAGAATGCTGTTCGTTCCATGTTATGGTTCTATCGCACTACTGCACATTCGTCAACTGGAGTGTCTCCTTTGGAACTTCTAAGAGGGAGAAAACCATCTACAAATATGTGTCCCGGTTGGATGTCTAAATGGGTCAAAATGAATGTTATGGATGGCATTGATGGATTTGTGAGGGACAATGTTACTGGAGCACAAGCAAAGCAAAAAGCTTATTTTGATGAAAGGAAAAGGACTGTTTCTCATAATATTTGTGCTGGTGATGTTGTTCGTATTAAGAATCCTGTTCATGTCACCAAGGGAAAAAGTAAATTCTCCGAACCTTTAGTTGTTGATAAGGTTTGCGGTAATGCTGTGCGGGTTAACAACAAGAATTGGTGGAATATTTATAAAGTTGGTAAAGTCAATGGCGAGAACGTTGATTCTAATAACCAATAGTCTAGTTCTTGTTATGATACCATTAATAGAAGTAACAGATGTGATGATGATAGCTTTTTGCCAGGACTTCGCAGGAGTTTGAGAATGCGTAAGATTCCTACCAGGTTCAGGTAGTTCTCTAGCTCCCTGTTTTCCGTTGCCTTTGCTTGTAATGTTTTGTTTCTTTCTTTTGCTATTTTCCTTTTCTTTCTCTCCTCTGTTCTCTATTCTTCGTATCTTTTCTTTTCCTTAATTTCTTTGAGTTATTCTTCTTTTTGTTTTGTAGGAAGGAGGATACTGTAGTATTCTGTATTGTGCCTCCCAGGCACTTGTAGGTAGAACACTGTGTTATGGACATTCTGAGGTTTATATTAGAATGTTAGTTGTTTGGCAGTTGATGCCTGCTGCTCACTGATGTCGCTGTATTACTCCTGAGCAGAATAAACTCAGCTTTAAACTTCAATCCTGTCTACTTCCATGAACTCTAACACTACAAACTTCACTTCTTACATAGAAGAGTTGGTTTCCTCAAAAGACAGACACTCGATTGCCAGTCACTCAGTATTAGGAGTCTTGTCTTTACAAAGAGAAACATGTAGGAGATTGAGTGTTTATTAACGATGCTGGTTCGATACAATTAATACATTTCTGGGTAGCAGCCTACATAGTACATGGTGAACACGCTTGATGAGATCAAAGAAAACAGTATTGCCATAGTCATTTATTAGTTTGAACTATCAATTCTGTGAGCTGGAGTTTGTCTGCTTCTGGATTTCTTTAATTGGTTTTATTGTGAAATGGAGAGCATGAGAATGTGTGTAGTGTATTTTCTTTTCATTTAGGTGCAGAGCTAATATTGAACTGGTCGTTAAATGAGATAAAATATTATATGTAAATATATTCTATTTTAGCTTTTTGACCAGATTATTCTTGCGATTGACTGGTCTCTCCACCATCAAAAACTGATAAATGCGCTGATCTGTTCCTGTCAGGACAGTGTTGTTGACACTAATGTTTATAAGAAGAATTTGGACAAGCGGTTAATGACTCTTGTAACATGGTTGTCTTCAACTAACAAAGGCTTCAATGTGCTCCTTCCCAATCCTCATTGAGGCCCCAATTACAATGAGGCAGCTAATCCAAATCTGGTCACAAATTCCTGTTTGTGCCCAAAAAGAATATAATCTGGGCACAAATCATGGGTGTTTGCTGCCACGATTTCCAGTCTGCGCTGTTTCAATTTTTCCCATTCTCAGATGCCTAAATTGTAATTGGGAAGCATTCCCTCACACATGGGGATATGTCCCCCAGGCTTCCTTATGGTCCTTCACCCTGAAGGTTTCACTGTTCCTTCACATATGATTAGACGATTGTTGTGTTTTCAACGAATATTTATTTCCAATACATAATTCCTGTTGTATTCACAAGATTCACAAGATTTATATGTTTCGTTGTGTTCCGACAATTAATCCGTAATTTAAGCTTTCCCAATGCATTTCGGCATTCAAGATGCCTTCATCCGGGGAAATTTCTAGAGAAATAATAATATGACAGCACTTTAGAAAAAAGTTCAGCTTACAAAACAATATTCAGCTTACAAAACACACAGCTGAGGTGAATGAACGTAAAATACGTAAACTAAAAAGAGACACCATTGACTATAAAATGGGAGAGGTTTACACGTGGGCAGAAATCTACGCGAGACATCGCCAAAACAAACCCTACACAGCCAATACAGATACTTCATCATCTGATAGCGATTTAAGTGGACAACATTAAAAAAGAACAGTACGATTTCCCCATAAACCATCAACAGACATCACAGCTTCGACCTCGAGCTACATTGCCACAACATCGACCGGTGAGCCTTTTTTAAAAATAGGTCCGGACGGGCAGGAAGAACCAGGAGGGGGAAAAGAAAAAACCAAAGACAAAGAACCACCACAAACGCGCACAGTTACAGCCAAGAAGAACATATCAAAGACAGTAAAATAGAAGATAACTTGGTTATTAACATTGCAGATCATGCACTAAGTCAAATACAAATAACCACCTTACAAAAAGGCACGTCATTCGTCCCAACAGCCCATACCAACAAATTGGAACTAAACATTTCTTTTTTAAAAACTCATGAGAAAACTTCGATTGAGACATTTCTTTGACAACGTCCTAGAGAAACCTAGTAGCAAGGAAGACGATCAACTCAAGGGATTAAGACCCAATAGCACATACATGGCACCTATGTCTCACAAAAGCTTGGACATGTTTGAGACTTTAGTAAAGAATGACATATCAAAACTCAATTTTGACAAAAGAGTGAAACAAAAAAATTGCACCAATAAGGAACTTGGCATTCTTAAAACCATCGCAAACAATAAAGACATAATTTGCACCAAGGCAGATAAAGGAGGCGCCCTCGTGATCCTTAATACCACGTATTACAATGCCCAGGCAACTTTACACCTCTCGGATTCAAATACCTATATGAGACTACAGGATAATCCAACCAAGGAGTTCACAGAGACTCTACAGGCCATCCTGAAAAAAGCTCTTGACAATGATAAACGAAAAATACCAAGAAATATTTGTCTCAATCAAATCCCAAAAGCCCAATATTTTTTATGGTACCAAAAATACATAAAAATCCAAAGACACCTCCCTGCAGACCTATTGTTTCCACACGTGGTAGCATCCACGAACCGGTGGGAAAAGTTTTAGACAAACATCTTCAATCGGTTGTTATGACTATGAAATCTTACATTAAAGACACCACGGATTTCCTTCAGAAACTTAACGACATCAATCTTGAGGACTATGAAAACATAATACTATGCACAGTGGATGTTAATTCATTATACACCTCCATCCCCCATCAAATGGGGATTGATGCCATTGAACAAAGCCTTATCAGAACCTCAATTCAGGAGGATCTCAAAGTTTTTCTATTAGAACTCATGGAATTCACGCTGTTACACAGCTACTTTAAGTGGAACAATGAATGGTTTCAACAATTGACGGGAACGTCGATGGGTAATTCTGCGGCTCCGGCCTACGCCAATATCTTTATGAACAGATTCGAGGAGGATCACATATTGACTGTAGAACCATGGATAAACCACTTAAAACTCTTTGTAAGGTTCATAGACGACATTTTCATCCCCTGGCAGGGCCCGAGGCAACTCTAATACAGGAATTAACTAAACTCAATCATATTGACACTCGCATTCAATTCACTCACGACATACAGAAGGAATCAATATCTTTTTTGGATGTAAGAATAATCAAAACATCAACAGGATTTCAAACTGACCTATTCAGGAAAGAAACAGACCGAAACAATACATTGCATTTTTCCAGTTTTCATCCACAATCACTCAAAGAACATTTACCATACAGTCAACTCATTAGAACAAAACATATTGTATCGGATCCAGAAACATCCTTAGTCCAGGAACAAAACCCCATTCAGAGATTCAAGCAACGTGGTTACCCCAGTCATACACTCGAGCAGGCTCAAAAACGATGTACACTAAAAACTAGAATGGAGTTACTAACCACACACCGCACAGACAACAAACAAACAACCACAGTAGTTTCAACATTTTCTACGATGAGCAGAGCATATAAAAACATCATAAGAAAGCATTGGCAAATTCTTAAATTGGAACAGGACTTCAACCACATTTTTGATACCGAACCGATCTTTGCATACACAAGAAGCAAAAATATCGGAGAACTCATCAAACACTCAGAACAAACCAACTCACAATTCAAAGGAACACTTCCATGCTGGAATTGCAACCACTGCAACAGCATTATTAAAGGGACAACCATCAATCACCCTATGAAGGAACACAAAATTAAAATCCGAGCAACAGCCACCTGTGACACAGCGAATTTGATTTATATGCTTAAATGCCCATGTGGCAAAAGTTATGTCGGTCAAACCGAAAGAAAATCAAGATCAGACTTAATGAGCACAAATCGAACATTAGAACTAAACAAATTAAATCCACAGTGGCTCAACATTTCATCGAAGCGGGCCACAATGTCAGTCAAATTCGGTTTTGCGTTCTGGAGACCATTGATAAAAGAGAAGGAAAGGACAACCACAAATCTCTTTTACAAAAAGAAAATTATTGGATCTCACTCTTGTCCAGCATGAAACCACACGGTCTCAATGACCGTATGGAGTACCTTTGTTATCTATGAGAATTTGTTCCCTTGTTCGTTCAGTACAATACAATCCCCAAACTTTGTTTATTACACCCATTTGTTTACCTTGTTCAAATAGCTTATGAAATTTCATATGTTAATGTCATGTTTTCTCATTATGTATTATTGACTATTTTTCCTCACTATATCCGGACACTTTCACATTTTGCATTCACATTTTTTTCACCCTGTTCTACCTTTATTTACACTCGGTTATTTTGACACTGCATACTACAACACCATTGGCTGTGACACGTTAACACGCCCACAAGCCGACATAACAGCACTACGTATGATTCAGTTTTACTTCCGGTTTACACGCGGAGGGATTCCGGTTCACGCACGAAGAGATGTCACTATAGAAGCACAGCGGTAAGCGTGGTTCTCGGCGTAATCTTTAAACTAACAACGGGGTCATCACCTTTTCATAATTTTATTATTTCAGTTTCTCTAAAGCGGTATAATTGACAGGCTTTTTCTCTCACGGACAATACTCATGTTGTTAAAAAAAACGCGATTAACACACTTGGCCTTTTTTTAAAAAGAAACACGATTAACACACTTGGCTTTTTTTCAACCCATGAGCACGGTTCAATTTTCGCATTTATTGATTCTAACGGTCAAACCCAAACCCATACACGGTAAACTTTTGCATGATGCACCGTATCACTCGACCAACCTATTCGCACGATTGTCGAGGCCTTTTTTCTAAAGTGCTGTCATATTATTATTTCTCTAGAAATTTCCCCGGATGAAAGCATCTTGAATGGCGAAATGCATTGGGAAAGCCTAAATTACGGATTAATTGTCGGAACACAACGAAACATATAAATCTTGTGAATACAACAGGAATTATGTATTGGAAATAAATATTCATTGAAAACACAACAATCGTCTAATCATATGTGAAGGAACAGTGAAACCTTCAGGGTGAAGGACCATAAGGAAGCCCGGGGGACATATCCCCATGTGTGAGGGAATGCTTCCCATTTGATTTATACTATCACTCCCTTCCAGAGAGTGACTCCCTGGAGCTTCTTACAACTAAACCCAACTTATCATTACCTTTAGTAGTGTGCTCACAAATTACCCTTTTATAAATTGTAATTGGGTACATATAGCAGCACAGATTTTTGTGATTTATGATTGGGGCCTAAGATTCTTGCAGCAACCCATAAAAAGAGGACGGGCTGCTCATTCAGGCATAAGGGGAAAAATGATCCGGTAAACCCCAGAGGCAACACAGAACTTTGTCACAATGTGACATTTTGTGGGATCAGAAATTTCAGAATTACGTCTAACCTCTCCAAGATCAACTTTCTTTGGCAGTTATTTCCTGTCCCATTAATGTACCTTTTTCTCCACTATGAGTCCTCTCGTGTCACGTATATGTAAAATTTGTGGAGGTACGAATGATCGAGTGGACAAATTTGATTTACCGCAATATTGTAGCGGAAATATCAAGGCCCAAAATATTGACAGGTAAGTATATATATGTGAGTACAGGTTTACTATATTTAACTCCACATATATGAATTTGACAATCTATTCAAGCCACATAGATATATAATCAGGAATAGTAAATCTATACTTATCCAGCCGCGGCCGGTAGTGGGAGTACCGGCCGGGCGGTGACATGGGGAGGGGGAGGGGCAGGGTGGGGGGTAGTAATGTATGGATTACGGACTTTAAAAGGTAAGTAAACATAAAAATAAATAAAACAAATTTAGTTGCGCACACTGCATCGCATTTGGTGATGCAGTGTGTGCAACAAAATTCGTTTTATTTATTTTTTATGTTTACTTACCTTTTAAAGTCCGTATTCCATACATTACTACCACCCACCCTGCCCCTCCCCCTCCCCACGTCACCGCCCGGCCGGTACTCCCACTACCGGCCACGGCTGTACTTATCCATATGCTCTTGCCTCCTCGATATTTTGGCTACGATACTGTGGTAAGTTGATATTCCCTACTCGGTATTAGGGACTACAACTCCCACGTTCATGTCCACCTGAAGCTTATATGACCTCTGGCCTCTTGTGTATAATCTATGCACTTTAATATTCTGATGTTTCAGTGCTATCCCTAGGTTACTTTATCAGCCGTTATTATTTTTTTTTTGATAATCAATTTTTATTGAAATTTTGAAACAAACAAGTTCATTGGTAGCGAATCACATTGCAATGTTAAAAACCTTCCCCACCTTGGCAACAACACTGGCATAATAAGTCCCCCCTGAGTGGATACAATAGCTTCCATATTACGTATATGCATAATGCGGCTCAGACCCTCAAGAAGGCAACAAGTCGAACCATTTGCCCCACACCTCGCTGAACATTTCCGGGCAACCCCGGGCTTCAAAGAGGGACTCCTCCTGCACCCCACACCAGTCTACACCCCTCCTCCATTTCCGCAGCGTCGGGGCCGCAGCTTGGGACCAACTGGCCGCTATGTCCTGCTTCGCCACCACCAGGGCCGTTTCCAGGAAACACTTGTCAGCCCTAGATCCATCTAGGCCAGCGAATACCCCCAGCAGCAGGTGCTTCGGGTCATGGGGAACCTCCCACCCCAGATACTGCGCAAGCTCGCGTTCCACCCCCTTCCAGAACGGCTCTAAGGTCGGGCACAGCCACACCACATGGTAGAAGTCTGCCGGGGCAGAGTCGCAGCGCGCACACACCGGAGAGGTTCTCAAGCCAGCTCGGAAGAGACGTGCTGGGGTAAGGTAAGCTGCGTGGAGGTAGTAAAGTTGGACCAGGCATAACTTGGATGATGTAGTCAGGGTTTTGGGTGCCATAAGGGCGTCACGCCAGTCTGCGTCATCTAAAGGACCCACCCACCCTACCCAACGCTCCCTAAACCGGTCCAGGGATGTAGGGCAATTGTTTACCAGGGCTCAGAATATACGGGGGACACCCCCCCTTCCCAGGTTCCCCATCATTACCTGCGCTTCCAGAGGGATGATTTCTGGGAGAGTGGTGGGTGCTGGGAGATGTGTGTGTAGTGCGTGGCAGAGTTGTAGGTATTTGTAGAACTGGAAGTGGGAGAGGGCATGTCTGTGTTGTAGGTCTGAGAAGGAGCGCATGTGGTCCCCCACCCACACCTCCCCGAGGAGCGGAATCCCCACTAGGTCCCAGCGACGGAAACCTCCCAAGGACGAGACCTCCCTCAGCCAGGCACCATGCCATAACAGTGTTTGTCTAGTTAGCCTCCGGTCCCATCTCACAAGTCTAAGGGCCGCGCGCCAAGCCATGAGTCCTACTGACTGGAGGTAAGGCCTGTGGCACCGGGGAGCCTTAGAGGAATCCCTGAAGCTGTGTGAAATCTAAGGGAGTGAGTTCCACCCGGTAAGCTGGGTCGGACCAGCCGCCCGCAAACCAGTCGTGGATCACGATGAGCCTCGTGGCCAAATAGTAAAGGTGGAGATTGGTGACTCCCATGCCTCCATCAAAGGGGGGAACCCGGCAATGAGACAGAGACAATCTCGAACGCCCACCTCCCCACATGAATCGGGTGAGTGTGCTGTCCAATTCCCGAAACCAGCCACTGGAAAGGTGGACCGTGGTGTTCTGTAGGATGTAGAGGAAGTGGGGGAGGATCATCATTTTAAAAAGGGCACTCCTGCCCAGCGGATTAACCCCTTCCATGCTCATGACGAGCTCAGCTCGTCATGCAGCACAGTGCTCGTGTGCTTATGACGAGCTGAGCTCGTCATGACCACACCCATTTTTATTGCTGTCCAGCACAGCAGGGGAAACTCTCAAGCAGCGCTGAGGTTAAGGGGGAGGGATTGCCAGTTCCTGAGGTCGGTCTTCATCCGAGTGACCATGGGGGCAATATTGAGGGCCCATTCCAGCTCTGGGAGGAGGGCCACCCACACGCCCAGGTATTTGAAGGATTGCCTCCCGAGGGGGACCAACGCCTGCCATTCAAAACACGCCCGGGAGGGGTGTAGGGGGACCAGGGTGGATTTCGTCGGGTTAAGATGAAGCCCTGAGACCTGTTCAAACGCCGCAAGGGCCTCTAGAGCTCTAGGGCTGGAGTGCTCCCGATCCGCCAGGTAGTGCAGGACATCGTCCGCGTATAGAGCAATTTTATCCACCTGGCTCAGATCCCAAGCCCAACCTTGGATAAGGGAGTTCTGTCAGATTAACGCCGCCATGGGCTCCATCACCAGAGCAAATAAAACCGGCGAGAGAGGGCAACCCTGCCGGGCTCAGCCGTTATTATTATTATTATTATTATTATTTTTTTTTTAAGTTTCAAAAACCTTTATTGTATATTGAAAGCATTGTACATCAATGCAATGAGCTCAGGCAACTGTACATCGCATGATTCTGCATAATAGGAACATCATCCCATGCAAAGCATTGACATGAAGCCATAACGGCTTACAAAATAAATTTAACATTTACCGCCCCACCCACCCGTCCAATATTTCCCACAATAAAAACAGTGGAGGAAGCATGTCCGAAGAAAACAGCATACTCAAAGTTAAAAACCAAGTCATGAGATTGACTGACTCCTACAACCATTAGAGGCCACCCTGGCAACGCGGACAGCAGAGTATGGCCTATCGCGCGCCCATACAGCTTGTAGTTCTCCAGCACATCGCATACGCCCTAATAAAAACATTCCAGGGACATTCGCACATTGAGGGGGCTCACGCGGAGCAAGTACTGTCATGTATTCCTATAGGTCCTGAATCGATCCCCCTATTCCTGACCCTATTCTAGTTAAACAAACCAACAAGTTAACTAGCAGTCAGCCCATGAGGCAGAAAACCCCCATGATGCAGATACCGTTATCTGACGCAGTCACACTACGGCACAGGAACGTGTTATCTGATTAGGTCATAACGCTTGCGATCTAATTAGACAAGCGATATTCCTCCAGCCCCTGATAAGGCATACGGAGTTCTCATAACAAATCAAACCTATGACAACCTGGGCAAAACCCTGCGGCCATTGTTTTGATTTCACCGAGAACTTTAGTAAAAGAATGTGCTAACGAGCAAGTCGTATGACATCTTTATTGACGTATCTATGTCCATCCTTACGTCAATCTCGGCACCTTAAAGGTATAAATATTACCGATCTTGCCATATGCAAACACACGCGTGGTGACGAGACGGAGCAGCCATACTTGCCGAAGCGAAGAGCAGAGCAGACCCCGCTGGCAACAGCCCCGCCTTTCTGACGCGCTGAGAGACGCGCTGCTTTCTCCTGCCGAGAATCCAGCACCGGCGTTTCTGGGCAGCCCTCGCAGGCCGCCTGGAATATCGAGACCAGAGAGAGAGATACCATTCCTCATTCATCCTAACTTCCAGGTACAGAACTGAATAACCCCTCACAGAGAATTCTTTAGTTATTCACTTGGCAAAAACAAACTTAACTTAAACTGTAACTTTCTATTCCCGCCCACGTATTAGACTTAGGTCAGGTACACGGGGTAGGCGTATCTAGAAACACCAGTTGAGTACGTTTAGTCAAATGTATATGTGTATGTAATATATTTTATTCATTTTAAAACATCTTATGGCTTAGAAACCATATCAATGTTTTTACAGTATTATTTTATACTATTGCTTTTAATGTATGCACTTTACTGAATTATAAGTATTGCAATAATATCGATCCATTTCTCTTGTATGAGAAAAGAGACTGATCAATAAGTAACACCTTTTTATTGAACACGCCCGTCTCTTCCTTTTCTCTACATTCTGATGAGACTAAGAATGCACGTACTGACTGAGTAAAATAATTTGCCTTTTGTTCACACGACTCTCGAGATTGACTCTTGATTAGGGGAGAGCAAAGTTGTCATGTTCTATGGTTGTCAGAAACTAAATCCCTTCTTGTCTAATCAGGGAAGTTAAGTCTTCCTTGAACATTCGAGAAAGTTTCTAGTGAACTCTGAGCTAAGCTGGCAAACCCAAAACTTTAAGTCTAGTATCGACAGTAGTAGACCTAGTTAACGTCTGGCCTAGGCCTTTACTGCTGTAGGTATTATTCCAATGCGCAGAGCCTATTGGGAAGATAGGAACTACACTACATGGCGCCCAACGCGTTTGGAAAGGGCGATAAAACTAACGTAAGACATTTAGAGTAACTCAGTCGTGCTTTCTCACTCAGACCCCTTTTCCCAAATACTCCAAAGACGTCTGGAGTGGGTGAAAGGTTATATCCGCCAGACCTCGCAGGAGGGAACTCCTATGTATGGTTCTTGGTATAGTCAACGTTGAAGGATAAACAGTTCCAAAATATTGTGCATCTAATCTTTGTTTCCATAAGAGACCTGATCTGCAAACAAACAAAATAACCTTCAGGACAGTAAAATGTCAGACAATGAAGAAGAAAGAGAGGCAGTTAGATTAGCAACTGAACTCGCAGCAGCTGATGCTACCATGCAGGCAGCAGACCAGGATATAATACTCATCCCGGTCATCAAAAGGAGATCTATAACCCTGAAACTTATAGAAAATGGACTGACACCTAGAGGTGGCACAGTCATATTCGTAATTGAGGCACACGAATATCGGCAGACAGAGGTATATTATTCATGGATACATTTTCCAGCAGCAAATGCTGTAACAAAGTACTTCCACTATTACAAAATAGAGGAACCTCCTAATGAGTACACTCCTTTCGAGGAGGTGGAAGTACCACTCAAATTCCAAGAGCATTTGCTCTTATTTGATGGCGCCCTAAAACATAACAATCACATCACCAGGCTCGGTCCTTTAGGTAGACCAGGAGCAACGTGGCCGGTCCTAGCCGGATACACACCACACCCAGACATCAATGGGATGTCTGTAGCAGAGCTGTTAACACAGCTAAAACAATTAATAAAAATTCATAGACAATTAGTACAGTATGTGATGCGGACTTCAACAATTCAGCCAGCGATTAAACTTCCACAGCTGACCCCTCACCAGGGGAACACAAATAAAATTACACCACAGAACATCCAGTCTTGCCTAGGTAAAGTACCGGCTAAACGGGAACAAATACCATTCTGGTTGGCACAGAAAATTACCCAAATAGAGGCGGTGTTTCCTGACACCACCCCGCTAGAAAAACACAGGATTCTGACTATCTGTCTTCCTATGGGAATCGCACCACACATTGAGGACTGTGACACTTGGGGTACAGTCTTTGCTTCCATCTACACAAAAATGCACGGTGTTCCATCCATTTCGGTGATACCAGATGTGCTAAAACAAATTCAAGACGAATACGGTCCAGAACCTGCTTTAACTCTTGGTATGAAATTACTAAAAGACTTCAAGCAGGTCTCGGCTATATTATTAGCCAACATAAAAGGTGAAGCAGCAAACGTGGCGATCCGCCAGAGGTTAAAAGAGACAGATATAGCAGACCAACCAGCTGAAATTGCCAGAATCATAGAAAAATCCTATGAGGAACTAGGCAGAGATAGTTTAGGTGGAATACCAGTAAAACCGCAACTGACTGAAAGTCCAGAAAAAATATTTTTTAATAATAATTCACCAAAAAAGAACTGGGATGGAAACAAACAATCCAATCCTAAAGAAAAGAAATTCCAGTCCAGAGGAAGGTCTCCTAGGCGAAGAGAGAAATCTCCGAACCAAAGACACAGGTCACCCCAGAGTGACCCCTCTGGGAAAAGATATAACCTTAGAAATAGGGATAATATAAAAAAGCCTGATAGATATCAAGACATTGATACACGTCCCTCTCAATCTTTTCAGACTTCCTCGCAGAAATCGGAAAGAAGAGGACGATCAGAACAAAGAGAAGAGCACACCAAGTCCAAAGACAAGGAACCTGCTCAGCTAAAAAAGAAATTACAATTTCCAAAAAAGAAGGTAGCCAGTATCAAGGTAGTTAACAATGCCGAGAATACTGAGGACACAACTGAAAAACGGAGAGTGGGCTCAGACAATGCCAGACAGTGCAGCAGAAGTGAGCATAGCTCGCAAAGTCCTTATGAATCATCTGGAGACAGTGGACACGAATGAATATCTTCAAGTGGAAACTGCAGACACCAGGGTTAGCAAACCTCACAAGATATACGAGATAACATTACGTATAGAGGGAGATAAGACTAGGAAAATAAGGGGACTATTTTGGGATAACCTCTCCAAGGGTTATGACATCCTTCTAGCTGAAAAAGACTGGCCACCAGAGTTTGTCATGGAGTGCCCTCATGGCGAAGAAGTAATTATGCCTGCCTTCTCAAATTTAATTCCAATTCATAAAAAATACACACTTGCCAGAAAGTGGGCAGTGGCTCTAGCACCTGCTTTATATAAAAATCATGTAGGATGGGATGAGGACTCCCCTCCTCACAAAATCCAGTTAAAATCTCAACCTACTGCACAAAGGCAGTACCCAATTAAGCAAGAAGCTAAAAAACAGGTAAATGAAATACTAGATCAGCTAGAATACCAGGGGGTGATTGAAACTTGCACCTCACAAATGAACAACCCTTTGTTTCCGGTCTCCAAACCAGACAATTCATATCGTCTAGTTTTGGATTACCGACACCTTAACACATGTTGCAAAACTTTTGCAGTGCAAAACTCACACAGTGCTGCACTAATGAATAACATAGTGCGCAAAAAATATAAAACAACCTTAGACATCTACAATGGATTCTTTTGTCAAAACATAGCACCAGAGAGCAGATATTTAACTGCATTCTCAGTAAATGGCACTCAAAAACAATTCTGTCGGTTAGCCCAGGGGTACAAGAAAAGCCCGGGGGTATTCTCAGCAAGAGTAACAGAATTACTTCAACTATATGATGATGAAGCATTATCTTATGTCGATGACATTTACTTAACAGATGATGACTTGGAGACTCACTTGAAAAGAGTGAACACCATAATACTTGGGTCCGCTGCAGAGGGTTACAAATTCAACTTTAAAAAATCCAGAATTGCCCATCTGACAGTCCTATTCTTAGGATATGAGTTATCAAGTGAAGGCAAAAGCCTGGCTGACAATTTCCTAGAGAAATGTGCCGTACTCCAAGCACCTAGAACACTAAAAAACTTACAGTCGATTCTAGGCTTCCTAAATTTCGGAAGAACATACATTGCAAACTACGCAGAAAGGGTCAAACCCCTTTATGATCTAATTAAACCAGATTTTAAAAGATCCAATTGGACTCAAATACACACAGAAACTTTGAGATCCTTACAAACAGACATGCTAATTAAAACAAAATTAGAAACACGTGATAACACACGCAATCTTGTGATTCGAGTCATCCCAGGGAGATGCGGATTCACATACCTGACCTCTAATGAGGGAGAAAAGGTACCAATTGCATTCAAATCACACTTGTACACAAAAGCTGAACAGAAATTCAGCAACAAAGAAAAAATTGTTCATGCAGTTCAAACCGCAATAGCTAGAGAAAAAGATCAAGCAGACGGTAGACATATCACAGTCAGAACAGCTGAATCAGCCTTTGAGGCATTAACAACACCGTGTAATTTACCAACAACAACATTGGATCCAGAATGGTTACAATGGGTGAATTCAATCACAACGGACAAAGTATACTACTACTTTGATCCAGAACTAGAAGAATTGAAAAATCTAGCATATGAAGAAACATATCCTCTGCCAATCGACATTCTGCCTTTACGACATTACGCCTGTGTAATCTATACAGACGGACATGCACAACCCTCCGTTTGGGGAGAACAAGCATACAACCCCACATGTGAGATTACAAAAGAAGTGTGGCGCGGAGGTAAACTAAAACCTCTATTAACAAAGACACACTCAGTAGAAACTAATTCAGAACAACAAACTGAAATATTAGCTTTGAAAATGGCGCTAGATAATGCGGATCGCGAATTCCCAACACTTATAGTGTCAGATTCATATTACTGCGTCAAATCATATAACAACGATTTGCAGACATGGATTCAAAACGGTTACAAAGATGACACAGATGCACCAATAAAGCAGAAACTGCTCTGGGAACAAATAGCTCTTTTACAAAAAGAACTACCAAAGACTCACGTGACTCACTCACTGAGTCATCAGCGTGATGGCGTTCACGTTGTAGGGAATTCATTGGCTGAAACAGCCGCAGCGGCAGCCACTAAATCGGCTCCCGTAGTTCGAAAAAAGCATACATTAAAATACATTGACGGTGAAACAGTGCTGGCGGTGAAAACGTCATCAAAAGGCGACTGCTCAGCGTTACCGATCAACTATCCACTCAATTATACATACATAATCGATGCAAACTCCGTCCCTTTTGCTCGAATCCCTGGAGTGGGGGATAGAGTGATTCCAAACATGGACAGGAGAAACTTGTTAATCGCAGACGCTCACATGGGCGAGGGTCTCAGACACCTTAAACTGAAAGATTCTCTGGAAGAATTACAATCACGGTACTGGTGGCCAGGCATGAGCCTGCGTCACACCATGTTTGTAAAAAACTGCCCAAACTGCAACAGAGATCGCAGTGGGGAGAGAAACAGTTTAATACCTCGTCGTTCTACTCCAGGAAAAATCAGGAGTAAAAAGGAAGGGTTGCGATTAACATATACAGGCTAGTTTCCACTTATAATGTAGATCACCAGCACTCGGCTGACGTCCGGACTGTTATACAAAGATTTGCGGGTCTAAATGGCATATACGCTAAGCGCATGCTACGTTTGACTATTGTTTTCACTCAAGCCCTCCAGCCTGGGGGGAAACATGGCCAAATGAGCATAGTCCAGCGGGAATCTTCTCACTTCCTTCCTGAGGGTACGGGACGGTGTAAAGAAAAAACCATGGCATAAAGCAATCTATAACGGAAAGGATATTAGGTTCGGGAGCTGGGTGGGTCAAACATCTAATAAGTGTCCAACGTAGTCTCAATAACTTGCCAAGAAATTCTCTGAAGGGATTCAGTGCGTACGAATTATTATTTGGAACTAGGATGATGATCTCTGACATTGATAGTCAGACTTCAGTGGTGAAAGAAAAAGCCTTTGATATCAAAGACCGTTTGGCTATTTTGCAGGACTTAAACAAAACAAGAAAAGACCTGAGCAACATAAAGTTGAAACAACAGCCAACAACCACTGAAGAACCACCACCTGTCCCAGCAAGACCTGTCTGGATTCCAAAAGTCGGGGATCTAGTCAGGGAAAAGATCCCGGTAAAGAAGGAATTTGGGCCTTCTTACAGAAAAGCAGTTCCTGTCTTGTCTGTCAACGGGACAAGATCAGTTGTACTACCGCCACTTGCTGGTAAAAAGGAGAACCGAGTTGTATCCATCGACCTGGTAAAACCACAACATGTGGCCGATAACAAACAGTAGGCCAAGTGGACTCCCAATAAGTAGCAGAACACCAAGGTTTGCTACCAGTACAGAGGTCCTAACGAAGAGGCTCATCACATTCGAAACGCCTACAGAAGAACAACAAGGACTATGCAGCAATGCAATAGAACTCAGACCTCTGAAAACCCAAATAAAAACATTTAGCAGAGACACACCAATCTATAATGAAGTACCAAGTGAAAATGCAACCAATGAACCAATTGGAACAATTGACAGAACTGCATCCGGCTACTTCATAAACTTCGATGATTCCTCT